>NC_135306.1:42128601-42771204 GCF_048772815.1 Callospermophilus lateralis | reverse complement strand
TTCTTAGTGTCCTTTATTCCATTCCTCTATTCAGAAATACAGTGTTTCTTTTGTAGTTTTTTTTTTTTTTCTACTTACATCACCATTTAACCTATATGTAGCTTCCTTCCCACTATTCTGACTTTTCTCTATAATGTATCACTTTTTTTTGGGGGGGGGACCAGGAATTGAACTCAGGGGCATTCAGCCACTGAGCCACTTCCCCAGCAGCCCCCCACCCCCATTTTTGTATTTTATTTAGAGACAGGGTCTCACTGAGTTTCTTTGTGCATTGCTGTTGTTGAGGCTGACTTCTGCCTCAGCCTCCAGAGTTGCTGGGATTATAGGCATGTGCCACTCACTGTGCTTGGCTCTACCACTTTTTTTTTTTTTTTCCTTTTTAAACCTTTCACAGACCTCAGGAAGTGGCCATCTGTATTTTGTCAAGTAGTTTTCCTTGTAGTGAGAGGGTAATATGGACTGTACTGGGGTTTCCTTCAATTTATTGTTTTGGGATCATCAAGAAAATGGAGAATTCTTCCTAATTTGGGAGGGTCAAGGAGAAAAATAACAGTCCTGGGGCCCTGGGAAGCTTTAGTGGCAGGAGAGGATAAAAGATTCAGGTGGAGCTTTTCCTGTATCAGCTTTTCTTCATTCTTTTCCCCTGCTCCAGAGAAATTTACTGACTTGTGCCTGTGAAAATATTTGAAGAAACCCAGAGCCCTACATTTTCACAAAGGATATAAATCTGTTCTTCTGAAAAGTCTGTTGCCCAAATTTGAAATTGTTCACTCAATTGGAATATTGCCCCTGCAGGACCACTCTTTCATTCTTAGGGTGGGAATTGATTTTTCTTCTCTTATTTGTCATGTGAGAGTATTAAGTATATTACAACCTCAGAATTTTCACACATTATTTAAAAACCTGTTCACAATGTGAGAAGGTCTTGCATAGGCTTGTCTATGCCAATGTGTAAAAACCTCCAGCTGCCTTTGAAATTGTGAAGACAAGCCATGTGCCTCATTAAGTATACAGACTAATGTCTGGGGAAAGTGAACACTTTCTACAGGCATTTTCCGAAATTTGAATTTTTCCTTATTTAAAGTGACTTCACCCTAACCTCTAAGTTTATGCACACAAATGAATGAATCTTTTCTTTCCATAATTATAATAGCTGCTTACAAAAATACATTTAGACACTTAAAATTAGCGAGGAAGTAGTTGAAATTTCTGGTTTATATAAGTTAATGCTTTTGGAATAAGCACGTCTAAGTATTTATACTTAAACACTTGTGTGTGTAAATTCTGCATACATCAAATTCAGAATGATTATTTATAAACTAGTCTTGGAATTGAAAACTAACTGATATAGCGTTGCCATATTCGAACTTATGTTCTCTTCAGTTCCTTGTCCATACTTCCTACTTCCTTTGATTCTTAGCTTTCAAAAGTTAGGCTATTCAAAGGTTTCTTTTTCTGTTAGTAAGAAAACATGGAAATGTTCAAAAGAGAAAAATTTAAAAATAAAATATTTAAACATTTCCATAATATTATTTATGAAATGGGCTTGTGCAAATATGGTACAGATTGGAATTTGAAAAGAGAAAGGTCAGAGGATTCACGGGTCTCCTATACTCTCAAAATGATATGTCTGAACACAGGTGAACACACCCTGAGAACAGGATCAAAGAGGGGTCCCTGCCTCCTTATGGAGGTTTCCAATAGAGAAGTCACTAGCTACATATAACTTTATAAATATAACTATTTAAACTTAAATTAGGATATACATTTCTATGAAGCAAGTGTGATAGTTGCTGCTGGAGAAAATATTTTGAAACAGATTGCCAAATAGTCTGGTCTTGTTAGTCAGCTTCTTTGGGGAGTTATTGGAGACTTTGGGAGAAGTTGAGGTCATTTTCAGCCCCTCTTCCTGGGGGAAGAGCAGCCCCCATGCCCAGTTAAATGATTGCCAGGCAGTCCAGAGAGAGCTCACAGGGATTTTGGACAATCCTGCTAACACTTCAGTATCTGTATTTAATAAACTTTAAAATTTTGAATAACTTTTGATTAATAGAAAGATTGCAAAGATAGAATAGAGCTTTCCTATATATGCTTCAGTTAAAACGAATGAAACATTGTTAAATCTAAGAAATTATTAAGTAAACTTCAGACCTTATTCAGAATTTACCAATTTTTGCATGAAGGACTTCTTTCTTTTCCAGGATCCAATCTAGTATACTATATTACACTCAGTGCATTATCTATTTTTTTATGTGAATGAATATTATGACTTTTTGTCCCTGAAAATTTTCTGAACGTAAGCCTTTTGGAAATAGTCATAAGCAAAATAGTAGGCAGAAGTGAAATGATTGCGAGTTTCAGTGAGGAATGCTTCATATTGACAGTTGACACTCCAGGCACCAGGTCTTGATCAGGATTGTTTGGGGTCAGGGACTTATCTTTGCACCATATTTTGTCCTCAGCATGGTGCCTGGGCCCAAGAGACATTCAATACACATAATGAAATTAATGAACAAACAGATATCACTCCCTGAAGCTTACCTGTCCTGGTGCAACCTAATGTTTCAACATCAGTACCATTTTATTTTTAGAATTCAGATGGTGTCTTGACGAATCTTTAGTTTCACAACAATACATATGATTGAGGAAAGAGTAGAAAATAGTCCATCCTATTTTTTAAATCAAAGTATAATAAGAAAAACTATAACCTGACCATTATTCATGGATAATATAGATTCTGCTAGACGTTACTACCCACTTCTAACTTCTTCTTCTCCTCTGATTCTCTTTGTTAAGAAAAATTAACTTTCTCAGTAAGAGATCATCAAGAAGTTGGGTATTCAAAAAGTTTACTTGGTCTCCACTTGAATGGATGAGGTGTAGTTATAGTTTTGGTGAGTCCTGTTACAAATGTGGAGAGTTGGTAGGTGTGCCAAATTTGGTTGATCAAAAGATGGAGTCAGAGAAGATAATGCTAAGTGAAGTTAGCCAATCCCAAATGCTGAATGTTTTCTTTGATATAAGGAGGCTGCTTCATAGTGGGATAGGGAGCAGGAGCATGGGAGGAATAGACAAATTCTAGATAGGGCAGAGGGGTTGGAGGGGAAGGGAGGGGACATGGGGTTAGAAATGATGGTGGAATGTGATGGACACTATTATCCAAAGTACAGGTATGTGTATACAACCAGAGATATGAAAAATTGTGCTCTATATGTGTAATAAGAATTGTAATGCATTCCACTGTCATAGGAAAAAAAAGTAGTCCTGGAATCTCTGTTATTTAGATACATTTGCAAATGGTGTTGACCCTGCCCAAAGACTGACAGACATGTACTCCACCCCACATACATACAACATCCCCTCAAAAGCAGTTGGTTTGTTAAGACATTTTCAAAGAAACCTTTGCAATAAAAGTAAACATGGCCACAAACACATTAGAAAATGTGTCTCCAATAGAGAAATCACTAGCTATGTATAACTTTATAAATATAACTATTTAAACTTAAATTAAGATGAAATAAAGTAAAAAAAAATATCTGCTCCTCCATCACACTAACCACATTTCAAGTGCTCAGTAGTCACATGTAGCTAATTACTACTGTGTTGGACAGCAAGAACATTTCTATTTCTATTATTGTATAGATTCTGAAACAAAGCAGAACTAATCCATTGGTTAAGTTTTACTTTAATTCAGCTTAAATTCAACCTGAGCAAGTAATCTAGTATTTTCAAGTAACCAGTATTTTCAACTTGAGTGATAGCAGGGTTTTTTTGTTTTTTTTTTTCAATTGTTGTTTGCATGTTTTTTTTTTCAAATTGTTGTTTGCAAAAGTACTTGCAAATGAACAGATTTTTATGCTGATCTAAATTTCCATAAATAAATTTATGACAATGTTTTAGTTTATTCAAACATATTGCATTCTTCAAAGTTTATTCTACTTACATATTGAGTTTCATTATCACTTTTATCTTCTCTATATTGCTGTTGTTTCTGGCCCTTGGAGGTTATTTGGTGAGCCCAGCTGTTTTTTGTATTTTACTTTTAAAATATTTTATCTATCATTTCTATGTATTTGGAACAGGTTGTTGGTGGGGGCATGAACACACATGAATGCTCTAATTTACTATATGATCTCTGCAGAAAAGAGTTAACAGCATGTCTCAACAGCTCTCTTTCGGAAGTCTTTCTTGCAAGGTAGCCTTTAGCTGTCATCTGAGAATTTGGCTGTCAGATCAGTCCTAGTCAATAGTTAACTGATAAAATTGGTTTACTGTGCTTAAACGGTTTAAATAATAGAATTTATGCTAAATAACTGTGTTCCATCTGAGTTCTGCAATTTTTGTAGGTATCAGGGAGAGGCTGCCTGTGTGACCAGCCCCCAATGCTTCCTGAGGCAGAACCATGGGACACAGAAGGCACTTTTGTGGCTGGGTGAAGAATATGCTTTGTAGGTCCCCTCCTGGAAAAGAGAATAAGAAAACCTGTGCATGGAATTTATCCCTATTCTTGCATTTTCGTTTTCTAACTGAGATGTTTATTCTCATTAATTTGCTGTAAAAAGCCTTAGCTATGAGTACAACTAAATCCTTTTGGGGGATCTCCAAACATGGGGGTAGTTGTGGAGACTTTTGATATACCATCTTGTACAAAAGTTCTGTTTTTATTTTTTAAAGAAAAGATAAAAGGATTTTCATTGTAGGTAACTAATGAATATCAATATTTAAACCAAGACAGATTTAAGTTCCCCTAAACTAAAAGTGTTTTCTAGAGGTTAGAGAAAATAAAATAGTATTTAATATAAATATATATGTGGAGGTGCCTGGTGCATAGTAGGAATTCAGCTTTGGCTTGTATTTCTTTTTCTTCTATTCTTCTACCCCCAGTCCCATTAGAACCCAATGTCCTCATAAGTGGATGGACATTATAATACATTTATTTGTCTATTTTTCCTGATGCTATTTTCTTTGCTAGAAAGCACACAATATATTTTAAAGTTAGAATATTAACCAGGTTTGTTCTTTAAGCATCTGGTGTTTGAGGCAGTTTGATTTTTTATTCCAATGTTTTTCATTGTGTGTTCCTAAAAATTGAATCTCATTTGCTCTTTCTAAAAGGAGAAATATGAAGCACAGAGACTTCATGGCTTTGAAGTCAGCAGGGTCAAGCAGGAGAGCTCATAACTGAAATCTAAAATGCGTATGTTTTCTTCTTCACAAGCAAAGGGGAAGAGAGAAGGCCGTGACCCAAACTACTAGCACATTGGTTGACGAACAGTAGATATTAAGGCAATTACTAGAGCTTACATTTCAGGTCTGGGATATGTGGGAAGGCACTTACTTCCTAACACTGGGCCAAGCGACTTAAGATCTTATCTATTTATTTTATTATTCAATGTATAGCATAAACATGATCCATAAGTCAGGTCACTGACCAACATGTAATCAAAAGGCACACGGCAATATTAAGGGCTCGAGTGTGATAGCCCTCAAGACAAAACATTTTGTCCTCTAAATGTACAGTTATCATCATCCCTTTTCACTTCTACCCCTTCCTGATTGTACAAATTTGGGTTTCTTTTTGTGAACTTGAGTCAAGTTGTCAGCAGTGTTCTAATGAATGCTGATATTTCCATATAATAATCTGTCAACCTCTCAATTTACTGTGTCCGAAAGTGAATTCAATTCAGAGAAGAAGGTTACTAACTCTTAGTGAGTACAATCATCCCTCAGTATCTTGGAAGGACTGGTTCCAGGAAATCCCGTGGATACCAAAATCCATGGATGCTCAACTCTCTTTTATAAAATGGCATAATATTTGCTACAACCTATAATATCCTATGATATACTTTAAATCCTCTTTAGGTTACTTACAATATCTTATTCAATGTAAAACCTATATAAGTAGTTATTATGCTGCATTATTTAGGGAACCATGGCAAGAAACAAACACATGTTCAGTACAGGTGCAGCCATCAGAGATCTACCTGTATAGCACTTGAGTGAGGAGCAGGCAAATGATGCTGCAGAAGTGAGTGCCAGAAAGACATGAGACCTGTAAAATGGAGGGAGGCTATAGCATTTAATTCAAATTAATTCATCATAGTGCTTTGTGAAAGTCAAATTCAAGTTTTGCTTTCTAGAACTTTTCTGCAATTTTTTTAAAAACTGTTTATGATCTATAGTTGGTTGAATACATAGAACCCACAGGTATGGAGGGATAACTTTGTCTGTTGTGTATCACTTTCCATGCTGAGGGTATCCATATCTGTCACTTTATTTGATTTAGTTTCGTGTCTGAAATACTCATGCAATGGAGGCACTGGTCTTGGCAGTAAATATTATGGGGAAGGGGATGCCTCATAACAGTCTTGGGATGTTCATTCAGTGGTTCACAGGCTCTGAAGAGGTTGCACAGATTACAATCATTTTGGATATCTTCCAGCTTTGTGAAGCTGGCAGGGGAGACCTTCATCTATGTCCCTCTGCCATTCCTGAATGAATTGTAAGTACCTTGCAGTCAGCAGGCAAATCACTCAATCTAGTTCTCCATTTCCAGTGTCACTTCTTTGATGAATGACGTAATTATAAAAACTTCAGAAATACTCAAAGTCAGTGCTGCAGATTCCCAGCCCAGCAAACACCCGAGGTCATCTCCCAAGTCTCAGGCTATTCATTTGATGCTTTTTGCTCCTTATCTATTTCTCCTGCTGCTGTTTCTTCTGGCTTCCTCCTTACCTGTTGATTCTATATTGACCTTTCTGATGCAGACACTTCTAAGCCGTGTAAGTAACTTCAGATATTATTATCCCTGCTCTGACTGCAAAATTTCCAAATGTTCTATTTCAAAAAAGCACTGAGCAGTAGTACATCTGGTTATCTACCATTGCTCACACATGCAGCCTGTAGCACATCTATTCTTTCTCAATGAAGACCTTTATTTTCATACATTTGACCCACTGGCTCAAAGAAAGGAAGGGAGTTGGGGCTGAGGATGTGGCTCAAGCGGTAATGCCCTTGCCTGGCATGCGCGGGGCACTGGGTTCAATCCTCAGCACCACATAAAAATAAAGATGTTGTGTCCACCGAAAACTAAAAAATAAATATATAAAAAAAGGAAGGGAGTAAATGCAGGTGCAGGAGAATTAAAAACATATGGTTACATGACTTGCCATAGCTCTGAGCATATTTACCAGGAAATTAAAATTGTACACCAGTACCAGCTGTAGAATTTTTACAAACCATGAGTGTTTTGGGATTCTAGTATCTCACTCTGTGGTAATCTTTGCTATAGCAAAGCTGTAGCTAGAAGTAATAGAACAGAATAATGTTTGTTGAACATCTTTGTTATTTCCTAGATTATATCTAAAGACATGTAAATGGTGAGAGCTGATTATTCAAACTGAGACTATCACCCCAAATGTCTCTAAAAATAAGTTTCCAAGTAGAAAATGATGACATTCTAGATTAGGCTGCCATTTGCTTCTTTAGCAAGTGCTAGACATACATCTTTAAGTCTGTGGGACCTTTTTCCTCTTCAAATCAACTATTAGAATACTACAAAAGAAATTCCACTGGGTGTGTTACGTGTACTCTCTGGATAAAGACCAAACTAGAACTCTACTCCTGCCCTCTCTTCTTTGAAGGCCCTGAACTCATACCCAAGGATCTTTGGTCTTTGTGGATCATGAGGGATTATTATATGTTCTAATGGAAACAGAAAAAAATTCTCTTATCAGAAGGACTGGGAATTTGAATCCCAGCTCCACTGAAAATACTTATTGATCTCAGCCATTTATTTAATTTTGCAGAGTATTAGTTTTCTCAACTTTGAAAAATAATCGGGAGAAATAGTACATATTTGAGAACTTTTAAGAATTGAATACGATTTGTAAAGTGTGGTATGCAGTAGGGATTTCACAGAGGCTAGTATCCTTTCCCTCTTCCTTCAAGTTAGAATGAGAAGGAGGCACTTTTGTTAGAATGAAAGTCACAACATTTGGGGATGGGAGTTTGGGTGCTGCCTTGGACATGCTGACATATATGAAGATTGGTTTAGATCAGAGTTGGGAGCCAGGCCAGAGAAGATGAGAGCTAGTTGGGGTAGGAGAGGGTAACAAGAGGAAAGCCAGGGGACAGAGGAGAGAGCCATAAAGATGACCAACTCAAGTCCTGCCCAGTGAGAGGGTCGCTATATAATGGATATAGAAGACGGTAAAAAGATTCAGGGCTGAAAAATAAACTTCACCAACTGAACAGGGGAAGGGAGCCTGATGAGTTTATAAGGGCATCTCCAAGATAAATGTCACTACTTGTGATTGGTTATGGAGAAGATAGGCAGATTGTATCACAGAACTTCTAAACTGAAAGGAGATTTATTTTTCTTCTGGTCCATTTTCCTTAGCTTATGGACAAGGAAACTGAGGTGCAGAGAGGTTAATGACCAGTATAGAGTCTTTCACCGAGTTAGTAATAGGATTGCAGTCTCATATGTCTGTACCTATTGCCTGCTCCTTCAGTTTGTCCCTTATTTCCAGGTCAGACTGCACACCGTTCCACAGCCTCCTCTGGCAACTGCTGATGATGCTCATGGCCCAGAAGGTAAATTCTCAAATAAGAAATTCTGTTTTACATATACTTGAATCTCATCTATTAAACATATTTTCTAAAAGTCAATATACCCACAATAAATCTAACTATTTTAGATAATCAATAGTGTGTTACATGCAGTAACTCTGACACAAGAGGAACAATTCATATAGATAAAATGAGGGAGTTTTGATATAAAATAGAACCACATTTTAAACCCCTTGAGAGAGTGGGGCCATAGAAAGTCTGATTAGGAGTAGAAACATTAAAATACTTTCCCAAGTTAAGATCTAATTCAATTTCCTTCAAGGAGTAGGTTTTGTCTAGGGCAGAAAAAGCAAAGACTTGTTAGTTAATTCATTAGGATCTTTTAAAAGATATTTTAAATTAAAAGATTAAATAAAAGAAAAATACTTTGGTATAAAAAAACCACAAGAATTTAAAAACCATGCCTGTTTTAGTTTGAGGAAGAAAACAGTAATACTGGTCCCTGAAGGGAGAAGAGGTTGCTGCACAGACAGCCTTTGCATCTCAGATTCAACCAACTGCAAACCAAAAACATTGGAAAAAATGTGTCTGTAGTGAACATGTGCAGACATTTTTCTTGTCATTATTCTCTAAGCAATGGAGCATAATAACTATTTACATAGCATTTACACTGTAATGGGTATTATAACTAATCTAGAGATGATCTAAAGTATACACGAGAATATGCATAGGCTATATTCAAATACTATGCCAGTTTGTGTAAGGGGCTTGAGCATCTGCAGATTTTGCTGTCTGTGAGAGCGCTTTGGAACCAATCCCTGCAAATACTGAGGAGGGATTGTACACTGATGTGATCACCACCTTCCAGAGGTTATGGAACTGTAGGAGAGGTACTTGATAATAAAATTTATAAGTGACTAATGTAAAAATCCTGTGTCACTTTACTAAGTTTCAATCAAAATATAAATTGTTATAAGGACAAGAAAATTTAAGCTTTTATAACAGAAACATATACTCAGTTTGAGCCATCTCTAGATAATAACTAAAATGTGACTTAAAGAGTATATGGTTGGCATGACAAAAGCTATGTGGATAATCTTAATGGTCATCAAACTATGGTAGTCAGATGAGTCAATCTCCCTGATTTAGGAGTAGGGTTCCATTTGATCTGATAGCTGTATTCATAATAGGGGGCTATTTTATTGGATGGTGCCAGAGACACACTGTTGATATTATTATTGTGAACTCTCGACAAGCTGAACATCCATTTTCTGATGGATACATTTATTCATTGATTCCAGCAATATTTAATGAGTATGCATTATCAGGTTCTGTTCTAATGTTGGGTATAAAACAGGGGGCTGTGGCCACCAATGAGTTAGTAGAGGAAGTGTTACGGTTTAGATATGAAGTGTCCCCTCAAAGCTCCTGTGTTATGCAAGAATATTCAGAGGTGAAATTATTAGATTATGAGAACTGTAAACCTAGTCAGTCCATCCTAGTTTGAGTAGACTAACTGGGTAGTATCTGCAGTTAGATGGAGCACGGCTGGAAAAGGTGGATCACTGGGGGTGTGCCCTGGGAAGTGTTAATCTTCTCTATGATCTCTTCCACTTATTTTTTTTTCTCCCTCTGATTCCTGGATACCATGAACAACAAAGCAATAGTCCTCTACCATGAGATAACCATATTTATATGGATTTTTCTCTACCATGATGTTGAGCACATAGTAATGGAATCAGCTGATCATGAACTGAATTTCTGAGCCTGTAAACTCAAACATTTCTTCCTCTCAACATTCAGTCTTTATTTTTTTTTGGGGGGGGGTTGGCTTATTTTTGCTTAGCATGATAATCTTCTACTCCATCCATTTACCTACAAATGCCATAATTTAATTCTTCTTTAAGGCTGAGTAATATTCCATTGTGTATATGTAACACATTTTCTTTATCCATTCATCTGTTGAAGGACATCTAGGTTGGTCCCATAATTTAGCTATTGTGAATTGAGCTGCTATAAACGTTGATGTGGCTGTGTCACTGTAGTGGCTGATTTTAAGTCCTTTGGGTATAAACCAAGGGGTGGGATAGCTGGGTCAAATGGCGGTTCCATTCTAAATTTTCTGAGAAATCTCCATACTGTTTTTCATAGTGGTGGCGCTAATTTTCAGTCCCACCAGCAATGTCTGAGTGTACCTTTTCCCCCACATCCTCACCAAAATTTATTGTTACTTGTATTCTTGATAATTTCCATTCTGACTGGAGTGAGATAAAATCTCAGTGTAGTTTTGATTTGCATTTCTCTAATTGCTAGAGATGATGAACATTTTTTCATATGTTTGTTGATTGATTGTATTTCTTTTTCTGTGAAGTGTCTGTTCATTTCCCTAGCCCACTTATTGATTGAGTCATTTGTTGTTTTTTTTTTTGGTGGTGAATTTTTTGATTTCTTTATCCTGGAGATCAGTGTTCTATCCGAGGTGCGTGTGGTAAAGATTCTCTCCCATTCTGTAGGCTCTTTGTTCAGATTATCATTTCCTTAGCTGAGAAGAAGCTTTTCAGTTTGAGTCCATCCCATTTATTGTTTCTTAATTTTACTTCTTGTGCTTTAGGAGTCTTATTAAAGAATTCAAGTCCTAAGCTGACATGGTGAAGATTTGGGCCTACTTTTTCTTCTATGAGGCTCAGGATCTCTGTTCTAGTGCCTAAGTCTTTGATCCACTTTGAGTTGATTTTTGTGCATGGTGAGAGATAGAATTTAATTTCATTTTGTTACATATGGATTTCTAGTTTTCCCAGCATCATTTGTTGAGGAGGCTATTTTTTTCTCCAATGTACAGTTTTGGCATCTTTGTCTAGTATGAGATAACCATATTTATATGGATTTTTCTCTGTGCCTTCTATTCTGTATTATTGGTCTACATGACTTTTTTGGTGCCAATACCATCCATTTTTGTTACTATGGCTCTGTAGCGTAGTTTAAGTTCTAGTATTTTGATGCCTCCTGCTTCACTTTTCTTGCTTAGTATTGCTTTGGCTATTCTGGGTCTCTTATTTTTCCAGAAGAATTTCATGATTGCTTTTTCTAGTTCTATATAGAATGTCATTGGGATTTTAATAGGAATCATATTAAATCTTTATAACAGTTTTGGTAGTATGGCCATTTTGATGATGTTGATTCTGACTATCCAAGAGCATGGGAGATCTTTCCATCTTCTGAGATCTTTTTCATTTTCTTTCTTTAGTTTCTATAGTTTTCATTGGAGAGGTCTTTCACCTCTTTTTTTTAGATTGAGTCTCAAATTTTGTGGGGGTTTTTTTTGTTGTTGTTGTTTTGTTTTTGAGACTAGTGTGTATGGGTTAGTTTCCCTAATTTCTCTTGCAGTGGATTCATCACTGTTGTGTGGAAATTCATTTGATTTATGCATATTGATTTTATATCCTACTACTTTGCTGAATTCATTAATTAGTTCTATAAATTTTCTGGTGGAATATTTTGGATCATCTAAATATAGAATCATGTCATCAGCAAATAATGATAGTTTGAATTCTTCTTTTCCTATTCATATCCCTTTAATTTCTTTTGTCTAATTGTTTTGGCTAGAGTTTCAAGGACTATGTTGAATAGAAGTGGTGAAATAAGGCCTCCCTGTCTTTTTCCAGTTTTTAGAGGGAATGCTTTCAATTTTTATCCTTTTAAAATGATGTTGGCGTTGGGCTTAGAATAGATAGCTTTTACAATGTTGAGATATGTTCCTACTATCCCTAGTTTTTCTAGTATTAGTCTGGGTTTTATGAAGAGAAAATTGGAAACACAAGAGAATAGCTTAAATAAAATTTTATATTTAAGGAAAGAGTTGTTGTACATCTAATAAAATGTTACCACCAAATCATTTAATGGTTTAGATCAGGAATAGAAACCTATAGCCAAACTATGGCAAAGTGCCATGCCTCCTGATTTATTTGTTTTTTTAACTTTTAATCTTGAAATAATTATAAATTCACAAGGAGCTGCAAGGATAGTACAGAAAGGTGCTGCGTACCTCTTATCCAGTTTCTTCCACTTGTTACATCTTAAAAACTATAGTGTAATATAAACCATGTAATTGAAATTAGAACAATATGAGTATAGCTTCCTGTAATCACAACTATACTCAAGATACAGAATTATTTCATTGTCACAAAAAATTCTCCTATGCTACCTTTGTATAGTCATACCCAATCCTTCTTCCTGATCCTTGGCTGTCACTATAATTTTGTCATATTATGTAAGTGAAACCATACAGTCTGTCACTTCCTAAAGCGGGTGATTTTTTTTTTCTTTTGCTCAGCATAATGTCCTGGAGGTGCATCATGTTGTTGGTTGCTCCATGTGTCACTAGCTCATTCTTTGTAATGCTGAGTTATATTTCATGATCTGGATACATCACATTTTGTTGAACTGTTTACCTATTGAAGGACACTATGGCCGTTACAGTTTTCGGCTATCACAAATCAAGCTGCCATAAACTCTTGTGTATAGGTTTTTGAGTGTATATAATGGTTTTTATTTCTATGGGATAAAGCCTAAGAATGTGGTCACTAGGCTGGATGGTAAGTGTATGTCTAGCTTTTCAAGAAGATTCTGAGTGACTGTCCCTGAGCAATGTAGAAGACAACCAGTTACTCTGCATCTTTGCCAGTATTGTTTCTTGTTATTATTATTATTTTTTTAGCTAGTATGGTAAATCCGTAGCAATACAGATTTGCAAAAATTTTCTCCAATTTCTTTTCATTCTCTTAATAAGAATAATAGTATTCAGTTTTAAGTGAAATTGATTTTTTTCCCTCCTTTTTGGATTTTGTTTCTGGTATTATGTCTAAGGAGTCTTTACTAAGCTTTAGGTCCCAAATATTTCCTCTGAAAAGTTTTTATAAAAATTTATGGTTTACATTTAAATTTAATGTTCCAGTTTGAGTTAATTTTTGTATAAAGTATAAGGTTTAGATTGAAGTTCACTTTTTTTTTTTTTTTTGTTTTTGGTCTGTAGTTGTCTAATACTCCAGTACCATTTGTTGAAGAGATTGCTTTTATCCTTTGAATTGCTCTTTTACCTTTGTCAAAAAACAGTTGTGTTATTTGTGTGGGTCTATTTCTTGGTTTTATGTGCAGTTCCATTGGTCAATATGTCTAACTTCCATTAGCACCACACAGTCTTGATTGCTGTAGTTTTAAATATGTCTTAAAATTGGACACAGTGATTCTACCCACTTAGATTTTCTCTATGAAAATGGTTTGAATTCTAGTTCCTTGCATTTCCATATACATTTTATAATAATCTTACCTTCATGACATATTTTTTTAAAATGTGGATCAATAGGCATTATGATCAAGTTGTGTAAAAATTTTGGTAGAATTAATCTTTATTTTATTGTCTTCTAATACATGAACACAGTATATCTGAAACCTGCTTTTGTTAAAAAAATAGTTAAAAATTGTTATTAGAACATAGCTGTATCTATTTATTTACATATTGTCTATGGTTGTTTTTCTGCTTTAACAGAGTTAGATTATTGCTACAAAGATGAAATGGCCTACAAAGCTTGCAAGATTTACCATCTGGCCCTCTATAGAAGAATTTTCCAACCTCTGGATCAGGTAATTATTCATACCATATTTTTAGGTAGAAAAAGAAAGCATATTAAAAAAATGAGTATAAGTGGTATGGCATTGTTTTAATTTTAAACATAAATTTTAAACACACTCATTGTTTATCTAGGCATAGTAAAATGATTGAAATAATGTAAAAAATAATTGCTTGTCTCAGGACATTAGAATTAAGGATGATTTAAGTAGTTTTATTTTATTTTATTTTCTGCATTTTATACTTTCTTTTGTAAAGTAATTTGGCAAGTTAAGGAAGGCTTCCTTCAAATTTCTCTCTCACTAATCTTCTGAGGCCTATTCCTCTCAGGTAAAATGTGACTTTCAAATTATGGAAGATATGACAATCAATTTTTCATGTTAGAGATATCGAATCATGCCTTCCCAATAGCCCTTTTGAATCACAGATGAATTCTTGCATGTTCATAATTTAAGACTATTTACTTGATAAGCACAGATAAGAAAATGCCATAGATCTAAAGGGTCCGAATCCTTGGTTTAGTCTTGATTAACTGACTTGAGGTTTATTTGCCAGGAACTGTGTGCAAATGCACCATGCTGAAGCCTGAATACTAAGATGAGCAAATTGGCTACTGTTGAATGACCATTTCAAATTATGAATACTAGCAAAATGAACAGTTCCATTTTTGCCACTCTAACCCTTTGTTAACTATTACTGCAGAATGACAGATTTTTTCCCCCATTCTAATGGAGGATCAGCATAAATATAGACAGCTAAAATAGCAAGTCTCACCATGAGTGTCATCGGCTATTTGAGAAACTGAGTGTATAGCATAAAAGACAGTGATTATAGCTATGCTTTCATTTGGAAAGGGCTCTCTGATAAGGTTATGAAAAACCAAAGGGATGCTTAGAATGGACATAGGTACCTGACAGATTAATAAATAACTTCACAAAGTTACAGTGCACTGCAAATAACTCCATTCTTTTCCTAAGGAAATTTTTTATTATGCTCAAATCTTGATTTTTAATCCTATTCTAAATCTACCCTGCAAATCCATCCTCAGTCATGTGATGTGAATTAAAATAAATTAACATTATTTTAAAAATTCTAGGAATTATACATTAACAATTCCCTCATTAAAACCAGTGAAGAAAGTTTATACAGGAAAAAGAAATGAAATTCTAAAATGTACTGATCCTGCTCAGAAAAAGGCCAGATTTTTTCAAATGAAAACATGTTTATTACATAAAGACTGCAGATGCTCAGAACAGCTTGTCATCCCTTTGCTTTTAGGTGATGCCCACACAGCACTAAGAACAGCAGAGATCTGGCAATTTTCTAATTAAACGTGATCAATATTGACAACCAAATGGCATCATTCTGGCCCTGCAGTAGACTTCTGGGCCACAATTATCCTATTTTCTGTCTACATTGCTCATATTAACTGGGTAAATTGGATGAGCAAATCTCCAGTTTCTACAATATTAGCCTTTACAAGAGAGGCTTAGGAATTCACACAATCGTAGAGAATGAATAAAAGGTGCTCATTTGTTCAGCTATTATTTTAACAAATAAAGGTTGACAGCTGCCCACTTCTACAGTGCTTGGTATGTGGAGATTACAATAATGAATAAAGCAGCAATCTTTCTCCACAATTAGATTACAAACTATGATAAAAACAGAATACACAATCATGAAAGCATGATCTAAGGCAGATTTGTGCTATAGGAGTTCATAAGATGAATATATGAAATACTTTTTCTGTAGGGGAATTAGAAGGGGCTTTCTAGAGGAAGTTACCTTATGTGCACAGAATTGGGACAAGGTGTAGGATAAGTCAAAGGCACAGAGAGGAATGCAGGTTAAGACTTCTTGTAACCCAAGAAGAGTAAGTTAAGAGAATGGGGAAATTACTGTAAGGATTCAGGGTTATTTAGGGAACTTATAGGCAGACATACAGGCAAATTCAGGAAGGAATTAGAATCAGAGTTGAGAAGTATGTCAATCAGCATCTCATCTCTGTGAACAAAATACCTGACAAGGGTAACTTAGAGGAGGAAACATTTATTTTGGTTTATGGTGTCACAGGTTCAGTCAGTGGTGGGCTAACTCCATTGCTGTGAGCCCAAGATGAGGTAAAAAATCATGGTGGAAGTGCATGGTGAAGGTACTACTCTACTCATGGTGGCCAGAAAGCAGAGAGAGGCAGGGGAAGAGTCTACAGGGAAGATGAAACCTTTTAGGACATGTTTCCAGTGAGTGACCTATTCCAGCCATGCCACACCTGCCTACAGTTTCCTCCCAGTTAGTTCATTCAAACCAGGATGGATTGATTAAGTTACAGCTATCATAATTCAATCATTTCACCTGTGAACATTCCTGCATTGACAGAAACTTTAGGGAGACATTTTATAATCAAACTATAACATTCCAAAAAGAATAAACTAAGGAGAACAGAGAAATGGCTGTAAACATCCAGGGGGATGTATAGCAGACATACAACCAGTCTCATGAAGGAATTAAAATCAGGATTTGGAAAGCAATCAGGAACCCAGGGAATTCTTCTTCTACCTCTGATTCTTTCTCATTGAAGACTTGCTTTCTTTACTTTTCCATTCACATAATGGAAAATGGCTACCCTAACTCTTTAATTGAAGGGCAGCAAGGAGACTTACCCTGACATTTTCTCAGTTTTATGAACTACTACCAGGAAAGTGAAGTCACAAATAAGCATAGTTTCCAGGAGAAGATCTAGATAAGATCTAGTTCCTAGATAAGGGTAGATGTCTTGTTTGATGATCATATACTCCCTAAAGGGTGTCTACTGTGTGGCATAAGCAGAACCATAAAGCAGTGTTATTGGAATTCAGGCTTGGAAGGACTGCCGAGGAAAGGTAAATGATCTTAGGAATCACTGAGAGCAGTAACGTGATAGGATCTGAGTTATTCTTTGGATAAATTGACAGTATTGAGTTTGATGAAGTGAAGGAAATAGATTCTTTTTGCTGAACCTACTTTTGTAAGTCACTTTAGCTTCTTTTGGAAACAAAGCAAGATGATAAAATAATTGTTAATTTAAAAAATAATGCAGTTTAAAGGGAATAAAATTCAACTAAGAATTTGTTACCTTCTCAGTTGCTTTGTTATCATAGAATAAGCATACCATCACATTCTAGGCCCAAGTTTTCTACAGAAAAATATTAAATTCAACTAGAACAAACATGGCCTCGATGTGTCCTTCTTCTCCCTTGCTTGACCCCAGACATTGGTAAAGTTCTTGGCTCTTTCCCTCTGAGTATGAATTAGACCCGAGAATCCTTTTTCCACTCTCCGGGGAGCTCATAAATACCAGTTCAGTGAAAGTGTTATCCAAAGCTCAAATATTTTTCTTCCTTACTCTGCAATTCTCAATTGTGATGTCTAGAATTTTCCATCACTATGTTTTCAACATTGCTAAATAACAGAGGATAAAAATGAAGTCTTTAGTCCAAACCCCTTGTTTTTTAATATGTATGTATATATATATACATACATATATTTCAGTACTGGGAGTTAAACCCAGAGGTGCTCTGTCATTGAACTCCACCTTCAGCCCCTTTTATTTTTTATCTTGAGACAGGGTCTTCGTTAAGTTGCCCCCACTGTACCTCTGCAGCTGGGATCACAGGCATGCACCACTGTGCCCAGCTCCAACGTCCTTATTTTATAGATGACAAAATTTAGTGCCAGAAACAATAAGTGATTGGCATAATGTCACATAAACTATTGATTAAATCCCAAGATCATTCTCCTTTAGTAATTTTAAGGGAAAAGCTGTCCTCTGTTTGGACATTGAGCTTTGATCTGAAATTAGTTTTCTAAATACATTTAATTGAACTTTCTAAATAAATTTTTTTTAAATGCTATACTTCTCATGAACTGCTGGGACATAATTTTTGAATTTTTATTTTCTGGTTAATAAAATCTGAATTTCAGAGGACTGTTACTCACATACTGGAGTTCAACAATTAAGCAAAAGCTCATTTTATTATTATGTGGAACTGGAACTTTAACCTATTTATGTGTAAATGATTGATTTCTCATTTGATGGCTTGTCACACAAAAAAAAATCAGCCGTTAGTGAACACTATCTAGTCTGCTTTGCAAGTCTTAGTGCTGTGCTTGCTGTTCTGCAAGTTATATATTTTTTAATTCTTCTTGCCTATAGAAAAAGATGTCCTGATTTCTCAATTGCTAGGGGAGTGCAGAATCAGAATCCTAGAGCTTTACAGTTCTTCCAGATGTCACCTGATTTGGTCCTTGGAGTATAGGTAGATGAATTTTTTAATTAACCTAGACAGAACACTACTAAACCGATTTTGAGTGAACTCAATAGATGTAGACCAGATTAGGATTTCATACCCTCCTTTGGTACAGGCATTTATTTGAGTTTATAATTCTCCTTTAGTCAGTCCTCATTATATTGTGTTACAATTATTTGTTCATCTGTGCATTGATCCTTGGAGGTACTTGAGGATAGGAATATATAGCTTTCATTTTTTATAACACCCAGCACACAGTAGGGCTTGATCAATGCCTATTATTTAATGCATAAGGCAGTTGTCTAACTGAATTCTGTTTTGTTTCAAAGCATAAATGGAAGCTATGTCGTTTCCCTTGGTTCCTTTGGAGGGGCCAGCATTGCATGACCCAGCGTGGAAACTAATACAAAGTGGCCAATTAGAAAGTGTTCTTTGAATAAGTAAATGAATAAAAGATGAACTTATACCTATGGAAAGATTACTCATACATTTATTCTTGCATTATCCCTTGTTTCCCAACTTGTATTGATATACTTAAGATATTTTCCCCCATAAGCCTGTTCATGCCCTGTCAAACTTCAAAATATTAGCCAACTGGAAGACATAACAGGCAGAAAGAATTATGTCATTGCTTCTTGTGCAGGAATCTTCCCTTATATTGCCAATTAAACTTAACAAGCAATCTTGAGCATCTGTATACACAAAGCACGGGAGATAGAGCAGATAAGTAAGGCTTTTCAGTAGATAAATGACCAAATATATGTACCCGCTGCCCCTTCAGTATGGCCAATCCTTGCTGACTTTCTTCCTGCCACATCTGGGCTTCCTCTCATGGTGTTCCTCTACCTAGGCAGGACAGCATCATGATGGCTATTCAGTCAAACATCTTGTGTTTGAATCCTGAGTGCTACTATTTAGTTGTATGTCATTGGCAAGTTAGTTAATATCTCCGAGTCTCAGTTTTCTCATCTATAACTTGGTACAATTACACTTCCAAGGGTTATTTGGAAGACTCTGTGTAATAATGCATATGAAGTGTTTAGCATGGTGCCTGGATGTCAACAAACGATGATTGTTTTTGTTATAAATATAAAGATGTATATACTCTCCATTTTCTTATGTCCTACTCTCTCTTCAAGGTCCAATTTTACGTTGCTACTCCTGTAAAGATTTCTCTAATGCCAGCCAAAGAGATATTTCCCTTTTAAAATGTCTTTTGTACTTACTAGCTGTGCCTCACGATTACTATCCTGTTACATAGCTCTGTGCTATTCTCCAGTGGTTTGTGGCACACAATTTAGCACATGGGTGTAAAGATGTTCAATAGCATACACCTTATTCATAAAAAATTATTCCCGGAATTTGTCTTATCCCCATATGAGGTTTAAACAACATGTGGGGTCAGGGACTATGTAAGACCAAACATAGAATCTCGAAATATACATTCTGATTTAGTGATCAAAAGACCTGTATCACAAGTGCCTTAGCTCCCTGCTCCCATAAGGTTTCTTGCTTACTGCTGCTTTCAGTTAGCTTTCTGATTTAAATAGCACATTTTTTTCCTTTAAAAATACTGCCACAGTCAATTTCTGGCCATACAGCACTGTGACAATCATTGGTTTGTGAAGGTTTTCTGTACCAGATTCAACTGTTTCCTCAGTTAAAACCCTAAGCATTCTGCACAGCTGTATGGAATTGGCACTTCTATATTAGCTACTTCAAATCAGCTTGGGAAGTAGCCAAGTCTGGAGTCTTTATCCATTAATTCAAACCATTCTAGGAAAATAGTCTCCAGGACTTGCCAGCCAATTGTGGATCATGCAAGATGGAAGGCTGTATTTTCACTGTTGTGGGGTCTTCACCTGCTTTTCCACCTGGAGTTTCCTGGCCTTACCTAAAGATACACTGTTCAATTGTCCTTGGAATGATGTAGACAAATTCTAGGTATGGAGGTTGAAAGAAAGGAAGAATTAATAGAAGCAGTTTCAAATACAATGTAACATTCTTTTTAATTTGTTAATGGTTACTTGGATGTGGGTTGTATTTTTTTTATGCTTTACAATGTAAAAAATTTTGTGTGTATTTAATATGTTTTTTAAAGTGTAAAATACTATTTTAATGATAACAATTGCAAGCCTATTGTATATTATTTTTTTTTCTTGCTGTATTGTTTCTGCACTCAAAATGCAGAGATAGCCAAGAATTCTGAAACTTAATTTTGTATTGAAATGGTCATCTAGTGCTGCTCACCTAGTCAGCGGGTTTTCAAACTACCAATTCGGCTCTGGGGTGCCTCAGGCATCACCTTATGGAGCAAGTAGATAACAATAGGTTGTCTAGGCCCATCATCCCTTTAAACCACATTTGATTCTGTTTTACAAATTATGGTTATGAGTAAAAAATGGTTAAAGGATCAGGTGGGATGTCAGTTTGGCTGTCTTCTAATGTAAAAGGATATCAAATGAAATTAGATTGATGGTTATGGCTCCAAAAGGAAGAATAAAGGTAAGTGGGAGAAAGTTCCCAAGAGTTAGATTTTTCAAATATGCTATAAATAGCATGACCATTTGCTGTACTTTGGATCTGAAGTGTCCCCCAAAGGCTCATATCATAAAGGCTTTTTCCTCAGTCATGGTGACATTGGGAGTTGGTGGAGCCTTTAAGAGGTGAGGTCTTGTTGGAGGAAGTTATGTCACTGGAGATGTGCTCTTAAAAGGGGTATTGGGACCGAGGCCTGCTCCTGAATCTCTCTTTGCTTCCTGGCTGCTATGAGATGAGGGGTTTCCTCTGCCATGATGAGTTCCTTGCTAGAGGTCCCAAACCAACAGGCCAACCAACAGCGACTGAAACCTCTGAAACCATGAGCTAAATATGTCTTTCCTCTTTCTAAGATGATTATTTCAGGTATTTTTCACAATGACAGCTGATGAACACACCATAAATAGCAGTTTGCTGAGGCAGTCTATTTGTTTATACCTGTTGTGTCTGTGGAATTTGGTTGTTACCAGTAGTACCTCCTTTCAGGCTCGAAGTGTACCAGATTGGATGGCAAATTGTAAGGTCACTCTAGCTATAAGCAGATATATGTGTATGGTTACAAAGGACCACTTCCTGAAGCAGAAGTAAGGTAAAGAAAAAGAACCAGTTAGGGAGGTGAAGTTCAATCTGTTGTTTTTATATGTGAGATTCTTATGAGGCTCCTTTGGGATGGAACCTCGGTGGTGGCTGAATTTCAACAATGTCCTGATGACTGGTTTTGGTCACTTTTGAGAATCGCCAAAGAGCCTATCGGTTCTCAAGTCACAAGCCATGACCCGCCAAGGGTGGGTGGGGTACAAAATTATTTTGGTTACTCTAATAGCTGCCCTTTTTCTTCACAAATAAAATCACTCATCTTCCTCATAGTTAATATGTTTTAACTCTATTGATGCTGTTGCAATGAATAAGATTTAAATGTGTTAGAAAGTATGAAATTTATAATTTTCGTATCTTTGTTTATTGTCAACAAATAAGTTACAAACCTAGGTCATGGAGTGCTGGTAAATGTTAAACAAGCACCTCTGTGTCTGCATGGAAGGGTGTGTGGAATGGGGGTTGTTAAGATTGAAGAAAGTTGTGCTTTGTGAAGTTTACCAGTTTCTGTAGTTCAAGTACTTTCCTACGGCTACCAGCCTTCAGCATGGAATTAGGAAAAGATGCATGTAATTGCCTTGATTGCAGTTGGTACAAATTGACTCTAGCAGACCCCTGGGCTGACAAAGAATTGAGTTCTCATGACTCCTAGATTAGTGTTCTTTTCATTACTTTGCAAATAAAGCTGTCACGTTAATAAGCCCTGGTAGCACATTATTTTATGGACTCAGGGGCTATCTTTGTGTATCCTAACTCCAGAGTCACATAAATGTAAAGCCATTCATATCTGAATTCCTGAGGGCCTTCCCTTGCCTCTGTATAACCCTCCTCTAAATCTTTAATGGCTACTTTTGACTCTACTGCAAAGTTTCCATGAGATTTGCCTTCTTCCTTCCACCTGGTTATTTTATTCCCATCTTGTTTATCTTCAGATTAGTCCCACACCCAGGTGTCCACTCCAGTAAGATGCAATCCACCTAATTACATCTTTGAGTTTCAGTCTTATCTGGTCTCCCAAGAATCACGTTGTGTCTTTGATGATGTCCTTATCCCATACCTTTTAATTTATATCAGCTTTCGTTAATACTGTGCTTTCCAAAGTGAGTTCTAGAAAACAGCAATCCTTAAAAGATACTTGATGTTTATATTTGACCATAGAACTTTGTTTTTAAGTAGGAAATGTGTGACTCTATTCTATTACAGTTGCTTCCCTCCACCCTTTCGAACTCCCAGTCCATACTTGCCAAGTGATGACTCTGAGAGGTCTTGCAGAAAGATATTTGGTTCGATCCAGCATTTGCAGAGCTTGTTTAAGTACAGAAGCTTCCATCATTGACCCTTATTTAAATTTCATAAAATATACTTGGAGCTAATAGTGTAGTGCTCCATCTACTTTATCACGTTTAAAAATCTATATTCCATGGTGAAATACTATTTAGTTTCTCACTACTGACTGATACCACCATCCACTCCCTCTTTTGTACTTTTCAATTTGCAGATAGAAGAAGATTGCATTCTGAGATCAATGATCAGGTTTCTGTGGCAAGCCTTGTCTATCTTCCAGGATTCCCTCTTATTCCTTCTTTGGATGTCTTATCCAGCATAAGGGAATGTTCTATTTTTTCACTTAATAAAGTATATTTATATGGAAGAACTACCAGACAATATTTGTTTGCTTTATTTACTCACATGTGTGAATAGAATGGGTGACATATTGGTAGTGGTGAGGACGATAAGGAAATGTGGAAGGAAGGAGGATGTAGTGTAAGAAGACCTTCCCAGGCAGAGTCATTTAAATGTGAGGATGCTTAAGTAAATGGAATAGCTCCCTTCTTTCTTATTTTCTTGGTCAGTTCCTTCAGGATAAAAAAGTATGTAGTACCTTTATAAAATTTGCAAATTTATAATGCATTTCTTTGTTTTCATTAGATAATGATGTGAACTTAAATCTGAGTGGCAGCACCAAATGTGACCCAGGTGGCTTCTGTATGCCTTAATCCTAGTCTTGCATTGATAATCCTTACTTCTTTTTCTTGTTTGAGGCTCATATGCTTGATTCATGCAACTGTGCTCTCTGGTACTCAGCCTCAGGTCCCATGGCAGTAGTCATGAATTTCCTCATTGCACAGGGTGATAGCCTTGGAGAATGAAACTTGCCCAAAAGGAACAATGAGGTTACTAGTATTTTTCTCATGATTGCCCAATGGAATTATATCATTGCTTTGAATTTCTCTCTGATGAGATTTCTTGTCTTTGGGGAATATCTGTTCTGCAATCGATACAATCTACATCTGCAGGGAATAGAGATACTTAAACCACCCATCATGGCACTGAAGATATTTCCCTGTCTCAAGAGCCAGTGAGAGAAATGTGGGAACCTTTTAATCTGCCTTCTTCTACTGCCTTGGTTACATATATCAACCTTAAAGTAATGCTTTCTGATGTGAAAGTCCCTACCGCCTGCCTCTCTACCAGTCTGGCCATTTGATGATTCCTAAGCATTTCACCCCTGGTTCACTCACTGCCAGCCTTTTCATTCTAATTCCTAAAGCTTCTCCAGTCAAATTTCATCCCTTTCTGTGTTTATCTATTCTTGCAATGTAGTCACTCTGCATTTACCTTTTCAAACTACTTCCTGGGAATTTGCTGTTCCTTTTAAACCTAAGCACTGATACCTAAGATCAGGTACTTATTTCGAAGAGTAAGCATTGAAACCCTCTTAGGTTTTGCCGTTTCTAGGAATTCCCAGTGGAACACAAGGGAGATCATGGGAGGAGTTTTTAAATGATTATAAAAGAAAGTTTTGAGTTTGGTACTCACCTCACTGAGTTGAGTGTACAGATGTTGTGGTGGATCCTACTCATTCCCATTTTCCTTGTCTGCCTTCTTATCTTTGATCCAATAATACAGCTAACCATAATGCCTCTGTGGACACAAGGGTGGCTCAGTCAGAAAAGCCTATTCCTACTAACTACCCAAGGTCCCTTTCAATTTATTCTGAGCTCTCTGTTCCTTGTTCATCTCCTTGATACTTTGATCTCTGATGTTGTGATTTAATGCTATTTCCTTCAGGCTTCATGGTTTTTGACCTTTTAGGTGGTATTTTTTTTAATTTGGCTTAAGAATTTATTTCTATCTTAAGCTCTTTGCTCAGCATACTTTCTGACTCCCATATTCCTTATAGTATAAGGTGAATGATTATCATCTTGGTCCTGAAACCCACATGGAACCCTGCTAGGTGGGCCAGGCCCATACCTAGGGATAGGTTTTGATGTATTATTTGGAACTCAGTTTTTTTGGTCCTTGACTCAAAATCAGCAGAGGGATAGGGGTTGAGGTCTTCAGGATACTATAGTGTTGGAGGTTATGTAACACCTGATCACATTCATGGCTTACCTAGTGGAAAAAGTTTGGAGTTACTGAGACTTTGTGTATATTCACTTTGGGATGAAGCCTCTTCTTTCCCTACCCACATACTACTATTGATTCTGTTGTCAGAGAAGCACAAGTAGGATTCAAATAAACTACCATGCATTCATCTACAAATTCCGTTCTACATGAGTTTTTACAACTTTAGTGTCCTTGGAACACTACAAAGGATCTTTGTCTTCTGTTGGGGTTTGGAGGCTAAGAAATATGTGGTTCCTCCAGAAGCTTGGGAATATCCCCTTATGATATACTGAATTCCATTTGGCACTGTTACTGGGCTCAAACGGAATTAAGGTGAGCAATGTACTCATTTGTTTGAAGGGGTAGAAAATTGCTTTTCCTTAGGTGATCCTTTATGATCTTCTGTTTAACTGTTGTGCTTAAAAAATCACTAATTCTTTATTTTAGGATAGCTCTATCTGCTGCATTCTGCATTTTATTTTTCTTTAAAGGATTTTTACAGGCTTCTTTGTGACTGAATTATAGATGATCACCTGTTTTGTAATGTGGGGTGTGTGCAATCAGAAGCTCATCTTTTGGTGTAAGAATGCTAGGCAATGGGGAGGACATGGCCTTCATACTGAGATAGGAGAAGTACCTGGGTCCATCTGGAAGCTCTTAAAATTGTTAATTGGCAGATGTTGTTCATCACATGATAAACCTTGGAGATGTGAATATAAGGGAGGACATTTATTTAGAATCATCAAATACTCCCCTGACTTCCTTGGTAGTTTCTTTAAATTCTCTCTTTACTTGGTAGGTTCTTTAAATTCTCTCCTTACTTCTCTGAGAAAAATGCTCAGGAGTGTACTTTCTAGGTCATACAGTAATTACATGTTTAGTTTGTAAGAAACTGCCATTTTCCAGAGTAGCCATATTATTTTATTCCCACTTTATCCTTGCTAGCATTTAGGGTAATGAGTGAAGTGAGAGAAGCTAAGTTGGGAATGGATTGAAAAAGACTTTTTTAAAAAAAATTTATATATGACAGTGGAATGCATTACAATTTTTTTTTTTGAGAGAGAGAGAGAGAGAGAGAGAGAGAGAGAGAGAGAATTTTAATATTTATTTTTTAGTTTTTTCGGCAGGCACAACATCTTTGTATGTGTTGCTGAGGGTCGAACGAACCCGGGCCGCACGCATGCCAGGTGAGCGCGCTACCACTTGAGCCACATCCCCAGCCCCACATTACAATTCTTATTACACATATAGAGCACAGTTCTTCATATCTCTGGTTGTATACAAAGTATATTCATACCAATTCGTGTCTTCATATCTTTACTTTGGATAATAATGATCATTACATTCCACCATCATTAATTACCCCATGCCCCCTCCCTTCCCCTCCAACCCCTCTGCCCTATCTAGAGTTCGTGAAAAAGACATTTTTAAACTGAAGTTTTATTGAGATAGTTGTAGATTAATATGAAGTTATTGAAAATAATACAGAGAAATTCCTTATACACTTTTCCAAGTCCCCCCAATTATATGAAATTATAGCATAATATCACAACCAAGATATTGACAGACACAATCCACTGATTTTATTTAGATTCACTCAGATTCACTTTGTACTTGCATGTGTGAGCACATAAGTAGTAAGTTCTATTCTATTTTGTCTTCCATATAGGTTTACATATCCACCACCAGTCAAAGTTCTGAACAATGCCAACTCCCTGAGGATCTTTAGAGTTGCTCCTTTCTAACAAAACTGGCTTCCTCCTTCCTTATTCCCTGCCTTCTTTGTTTCCAAACTTTTGCAAATCACTAATTTGGCTTCCGTTTCTAAAGTTTTGTCACTTTGAAAATGCCATACAAAGGAAATCTTATGGTATACAACCTTTTGTGGTGAGCGGTTTTTGCTCAGTTTAATTCTCTGAAGATTCATCCACATTTTTGAATATCATTCGTTTATTCACGTTTATTCCTGAGTATTACTGCATGCTATTTTTGTACTGGTTTATTTGATCACTCATACCTTGGAGGACATCTAGGCTAACTCCTGATTTTAGCTATTACAGTTAAAGTGGCTACAAACATTCATATGCAAGCATTTTTACATGAGTATAAATTTTAGCTTCTCTGAGAGAAATGCTCCGGAGTTATTTTCTAGGTCATACAGTAGTTACATGTTTAGTTTGTAAGAAATTGTCATTTTCTAGAGTAGTCATACTAATTTTTCACACTGTATACTTGCTAGCATTTAGTGTTGTCATTATTTTTTTTTATTTTAGACATACTGATAGGTGTTTAGTAATACCTTGTTGTGGTTTAAGTTTTCATCTAAATAATGGCTAATAATATTGAATATCTTTTCGTGTTCTTATTTGCCTTCTGCATATCTTCAGTGAAATGTCTCTTTAGGTCTTTTGTTTATTTTCTAATTGAATCATTTTTGACTCTTGAGTCGTGTGAGTTCTTTATATATTTTAGATACTAATCCTTTGTTAGATATGTGATTTGCAAATACTTTCTCTACTATAATGACATCCTCTCCATAAAGGTTTTCACAGAGCAAATTTTTTAGTTTTGATGTGGTTCAATGTTAGGTCTAAAAGCTCCATTTTTTAAAGTTTCAAAGATTCATATTTATATACTTCTTAATTCTGTGATACTTTTTGAGTTGTTTTTGCTATGTAATGAGGTTTATGTTTCAATTGACATTTTTTGCCTATGATTATCCAATTGCTCTAGTATTGTGGGCTAAAAAATATAACCTAATATAAAAGAAGCCTAAATTTAGCATTACAAAAGTGTTTTCCTTCTGTTTGAGCTTCAGATGCTACAATGATGCTCCATAATGTGAGACTTTACCAAGAGGTTCATAACAGTCCTTCAGATCTGTAAAGCAGATTATAATTTACTCTGGTACATTGCAGAAGAGAGTACTTCTACAAGTTTCCCAGGGACTTTATAACACAGCTCAGGGTGGTCTAGTAGCCATGCACTGTAGAACATTTGCTTTCACCAAAAGGGTAGAATGAGAGGAACCCATGGGTGTAGTTCCAAAAGGGCAGAAAGGCCTTGACGTCTACTTTGTCATCAATGGAACAGGCAAGCAAATTTCCAGCTTCAGGGACTGTGGACCAATAACCAGCTAGTGTTATGTTCAAGTTCAGGACCCCCAAAAGACCACCAGAGACCAAGATTGATGTAAGCAGCAAAGAGGCGTTTATTGTGAGCTAGCTTGTTCCTCCGTGCACACAGCAACTGGTGACGCTGAGAGGCCCCAAGCCCAGGGTTTGCAGCAGTTTTATACACTCTTTGGGGAAGGCAGGGACCCCACATACATCATAACATCTCTTAGAAAATCATCACACACTGCGGGAAAATCGTAAAACAACTCTATATTATGATTAGCACATTCACTGGCGGGAACAAGTTGGGTAGGGGTGATTGGTTAGTACAAGAGGGGGATTCACTTGAACTGATTGGTATAAACCACGAGGGGAGTACGTGCTGAACTACATGGCTTCCCAACAAGTTATCAACCACCATAAACTACTGGCGGGGGGGGTTCATCTGGCATCCCAGGTATTTTCCCTGTCTCATGCTGATTGGTGGTTGCTAGGGGGTTGCTATGGGTCCTCACCTAGACTGACTGAGTCTGGGACACCTGGCTCTGCAGATCGCTCCTGTTATTTGTAGATAAACAACTCAGCAGAGTGGGTATTTGCCTAGGAGTGCTCTGTGGGTTTTTCAAGGACAAGGGTCACACACCCTTGGACAGACTTTGCTCTGAGGTAGAGGCTGGTTTCTCAAAAATGGAGTCACATCAGCTTCTCACTAGGTCACCCCTCAAGGAGTCTCTGTGCAGCATCCAGTGGTTTCTCAGGGGGGACTGAACTGTTGAACAGCATGATCTAATAAGCTGGCCAATACAACGAAAATTTCTCTCCAGCATCTGCATATGCTCTAGATTTTCCAAACTCTCACAAACTAGCTTAGCCTCTTTTCAGTGATTTGGCTCCTCCATTACCTCCATTCAAAAGTCTTTTCTTTCACTCAGCTGTCACAAGAAAGGGAGCAGGAATCCATTTTTTTTCAGCTCTAATGATAAAAAATTTCAACAATAGTCAAATAAAACACTCACTATTACTGATCAAAAGGCAAGAAATACCATTTCTTGGAAAGGTCTCAATTTAGTTGCCCTTGGACAATTGCAATCTAGCTAAAGTACCAGGGTTCAGGGAGCTGCATTGGAAACAGGACTGGATTGCAGCTCACAGGTCAGGAATCTAGTCTAGTCCTCATTAGCTCTGGGACCTCAGGGAAACCCTTGACCTCTTTGTATTTTCATTTCCCTTTCCTCAAAATGGCAATAAAGACCTGTCTTTCCTACTTCACTGTGCTATTGTGAAGCTCAAATGAGATAATAAATGTGAAAGTGCTTTGAAAACCTGACAGTTGTTCAGCCTGAGAAAGGACTCAGTGTGGCAGCCTTCCCCGGCTCTACAAGAATCCTGACTGCTGCCCACTTCCTCCCTATCCCCCTGACACAGAATTGTCTAATCAAAAACTAATTTTGAGGAATTATAGGTCAAGAACTGAGCACCGTGTCTGTTATCTGACTGTTCAGTCAAACATAGCTGTCATAATTATTCTGTCACATTTCTTTGCAACTCACCACAATCCACTAGATAACGGTTATGGGCTGTGGCAGAGAAGGCTGGCCACCAGATGCTGTGATCTCCTTCTGGAGCTCAAATTATCAGGAAGTGTCTGCCCACCCAGAGACTACAATTACAAAGCCTTCTTGCAGTTAGGGGTAGGCTGAATTTTATCCAAAGAATGTGAGCAAAGGTGATGTGTACCACTCTGAGGTGTGGCTCAGAGAACCCTCTGGAACCTCTGCTCTTTTCCTTTTCTGCCTGAAGTGGTGATGATTCCCAAGGAGACTGGGAAGGTGTGTATGGAAGACAGCAGAGCCCTGCTCTGTCCCCTGATAGTCTGTGTCTGCACAGAAAAGGACTGATCTGCCAGCCTGTTGAACTGCCCAGGAAAACCATTGCTTGAGCTGGAAATACACTTCTATTGCACTTGATTCATCCTGTGTTTGACATACTTTTAAGAGCAGTTAGTCTAACCTAAGGAGGTCATTTGAATTTAGATAACTATGTGTCACCTTCTATAATCTTATTTCTTGATCTGCCTGACCACACCAGCTTAAGAATCATCTCTGTGTCAGGTGACAACCGCAGAGGCATCTGCCTCATGTCCCTGCTGAATTTGTTCTGAGGACTTCACATTCTACCCTTGATAACTTATTTGGATGCTTCCCTTTGGGGGGGATTCTTAAATTCAAGCAGGGAAAATGGTGCAGCTGTGGCCTGGCATTCCCAGGATGTAGCATGATGGCTGAGGTTGACTCTACAGATGTACCTTTGTTCCCATGGGGCATCTCAGTCTCTGTCCTTGCCCTTTGGCTTCTGGCTCTCACCTACTGCTCTGCCAAGGCTTACCACACCTTTTCTGTCTCTAATGAGAAGAGACGTTTCCTCATGAAGGGGACCACTCTTTCTACAAATTTAAAAGCTCTTATCCCTAAGTGATTCTCCTTTGGGGACCCATTAAGTAGCATGGCTTCTCCAGAATCCAATAACATCTATTGAGGAAATTTGACTTCCAAAGTCAAGGCCAGAGCACCATTTGAATGCAACATCCTGTGTCTCACAGCAGGGCATTGCATTCATGAATATATATCCTTCCCATTATCTTCCCTGACTTCAGAGTTGACACCTTATTTTAATGGAGTGGCCTCAATCTCCTTTCTTTAAGCCTTTGTGTAGATGTCTTTCTAAAGAAATGTCACCAACCATTTTTCAATTTCCTTTTACATTCTTCACAGATCCTTTGAGCCCTTCAAGATAAGAGCACTCTGGACCATCTGATATAGATTCAAGAGTCCCCTGGTAGATTTGCAGATGGGGACCTAGCATGGCCCTTGTCACTGAGCTATGGCAGATAGATGCTGATCTATTCTTACAGGTAAGGTGCAGATGGTGGCTGCCCATCTGCTATGAGAGGGTGAAGAGCTGCCTGAAAATGAAATAATTCTCGGAGAAAGAGAGTCAGGTGCCCAGGCTTGGTTCAGCATAAAACCCTCATTGTCGAAAGGCCAAGAGAGTTCTGACTCAGCTACAGCATGGTGTTAGTCAATGGGTGCCAAGATCAAGTAGAAAGGAGGTGAAGACAAAAACATAAAGTAGTTTAGACATATGGAGTTCTTGAGATTTGGAACACAGGACAGTATTGCTTGGGGCTAGTTTTTTTTTTTTTAATTGATGAAGAGTTTATTTATTTATTTGGTACTGGGGATTGAATCTTGGGGCTAATTTTTATAAAGAATAGTACAAGTTGGGTTTAGGGATTATTTCAGTTTCATTCTCACTTTCACTTTCATCTGGTCTTGGGGAGAACCTGGGGTGGCTATGTCAGTGGTGTTTGTTTATGCAAGATGTTGGGTAAGGAAAGACCAAAGTAGTGGAAGGCAGGCATGAGAAGTGACTGGTGCAAAGAAAAGATCAATTAAGAGGCCAAACGTGTGGAGTGAAGATGACAATGACAACAATAATAATCAGAAAGATGTGGTCAGAGAAAAAGAGTAAGGAGTTGGAGGAGTTGATTCAGGAACAAATATGTTGGCAAGATGAACAGCAGTTTTTCCTCCTGTGGTCTGAGATATGAATGAGACAAACTTCACTTAAAATTAGTGAAAGAGTATTAGTTATTTAACTCCACTCAGGGGAAGAACTGAGAAAGATATTCTAAGAGAATGAAGGGTAATCATGGGACCGCTGGACATGTGAAATATTATATATTTCTCTTATGTCTCCCTTCTGACATGTAAAAATCAAATTACAAAGAGCAATGATGTCTGAGAGTCTCTGGTTCAAATAAATCAATCAGAAATAAGTTTTTAAAATGTAATCTTTCTACTTTAAGAGTTGACTTTATTAAGTGAAATGAGTGCGCCCTACAGTTTATTAGCTACACCAATTTTTTGTGACATGTTTGATAGGCAGTACTTTCTCTTCCTAAGGAGTTTCATCTAATCAAATTTTCTTAATATGGCTCACATTTGGTGCAGGCACAGAGTCTATCAACTTCTCCATCTTTCCCTTTCATACCCTGCTAGGTTTATCAAACACAGTGAAGCTACCAGCCACTTAGGTACCTTAGACATATGCAGCTGAACAAATGAACAAAACCCCCAGAACTGGGAAATGCTAACATTTCGTATAGGCATTTGGGTGCTTGTTATCACCATAGCCTCTGGAAGAGATTTAGGCTTTAATTCCAGCTCTGCTCCCTTCAGGTCAGTTGTAGACCCAGTGAAAACTGACCCAAGACAGCTTCTTCAGTTGAAATCAGAGACAGTAAATAGTACCCACACCTTTTGTGTGGAATAAATGAAATAAAACATACAGATTGTATAGGTTCATAAATAAATCCCATAAATTTGTATCATTTGTTCACACACCGTCTTTATATAGCTGTACCTGAAGCAATTTAAAACATTTCTGCCTCTTTTAAAATGAAATGATTTTGCTGCTAGTACAGTTATACTACCAGCCATAAAACCAACAACAAAAATTCTAGGGAGGCTCCTATCTGGATGGTGACCAATAGCATATGTAATTGTGTGTGTGGAAGGAAGAGAAATGAAATATAAATGATAATGGGATGGTAAGCAATTTATATCTAGACTAGTTCAGAGGATGTTAGGAAAATTCAGTTGGAGTTGTTATCTGTCTTAGGAGCTAAGCAACCTTTGTAATCTCTGAAAGATAAAAATAATATTACCTACCTTATATGATAATTAAATGACACAATGTATATAATGCCATAGTTCTATACCTACAACACAGGAACCAAACTGTGAATGCTAGCTATTATTAACCCCACAAACTTGGAAATAACAGACTTTGTCAACATGGGATTCACCTACCCTTCTAATTTAAATTAAAAAAACCCTATATATTTATAGACTTTATGGTTCTTTTGAGTTCATATACTCTGTGTGAACTGTGGGATATAATTCTTTGTGGTTTTGAGTATAAGCTCCAATTTGCATGCCAGCCAGACATGAATAAATGTGTGTATAGAAAAGACTTGAATAGTCTTCAAAATATTCTAATTATTCATCTTAGCAATTTTGTTTCACAAAAAAGTTCCTTGAAGAATTGAGCATCATCATCATTTATCTAAATCAAGTAAACTGAGAATGTTTGGTAGGCTATCTCCTAGTGTGAATGCAACTACTGTCCCAGAAATAACACAAAGAAAAAAATCAACCCATACTAAGTGGCCTTCCTGCCTCAGATCTCTTCCCTTCTCACATTCAGCTTTTACGCCTCACTAAACTTGTTTCTAGAGCACAGATCTGAGCACGTCTCATCTCTAAGTCAGACCCTCCAGGGGCTTCCTGTCACCAAGACCTTCATCTAACATGCCTGGCACAAATTCCTATCCTCAGCTTGGAGGATGCCTCCTCAGAGACCTTATGTTCTAGAGAACCCAGACACATTTTATTCCATGTCCCATGCTTTCCCAGAGGGAATATTTAAATTCTACCCATGCATTGAGGCTCAGATAAAATGGCATTACTTCTTTGAAGCTCTTCCTAATTCCTATGTCCAAATCCAGGGTGAAAGTTCTTGTCTCTAAACTATCTCAGAACTTTATTTTTCTTGTTTTAGACCATATCACACCTGCCTGACCTTACCTCCCTCACTCCCTCCAATATCCTGTGCATCTACTATGTATCACATGCTGTGCTGCATGCTAAGCATGCCATGATGAATAAAGCAGAAAAGATCCAAAGACTTGTGGAAATGACAGTCTAGTTGGCGAAAAGAGCTACTAATCAACTAACCAAAAGAACATTTGTAAAGGCAAAATGAGATGCATACCACTAAGGAATTCACAGAGCATGTAAGGTAGCACAGTAGGGGTGGAATTTTTTTGAGGAAGAGAAGAAAGAAATTCTGGTTAGGGAAATGCTGCAGACTGTCATAACATAACTTATATGAAGATGCTAACAACAGAGATCAACAGGTGTCACATGTTCAGGTAGCCTAGCCTTTACTCCAGAAAAAAATGGTCAAGCTCTTTTAGAAAACTCATTTAAACAAGACATTTATTTTTTTTTAAATGTTTACCTAACAGCTCAAGAGCAGAACACATCTCTCTTCTTGCTAATTATCAATTTATCTAGAATTTACTGTTTTAAAAGTGGATTTTCCTTTTTCCCCTTTCTCTTATTAAATCCCAGTTTTGACTTGTTAAATGAAAAAAAATTAAGTGTCTAATTAAACTATCACAGAACTTTATTTTACTTGTTTTAGACAATATCACGCCTGCGTGTATTAAGTGTCTAATTATTTACTGGGTTCTTCTGCATGTCAATAATATGCTAATCAATAACTGTATGCCTGTCAAATTTTTTTGTTTGTTTTGGCAAAAGTTAGCATTTTATTAGGTGCTTTGATTATGTGCCAGATTTGGTGCAAAGAGTTTTAAATATATTATTTAATTCTCACAATAAACCTCTAAGTCTAATTACTATTCTTGGATCACTGAAATGGAAACTAAAAACCAAAGGCCAAATGTTTTCTCTGATATGTGGATGCTGATCCATAATGGGGATGGGAGCGGGGAGCATGGGAGGAGTAGAGGAACTTTAGATAGACCAATGGGGAGGGAGGGGAAGGAAGGGAGCATGGGGGTAGGAAAGATGGTGGAATGAGATGAACATCATTACCTTAAGTACATGTATGAAGACATGAATGGTGTGACTCTATAAACAACCAGAGACATGAAAAATTGTGCTCTATATGTATACTATGAATTGAAATAAATTCTGTTGTCATGTATAACAAATTAGAGTAAATAAATACATTATAAAAAAGAAACTAAAGTACAGGAAGGTAAGTCAATAGAAGATCATTATTTGAACCTAGTTCTTTGATGCTAAAACCTGCTCTTCTAATCACAATCCCATGCCACTCCTAAGTCCTACCACTTGTATGAGCTTCTTAAAGGGAGGAAAATGTTTCATCCATAGTGAATCCTGGCTTACTGAGATGAAAATCAGGTAGCACATGTAATACCATTATATTCTAGAAATATAGGGGCTTATTCTCATTTTCTGAAAACTTGACTCTCAATTTTGAGGACTCAAATCAGTCTGAATTCTAAATGCCAATTTTCATAATAACTAAAATAAGACTGGCTCACAGACAATAATTCTGTGATTTTTTTCCAAGAGAACTGTTAGATGACATTGTTAAAAGTATTGTATTCCCTTTGATTTTCCTCAGTACATTTTTTCCAATGCACTGATTTTATTTTATCACATTTATATTTTATCAGTATGAGGATGCTTATTGCACAAATCGACTCTAATCTTTCCAAGTTTCCCTTCTATCTTCCTTATTCCTTTTTACTTTTTTATTCTTCTTTTTAAAAATTATTTATTTATTTATTTTAATTAGGTATATATGACCGCAGAATGCATTTTGATTCATTGTGCACAATTTAGGCACAACTTTTCATTTCTTTGGTTGTACATGATGTAGCATCACACCATATGTGCAGTCATACATGAACCCAGGATAATGATGTCCATTTCATTTCACCGTATCTAGAGAAGAAATACCCCCTGCTCTCTACTCCCTCCCCTTTGCCCAATCAAAGTTCCTTCATTTTTCCCATGCAACCCTGCCTCCATTATGGATTAGCATCCATTTATCAGAGAGAATATTGGGCCTTTGTTTTTTTAGAATTGGCTTTCTTCGCTTAGCATGATATTCTCCAACTCCATCCTTTTACCTGCAAATGCCATGATTTTATTCTCTTTAAATGCTGGGTAATATTCCATTGTGTATGTATATCACAGTTTCTTTATCCATTCATCTATTGAAGAGCATCTAAGTGGGTTCCACAGTTTAGCTACTGTGAATTATTGCCGCTGTAGTATGATCTTTTTAAGTATTTTGGGTATAGACTGAGGAGTGGGATAGCTGGGTCAAATAGTGGTTCCGTTCCCAGTTTTCCAAGGATTCTCCATACTTCTTTCCATATTGGCTACACCAATTTGCAGTTCCACCAGCAATATATAAGTGTACCTCTTTCCCCACATCCTCACCAACACTTACTGTTGTGTCTATTCTTAATAGTTGCCATTCTGACTGGAGTGAGATAAAATCTTAGAGTAGTATTTTTTTTTTTTTTTTTTTGGTACTGGGGATTGAACTCAGGGCCTTGTGCATGCGAGGCAAGCACTCTACCAACTGAACTGAGCTGTATCCCCAGCCCCTTTAGAGTAGTTTTGATTTGTATTTCTCTAATTGCTAGAGATGTTTTTATAAATTTGTTGATTGATTACACATCTTCTTCTGGGAAGTCTCTGTTCAGCTCCTTAGCCTATTTATTGATGTTGGGGTGTTCTTTTTCTTTCTTTTCTTCTCCTCCTCCTCCTCCTCCTCCTTTTTTTTTTTTTTTTTTTTGGTGTTAAGTTTTTTGAGTTTTTTAAATATATCCTGGAGATTAGTGCTCTATTTGACGTGTGTGTGGCTAAAATTTGCTCTCCAGATGTAGGCTGTCTTTTCACCTCATTGATTGTTTCTTTTGCTGAGAAGAAGCTTTCTAGTTTGAATCCATCCCATTTATTGATTCTTGATTTTATTTCTTGCGCTTTAGGATTCTTGTTAAGGAAGTCAAGTCCTAATCTGACATGATGGAGATTTGTGCTCTACTTTTTTCTATGTTAGGCACAGGTTCTCTGGTCTAATTCCTAGGTCCTTGATTCACTTTGAGTTGAGTTTTGTGCATTTTGAGAGATAGGGGTTTAGTTTCATTTTGCTGCGTATGGATTTCCAGTTTTCCTAGCACCATTTGTTGAAGAGGCTGTCTTTCTCCAATGTATGTTTTTGGTGCCTTTGTCTAGTATGGGATACTTGTATTTTCTTCCCTTATTTTGAATTTCCTTTGCTCTTTTCCTTTCTTTCTCCTTCCCTTTTGTATCCACTCCTTTTGGTCTATCGTCTACCCATGTATCTATGCATCTTTCTTCTAATTCTATAAATGAATTAAGAAGTAGGAAAAATTGAAATCTTCAGAATTTCTAAGCATTCTCATATCCAACAAAAATGGTTTCCCATGTATTAGAATTCTTATAGCGGGGAATTCAGAAGTTGGTATACAAGTTAGCTTAATAGTTTAAGCATCTCTCATTGAGGGTCATTTGTAACTTTATTTGGGAAGGATTGTTGTTTTCTCAATAAAATTCAAAGGTACTGCTTGCTACCCATCACAGAGGATTTCTAAAGCCTTCAGAATCACTCCACCATGAATGAAACATGACACTATATGATAAATAGGTGAACCCTGAAACCTTGAACACAGAGATCTTTTCTGATTCCCAAGCTATGCTTCAGTAAGCCATCCTGATTAACTTCCTAGGCTCAACACACTTTCCAGTCAGGTCAGAATGTCTCCAAGGAAAACCACTTAGTTGTCACTTTGGTGAGGTCCTACAAAATATCAAAATAATACAGATAATAGAAAAAAGCTTTAAACATTTTGTAACATACTATGGGTATTCAATCAGATGTATGCATGTGGAATTAAACTTTGATGAGAGGGCATCATGTACAGCCTGCTACGCTGGTATCTTCATAAAGCAATAATCTTTAAATAGTTCTACATTTATTTAGTGGCATGGGGAGGAACTGATTTTCTCTTGGTAAGAACTGTATTCCTTTCTTTACATTCAGAGTAATAAAATTGTATGTATTAAATAATATTGTTGATGTTTCTGTAATTGTTTTTTCTTCCATAGTTTTCAGTCATGCATAAATTAATAATTATTCAGTTGCATTCACTAGTGATATAAGTAACATATGAATACAGCAATAGGCTTTGTTCAAATACTGAGTTTAAAGTATTTTTTCTCTCTCTAGATTAATATTAACTAAATATTTTCAGTTGTACTGTGATTTTAGCTTTTTGTACTTTCCCATTATTTGTTAAGCTGAAGAATTTCTTGGAATGCACTTAAATTTTTAAATTTAGATAAAGAAATAATATTTCATTACAGCATGCACTAAACCATGCTTCTTGTTTTTGTTTCAGATTTTTTGGTATGATTTTATTTGACCTTTTATGACTATTCTCCATGTTGGGGGCTTGGCTTCATATATATGGAATAGAAAATTTTTGTATCTATTGATTTATGGCAAACAATGAATAGCTATACAGTTTTCCAGATCACCAAGTTTTTCTGCTAATTAATTTGAGAAGTTTTTCCAGAGCTGAGTGAAATTTGCACATTTACTCCTCTTTACATGGAAAAGAGGATCTTAGGGCTACAGATTTATAGAAGTAAAGTCAAATCCAGCAGCATCCTGAGAGATTGTGTGTTTCAGAAAAAAAGAAAACCACACTCAAAAAGATGAAGTCAGACTTTCAAAACTCCTAAAAGCAGTTCTATACGTAGGAGGGCAGCAGTCACATGTGGTCCTTTTGGGTTTCTCTGGTTTTTGTGCTTCAATGGCAGTGGGGGCAATGTTTGAAGCATCAAGAGCCTTTTGAATGTCTGTTCCTTTTCTTACTGCTCACAGAGCAGCCACCACCAAAGAGCTTATACTCTGACAGCACGATATGGGAAGAGAGATATTAATGAGAAACTTGACCTGGTTAAGTAGATTGGGGAAAGCCTCTTGGGGGATCTGAAGGGTGACTAGGATGCAACATTTCCATTAAGAGTACTGTCAATCAGAGATCCTGTGCCTACTAGAAGAAAAAGTAGGCCCAACTTTCCATTATGTTGGATTAGGAATGGACTTCCTCAATAAGACTCCTAAAGCACAGAAAGTAAAATCAAGAATCAATAAATAGGATGGCATCGAACTAAAAAGCTTCTTCATAACAAAATAAATACTCAAAATGTTAAGAGATAGCCTACAGAATGGGAGAAAATTTTTGCCACCTATACCTCAGCTAGAGCATTAATCTATAGGATACATAAAGAAATCAAAAAAACTTAACACACACAAAACAAACAAACAAATAATCCACCAATAAATGGGCAAAGAAACTGAACAAGCACTTCACAGAAGAAGAAATATGAAAGCCCCCCCAAAATGTTCATCATCTCTAGCGATTATAGAAATGCAAATTAAAACTACACTGAGATTTCATCTCACTCTAGTCAGAATTGCATTTATCAAGGATACAAGTAACAATAAATTTTGGAGAGGATGTGAGGGAAAAGTTACACTCCTACATTGCTGGTGGGACTGCAAATTGGTGCAACCATTCTGAAAAGTAGTATGGAGATTCCTTAGAAAATTTGGAATGGAACCACCATTTGACCGAACTATCTCACTCCTTGGTTTATAACCAAAGGACTTAAAATCAGCATACTACAGTGACTCAGTCACATTAATGTTTATAGAAGCTCAAGTCACAATAGACAAGCTATGGAACCAATCTCAGTGCCCTTCAATAGATGAATGGATAAAAAAAATATAGTATATTTTCCATTGTGTATATAATTCAGCCATAAAGCAAAATGAAATTATTTGCTGATAAATGGATGGAACTGGAGAATATTATGCTACGTGAAATAAGCCAGTCTCCCCAAAGTAAAGGCTGAATATTTTCTCTGATACATAGATGCTAATCCATAACAAGGGAGCTAGAAAGGGGAAGTATAGATGTTGGTTTGATTACACAAAGGGGAATGAAAGGAAGGGAGGAGGATGGAAATAGGAAAGTCAGTAGAATGAATTGGACATAACTTTCCAATTCTCATATATGAATACATGACCAGTATAAATCCATATCCTGTACAACCACAAGAATGTGATCAAAATGGGAATGGGTTGTGCTCCATGGATGTATAATATGTTAAAACACATCCTACTGAAAAAAAAAGAAATGAATTACAGTAGATGGGGTAGAGAGAGAAGATGGGAGGGGAGGGGAGGGGAGGGGGGATAGGAAGGGGATAGGAAAGACAGCAGAATACAACAGACACTAGTATGGAAGTATGTATAAACGTGGATATATAACCAATGTGATCCTGCAATCTGTACATGTGGTAAAAATAAGAATTCATAACCCACTTGAATCAAATGTATGAAATGATATGTCAAGATCATTATAATGTTTTGAGCAACCAATAAAAAAAAAAAAAAAAACACCGTACTGGCACATATATCTAAAAACAACCACAACCACAAAAACAAAAGTGCTGTCATGAAAAACATCCTCTAGCGCCTGGATCACAGGGTTTGAGACCTCGAGCGCTAAGGATGACTGCCCGAGTGAAATTCCCTCCTTCAAAACTAGGTCTGTGTTCCTGGGCAAGCTTCTTCTGTTCCTCGCCAGAATTCTTCCTTAAAATTAGGATAGTAATGTTATCTGGGTGTTACACTATTAAACTATCAACACACTATTATGAGAATCCCATGTGAGCCTCCAGTAAAATGTTGTATTTAAGGCACTTTAACACGTTGCCCAACACAATAAAAAAAACCAACACATATTGGCCATCATTATCCAGCACTTTGCACATCACAAACCCCTTTCATGGACATCACACACCATTTGCTCACCAGTGCTTCCCTAGAGTACTCAGCACTCTGGGCATTTCCCCTCTGCTAATGGTATTATAACTCAATTTAGAGAAAAGAAACACTGTGGACCTCACTAAGGCTTTATTTTAGGGGCCAGAAATATCCTACAGAGAAAATCCAGACGTAGACCGGGTCTTGGGGTCTTGAAGGATATTCAAGCATCCTCCTATGTAAACTGGCAGTTTGTCAGTGTTGCATTCCTGTAGTGTTTCATGGGAAATAGAAGCACACATTTGAAGGACTAGGTTACGTTAAGGATTTTGACAACATTTATGGTTTAAGTGCCCCTCTGGAGTCATGTCCTCTGTTTAATAACGATGTAAGATGGGTGAACAAACAATCTAAGTGTTACTCTAAAATAATCTGAGCACAAAATTGTGAACAGTTGTCTCTGTTTCTATTCTGTGATGACACTTTTTATCGTTGACCATTTATCCCTCCATAGGTATAAGTCTTTGATCAAAAGTCATTTAGCATCTTCTATAATTCTTAAAAGCTCCTCTAAAGAAATCTACTGTAAGATGGTATGACTATTATCCTGACTGTAGAGTAAATGATGCCATTTCTCTTGTCAAGAGCAATTTTTCCACTGTCCACATTTAACCATCTTATATCCAGTATTATAGCATATCTGAGGGTAGAGAGAGCTATATTTGCATAGGTAGCTCTGAACATTGGTTGATTCTTTCAGTTTGCAAAAGATTTCATCATGTTTCTTTTTCACAATGACCCTTCTTGGTTTTTACTTTGGTAAATGAAGACCTAGAAATGCTAAACAAGTTCAGGTTGCTTGGTTGGTTGAGAGAGCATGGACTTGAACCCAAATGTTTCACCTCAAATAGAGAGTACTTGCCACTAAACTTTATATTTTTTCTTTGCTTTCTTTTCCCCCTCCAAGTTTGCATACAAAGAGCAAACATTTTGATGTTCTAAGAGTAGAACATAGAGATGATCTTTTACCAGTATGTCACTGAAGACTGCACTAAACTACTGTCAGGTTCCAGGAGTGTTAGTGCTTCAAAGGTGAGGCAGGAAGATGTTGCTGTGCCTCTGCTGAGTAGAACCACAGAGACAAGGTTGCAGCAGCCACCTCAGGGAGAATGGTCCAAGGAAAGATTTAGATGAGGCTTCTAGTCCCTGTGACTCCTTCCATACTTGAGAATTCCCCAGAGGCCTGAGGCAAATGTCCTCTCAAGACCTTTGGGGGTGTCCAACCCTTTTTGAAAAAAGAGAATCCCCTAACCATTAAAGGAAGTCACTGACAAGTTGCTAAACTCCCTGAGGGAACCTCGGGCACTTTAAAAAATCATTTCATTTGAACTTGAATCAGAGCATCTTTTTAAGAAAATTCAGTTTATTTTTTTACTAGTGTCCTTTGGGAATAAGTTAAGGAAACGAAAGCCATTATCTGCTTGTGGCTTTGCTGAATCAATGATTTTTACTCACTATAAATCCACATGAAGTTGTTCTTTTTCATGAAAAGATGGCGTAGGCGTTTTCCAGCCCGAGTGTTGAATACGCAGACAGTTCTCTCTGATAATTAGAGCTGACTTCACCACAGTGCATGTGAGCAGGGGCAGGGGCTTTTCCGTATTGGACACAGCAACAGAGGTACCTACTCTATTTAAAGTAAAGATTAAAAGAGGGTTCTGTTAAAAAAGACGTTAATAACATTAGGAAATCACAAAAACGGTTTATCTTTCTTTGAATGTCGCTCCGTGTTGGACCTACTCTTCTACTTGATCCAATAATCTTGCTTTGAGGAGCAAACATAATGGAACAGTATATGTGGCTTTGGCTTAGAAGTCAAAGCTCAATAAAGCCACCATATTTTCTTAAACTTAAGACTCCATTGATTCTAAGATGCATCGAATTAATTTTATGCACCACTGGAAAGAAAAATAAATAAATACCAGCAGCTGCTCACACCGCCCTCTTTTGGCTTTGATATATACCTTGTCTTTTCAGTGGATGTTCCCTCCTCCCTTTATTTCCTGGCACAGGACAGGCATGTCTTTTGCTTGTGTCTCAATCACAAGGCTCAGTGCAGTTTCATCTATGTCTATGAAGAATGTGGCTTTTGCTTTGCAAGAAAGTAGGGAGTTTGAAACATGACCTTGACACTAAGTATTTATTTCCCTAATAATATCAAATTTACATGCAGTGGCTCAGTGTTCAACAAAATGACTTTGTTTCAAAATGAATCTCACACAGTCTTTTTGAAGACTGAAAAGTTCTGCCATTTGATATGTTGCCACTGCCACCTGGCCAGCAGTGGTTGTAAAACATCATTGATTAGAAGGTACATCCCAGTTTAAGAAAAGTTAAAATGTGACCAAAAATGTGTGATCTAAAAATGAATTATCATAGTTCATAGTTCACCAGGCTAAACAGCCAAGAAATGAGAAAATCACTCAGCTGTGGGAATTTCTGACACAATGACAAGATGGAATTAAATCAGTACCAGAGTCACAAAGACGGCCTTAATGTTCTCCCCTCACCTTAACAAAATTTTAGATGGGCTTCCTTCTGACTAAAATTCCCTGACTTCCCCTTTCTTCTCTTTTTTTTGAGGGGGTGGGGTGGGTGGATATTATTAATTGAATTCAAGGGTATTCAAGTACTGAGCCACATTCCCACCCCTATTTTGTATTTTATTTAGAGAGAGGGTCTCACTGAGTTCCTTAGCACCTCACCATTGCTGAGGCTGTCTTTGAACTTGCGATCCTCCTGCCTCAACCTCTGGAGCCACTGGGATTACAGGCATGTGCTCTCATACCTGGCCCACTTTCTTTTCTTTTGTAAAATTAAGTTTATTTTTAACTGACACATAAAACTTAAAAATTGTACATATTAATGGGGTATCATATAATGTTCACGTGTATATCTTGTATAATGTTTAAATTGTTTTAAAAATATCAGTTTACTCAAATGTTTATAATTTTTTTTTTTTTTTTTTGCGTGAAAATCTCCAAAATTCTTTCTTCTCTCTTTTGGAAATGTGCAATTCATTAGTATTATCTAAAGTCACCCTACTGCTCAATAGCACACTAGAACCTCTTGTTCCTAACTGCAACCTCATCCCCATTGCTCACTGTTTGCCATTGTCCTTAAACCATTTATTTCAGAAAACTTGCAAGGGTAAGTTTTTTCTGCTTCTTTGAGATGTAAATCTTCCAAGGTCTATAGTGTCTTTCTCCAGGACCTGAGAGCCATCCCTTTGAAAAGAAATTATCTGAAGAGACAGGGTGCTGTCTCCCAGTCTCTAGGAGGGAGTAGGAGTCTAGCTCTGAGGGGCACCTGTTTGCAAACACAGATGGCCTAGCACACTAACCAGCTTTCTCTCCTAACATTCTCTAGTACTTTCCTGTTTACTTACTCCAGCATTTAAAAATCCTCCCCTCCAGCCTTTTGTTTCAGTGAAGTTGTCTCCTGTTGCGATAGGCTGATTAAGTCTTCCTTGCTTGTTTAACTGGTCCAGAGCAATTTTTCTTTTACATTAGTTACTTAGTTCCAGAGAAATGTTCAGTATTAAAATGGTTCTGTATGTACACTTGACATATGCTACTTTGAGTTGTGAATGTTTTATGCATATGCTTTGGCGTCTAACATAGCTAATTAGTTTATACGTATTCTGAGAGTAAAATCTCAGCAATGTATTTTCCCCTGTAGTATTTCCATGTTGTAAATGCTAAGTTTGAATGTGTTGAGAATTAGAATTTGTGGTTACAACTGATCATTTTTATTGTTTAGAACCATAGGAATTGAGAGGTTAAAAGGAGATTCTTTCTGGTCCAATTGTCTAATGTTTCTGTCTAATGTTCTGTGGCCCAGAGGGTTTAATGATTTGCACAAGATCACATACCTAGTTAAAGGTTGACCATGCAATCCAGAAGAGGAGGCTGATTATCCTTGGTCCTCTAGACCAAAGAAGCATAACATTGAGCTATACATTGAAGACAGCTAGAGAACTTAAAAAAAAAAAAAAAAAAAAAAAAAAGCTGAACCTTTTCCATCAAGAACAATTGGTTAAGAGTCTCTTGTTGTGGGCCCAAGAATTAGTGGTTTGCAGAAGTTCAGTGGGTGATTAGAGTTATCCAGGTCTAGCTGGGTGCAGTGGTGCACGTCTGTAATCCCAGCGGCTCGAGAGGATGAGGCAGGAGGATTGCAAGTTCAAAGCCAACCTCAGCAATGGTGAGTTGCTAAGCAACTCAGTGAGACCCTGTCTCTAAATAAAATACAAAATAGGGCTGGAGATGTGTCTCTGTGGTTGAGTGCCCCTGAGTTCAATCTCTGGTGCAAAAAGAAAAAAAAAAAAAAAGAGTTATTCAGGTCTAAGAACCACTAGAATACGCTTTCTCCCTATGTGCAATATACTGAAACTTAGCAAGAAACTAATTGTCATTACATTTTTGCAATGTCAAAGGGCTAAAGTTTAAAGCTTTTAGCTTTTGTGGATAGATATCCATTTTTTAAAATATCTATTGTTTCTCCTTATTTTTATTCCTTCCATTGCTTTCATGCTTAGCTGCATGTCAAGTTGCATGCGGTGTAACTGTTTTGCTGGTTGCTGTAGTTTACAGAACTTGTGAAGGTGGCCTTTGTAAAAAATTCAACAGCACTTACTTATGGAGCTGGTCATTTCACAGATTGGGCTGTTCTCCTGGGCACAGAGGCGGAGTTTTTTAGCAAACATTTCTATAATGCTACCAATCTGTAGACTGCAAGCCCGCAAATCTGTACAGGTGATAATATTTTTGCAGCTTAGAAAGATATATTTTGAGACTACATGCTCCTAGGAAGAAAAGAATTGTATAAATGCAAATGATTATTTTTATTATGCAAATAAGTGAGCTTAATACAGTAATAAATTGCAATTAAAAAGAAATCTAGGTCCCTATTCCCCTGAGAGCAACACCCTTGTAAATAAATTTTTTAAAAGTCTTTTACAGCTATTATTATATGCCCTAACTGCAAGACTCTGAGCAAGAACCAAACTTTTAAGTGGGTTTTTTTAAATGCATTAGACATAAATTAAACCAAACCAGAAGATTGAAGTGTCTCCTCCTTCTTCCTCCCACACTACTGTGGGCCAAACCTGAATGTGCTGATGTTTGCAGTATTTCTAGGAGCGCTGCTATCTTCTGGAGCAAAATCAACGCTACTGTGATGATTCGGGAAAGAATTAGAAACTATATGTTTTTTAAATTTCCCTTTATGAGCAATTTAAATTGGCAGGAAAAACACAATTAAGCAATTTCAAAGGTGTAATTTTATGGAGATTTAAACATCACAACTCTAAACACTGTTTTTAAAAAAAAGAAATTTGTAATTAAGTTTTCCTATTATTTTTAGTCCTAATCTTTGGAGACAGTGGCAAAAAAAAATTGCCAAGAATCTGGTTTTTACAAAGTATCATTCGAAAAATTCTAGGCCTGACATGTTGAGACAGAATAAAGGTGAAAGTGACTACAGAGTTCACATGTGAAAACAGAGATGTCCTCCTGGCATCACTATTGAGATCATTAACCAGAGGACATTGCAGACTCCATCCCTCAGCTTTAGAAGCCAGCAGCTGATGGGAAAATGTCTTAGATGCCAATAAGAGACTGTGCCATAGGTACTGTAAAAGGAACAGGCAATTACCAGATGTCCTTAACTCTTCCATTTTCACATCCTGTCTTCCTAACCTTCCAGTACAAGGTTTCATTTTATAGTTATCTCTGAAAATATCAAGATCTGCTTCAATTATCTAGAGTCCTGGGAACCCCCAGTTTTTGAGCAATTCAGTTGCATTGCAGACTTCCTTGTTTGCAGATTCTCCAGTGTATTAACAAAATCGGATTCCCATTTTTTTCTTACTGCTAGGTGGAAGTTGCTCCTCAAGTTCACTTTTGGTCATATCTGGTTGAAACTTGAAATTGGTCATCAAGGAAATCTGCAAATGCTATGACTAATCACAAATTTTGGAGAGAGCTGGTTGTTAAGCCTTTTTCTACACCTTTTTCTACACCACTATCTATGGAGCTGAGCAGAGCAAGTCTACCTCCTCATCTCTATAATACTCTTTCAAACATATTTAAGGTTCTTCTCCTTCTTACCCAGAAATTCAGGCTATGCAAGGTAGAAGGATCCTGTTAGGAGCTCTTGCTGGACCTCTCTAATATTAGCAAGCAGTTTGTATGTTTATCTGTGTGTACGTAACCACCGAAGCTTCAGTGAGTTGTTTCAGGAATTAAAGAATGCCTGCAAAGTACAAGGTAAGACCTAGAATGCTTATATTTTTTTTAATTATTTTAGTGCAATGTGTATTGTTCTAGAGAACAGCCTGTTCTTACTCTTCTTTCCTAGACAGGAAGATGAAGGAAAATTACACTTAGGAAAAGTTTTTACTTTTTTCCAAATGGTTTCCTCTGACTAAATGTTATGCAATTCTGATTAGTTATCAAGGCCACATATATACTTACTTCCAACTCCATATAAAATGCAGCATGTTGTTAGGATGTTTAGATTATTAGGATGAGGATCCCACAGTCTGACTTCCTTTTGCCTTGCAAAAAAAAAAAAAAACAAACTTCAATCTTTTTGAAAATGCTTGCTTGTAATGAGCAAAATCTCTGATCTATGGAGAGACTGTGGAGGGTATAGTAATTTCCTGTGTGATCCTTCTCTGGTTTGTCTTTCTGCCTCTCAGAACCTGCCCTCCTGGCCCTGTGTCCAGAATTACCTGCTTTTCTTCTCCTAAAGTCCTTAAAACTCATGGCAGTCTCCATACTCCAAATGAGGAACCCAGCTGTGGTGAAATGCTAAGATAGCCACAAGTGTCCCTTCCCTTGGCATATATGTTCTTACAATTCTCTCTTCTTGAATGTGGGCATGAATTGTGGATATGATGGGATAGCAGGTTCATAACTGGGTTATGCTATTTGGCACAGTTGTGTTTTGTTGTTGTTGTTGTTGTTGTTTTGTGGGGGGTGGGTGGGTGCAGGGATTGAACCCAGGGGGCACTGAACCACTGACCCATATTCCCATCCCTTTTAAAATATTTTTTATTTAGAGAAAGGGTCTCACTAAATTGCTTATGGCCTTGCTAAATTGCTGAGGCTGGCTTTGAACTTGCAGTCCTTTTGCCTCAACCTCCTGAACTGCTGGGATTTCAGATATGTGTAATCATGCTCAGCCAACACAGTTAATTTTTAAGAAAGGGAGATTACTGGCCTTACCAGGTAAAACCTTGAAAAAGACTGGGTTCTTCCTGAGGTCAGAGATTTGAAACACGGGACTGATTTTATATCAGGAATGCGAGTAGATTGAAGCCAGTTGACTATGATAGTTAGCTGTTAATATTTAATCTAGATAGTTTGTATGAAGCATAATGACTTAAATTAATTGAAGTTGTTGATTTGCTTTCAAATAATGTAACATAAAGTCTTGCGGTCCTTATTTCAAGAATTTATTAGTTGTACTTGCTTAGGATTTTGAAGGCCTTTGGTTTATTTAACCTAAATTCCTAGTTTAAAATGTGAATGGTAATGAGAGTGTTAATTTGAGTATGAGTGTAGATATAAAAGGTGTTAAGTTTTATGTTTCAGATTGTCATTTTTATACTATTAGTGGGTGCAAACACTCTAAGTGATGTGGAGAGTCTGTTAAAGGCTTTGAATTATGGAGGGCAGTAGTTCCTGAGAACTTAAAGCAGCCTCTATGAGCTCTCAGGCAGGCAGAAAGAGGACCTCAGGCACACAACTTCAAGGAAATAAATTCTATCAACAGCCTGAATGAGCTTGAATTCTTCCCCAGTCCCTCCAACAAAAAACTTAGCTCGATGGACTTTGTGATCAGGAGACCCTGAGTGAAAGACCCAGCTTAGCCTGTATTGACTTTTGACCTAGAGAACTGTGTGGAGATAAAGCTATTGTTTTAAGGTGCTAAATCTGTGATAATTTGCTATGCAGTAACAGGAGACTGAAAGATATGAGCTATTAAATACCTTCTAGAAGGTATTTGCAATCTAAGCATCTTCAGTCTGCTCACCACATTGCCAGGTTCCCTCAGTTACCATGGGTTCCTCCTCCTAAAGTGGGCTTCCTTTTCTGAGGCTCTAGCTCACTATTCACTCTACCCAAGTAGACTTTATGCTAAGATGATCCAGGAGATATTCCAAAATGAAGTATATGAACTATGAAGTACATAGATTTTTTGAGGAGACATGCATAACTTACTTTGATTTGAAAATGTTTAAGTCTTTTCTGAAACAAGTCAGGCTAGAAATAATTGAATAGAAAAGCTTCTTGCTGAAAGTGAGACCTATGTCTCTACTGAGGCACTTTTTTTTTTTTTTGCACTTTCATTACTTCCATGTCTATCTAGCCTATGAATGAATTGGGGGTTGAGGGTCCATGTTAAATTCATCTCTAATCTCCAAGTCTAGGTGCTCAATAGATGTAAGTCTACATTTACCTGAAATGGAAGCATTTGCAAATGAAAGATTTCCCAGCTTGCTGAGATTAATTGAAGATATTCTCCAAAGCTGAAAAGCAATAGAACTATTTGTTCAGAAAGATCTGAGGGCTAAAGATATACCATGGAGTAATGCTTTTTCAGGATCAGAAAGCAATTTTGATGAAGCAGGAGGTGTTGGTGAGCGCTTTCAGGGTGGGAGATGAAGAATTGAACGAAAATAAAAATGAGACACCTCAGAATTTGCCATAGAACAAACAAGACAGGAGGTGATAACACTGATAGTTTAGAGCTGCTCTCAAGCAGGGTTTCTGTAGTTCATGAAGGGCACTGTTTCTCCTTCGAGGGAGACTGGGTTATATACACAGACATAGCCAGGAGGATTTGTCTACTGTAAAAGAGCCAAACTAATATTAAGAGAAGAAAATCCACTCACAGCTGAAAAATAAATGGAACAAAGAAAAAGAAGCTAAAGTGCTGTAGGCAAGTCTGGGCTCCCCTACAGGGAACCCAATTAATACTTTCTACCTTGGGCTGCCAGTTTGTCAGAGTAAAATCTGGGGAGCAGTCAACGAAGTTGGTAATTGGAGAATAATAAAAACTAAACCTAAATTTATGGTTGTTATTTGCAGTGTTCACATAGCATGGATGTGTGTAAGATTAGTAACAATTTCAGCATTTGCTAGTTAGGGAAACTGAGGCCCAGAAGATAAGTGAACTGCCAAAGGTTGCAGAGGTTGCAAGTGATAGGGTCAGGATGGGAGCACAGTGCAGAAAAGAATCAAGCACCATGTTCTTTCAGAACTCCAAATTATCTCTCCAAGGAAGGACAGAATAGAAAAACATGTTTTAAAAACAACATCCAAACACCTCAGCTCTTCTGTGAGATGTAGATGAAAATTTATGTTCTTAAGAAAGTCATTCAATATCTCTGAAAAAATCCAATAATCCATTCATCTCTGATAGTCTTTGATTGATTATTCATTTTAGAGCTCAATAAATTTTTAAAGTGCAGGACTAAGATGTTACAGGAAATACATAAAAACTAGAAATTCTTTTATGCTCATATATTCATTTATCTAATAGATATTTACTAAATATCTTTGTGCCAGGAGGTTTGGGAATTCTAGACACTAGGACATTTTCCTCCACCAACCAGTTATGCAAAGGTTTTTATTGAAATTTGGTTCATAAATTCCTGTCTTTTTTGGTGCCAGTTCCACACCAGTGATGTTCCTGCAAATGAATCAGATGTTATCTATTTTGCAAATTTCTTTCTAAAAGCAATGACTTTTTCATTTAATGATTAAGCGTCCCTTTTACCTTGAAGGTACAGGTAGAGTGTGTTTTTAATGGTGATAATGATGATGAGAATCAGGGAAGAGGCCTGTTTCCCTGATATGAACACCTGAGAGACTCTGAGGCAAGCATAGAGAGCAAGTTTTATTTAAAGGATAGAACAGAGATGGACTTCTCTGATGAGAGGGGACCCCGGAGCAGGGTGTCTGAGGAAGTGGGGGTGTCCTGCCCCTTTTATATATTTTAGGTTTCCTTTGTTCTCCTGCTCTCTCCTTCCAGATCCTGCCTATGTGACTAGTGACCAAAATGTTGGCCAAAATGCATAATGATCCAAGGGCCAGAACATAGCTGCCCAGAGTCCAGGGGTACAGGCAGGAAGAAAGTAGCCCAGAGGACATTTACTAACAACACCTACAGCTCCCTGAAGGAAAGAACAATCCGCGGGAGGCAGGTAACCTTGGCAACAGGTAGAGAAGGAAGGGGATGTGCTCTGGAGGTATCAGCATTTATTTTCTCCTGAATCAGCCCACATCTTTCTGACCCAATCATTCATTACTTATACAGACTGTCCTTTTGCACCACCCCCAATGGTTGCTAGGTAACAAGCTGGCAACTACCATTTTACATCATAGAAAATATCAATTTAAGATTAGCTTTTATTTTATATTCTGGGAAATAAAAATGTCTAACTCTTCTTTGAATTTCACCATTTTTTTACACAAATTTTTTTTTGCTAGGTAAATGATTTTATATATTATTTGTTCTTATTAGTTATACATGATAATAGAATGTATTTTGACATACATATATGGAGTATAACTTCTTATTCTTCTGGTTGTACATAATGTAGAATTACATTGGTCAAGTAATCATGCATGCACATAGGATAGAAAAGTCTGATTCATTCTGCTATTTTTTCCTATTCCTGTTCCCTCTCCCTTCCCTTAATTCCCCTTTGTATAATCCAAAGTACTTCTCTTCTTTCCCACCGTCTGCCTTATTGTAAATTAACATCCACATATCAGAGAAAATATTTGGCCTTCAGTTTTTTTAGGGGGGGACTGGCTTATTTCACTTAGCATGATATTTTCCTACTTCATCCATTTACCATCAAATGCCATAATTTCATTACTCTTTAAGGCTGAATAATGTTCCATTGTATATATACACCACATTTTCTTTATCCATTCTTCTGTTGAGGGGCTCCTAGGTTGGTTCCATAGGTTAGCTGATTTTGAGTCCTTTGAGTATAATCTGGGAGTGTGATAGCTGGGTCAAATGGTAGTTCCATTCCAGCTTTTCTAAGGAATCTCCATACTGCTTTCCAGAGTGGTTGTATCAATTTACATTCTCACCAGAATGTATAAGTGTATCTCTTTCCCCATATCCTCACTATTTATTGTTGCTTGTAATCTTGATAATTGCCATTCTGATTGGAGTGAGATGAAATCTCAGTGTAGTTTTGATTTGTATTTCTCTAATTGCTAGAGGTGATGAACATTTTTACATATGTTTGTTGATCAATTGTATTTATCCTTCTGTGAAGTGTCTGTTCAGTTCCTTAGCCCATTTATCAACTGGGTTATTTGGTTTTTGGTGTTAAGCTTAAAACTTTTTTATATATCCTGGAGATTAATGTTCTGTCTGAGGTGCAGGTGGCAAAGATTTTCCCCATTCTGTGTTCTTTCTCTTCACATTCTTGATTATTTCCTTTGCTGAGAAGAAGCTTTTTAGTTTGATGACTTCCATTTGTTGGTTCTTGATTTTACTTCTTGCACTTTAGAAGTCTTGTTAAGAAAGTCAGTTCCTAAGCTGGCATGGTATAGATTTGGGCTTACTTTTTGTTCTATTAGGTGCTGGGTCTCTGGTCTAATGCCTAAGTCTTTGATCTGCTTTGAGTTGAGTTTTGTGCAGGGCGAGAGAGAGGGGGTTTAATTTCATTTTGCTACATATGCATTTCCAGTTTTCCAAGCACCATTTGATGAAGAGGCTATCTTTTCTCCAATTTATGTTTTTTGTGCCTTTGTCTAGTATGAGATAACTGTATTTATGTGGTTTTGTCTCTGTGTTTTCCTTTCTGTACCATTGGTTTTCATGTCTGTTTTGGTTACTATGACTCTGTAGTGCAGTTTAAGAGCCCGGTATTGTGATGTTTCTTGCTTCATTTTTCTTTTTTTAAAATTTCATTCGTATATGACAGCAGAATGCATTACAATTCTTATTATACATATAGAGCACAATTATCTTCTCTAACTCCATCCATTTACCTCAAATGCCATGATTTTATTCTCTTTTATTGCTGAGTAATATTCCATTGTATATATATGCTACATTTTTTTATCCAATTATCTATTGAATAGCATCTAGATTGGTTCCACAGTTTAGCTATTGTGAATTGTGCTGCTATAAACATTGAGGTGGCTATGTCCCTGTAGTATGCTGTTTTTAAGTCCTTTGGGTATAGACCAAGGAGAGGAATAGCTGGGTCAAATGGTGGTTTCATTCCCAATTTTCCAAGAAATCTCCACACTGCTTTCCATATTGGCTGCACTGATTTGCAGTCCCACCAGCAGTGTATGAGTGTACCTTTTTCCTTACATCCTCACCAACACTTATTGTTGTTTGTATGCAGAGTAGATGCCATTCTTGTAGGGCATGATGTATCATGTGGGGCATGTTGCATCAGAAAAGAGGAAACCTAACTTGCTGGCTGCTACCCACTTCCCGGTCTTGGGGCTGCGTGCATGTGGCTAAGACAGCGCCTGCAATCAGCCAGAAGGCGTTGCCATGGGTTATGATGAAAAATCAGACCACCTCTAGGATAGGCTCAGAACCCTTCTGCCCTCGAGGACAGCTTGTGTCACTCATTACTGCCTGTAGAATGGGTGTACATGTGAACTGTCCTCACCCTGCTGACCTTTATCCTGATTGGCTCCTGTACATTATATTAGCTGTCGGTGTCTTCTCAAAAAAACGAGATCCTGCTTTGATTGGTCTCCCTGACACGTCTGATTGTCCTCCATCGAGGGAGGGCTGGGTGTGGGTGGTCAGTCGGCCCTCTCCTTTCTTGGCTCATCCTGGTCAGGGCGTGCTCTCCCCATCTTTCCCGCAGGTCGGGAGGCAACTAGGGCTAAAAACCCGGACAATTCTAACTGGAGTGAGATGAAATCAGTGGTTTTGATTTGCATTTCTATAATTGCTAGTGATGATAAACATTTTTTCATGCATTTGTTGATTGATTGTATATCATCTTCTGAGAAGTGTCTCTTCAGATCCTTTGTCCATTTATTGATTGGGTTATTTTTATTTTTATTTATTTATTTATTTATTTATTGGTGTTTAGCTTTTTGAGTTCTTTATATACCCTAGAGATTAGTGCTCTATCTGATGTGTGAGGGGTAAATTTGCTCCCAAGTTGTAGGCTCTCTATTCATTTCACAGATTGTTTCTTTTGCCAAGAAGAAACTTTTTAGTTTGATTCCATCCCATTTATTGATTCTTGATTTTAATTCTTGTGCTACAGGAGTTTTTATTAAGGAAGTTGGGGCCTAATCCCACATGATGGAGATTAGGGCCTATATTTTCTACTATTAGACAAAGGGTCTATGGTTGTATTCTTAAATACTTGATCCATTTTGAGTTGAGTTTTGTGCATGGTGAGAGATAGGGGTTTAATCTCATTTTGTTGCATATGGATTTCCAGTTTTCCTAGCACCATTTGTTGAAGAGGATATCTTTTCTCCAATGCATGTTCTTGGCACCTTTGTCTAATATAATATAATTTTAGTTTCTCTGTGTACTCTGTTCTGTACCATTGGTCTACCAGTCTATTTTGGTGCCAATACCATGCTGTTTTGTTATTATTGCTCTGTACCATGATTTAAGATCTGGTATAGTGATGCCACCTGCTTCACCCTTCCTGATAAGGATTGCTTTAGCTATTCTGGGTCTCTTATTTTTCCAGATAAATTTCATGATTGCTTTTTACATTTCTAGGAGGAATGTCATTGGAATTTTGATTGGAATTGCATTAAATCTATATAGTGCTTCTGGAAGTATGGTCGTTTTGATAATATTAATTCTGCCTATCCAGAAGCAAGGTAGATCTTTCCATCTTCTAAGGTCTTCTTTGATTTCTTTCTTTAAGGTTCTGTAATTTTCATTATATAGATCTTTCACCTCTTTTGTTAAGTTGATTCTCAAGTATTTTTTTGGGGGGGGCTATTGAGAATGGGGTAGTTTTCCTCATTTCCCTTTCTGAGGATTTGTCACTGATATGCAGAAATGCCTTTGATTTATGGGTGTTGATTTCTTATTCTGCTACTTTGTTGAATTCATTTACTAATTCTAGAAGTTATCTGGTGGAACTTTTAGGATCTTTCAGGTATAGAATCATATCATCAGCAAATAGTGATTCTTCTTTTCCTATGTGTATCCCTTTAATTTCTTTCATCTGTCTAATTGCTCTGGCCAGTGTTTCAACAACTATGTTAAAAAGAATTAGTGAAAGAGGGCATCCCTCTCTTGTTCCAGTTTTTAGAGGGAATGCCTTCAATTTTTCTCCATTTAGAATGATATTGGCCTGGGGCTTAGCATAGATAGCTTTTATGATGTTGAGTAGCATATTATTTAGTCTCCAGGTGTTAGAGTGAATTTTATTTCTTATTTTATCATTGATTTCTAATTTCATTCCATTATGATCTAATAAAATGCAGGGTAGTATCTCCACTTTCTTATATTTGCTAAGAGTTGCTTTGTGGCATAGTATATGGTCTATTTTAGAGAAAGATCAATGAGCTGCTGAGAAGAAAGTATATTCTTTCATTGAAGGATGGAATATTCTATATATGTCAGTTAAATCTAAGTTATTGATTGTATTATTGAGTTCTATAGTTTCTTTGTTCAGCTTTTGTTTGGAAGATCTATTTAGCAGTCAAAGAGGTGTGATAAGTCACACAGAATTATTGTGCTGTGGTCTATTGGACTCTTGAACTTGAGAAGAGTTTGTTAGATAAACATAGCTGCTCCATTGTTTGGGGCATATATATTTATAATTGTTAAGTCTTGTTGGTGTATGGTTCCCTTGAGCAGTATGTAGTGTCCTTCTTTATCCTTTTTGATTGACTTTAGTTTAAAGTCTACTTTCTTTGATATGAGGATGGAAACCCTTGCTTGCTTCCACAGTTCATATGAGTGGTATGATTTTTCCCAACCCTTTGTCTTCAATTTGTGGATGTCTTTTTCTATGAGATGAGTCTCTTAGAGGCAGCATATTGATTCTTTTTTTTTAATCCAATCTGCTAGTCTATGTCTTTTGATTGGTGAGTTTAGACCATTAATTTCAGGGTTATTATTGAGAAATGATTTGTATTCCCAGCCATTTTTGTTTATTTTTGGTATTTAGCGTGACTTAGTTTCTCCTCTGATTAGTTTTTCCTTTAGTGTCATCCCTCCCTCTGCTGATTTTCATCATTGTTTTTCATTTCCTCTTCATGGAATATTTTTCTGAGGATGTTCTGTAGTGCAGGATTTCTAGTTGTAACTTCTTCTAACTTTTGATTATCATGGAAGGTTTTTTATTTCATCATCAAATCTAAAGCTTAATTTTTCTGGATACAAGATTCTTGGTTGACATCCATTTCTTTCAGAGCTTGGTATATATTGTTCCATGATCTCCTGGCTTTGTGGTTCTGGGTTGAAAAATCTGCTGAGATACGAATTGATCTCTCCCTAGATATAATCGGATTTCTCTCTTGTAGCCTTTAAGATTCTATCCTAATTCTGTATGCTAGACATTTTCATTATAATGTGACTTGGTGTAGATCCATTGTAATTTTGTACATTTGGTGTCCTGTAAACCTCTTGTATTTGTTTTTCCAATTTGTTTGTCATGCTTGGGAAATTTTCTGATATTATCTCATTGAAGAGATTGTGCATTCCTTTGGTTTGCAACTCTGTGCCTTCCTCTATCCCAATAACTCTTAGATTTGGTCTTTTGATGCTGTCCCATAATTCTTGGGTGTTCTGTTCATGGTTTCTAACTTTCTTCACTGTGTGAGCAACTTTATTTTCTAGATTGTATACTTTGTTTTCATTATCTGACGTTCTTTCTTCTAAGTGATCTTGTCTGTTGGTTATTCTTTTTATTGAGTTTTTTATTTGATTTATTATCGCCTTCATTTCAAGGATTTCTGACTAGTTTTTTTTTTCAGAGTCTCTATCTCCCTTGAAGTAATCTTTTGCTACCTGTATTTGCTCCCTTATCTCTTTGTTGGTGTCATCAATGTTTGCCTGTATTTACTTTCTTATCTATTTGTTGGAGTGATCAGTTTTTGCTTGTATTTGTTCACTTAGGTCATTCTTTAATTCATAGATCATTTTAATTATGAACCTCTTAACTCCTTCTCTGACATTTCATTAACTTTGCAGTCTATGGTTTCTGTTATTATAGTGTCCTGGTTTGTGTGGGGCACTTTCCTCCCTTGTTTTTTCATGTTGTCTATGTGTCTTCCTTTCTTGCAGTGTGGGATCTGAGATATTATAGTTTATTCCCTATATTCTTGTCATACCCGTGCAGATTGTCTGTACCTCACCTTGAAATTGGGCTTCCAGACCCTGCTGGTGTCCCTCAATAGATGCTACTGCATCCTGGATATGGGTCCTGGATAAGTTGGAGTGGGTGGATCTGGGTGGGTGGGCTTGGCCTCCCATGGTAGACTTCTGGTTGGAAGAGTCAGACCTGTGACAGAGTGCTGTATAAGTGGAATTCTGTGAGTAGTACTTGAGAGAGTCCCCCTGGCCATTCCTATTTGGGTCTGGTCACTGGTTTGAGACTTTTCTCTCCCCTATTATTTGTATTAATGTATTACTAAAGTTTGAACATGGTTAGTTTGTGTGTGGAGCAAGGTGACCTGTCTCTTGGCTGGATTCTGATTTAGCTCAGCAGCCGATTCTCTATGCTCTGGACTCAGGTTCCTGTAAATTTCTAGCACCTCACTGTATAGAAGGAAGCAAAATATCAAAAGTGATGAAGAATATATAGCATTAAAATAAATACCCAGTGCCTACTCTGACATCTACAATGGTGATTATCTCAAAAACAGGAATGGCAGGGTCGGCAGTTGCCAATAGCTATAACAAAGAGCCATGAACTAGATCTGGAATTAAAGTAAAGAGCAGATGTGAACTGTGCTATCTACATTACTAATAATTGCAATAACATGAATGATGGGGACAGTAATCATATAAACCCCAAACTTTTGAAAGATTGCAAAAGTACAGTTCATTCAGAGAAGAAAATGTTATAGGAAGTGCTATGGTTTAGATGTGAGGTGTTCCGTAAAAGCTCGAGTATGAGACAATGCAAGAATATTTAGAGGTAAGACATGATTGGTTTATGAGAGCCTTAATCTAATCAGTGCATTAATCCCCTGATAGAGATTAACTGGGTGATTAGGCAGGTAGGGTGTGGCTGGAGGAGTTGGGCCATTGAGGGTGTGCCTCTGGAGTATTTATTTTGTCCCTGAAGAGTGAAGCTCTCTCTCTGCTTCCTGGTACAATGATCCCAGCTGCTTTCCTCTGCTCTGAAGTCCTGTCTTACCCCAGATCTCAAGGAATGGAGTTGGCAATCTATGGATTAAGGTCTCTGAAACTCTGAGCTCCCAAATAAATTTTTCCTCCTCTAAATTTGTTCATGTCAGTTCTTTCTGTCAAAGCGTGGAAAAGCCAACTAAAATAGGCAGGTAAAAGAAAGCTTAGAATATTCAAAATATAAACAGAGAGAAAGATTAAGAGATATAGCAAATAATGGCTATAAAGGAGGAGAAAAAATTAAAGAAAAACACAGAGAAAGATAGAACAATAGACTTTGGCTAGTAGAGTCAGAAGAAAGAGAAAGGAATCAACAAACCAAACAACAAAAACCCCTTAACCCTCAAAAGGCAAAATGAAGAAAAGTAACACATAAGAAAAGAATAAACAAGTATGAATATGTATGTATATCCATGAACCAGTCAGCACAGCAAGAACACACACACACACACACACAAATTCTTAATGAAAAATGAAAGAATTGTTCCTGCTGAGGGGATCAAAACTACCAACAAGTATAGGTAGTCACTGCCTCTGCCAGATTGCCCTTCTTTCTGTTTCTTCTTGAGTTATGGACTCCTTAGAGCAAGAACTAGAGTTGTTGAACCTTTCCTCTTTTAGTGTTACTCATCAAGTTGCCAGTTGAAGGGGCCTGAAACCCCAGCTGGCTGAAATACCTCTCATCTTCCCTTCTAATCAGTATGAGATAGGACAGAATGGGAAGTACTATTATTTGGAGTTTTGTCCAGACATACCAGATCAATGTACTCCTTGGATGGGGCTGGTGGAGAGTGCTAAAAGGTAAATTCAGTTTCTGGGGTTTAGCTCTATTCAGGCATTTGAGACTTTGTTGGGTGGCATGTGCTTTGGACAGATTAGATCAACACACTCCTAGGGCCATGCAAAGCCAATCTGTGCTGAGTGTTGGATCATGGTGGCCTCCCAAGAATTCTAGTAGGGTGAGTGTTCTGATTCAGATATTTTGCATCCCCCAAAAGGTCATGTGTGAGGTAATGCAAAAATATTCAAAGGAGAAATTACTAGATTATGAGAGGTGTAACCTAATCAGTGGATCAATCCACTGATAGTGATTAACTGGGTGGCAGATAGGGTGTGGCTGGAGGAGGTCAGTCACTGGGGGTATGCTTTTTGGATTTATATTTTGTACTTGGGGAGCAGAGCTCTTTTGGATTCCCAATTGTCATGTCCTGAACTGTTTTCCTCCTCTACTATCTTCTGCCCTGATGTTCTGCCTGACCTCCAGCCCAGAGAAGTGGAGTCAACTATCTAGGGACTGAGAATACTGAAACTGTGAACCAAATAAACTTTTCCTCCTTTAATTGTTCTTGTTCAGTCTTTTGATCACAGCAATGTAAATGTTGACTAAAACAGTCCGGAATCCAACCCTCCACAGTCTCACACACTTCACCACCATGAGTGTAGCCTTCACAGGCTCAATCTCCTAGTGTAATCTCCAAGTGTAATCCTACCCACCTGTTCAGTTCCGGAATCTTTTCAGCTAGTCATGTGAATGCCAGCCTTTAAGGCAAAGTGAGGGGCACTATCCTTCATTTCTCAGACTGGAGTCATTCAGGGTACAATCTTCTTTGTGTCTGTTTCACTCATAGTTCTTCAGGGTACACCCTAAGCAAGAAGGCACTGGCCAGGACAATTTGGCAATATTTGCTGTGATCTCCTGGGCTCAGGCAGCAGCAAGCCGCAGCTCTCTGCCTCAGTTCTTGCTTGCCAGTTAAGAAATACGGAGTAGTTTTCAAAGGCAAGCCCACTCTGCAGTTTCTCATTCAGCAATATTCAGACAGCATTTTTCATCTACAGATTTTTTGGTACCCAGTTTGTCTGTTGTATTTCTCTGTTTGTGTTATCCCTCCCCTCTGCAGTGAGCCCCTAATGTTGCCACCACAGGCCTGGCTCCAATGTCCTCTTTCTTGTCCTTTGTTTAATGCACTAAAAATTTTGGGCCCCTAAGATTCTCTGAGTGGCTAATATTAAATTTCAGTGAATTTCCTCTTTCACCTGCTTTTTGAGAAGCTTCCCTTTGCTTTCATCCCAAGCCATGGAGCAATTCTTTATTCTACTTTTCAGATTATTTCCATATAGTAGATTTACAAAAGGCAAATTAGTGGATCAAACAGTATAAACATTAATATTATAAAGCATATTCATTTTTAGGTCTTATGTTGGGAAAGTAATTTTAAGGCAATGTGAAGTCAAAAGATTCATACACAACTTAAAATACTGGATGAGCATGGGTTGATCTATTCACGAACTAAAGCTAGGTAAAAGGATGAAATGCAAGGTAAATGTCAAGAGAGGAAACAGTTTATAAAACTTGTGGTCTCAATTCTGCTTTTGCCTTTGTTTAGTGAGATGACATATAAATTTCACATCTCCTCTATTCTTGGAAGCCCTATTGTGCTCTGTCCATCTAAATTCATTCATGAAAGCCAAGAGAAATGCAAAACTCAAGGATGAACCTTTTAACTGAATATGTTGAATCCCTCCAAGATACATTATGGTAAGTCTCAGTGTATATGAACTGAGTCTGATTCCTGGCTTGGCCTACTTTTATCTTGGTTCTGATTTGTGCATAGTCACTCACTCTTTTCTAATGGCATTAATACAGTAAACTCTAATCACCTGAGTGATCCATCCACAGTCTGACACTGTTTTGTGGCAGGAGTCAGGAAAACGTTTCTGAAGCCTGGGTCCTTGCATAACTGCCTTAATTCTGGTATCTCCTGACATCTACAGCACCCATTTCTTGACACTAAACTGACAACATTTGTTGAATCACAGGATTGGGGAGGTATTTGTGTCCCTTCCTATGCCACCAGCCATTTGTTGGTATAATTCTGTTTGTTGTCTGTGTGAACTCTAGAAGCCAATTGTGATAACACAGTCTGTATATGAAAGTCCATGAAATTTTCCAAGGGTGAAATAAAGTAATGGACTTACAGGTGCCTATATTTGCTTTTGATACAAACGTGAAACTTAAGCTATCAGTTTTCTCTGTCTATAATTAAAAAAAAAGCCTTTTTAAAATTTCTATCAAAAGAAGGCTTATTTGTCTGTCCATATTTATAGCTGTTTTTGTATATTTCCTGCCCTGAACCCTTATTTCTCTCTCTCTTGACCTTTTGGAAATTAGTCAGGCATAATCATTTGTCATAATTTATGTGTACTTCAGGGATATTTTATTCAGACAGATCTACCATTTAAAGAGAAGAAATGTATACAAAGATTGAAGGAATCAATCTAGTTTATATGGCTTAGAGAACAAAGAGACCTGAATTCTAAGTGAATTTTACTTGCTTTTTTTTTTTTTTTAACAAACCTTTTATAAAAGAGCTCAAATGTGTGTTAGAAAGAAGATGCAGATTGAGTAAGAACTGTTACTTCTGGCTTATCCAAAGTTTCTGTCCCTTCACAAAATACTAACAAATGTCTGAAATGTTCTGAGTCATGTTGTTTCCTCTCAACTCCATTGTACATAACAGAACCAAAATTGACCAAATGAATTAAACCAAGATATAAGGAAAACCTTTGAATGGTTAGAATAAAGTATAGATAAAAGTTTGACTTAAGCTTTTATGTTAACCTACAATCCAATTGGGCAAGTATTAGTGAAAATGACTTCTCTGAGAGAGGGAAGAACACTCACTAACCCTGTGCTTCTTATATCAGGCTAAGGGAACTGTTTCTGCTCAAAGATCAAGGTTCTTGCCCAAACATCCACTCAAGAATCAGTACTGGGGAAGGTTGCTTCTATGCTAAGAGAATATCTGCTGCCAATTTTCCCTACCTGGACAAAGAGCTCAATAAGACAGATTCCTTGATTATGTGAGCATATATAATTTTCTGAGCAAGTAGGTTGAAATACATTGACCTATTTGGGAGAAGATTAATAAGTTACATGATGAAGGCTCTTAAATTTAAGGAGCTCCTATTCAGAATGGCTTATAGAGTGTAAAGAGTGTTTCTATAAACCTAGGATAAGGGAACGCAAGAATACCTAGATAACAAAAGAATTAAATGGTGCTTTCAATACCCTGCCTTTTTAAAATTTTTCAGACCCTTGTTGAATCTATTGAGAAACGTTTTTGCTGTATTCTTAATTTATAGTGACATTCAGCTTGTGAAATACTAAAAGAATATTAATATTAAGGCCCACTTAAAGATTTTTCTTCTCCCTGATTTTGTTTCAGAGTTAAAAAGTGAACAATCTTGCCATTCTTGGGGCAATTTAGTGATGAGAATTTTAGAAAAAAAAATTATTTTTCTTTCAACTGACCTATTCCACATAAATTCTTCCCACTCTATAACTGCACCATTTCAAAACAACCATTGTGGTGAACAGTAAGCTTCCAATTGTTGGCTTTGATCCTTATTAGAGATATCTGACCTCAGGCCCCTCTAATAAGGATCTTGTAGCCATAGATACAGTCATATTCCCTTTTACAATCAATACTAGAATATGATCAACCCCAATAATTAACTGCTATTATTATCTTACACAGATTCAAAAAAATTTTATAAGACAGGGATAGAAATGGACATGAAATTAATGATGCAAGTTATCATCCAGTTATTTTTCATGAAATTATGTAGAAATCATGGTAAAATCTATTTAATTTTATCCATTTTTCTTAACCACAGTCAAACCCATTAAGACCAGAGTGATGAATAGCGACTAATTATTATAAATGATAAATCATATTTCTTCAGAGAGCACTATCAGGTATGGGTGTGTTAATGCAAGTGTGTGCACTTGTGCCTGTGTGTTAAGATGATCCTTTTGTGCTTACTATATGAAATTGTGACCTGCAATTTTGATATGGCTCTCTTGGCTTCCAAAATTAGTATAGATTTATTAAGAAACTGATAAAAATTTACTTAGCTGGATGCCTCTGAGACCCTGGATATCACCAGTTTTATGAGAATTTCTTTCCTGTTTAGAAGTTCAGAAACTGGAACATCTGATTTACAATGTAGGGCTGGTAAATCCCAGAAAGCAAATTGAAGCAGCCATGGATTAAGTAGCCCAGCTAACCAGCAAAACTAGTTCCATATAATAAATTTTCTTTTGATTCTTTGCTGGCCAGTCACATAGTAGTGTGCACAATGATTAGAACATCTTCTCATCCTGGGTAAATACTTCAGGGAAAGATGAAGTCATCACCAGCTTGAAGAAAAGGCCACTTTATTACTTCAAGTTCAGCCATTATCTGTGGGAATAGTTCTCTTTGTTAGGCCTAAGCTGAAGAGGAAACTACATACAAATTGGATTTGAAGGGTTTCTAATGAAGTTTTGATTGCTCTCATCTGACTTTTCCTCTGACTGATACCTCTTACTTATATGTTTACTGTCATCACCTGGATATCCCTTGGTGATAGAGAACCAGAAAGGAAGTCCTGATGCTCAATCCATTTAGCTCCTTTGGGATGTAAGGTGGATTTAATGGGGAAATGAAAAATCATGAGGAAATAGTGCAAGCAACTCAGAGATAGATGCATCACAATCCTGACATAGCAGGTATTTCTTAGAAACTTTTCAAATAATAGAAATGGCCTTTCTCCATATCTTCATCTACTGTTCAGGGACAGCCAGTCCTCTTTGGTGGCTTTCAGCCAATTAGCCATGCTGAAGGACTGTTTGACAGATCTCCTGCCATGTTGGCTTTTAAAGCTTTTCCTTTATTCAGTAAGATGATCTATTCATGCTAGATCCCTCTCATATATGAGTTATTTTTACTATAACTCTAAATTGGGAAGCACAGGCTTATTTTGCAAAGGGCCAGAACATAAATATTTAAAGCTTTACCAAGCAAGTTTCTATTGCAGCTACTCAATTCTACTGTTATTGGTAAAAGCAGATACAGGATAAGAAAATGAATCAGCATGGATGTTTTCCAATAAAATTTCATTTTTGGATTTTGAAAATTTGATTTTAATATAATATTTACATGATAAAAGATTTTTAAAATTTATTTTAACTGCCTAACAATTAAAATTCTTAGCTCATGGACTATACAAAAACAGGTGGAAGTTGAATTTGGCTCATGGGCTGCAGTTTGCCAATACATGGTTCTGCTGAATGTTTTTATCTGAATTGTTCTTTATTGGTTGCAAAATGTAGGAAAATCAAGAGGAACTTAAGGGGAAAATTTCTAGAATATCCTGATTATGGGGAAAAAGAGATCACCTGCTGAGAAATGTTAACCTTGAGGACATTCTTGGTGAAAACCAAGAAATGGCAAAGAAATGAACTGGAAGATAACAGATATTTTTATCTTTGTTTTTAATTTTATGAATTTTAAGCTTCACAATGGGGAGTGGTATAGCCTGCTTATTTCATAAATAGACGGTAAAGGGCAGAAATGTTACTCTGTTCTGATATACATGCACCATAATATGTTCATATAGTGCTGAAAGTCTTTTCACCTCCCATGCAAATAGCGAATCAGATTTTTGTCTCAAAGAAGCAGAGAAACATATTTGTTTCTGAAAAATGGGAGCAAAATGAACTAGTGTCTGCGAACAATTTGCTCTGAGAGTTTGTAGGTAAGAACTATTGTTGAGTCGCTACCACGAACCAAGTATCATGCTAATATATGTGAAGTATTTAGTATGGTAGGAAGCAGAGTAGCTCTAACTACACTTAATAAACTGATACTAAATGCACTGAATACATTGTAGCAATGAGAGTTTTGTTTTTTGTTTTTTTTTTTTTGTATTGGGGATTGAACTCAGGGGCACTTGGCCACTGAACCACATCCCCAGCCCTATTTTGTATTTTGTTTAGAGACAGGGTCTCACTTAGTTAATTAAGCGCCTCACTGTTGCTGAGGCTGGCTTTGAACTTGTGATTCTCCTGCCTCAGCCTCCTGAGCCTCTGAGATTACAGGAGTGCACCACCACAGCCTGGCAGTGGTATAGTGTCTTTGATCTTAACAAAACAACCATGTGCTTACTATTCTTCCATTGTTTTGCACTTAGGGGAAATAAGGTTTGTAAAATTAAGCCATTTTTCTCGTGTTATATAATTAGTAAATGGTGGCACAAGGTACACAATAGGCTATCAATAATTATTTACTAAATTTTTATATGAGTGACCCTACTGGGTTTGAAGCTAATGTGAGGATTTCTTGCTTCTACCTGGCACAAGTGTCTAGTCTATTCAGGGGATGATCTTAACACTAAGGCAACTCCTTGATGTGCTGCTGAGATCATACTTAATGAATCCAAGAAAAGAAATTCATTAGTAGCAAGGATAGAGGAAGCTCCTGACCCAGAATTGATGATGCTGTTAGGGGATTAGCAGTGCCATGCATGGAGTTATGATTAGCTAAATAATTGGTGACACTTAACACAGGACTTTTGCCAAGGGTGGGGGGTGGGGTGTAATGCTATTTTGTTGTTCATGTAATTAGATTTTTCACCTCAAGTGAAAAGTAAATTGAGCACAAAATGCAAGCAGACCTGAAGTGGCTGCTGCTCAAAGTTGATGTGGATCTTTAATTACAGAACTCATCAGATACAGGACTTCAGACTCACCATGCTGTGCTGATTTGAATTCAGGAATGCTAAAACCTCTGAGAGAACAGATTATTGGTCAGCTCTGCAACTGCTCTGGTCACCAGCAAACGTGAATCATTCATACTGGCACTTCACGAGGATGTGCAATCAAATCCCACTTGAGGTGCCTTTAAATAATTCTGCTTCTCTGCCCTGGAAACTTTCGTCAATCAGTAATCTGGGCTGCTGTTCCTTTCCCCATTGCTCTCCCCAGCTTGGCAGCAGATGAACCTTTGTGGTCAGAGATTTGCTAATGCATCAGCTCTAAGGCACACATTTCATGTTTCCTGTGCCCTCTCATTTCCTCCCTCTCAAGACATTACCTCTCCAAGGATCCATTTCAGTGTTCCTAATAATTACCCTACTCTTGAGACAGTGACTGTGAGAAAGATTTCAGTGTGACTGGCCTCTCATTTTCCAAAATATGATCTTCTATTGCCTTGCCGGAGTGCTCTGCAAAATCACATCTTCCCTGTGCTAGACAATAGCGTGACCCAAACTAAGAGGAGTGAAAGATTAGGAGGGAGCACAATTTTGTACTTGGAGAAAGAAGTGAAGGAAAGGAATATTTCACATTTCTTTAAAATATACCTTTAATAACAGCTAATCATGGATGTGGTTTCCTATAGCTGCTAAGAAAAATTCTATTTTCTGATAGAGCAATGTAATTCCAGCAAACTGCCTTTTCCCGGTCTCACGACTAACTAGAAACCAAAGAGTAAAATTTTTTTTTTATGAATACATGATATTCTTTTTTCATTGTTCCTGAATTTCTACTCCTAAATATGTTATAATTTTGTAAAATTCACATGGAAACCTTTTGCTTCCTGTATGTTCTGATATTTCTTAAGTTACTCTTGTGAATATATGCTTTTTGGAAATTATAGTTTGAAAAAGAACACATCCATTAGACAACATGATAAGATCTAAAAATTTCATATACATACACACATGCTTTTTCTAGTTCTGACTTCATGGTATTTTCTATTGGCATATCTGGCTAGTTCTTGATTAGGTTTAACAGCAAATTGATACCCCCAAATTTGGTTTACATAGTCCTGAGTTATATTCTAAGCACTGCCATTTGTAGAGGTGAATATAGAGGAAAGTTGGCACAATAGAACTTGTTCATCAGGGAAAAGCCTTAATGAAAGTACCTGGGTCATTTCCTAAGGTGAAGTCTTGAGGATGTGAGAGATAAGGGTTCAAAGGCAGGCTAGCACAAGCCTTCTTCCCAGAACTTGGTTAGGGAGGGACATTCGAGGTTGCTTGGGGCTGGAGGCTTCTCTAGAAAGAATGTGAAACTGGAGAAGAACTTCTTTCTATGGATAATATGGGTGTAAATGTTTTATTATTAATATTTCCATTTATATGAGGATCCAGTTGGAGATGGTTTCTTAGAGATTGGTTATACTATGACATAACAGATTTCAGGAGGTTTCGAAAAGGAGGTTTTCTCTCTTTAAGTTGATGCTCTTCTTTTCTTTTTTTTTTTTAATTTAATTTATTTAACTTTTTTTTGTAGTTGTAGATGGACAGCAAGCCTTTATTTGTTTATTTTATGTGGTGCTAAGGATCGAACCCAGTGCCTCACACGTGCTAGGCACGTGCTCTGCCACTGAGCCCCAGCCCCTCTGCTTTTTGTGGTGCTGGGAAATGAACTTAGGGGTTCTCTACCACTGGGTTATATTTTCAGCCCATTTTATTTTTTATTTTCAGACAGGGTCTTGCTAGGTTGTAAGGCTGGCCTTGACCTTGCTATCTTCCTGCCTTGGCCTTCTGAGTCACTGGGATTACAGGCATATGCCACCATGCCTGGCTTCCTGGTTTCCTTTGATTGTATGTTTCCCCACATGTTGCCAACCTTTGCTTTCATTCTGTTTTGGTGTTATGACTTGGAAGAACATTATTCTGTATTCGCTTAGTAGAGGCATAGTTTATTACTGTGGTCTTGGTTAATTATGAATGGTATCCCTTTTACCTTTCAAAGGCAATTCAATTTGAATGGTAAATTATATGTGAACTCCAGTTACAAGGTAAAATGAGGGTTTATAGGTCTTACCCCCAACAGAAAGAGACCTTTGATACTGTGTATGTATGCAGTAGTTTGGTTTGGGGACCAGCAAGTTGCTCAGAGAACCAAGGGATGAAAGAGAGGGGAGCCAGTGCAGAAGCACAGGTCTACAGAGTGAGGTAGAAGAAGGAGGTCCAGCTCCAGGGAACTAGAAGCAGACTGAATGGGGGAGGGACCCTGGCCCAGCAGAGTGAGCTGGGGGACCTGACTGACAAGGTGGTACCGTCTGAGTTCTTCTACAGTTATTTTTCCTTTTGGTTATTAACTTCATTGCCACAGCTGTAGCGCATAAAGTAACATAAAAATTATATACTTTGTCAAGTTGCAAAGGTTTAAGAAATCATACAATGTTCCTACAGCTCTTATATTGCCTTCATTTTATGGATCTAGATACCCAAAAAACTCTGAAATTTTTTTCTCTGATCTTATTTCTGAGGGTAAACCTCATTCAAATCCTCTTTCAGATCCCTACCCTTTCTACAGTACACTGATTCCTTTTTTTCCCCCCTCATGGCAAACTCCCCCACCACAATAACCTTTGGAAAAAAAATTAGACCTGAATTTTGACATGTACATTATTTACTCCCATAAGTATCTACTCACATCTTAGGGAACACTGGGTGAAATGAGTCCCATCCCAATGTGTCCTGGTGTAGCTCTTCATTGTTTCTTATTTTAGTTGCAAGGGATAATGAATCACATTAAGTGGGGTACTTTTATGTTGGACTTTAGAGAAATATCAAAGACAGTAGGGGAACTAGAGGGAACTGAATCATATGCTGATCTAAGAGGAGTCTGGGAAGCAGAATTCAAGAACTCAATAGACCTATATTTGTTTTGATACCTATCACATTCTTTTATTCTTGAATTCACAACACATATCTACTTATTATATCTGGCACTATGCTGGATGTTAGGGACACAGAGTTGAAGATACAATTCTTGACCTTGTGTAACCTACAGTCAAGAGAAGGGGATGGAAAAGAAAATCAAGTTAATTGTAGTACATGATAAGTGTTCCAACAAATGTATATATAGAATGCTACATAAACAGAGGAGAGAGTTGTAGATCAGTTTTCAAAAATAAAGGAATACTTCTGAGCATGGCTGTACTTGAGAATGTTTTGCCTATTATATGCATTAAAAACTCTCATGAAAGCCTTACCACATTTCAATGCTATGTGGCTTGAATTTTATAATGAGGACAATGGACATAAGTCCAAATCAAGGTTCCAAGCTTGGTACTGTGGCACATGCCTGTTATTCCAGCCTCAGCAACTTAGTGAGACCTTGTTTCAAAAAAAAGAAAAAACAACAAAATAAAACAAAACAAAAAAGCCAGGGATGTAATAGGGATATAACTCAAGTGGTAAAGTACCCCTGTCTTTCATACCCAGTGCTGGGGGGAAGAAAATAGAAATTCTGAAATAATGACTGAAATTATTATTCTGAAATAATTCCCATTATGACTCCCGAACTCTAAAAAACAAGTGTTACAATGTCATTCTGCTCTGGTGTACAGTTATATATGTTCTATGAAAATTTCCATAGTCTTAAGACACATTCATAAATGGAATAACAAATCTTTTTGGGAACAACTAAATTCATTTGGAAACTTGATTAAGGCAGAGGTTTTCTAGCACTCAGTATGAGATCAAATTTCTGAGATTAAAGAGAGTCAGAAGATGTCAAGGGATTGGAATCAATAAAATAGTGCAGCAAGTAGAGTATCTCTAACAACTAATGACTCCACCTTGAGCAAGTCTTAGAGTGTGTTTTCTCAATTTGCCTGATTGTGATACTTTGATTAAAACTAAATTGAGTTATCAGTTAGTTAAAGTAGAGGCCTTGCCCCTCAGAGGAGTTGGCTGCATTCCAGGAGGAAGAAGAGGAAGAACATGTTCAGAGAGATTTACCTGGGAGAGTTTCGTTTAGCCAATATCTTAGTTATTAGTAGCCTGGAGTCTCACATCTGAATTCTAAGATTACTTTTTCTTTATGAAATCACCAGAGCCCTTTGGTAAAAGTGGCTAAATATTTAGCATCTTACATGAAGAGATTGTTGTTAGCTGTGCCTGAGAAAATTTTCAAAGTGAAATGACTAAATATAGTCATCATAAATGGAACAGTTTATTTCCGGTTTCACTGTCAAGTATGACAGCTTCAGAAATGGATAACTGAAGCATCCTTTAATGGTAATAATATATTGGTGACTGTATTTATTAAGGAAAGGAAGGCCCCCTAGATATAGCAGGAGTCTTATGACAGTTGTTTAGGTGGGGAGTGGGAGGGGAAGACATCCATTCACATAGCTAACATATATTGAAACAAACCGTATGCGCAAGGATTTGTGCTAAACACTGTAATACAAGGTCAAATAAATCATGCTCTTTACTTGAAAATAGAATACATCCTAGGGAGGAAGTCAGACTAGAAATAAATAAGATATATCACAATGTCTTTCTTGCCCTAAGAAGAATGCAAAAATAAAAAAATGGAGCGGAGCTCAGAAGATAAAGTACGAATTCTGCCTGAGATGGCAAAGCGATTTCCCCAAGGAGGTGAGAGGAAAAAGAAGCATCAGGGGTCCAGGCAGAGTGCTGAACAGTGCCTGGTGGTTATCATTATAGCAGTGTCAGTAGTGCAGGGTGAGCTTTTGTAGCCAAGCTAAGGAGTTTGGCTTTCATCTATATGTGCAACTGTTTCCTTTTTTAAATATAGTCAGTTCATGGAATGGGAAGTGCTCTTTAGGGTACAATCAGGAAGTAGCTTCTTGCCACCATTGTCCTTGAAATCTGCTGTTCCTCTCTAAATTGGGAAGATATCCAGCTTTATTTATTTATTTTAATTTTGAAATGGGGACTTGCTAAGTTGCTGAGGCAGGCTTCAAATTTGCCATCCTCCTTTCTCAACCTCCTGAATAGCTGGGATTACAGGGGCATGCCAGTGCTTCTGGCTAAGATTTCATAGCTTCATGTCACTTTTGGTTATGAATGATCCGAAACTCATTAGAAAGCCTAATATTCTATGAATCACAATTCCAATTTCTTAGTCAGTGAAGGACATCTTCATCACAGCTAAAACCTGGCCCTGGTGCTAAAGGGGGCTTGAGGTGGGGCATGCTTCTGGGCCAGGACTAGGTGACTAGGTTACTCTGAATCCCCCATTTTCCTTCCTTAGCTCAGCCTGCTCTAAATTTTCTCCTGTATGTGTATTCTTCTTTTCTGTTTATTATGCTGACTGCGGGAACAGACCTCCTTTCACTCCGCTAGTGCTACTTTTTTAAGCTGTGAATCGTCCTAGCAGTAGTAGCAGATATTCAAATACTCTTTGATGGTATGGAATTTTTGGAAGCCTCTGGACCTTGGACATTGACAATTCCCTGATGCGTGTTAGCATTCTCCATCCAGCTGGCATCTTTGGATGCCTCCTCAGTGTCTATACCAATTATATATAACTGGCATAGAAGTAAATTTACCCCAAAGCTAATGGCAATCTGGCTCCAGGGCCCCTCACTTGCACAGGCTCCTTCCAAGGGCCTAGAAAGTCTTCCAGCAATGTGTTCATGTGGTCATATGCTTTTGTCAGATCTATAAGAGTAAGCTTATCTTATAATAATCAATTAAAATTTCTCTGATTTCTGATTTTCCCTCTGAAATACGTCCCCTTACATCTGTGGAGTTAGAAGTGTTAGTTGGTTAAGGAGGTATTGATTTGAGGATTCATTTAGTTAGAATTTGGTGAGATTTATTTGTGTAATTCATAAGTGACAAAATTTTACTAGCCATCCCAGTGTGAAATGACTTCTACAAATAATTATCAGTGCAGTTGAGAATAAGACTTTTGGAGCAAATCAGGAAAGTGCAGACATTTTATTGACATGAAGTGTCCAAATGACATGTGACCTTAGAAGAAACAAGATTTGAATTCAAGAAGAAACAAGATTTGACACACATGAGATTCAGAGAAAATCTGTTAAAAAAAATCCTTCCAAATATTGCAGATCAGATATGAAAGACACTGTTCAGTTTCCCAAAGTTGACAATATCCCCCCAAATTTACATGTCACTGTCAAAGTGAGATTTGAAGCAGAAGAAATTTTCGAAACTATCAAAAATTCCTGAAGTTATCCATATTCAAGGAAATACTGACTGAGCTTTCTTTTTTTTCCCCCTATTATTGTCATATAAAGAAGATACAAAAAAATAATGTGACCAAAAATTTTAGGGGTAAAACAATCTCAGGGGTACATCTTGGCTTTTGGTGCTCGGGCATTTATTTGCTTTAAAAAATTATAATTTATTATGTTCTCATTCTCAAGAAATACTTTTGTGATGTGAAATCATCACAAAATTCTGCTTATGTAAAAGATGACTTCCTAAATTGAATCCATTTCAGGTACCAACAAGCCTAAATTTGGATTTCCCCTTTCTGATGGGCTTACCCCTATCTTCTTGAGTAGTAAGTTTTCAAGATGATTTAAGATCCATGACTTCCAGGATGGCTTGTCGGCTATAAGAAATAGATGTATCCTTAGTTTGTCAAACTTTAGAGGGGTAATTTGCTCCAAAAGTCTTATTCTCAACTCCCCTTTGGTAGCCAGGGCAATGAGTGTGTGTGCTGTGGTATACCCTCTGGGAGACTCCCCTATCCCATGCCCATTCCCCACACATAGTGCTGCTTTCTCTTCTCACTTATCTTGAGGCAGAGGAGAACAAAGGATGGGAAATGCCTTTGTAGTCAATAAATAATCACTTCAAATAAATTTGCCCTGATTCTCATCAATGATTCTCTAGTTTTTGGTGATTATATATGGATGTAACTGTTGGACAAAGGGCTCATAAATAGTTTCACTTTCTCTTGGGGATCTAGCACCTCTGGTTAGAGAAGCTGGCATTATTACCTTACTAAGATGCAAATTTGGGCACAACTGGTTTTTTCTGAATACATAGTCCTTCTTTTGACTTTACAACCAGCAATCAGGCCAGGGAACGAACAAAGGAAAGGAATTCCAGGCAGGTGAGTTGAATCCTGCAAAGCAGGGGCTGGTCCTGGTATACTGGGATATTAAGACAGCTGAAGCCCCAGGTATATGAGGTTTAAAGAGATGGTATAAGGGGCCATTTGTGACCTCTTATAGGACATTTTTTTCCCCTGACAGGGTCAGGGATTAAATCTGAGGGAGCACTTCAGAAACTTTCAGCATCCACCCCTTTGAATATTCCTGTAAGTTCTTTTTCTCATGTCCTGACACGTTATACCTCCACAAATATTTAGGAGCATGCTTTAGCCTCTTTGGGTAATTGATAGATCATATTTCTTCACCCTTCAAATCCCTTCCCCTCCTATTTGTCACAGATTATGACCTTTTAATCCCAGACCACTTTCTCTGTATGAAAGAATTCAATGGCAGAGGAATGAAGAGGCTTTTCATGGTCATTTTGGAAAATAATAAGCCTGGAAAGAGGAAATTGGGTGTAATGATTGATTTTTTTTTTTCTGTGCTATGTTAGGAATGTCACCATCTGCGCTATAATTTGTACACTCTGTACAAATTCAGAACAATAGCTACCAATAAAGGTGTTTGAAGGATGAAAGAAATTGGGGAAGAGGTGAGAGTACTTGTGCTTGCCACACTGCTCTTCTCCAGATCCTTGACTGGACTTCATCTTGTTGGATTCTCAGTACAATCATGGGAAATGTGATTGTAGCTGTTACATAGAAGGAAAGTGAAAGATACAGAGAAGCAGGGTGAATTGCTTAGCAAGCGGCAAAGTCAGGACTGTGATTCTAACTCCCCAATTCACTTATTTTATGTGGTGTTTTTCCCTGAATAGCTACTGAGGCTAGTCAAGGAAATAGAAGGTATTGGAGCAAATAGAGATAAAGGAGACACTGGGGTGAGTCAAGGACAGAACCAAATTGCTGCCTGGCCAGCCTCACACTATAGGAAGACAATGGGAGTTTGAGTGTGCATGTATCAGTTTTAGCCCAGTGAAAGCTGCATAGGAAAGTGACAGGGTACATCAATTCCTAGAAAGTCCTCCCTAAAGGAGACGGTAGAGATGCCTCCCTAAACAGTGAGAGATGTTTAGGGATGACTCTGCAGGGATTTGGGGGATCCTTAGAGAAGACTTGGTGTCCTGGTGTGTGTGTGTGTGTGTGTGTGTGTATGTGTGTCTGTGTGTGTGTCCGTGTGTGATTTGCAAATGTTATTCTATATATTTAAAATGAATTCTTTTCTTTGTATGGAAAAATTCTCAACATTGTGATTATGTAAGATGAATTTTTCTCTGGGTCATTTGTCCACTATTGTATGTTGAATAAAATGGCACTCAGCATGAGATTTTGCTTTCACTTTTCTTTTCTCACTTGTGCAGTGGGCTAAATGAGCCACTACAGAAGTGATACAGCATGGGATAATTTGACTCATTTTTGAGACTAACATTTTGGGGTGAAGCACAACACAAATGAAGGTTTTATTTTAATGACTTAATATTCAAGTCACCCTTTAGGTACCTTTTTCTTAGCATGGTTATCTAGGTAACAATCCAAGAAACAAAAAAATTTTAGCATCTCGGAATATGTGAGTCTTTCTTCCCCTATACATCTTCTATTTTCATAAATATTAGAATACATGTAGTCTGAGAAAATTTAACAATTTTTTTTTTGCTTTACTTATAAATGTCTGAAATCAAAGTCTTATGGAGATGTAGTTTAGCTATTATGCAAAGATGGAATAATTTATTCATTGAGTGAGAATAAAAACTATTACAATGCATTTTCAATATTTATGGTAAATTTTTTTCATGGAAAATGAGTATCTCACCAATTTTGCATCATTTTAATAATAATTTTGGTTGGCATACAATATAGTGTCTTGGCTGAAATACAACAACAGATGTCTACAAATTTTTGAGTTACTGATTTGTGCAATGAAGGCAAATATGCACATACAGATATTCAAACAGGGAAAGCAAAGGGTTCTAGAACACTTAACAATGAATGTTAACTAATAGGAATAGAGGCTTTACAGGAAGGGACTTGCATTTTTTGACTATGAAAAAGTAAGATAAAATCAATTCATCTCTGACAGCTATGACTTAACTTAGTAAATATCTTTGAACACTGTCTTAGACCATCTTTTATTGCTAAAGCTGAATACCAGAGGCTAAGTAATTTATAAAGACTAGGTTGATTTATCTCAAGTTTCTGCAGTGCAAGAGCATGACATTGGCACCTGGTCAGTATGTGGTGAGGCCCTTCCTGTGGGTCATGACATGGTGGAGGGCATCACATGGCAAGATAGAGCTAGCAAGCCCAAGCGAACTTGCTGTTACTAGCAAAGCTACTCCTGTGATGATCCTCTAATCCATTAATCTACAGTGGAACAATCCATTCTGATAGCAGAGCCCCCATGACTTAATCACCTCTGAAAAGTTTTTCCTGATCCCATTTCTTAGTACTTCAACAAAATGGAGATGGAGATTAAATTTTAATATGAATTTTATTTGTTTGTTTCAAGAGTTAAAACCATAATAAGTACCTACCATCGGAAAATATTTTTTATTGCAACCCTCAGTAGTTCAGGGTGGTTCAGTATAGAGTGCATGCTGTAAGTGGGAAAGTTCATGGATGATGAGGCTCTGTATAGACAGGAGCCTCACAACAGGAGAAGTTGAGCATCTTGATTTTATTCTAATGGCAGGAAAGAGCCACTGTGAAGGCATGTGTGTTGGAAATCTTTGTCACTGTGACAAAATACTTGAGTGAAGTCTCTTTGGCTCATGACTTCAGAGGTTTCAGTTCATGATAAGCTGACTCTACTGCTTTTAGGTCTGTGATGAGACATAATATCATGGTGGGCAAAGTGTGGCAGAGCAAAGCTGCTCACTTTATGGTGGACAGGAAGCAGAGAAAGAGAGAGAAAGGGTCAGGGAGGTTTATCCTTCCAGGGCACACCCCAATGATCCACTTTTTTTTTTTTTTTTTTTTTTTTTTTACTATATCCCACATCCTAAAAGTTCTGCCACCTCCAAATAGCACCACAAGCTAGAGACCAAGACTTGAACACATGAGTCTTTCAAGACATTCCAGAGGTGGAAGATACTGGAAGTAAAGACGTTAATATTTTATAAATACAATAGTACCTTTCTACTACCATAGCCTGGACATCATAGGAAGATGATACAAGAATCAGATGAAAGGCAGGGGAATTGTGATCTGAAGGGATTGGGTGGGAGTTGCTGAGAGATGCAGTTTTCATAATGTAGTAATTTATTGGTAGCAAATCAATACTGAAGAAGTAACCCTAAGTTTGCAAATGCATATAACCAGGTATATAAATTATTTTAAAAAGTGGTCAAAGAAAAAAGCATTTGGGGAAAATGGCAAGTCATGCAGATATTCATGTAAAGTTTTCTAATAATTGGCTAAAATATTTGTTCTATACTTTGTGAAGAAGATGAGACTTGAGGATATATATTTGGGAGTCATTTGGAGGCATTTACGGTGTTATGAAAAAAACCCTGGACTTCAGTGCTTGAGTTAAGTTTATAGACTTTACCATTTTCTAGTTTTGTGACCCTGAGTAGGTCACTTTACCTGTCTTGAGTTTTTTGATTTCTTCTTCATCAAATAAAGATCACTAGGTTGTTGGGTATATATTAAAGGTGTGTATATTTTCTAATCATCTAGACAAATACAGGACTAATTACATGGAGAGGGCCAATGGTGAATTTGCAAAAAGAGAACTAATGTCATGGGAGAACTAAGGACACAGGAGGTTCTTTGGGAATGCCTACCCAGAGGGGGCCTGGGAAAGAGTGATTGGCAGAAGAGAGTGAGGATTGGTCATTGTGGCAAGTCCCCTTAATGTCACTCAAGTCAAGAGTTTCTAAAGGATGAAGTTAAAAATGCCAAATAATATCAAAGAAAGTTAGGTCCCTGCAGAAAGGATCTCATTAAATTGGACAACTTCCAGGGATCCTTAGTAGTTTTAGTGATGTTATGACAGCAGGAATCAGAGAGATAAATGAGTGGGAGGTGAAATCTCTCTCAGTAATATACTTTTGACACTCAGCGTTAGCATGGATGCTCCATGCCAATATCCAGATTAAGGTGTTCCTCCTGCCCTCTGGACTCTCGTGTCTTGGCACCCTCTGTACTCAGTTGAGAGGTTACAGGAGACATGGTGGGAGAAGCAGCAAAACAAAAGCTTAGTAACTACTGTAAGCATTTGCTACCATTTATTTTGCATTTACCGTTTCCTATAATTACTTGACTGTTCCATTTGCTTTTCTATGTAAATAACATGCCAGTGAATTCACAGACCAAAAACTGAGGGTAGAATATACTGTAATTGCCATTTTGTTTGCCATTTTGCTTATGCTTGTTTTCTATATGGCAAGAATGCTTCATAATCTGGATAGTAGTTTTTATAAATTCCCTGAGTCCTAATAGAATTCCTCCCTCCCTTCCTTCCTTCCTTCCTTCCTTCCTTCCTTCCTTTCTTCTTTTTACTGTACTGAGATTGAACGCAGAGCCTTGTACATGCTAGACATGTGTTCTGCCACTGAACTACATCTCCAGCTCCTTTTTATATTTTTATTTTAAGACAGGATCTTGCTAAGTTCCCTGGGCTGGCTTCAAACTTTCAATTCTCCTGCTGGACCTCTAGGTCTCTGGGACTGTAGGTGTGTACCACCATGTTTGCACATTCCTATCTTTTTCAGGCAAGAACTCACCTTCCTCTTTTTCAGGCAAATTGTACTGTAAATGAATTCTAGTTTTCAAAATTTCTGTAAATTAAGACAAAACAAATTTTTTTCTGCTCACTGATGATTTCAATAGCAGTTATCATGAATAATGGTTAGACAGTGCTCTTGGGTTTTGTTCATGAGGTTTTGTGACATTTTATGACATTTTGGGGGCTTTGTTCTTTGCAAACCATGAGAAGTCAAGATTTGCCTTCATGTGAAGAGAAATTTGAATTTGTGTTGAATTTTTATTTTTCTCCTTATCATGGGTTAATTGCAAAGAGAAAATCACCCTGGTAATAGTAAAATACCCTGTGTTAGGAACTTCCTTATGTTTGTGAGTCAACATTCTAAAATGTTTATAAAAATTCTACACACATGGGTATTTTTTTACTATGGTTAAATCCCTTATTGGGGTAACTTCAAAAATGTTCACTTCATAGCACAAGTCTTATGCAAGTGAATTGACTAATTTGCAAATACAGATATGGACTATCCTACCATGCATGATCACTCATTGATTTTATTAGTTCTTAGGACAGATGTTGAAATGTAAAAGAGATCAGATAAACCTACAGAAAGGTCATCCATGACAGTAAATTGTCTCTGTTCATCAATTTTTTGCCTTTACAATGACTTTTAAACAAATCTGTGGCACAGAATAAAAATGAAAGTACTTTGAAAGAGGATTTGACTGGAAGAGGTGACTTAAGGGTTTAAATTCTCAATTCATCATGAACCAACCATGCCTGTGACCTTGAGCAAATCACTCTACCTCCTCTGGCCTCACTGTTTCCTCAACTGTAAAATGAAGGTTTGACTAGATTATCTCTAAGGGCTATTCCAAGTCTGTGATTCTCTATTTAAGTTTTCTCTTCTTTCTGGCTGCAAGAGATGAAGGATTGAAAGCCTATCTTAGCACTAAACAAAAGAACACATGATTTTATGCATGCTGTCTTTCTGAAAGAGTTCACAGTACGAGATTCAGGCCCTGTCACCTTGACACATCGTCTGTGTTTGAGCTGGTTCCCTGGTGCTTTCGTCAGCCCTGGGTTTTTCTTCACAGAAAGTGCCTACAGGCTGAGCACTCTCATCTCTCAAATGTTTGAATACCCTCCTGCATTTGTAATCAGTTTTTTAAAAGCACTGGTTTTCATTAAATGACTGAAGTCCCCTCAAGTGGCTCCAAACCCTTACATTTCTCCCATATATCCAGCCATCCCTAAGACAGCCCCAGTTTACATGACTTTACTAATTGTTCCACTTTTCCAGTACTTTATATTCTTTCCTATATCCAAAGAGTAGTGAAATAAGAAGGTTATATTTGTCAGGGTTCTCCAGAGAAATAGAACCAAAAGGCTTAGCTATATAAAAGGAAATTTATTACAGGGATTGTCACACATGATTACAGAGGCAGAATCCTTCTGCAATTGAGAGAACCAGGAAAACTAGTGATGTAATCCAAGTCTGAAGAATGCCTTTGTAAGTAAGTTCTAGAGTCTTAAAGCCTGAGAAATAGGAGCTCTGTAGCCAGGGGAAAAAATATGGAGAGGAAAAAATGGATATTCCAGCTCAAAGAGAGAAATCTTGACCTTCCTCACCCTTCTGTTTTATTGGGGCTTTCATGAGGCCCCATGATGGTAAGAGCAGATCTTCTTAACCAGTCGACTGATTCAAATGCTAATTTCATCTTCAAACACTCTCACAAGAACACTCAGAAAACATGTTTTACCAGCTATGTAGGCAATCCTTAACCCAGTCAAGCTGACACACAAAACAAATAAGTCTATACAAAGTGGTATTCTTTGCCATCTCATCTTAATAAATTCTCTTCTTTATTGGTTCATAGGGCCTTATACCCTGAACCTGCCAGATTTTCTCATCTCCTTTTGATGGCTTTTAAGGTGCAGCTGGATTTCTGTCCTCCTGAGCTGGATAAATCTATGTATCTTATTCTGTTTCTCTGGAGAACCCTGACTAATGGTGTGTTCTTATTCTTATCTGTTAGCTCTTCTCTAAGTTCATAGCCCAGGCTTTGAACTATTAATATAAAAAAAAACATGAAAATTTTGTATGTATTTATGACTACTTCAGGTTTGGTTATAAAGTTATATGAAAGCCCATTAGGGACCATCTTTATAGAAACCCAGAAGGTAACAGAAGGCCAAAGGACCCTTCCTTTTCTGTCCCTCAAAGCAGCTTACTTTTTTTTTTTTAAATCTTTTTCTTTGGGTCTCCCTTTATTTAGTTTTTGCTTTGCAGAGCTAAGGTGACAGAGCCAGGGTCCCTGGAGGACAGCCATGCCTTACAAGCCAGCTTCTGTGGTTCAAACCTACTTTGTATTTATTTTTGCTTTTCTGTCTCCTAGTCTTCATTGAGTCTTAGTTCTTTTAAGCTATGACTTGGCTATATAAGAATTACTTTTTTATCTTTGTCAGAATTTTGAAGGAGAATCAATGTCATACTCTTACAGTCCTCATGGTAGTATTGCCATTAATTAGCAAGATTTAAGGGTCATTTATTACCTGAAGCTTATGGTTCTTAGCTAGTATGTGCATGTGTGTGTGGGTGTGTGTGCACACATCTTTGTGTATTGGAATCAGTAAGAGGAATTTAAAGACACCAATATTCTATGCTTATAAATATTTTTGTAAAAGGGGCACAAAATTTTCATGAGATTCTCAAATAGTTAGTATCCACTGCTCTAGAAGAATATAAATCTGAATGAAGTTCTGGGCTATGATTCATACTGATATTTTTCCAAATGGAACTTTTCTCTCAATCATAAACCATCCAGCATTTGTGTCTAGTTTTACTAAGAGTGGTGATGATTTATGCCTACCATACCTTGATACCCTGACTTTCCCATAATGGGAATTGACATCTATATTCATCAATCCTAGGAAGCAATAAGGTCTTTTGCTGTGTCCCTGGGCTCATCTCTGGCTTCTGTTGCCCGTTGCCTAGATCTGTTTAGTGGAAATGACAAAACCTAAGAAAGGCAGCTCATTATAGCTGGTGAGTGATTCCTTAAAAGGTACCACATAGGACATAAAAAGGGTGCCAATGTCTAAGATAGATTGTTAAAGAAGAAATTGGTATTCGTGCACTCCTTCTTTATATCATATTAGCTGAAACAAATATGTACATCTTCATAGACTAAATCTGCCTTTCCTGTCTGTTTCAGATCATGCCTGTCTGCTAGGCAAGATAAATATAATTGCTAGTATTCAGACACCAGTAAAAAAAATGAGCAAATCTTTTAAAATGCATGTTTAGACATTATGGTCTCTAATGTCACATAACTCTGTGAAGGTATCTTAAATTTCAGGGAGAGAAAGGACCACATACAAGTAGCAGAGTGGCTCATGGGCTACCATGCACCATTCATCTCCTTCAAATAGATGAGTCTTGGCCTCCAGGAAGGCTACTAGCTGATTCTCTAGACAAAAGTCTTTCTTGCCTATGTAATTCAACCTCTACAGAGAATTTACAAGTCTCTCTTAAACTCCACAAAACCACCTCCTTGGGGGCCCTGTATAGTTAGAACTCCATATGGCTGATCAGTAAGATGACCCAAATGGGAAGTTCAAACTCGTCCAGAGCCAGCATGGAGTTATCTGAATTTTTGTTACAAGTAGCCTATAATTACTTTGCTGCTGTATACTAAACTTACACAATTTAATCAGAGTGGTACTTGAATCAGTTCTTCTCTTGATCACTTCCAAGTCCCAGCCAGATTTGGACAGACTTAACACTGCAAGAGGGCAGGCTATTACATTCAGTACAAGGAACAACTGCCAGAGGAAGAACCACTGCAAGGCAGATGTGTGTACTGAATAATTTCTGGGGCTTACGGGGGTTGGAGACATTTGAATCTCACCTGATACTTCAGGAGAGACACTCAAAGGACTACTTCTTGATAGCAGGGCTTAACTATTTCTAATAGTACTCTTTTAGATGAACTATAAAAATTTTAAGTCTAAGAAACATCAAGTTGAAATATGCCAGCGAAATAAAAACTTAACCTTCTTTAATTGAAACCAACAAAATCTCGATACTCCATAATAGCATTATGCATAAAACGCAAAGTTAGTAGACAGGAAAAGTGTTGTAATCTATAATCAGGAATAAAATATAAAATAAGAACAGACTCAAACTTCAGGACTGAGGGGATTCTCTGATAAGGGCTTTAAAACAGTATTATAAAAATGTTCAAAGATTTAAAGGAAATATGAACATTCTGATAAGAGAAATAGAGGATGTCAAAAGAGTTAGGTGGAGCTCTTAAAGCTGATACCTGAAATGAAAATTTCACTGCTTTTGTGTATTAGTAAGTAGACATTAGAGAAAAAAAAACAGCAATGAATTTAAAGAACAACAGAAACTATTTTAATCTTCCCTAACACACCCACACACTGAAAACCAGTGTACAGTCTTAGTGACCTGTGGGAAAATGTCAGGCAATCTAGCAACCATGCAACTAATGGCCCAAAAAGAGAGATAGCAGAAAAAATATTTAAAGAAATAACAAAGATTTTCTTATCGTTTAAAACTACATACCTAGAGTTCTCCGAAACAGAAAGAAGCTAAGCATACAACACATACAAACACGTACAAACTGTATCAGGGTGCATCAAGATCAAAGGGCTCTCTTAAATAAGGTTCATGCCTTGTAATCTAGTCAGCTGAACTAATCAGTCACAGGTACTCAGTAAAGAGAGGACTGGGGGACAATTACTAGAAGTCTTCTTTAAACTTTGGTAACTATTAATGTTTGCCTATATCCTCTTTGTAATCACACATTTAATAAATTTAAAGCAAATAACTTCTGACCTTTATTATTATTTTTTAAATTAACTAATCCTAATTTGTTCTACATGACAGTAGAATGCATTTCAATTCATAGTACACATATGGAGCACAATTTTTCATTTCTTTGGTTGTTTTACTATTTATTGTTTAGAAACTTTTAGAAAGATTATAAATACCCAAATCTGGATATTATATTACCTGGGGCAGTTTGTGCTGTAGAGGAAAGGTTGTGAGGAGCACTAGCATTGGTTAGTTACTGTCTGATGTGCTTTTTATAGTTTTAGTGTGGTGTGAATTCTTTTTTTCTTTCCTTTGCTGGGATTGAACTTGGAGCCTTGCATATGTTAGGCAAGTGCTCTACCACTGAGCCACATGCCCAGTTCTGTGAGGTATGAATTCTTATAATCATTTTACAGATGAGAAAACTGAGGCTCAAAGAAGAGATGTCAGCTCATTGTGTTGAATTAGGCTGATGTGGAGACTTCCAATCACATTTCTATTTGCAATGGTTTCCTGGAAAAATAATTCCAACTTTGAAATAAAAGTGGTCAAACTGCTTCTGCAGTTATTTGGGTCTTTAATTTACTCTTCTTTTCATTGCAATTAGAGGTCTGCAGAGAGAGAAAGGAATTATTGATATATTTGGTGCTGTTTTCTATAGCTTTAGGAGCTTAAGCTAAGTTAACAATTCCTGCCAATTTTTATTTTTAAGTTTGCCACTAAATTGCACAAAATAACAAATAGATGAGTTAGCTTTTAAGTAGATTTGTAATCTATTTCCTTTTCCTATTCTTATTTACTTGAACTATATTTTTCATAAATATTATGTGTATATATTTGCGGTTGCTTCCCTCTTTGATAGTTTGTTCTCCAGATAATTTAATAATCAATAATTGTCAAGAATAAGTTCATCTTGATTTTGTTCTTTCACTTTCTTAGACAATAAAGTATGATAATTTCTGGAACATCTTCTATAGACACTACTTAATTGGGGTCACATTTTATGTAGAGTAACTTTTTTTTTAAATTAATTTTTATTGTAGGTTGTTCAAAACATTACATAGTTCTTGATATATCATATTTCACACTTTGATTCAAGTGGGATATGAACTCCCATTTTTACCCCATATACAGATTGCAGAATCACATCAGTTGCACAACCATTGATTTATATATTGCCATTCTGGTGTCTGTTGTATTCTGCTGCCTTTCCTATCCTCTACTATCCCCCCTCCCCCTCCCCTCCCCTCTTCTCTCTCTACCCTCTCTACTGTAATTCATTTCTCCCCCTTATATTTTTCCTCCTTTCCCCTCACTTCCTCTTGTATGTAATTTTGTATACCCCTGAGGGTCTCCTTCCATTTACATGCAATTTCCCTTCTCTCTCCCTTTCCCTCCCACCTCTCATCCCTGTTTAATGTTAATCTTCTTCTCATGCTCTTTGTCCCTACTCTGTTCTTAGTTACTCTCCTTATATCAAAGAAGACATTTGGCATTTGTTTTTAAGGGATTGGCTAGCTTCACTTAGCATAATCTGCTCTAATGCCATCCATTTCCCTCCAAATTCTATGATTTTGTCATTTCTTAATGCAGAGTAATACTCCATTGTGTATAAATGCCACATTTTTTTTATCCATTCGTCTATTGAAGGGCATCTAGGTTGGTTCCACAGTCTTGCTATTGTGAATTGTGCTGCTATGAACATGGATGTAGCAGTGTCCCTATAGTGTGCTCTTTTTAGGTCTTTAGGGAATAGACCGAGTAGGGGAATAGCTGGATCAAATGGTGGTTCCATTCCGAACTTTCCAAGAAATCTCCATACTGCTTTCCAAATTGGCCGCACCAATTTGCAGTCCCACCAGCAATGTACAAGAGTACCCTTTTCCCCACATCCTCGCCAGCACTTGTTGTTGTTTGACTTCCTAATGGCTGCCAATCTTACTGGAGTGAGATGGTATCTTAGGGTGGTTTTGATTTGCATTTCTCTGACTGCTAGAGATGGTGAGCATTTTTTCATATACTTGTTGATTGATTGTATGTCCTCCTCTGAGAAATTTCTGTTCAGGTCCTTGGCCCATTTGTTGATTGGGTTATTCGTTATCTTATTGTCTAATTTTTTTAGTTCTTTGTATATTCTGGATATTAGCTCTGTCTGAAGTGTGAGGAGTAAAGATTTGTTCCCAGGACGTAGGCTCCCTATTTACCTCTCTTATTGTTTCTTTTGCTGAGAAAAAACTTTTTAGTTTGAGTAAGTCCCATTTGTTGATTCTAGTTATTAACACTTGTGCTATGGGTGTCCTATTGAGGAATTTGGAGCCCGACCCCACAGTATGTAGATCATAGCCAACTTTTTCTTCTATCAGACGCCATGTCTCTGATTTGATATCAAGTTCCTTGATCCACTTTGAGTTAACTTTTGTGCATGGCGAGAGAAAGGGATTCAGTTTCATTTTGTTGCATATGGATTTCCAGTTTTCCCAACACCATTTGTTGAAGATGCTATCCTTCTTCCATTGCATGCTTTTAGCCCCTTTATCGAATATAAGATAGTTGTAGTTTTGTGGATTGGTTTCTGTGTCCTCTATTCTGTACCATTGGTCCACCCGCCTGTTTTGGTACCAGTACCATGCTGTTTTTGTTACGATTGCTCTGTAGTATAGTTTGAAGTCTGGTATAGCTATACCACCTGATTCACACTTCCTGCTTAGCATTGTTTTTGCTATTCTGGGTCTTTTATTTTTCCATATGAATTTCATGATTGCTTTCTCTATTTCTACAAGAAATGCCATTGGGATTTTGATTGGCATTGCATTAAACCTATAGAGAACTTTTGGTAATATCGCCATTTTGATGATGTTAGTTCTACCTATCCATGAACAGGGTATATTTTTCCATCTTCTAAGATCTTCTTCTATTTCTCTCTTTAGGGTTCTGTAGTTTTCATTGTATAAGTCTTTCACCTCTTTTGTTAGGTTGATTCCCAAGTATTTTATTTTTTTTTTTTGAGGATATTGTGAATGGGGTGGTTGTCCTCATTTCCATTTCAGAGGATTTGTCACTGATATACAGGAATGCCTTTGATTTATGCGTGTTGATTTTATATCCTGCCACTTTGCTGAATTCATTTATTAGCTCTAATAGTTTCTTTGTAGACCCTTTTGGGTCTGCTAGGTATAGAATCATGTCATCTGCAAATAGTGATAATTTGAGTTCTTCTTTTCCTATTTTTATGCCTTTAATTTCTTTCGTCTGTCTAATTGCTCTGGCCAGTGATTCGAGAACTATGTTGAACAGAAGTGGTGAGAGAGGGCATCCCTGTCTTGTTCCAGATTTTAGAGGGAATGCCTTCAGTTTTTCTCCATTCAGAATGATGCTAGCCTGAAGCTTAGCATAGATTGCTTTTACAGTATTGAGGTATGTTCCTGTTATCCCTAGTTTTTCTAGAGTTTTGAACATAAAGGGATGCTGTACTTTGTCGAATGCTTTTTCCGCATCTATTGAGATGATCATATGGTTCTTATTTTTAAGCCTATTGATGTGGTGAATAACATTTATTGATTTCTGTATATTGAACCAACCTTGCATCCCAGGGATAAATCCTACCTGATCATGGTGCACAATTTTTTTGATATGTTTTTGTATCCGGTTCGCCAGAAGTTTATTGAGGATTTTTGCATCTAGGTTCATTAGAGATATTGGTCTGTAGTTTTCTTTCTTTGAGGTGTCTTTGTCTGGTTTAGGAATCAGGGTGATGTTGGCCTCATAGAATGAATTTGGAAGTTCTCCCTCTTTTTCTATTTCCTGAAATAGCTTGAAAAGTATTGGTATTAGTTCCTCTTTAAAGGTTTTGTAAAACTCTGCTGTATACCCATCCGGTCCTGGGCTTTTCTTAGTTGGTAGACTTTTGATGGTATCTTCTATTTCCTCAATTGATATTGGTCTGTTTAGGTTGTCAATATCCTCCTGACTCAATCTGGGCAAATCATATGACTTAAGAAATTTATCGATGCCTTCACTATCCTCTATTTTATTGGAGTATAAGGATTCAAAATAATTTCTGATAATCTTCTGTATTTCTGAAGTGTCTGTTGTGATATTGCCTTTTTCATCCCGTATGCTGGTAATTTGAGTTCTCTCTCTTCTTCTCTTCGTTAGCGTGGCTAAGGGTCTGTCGATTTTATTTATTTTTTCAAAGAACCAACTTTTAGTTTTGTCAATTTTTTCAATTGTTTCTTTCGTTTTGATTTCATTAATTTCAGCTCTGATTTTAATTATTTCTTGTCTTCTACTTCTTTTGCTGTTGTTTTGCTCTTCTTTTTCTAGGATTTTGAGTTGAAGTATTAGATCATTTATTTGTTGGTTTTTTCTTTTTTTAAGGAATGAACTCCAAGCAATAAATTTTCCTCTTAGAACTGCTTTCAATGTGTCCCATAGATTCCGATATGTTGTGTCTGTGTTTTCATTTATCTCTAAGAATTTTTTAATTTCCTCCTTGATGTCTTCTATAACCCATTGATCATTCAGTAACCTATTGTTCATTCTCCAAGTGATGCATGATTTTTCCTTACTTCTTTTATCGTTAATTTTCAATTTCATTCCATTATGATCAGATAAGATGCATGGTATTATCTCTACTCCTTTATATTGTCTAAGAGTTGCCCTGTGACATAATATATGATCTATTTTTGAGAAGGATCCATGTGCTGCTGAGAAAAAAGTGTAACTGCTTGATGTTGGGTGGTATATTCTATATATGTCAATTAAGTCTAGGTTATTAATTGTGTTATTGAGCTCTATAGTTTCCTTATTCAACTTTTGTTTGGAAGATCTGTCCAGTGGTGAGAGAGGTGTGTTGAAGTCTCCCATGATTATTGTATGGTGGTCTATTAGACTCTTGAACTTGAGAAGAGTTTGTTTGATGAACATAGCTGCACCATTGTTTGGGGCATATATATTTATGATTGTTATGTCTTGTTGGTGTATGGTTCCCTTGAGAAGTATGTAGTGTCCCTCTTCATCCCTTTTGATTAACTTTGGCTTGAAATCTATTTTATTTGATATGAGTATGGACACTCCTGCTTGTTTCCGAAGTCCATATGAGTGATATGATTTTTCCCAACCTTTCACCTTCAGTCTATGTATGTCTTTTCCTATCAAATGCGTCTCCTGAAGGCAGCATATTTTTGGGTCTTGTTTTGTGATCCATTCTACTAGCCTGTGTCTCTTAATTGGTGAGTTTAAGCCATTAACATTTAGGGTTATTATTGAGATATGGGTTGTTCTTCCAGCCATATTTGTTTATTTATGTTACTAAACATGGTTTGTTTTCCTCTTTGATTATCCCCCCCCCTTTACTGTACTACCTCCCGCTGTTGGTTTTCATTGATATTTTCCATTTCCTCTTCCTGTAATATTTTGCCGAGGATGTTTTGAAGAGATGGTTTTCTAGCTGCAAATTCTTTTAACTTTTGTTTATCATGGAAGGTTTTAATTTCATCTTCCATCCTGAAGCTTAATTTCGCGGGATACACAATTCTTGGTTGGAACCCATTTTCTTTCAGTGTTTGAAATATGTTATTCCAGGATCTTCTAGCTTTCAGAGTCTGTGTTGAAAGATCAGCTGTTATCCTGATTGGTTTACCCCTAAATGTAATCTGCTTCCTTTCTCTTGTAGCTTTTAAAATTCTCTTCTTATTCTGTATGTTGGGCATCTTCATTATAATGTGTCTAGGTGTGGATCTCTTATGATTTTGCACATTCGGCGTCCTGTAGGCTTCTAGGATTTGGGATTCTGTCTCATTCTTCAAGTCTGGGAAGTTTTCTCGTATTATTTCGTTGAATAGATTGTTCATTCCTTTGGTTTGGACCTCTATACCTTCCTGTATCCCAATGACTCTTAAGTTTGGTCTCTTTATGTTATCCCATATTTCTTGAATGTTCTGCTCATGGTTTCTTAACAGCTTTGCTGAGCTGTCTATGTTCTTCTCCAGTTGAAATACTTTGTCTTCATTGTCTGATGTTCTATCTTCTAAGTGTTCTACTCTGCTGGTAGTATTCTCAATTGAGTTTTTAAGTTGGTTTATTGTTTCCTGCATTTCCAGGATTTCTGTTTGTTTGTTTTTTATAACCTCTATCTCCTTGTATAATTGATCTTTTGCTTCTTGGATTTGTTTATGTAATTCATTGTCGAAGTGGTCGAAGTGGTCTTTCATTGTCTGATTTTGCTGTCTAATGTCTTCCTTGAGACTCCAGATCATCTGAAGCATGTATATCCTGAATTCTTTATCTGACATTCCATCTGCTGCAGATATTACCTCTTCTAAAGTTGAGTTGACCTGCATTGCTTGTGGTCCTTTCTTTCCTTGTCTTTTCATACTGATCACGTTTCTTTCTGCTTGTTGAAACTGTTGTGTTATTGATTTTCCCCCCTATATATTTATATTGCTCTTGTATAGTTGCAAAGTCTCCCTCGCAGGCTTTGGCAGTGGTTCTGCCCCTCCTCCAATTGGGGCAATGTGCTTACCATGCCGGCAGGCCGCTGGGCCTGTACTTTCGGTGGGCCTGTTCTTTCGGGGGTCACAGGTCCGCCTACCTTGCAGGCGTGAGCAGCGGCTCTGCCCCTCCGCTGGCCGCTAGGCCTGTTCTGTCTGTCGGTTGCAGGTCTGTCTACATAACAGGCGCTGGTGGTGGCTCTGCCCCTCCCCCAACCGGGGTGATGTGTCTGGTGGGCCACTGGGCCTGTTTTTTCAGTGGTCACGGTTCCGCCTACCTTGCAGGTGCGTGGGGCAGCTGTGCCCCTCCGCAGGTTGCTGGGCTTGACCTGCCGGTGGGTCGCAGCTTTGCCTTCCTTGCAGGCTCGGGGGGTGGCTCTGCCGCTCTGCGGATTGCTGCGCCTGTTCGGCTGGTGGGTCGCGGGTCCGCCTACCTTGCAGGTGCCCAGTGGCTCTGCCCCTCCCCCAACCGGTGTGATGTGTCTGGCGGGCCACTGGGCCTGTTTTGTCGGGGGTCACAGTTCCGCCTACCTTGCACGCGCGTGGAGCAGCTGTGTCCCTCCAAGAGTTGCTGGGCCTGACCTGGTGGTGGGTGGCAGGTGCGCCTACCTTGCAGGCGTGGGGGTGGCTCTGCCGCTCCGTGGGTCGCTGGGCCTGATCTGCTGGTGAGTCGCAGGTCTGCCTACCTTGCAGGCGCCCGGCGGCTCTGCCCCTCCCCCAACCAGGGCGGGGCGATGTGTCTGGACGGCCGCTGGGCCTGTTCTGTTGGTGGTCACGGTTCTGCCTACCTAGCAGGCGCGTGGGGCAGCTGTGCCCCTCCGCAGGTTGTTGGACCTGACCTGCCGGTGGGTTGCAGGTCTGCCTACCTTGCAGGCTCGGGGGGTGGCTCTGCCGCTCTGTGGATTGCTGTGCCTGTTCTGCTGGTGGGTCGCAGGTCTGTCTACCTTGCAGGCGCCCGGCGGCTCTGCCCCTCCCCCAACCGGGGCGGGGCGATGTGTCTGGCCGTCCGCTGGGCCTGTTCTGTTGGTGGTCAAGGTTCTGCCTACCTAGCAGGCGCGTGGGGCAGCTGTGCCCCTCCGCAGGTTGTTGGGCCTGACCTGCCGGTGGGTCGCAGGTCTGCCTACCTTGCAGGCTCGGGGGTGGCTCTGCCGCTCTGTGGATTGCTGTGCCTGTTCTGCTGGTGGGTCGCGGGTCCGCCTACCTTGCAGGCGCCCGGCGGCTCTGCCCCTCCCCCAACCGGGGCGATGTGTCTGGCGGGCCACTGGGCCTGTTTTGTCAGTGGTCATGGTTCCGCCTACCTGGCAAGCGCGTGGAGCAGCTGTGTCCCTCCGAGAGTTGCTGGGCCTGACCTGCCGGTGGGTGGCAGGTGCACCTACCTTGCAGGCGCGGGGGTGGCTCTGCCGCTCCGCGGGTCGCTGGGCCTGATCTGCTGGTGAGTCGCAGGTCTGCCTAACTTGCAGGTGCCCGGCGGCTCTGCCCCTCCCCCAACCGGGGCCGTAGAGTAACTGTTTTGAGTTAAAATATTACATCATCTGATGTTTAATGCAGTTTTTAGTGTTACCAACATCTTCAGCTCACCTGGGTTCTTTTATTTTATTGGTGATTGGTTTCTGCAGCAGGAGAGTCTACCATTCTTTCTTTTTCTGTCCTTTCCATTTAGACCTCTATCTCTATACAGGCAGAGCTATACTCTTCCCTCCCCTGACTGCAATATGGCACTGAGCAAGATGGTCTGTGTCCTTGTTATTTGGAGTAAAATTATTAGAAACATGAGTAAGAGATGCAGATTACATACCTCTAGCTACTGGAAAGAACAAAAGGAATAAAATTAACATGTATTGAGTGTACATTTATCCCATCGCTGTGCTCTGTGATTTACATATATCATCTAATTAAACCTCATGTCCAGTATTTTATGTATTACTTTTAAATTATTAATGAGAAAACAGGCCTGGAGAGGTTTGATTCTAAAGCCCATTATATTTCTTCTGTTACTCTCTGTTGTCTCTAAAATAGTTTATGGCTGAATAAGTAGGTTTGTAAATGAGAGGGAATAAGACTGTGAAAGCCCTAGGAAAAAATAATTTTAATGGTAGATAAAAGTTAATGATGTTAGCAACAATGAAGAACAATAATACTACATAAAAGAGAAAATAAGATTAAATAAGCTGTATGAAATTCATTGAAGGATTAGGCATTGTTCTCAAACTTTAATGTGAATTAGATTCAGCTGTGGTGCTTAATCAGCTGTCAATCCCTGGGCCTGACCCTAAGCCTGCTGAACCAGAAAATGTTGGGATGGATCACTGACAATGATGGTCTAAATGGCATATTTAAAATACATAAGGTTGAAATAAAGACCTAGCCAATTAAAAAGATGAAGCTGAATTTTCAGTGTATTCATGAGATACTGACTGAACAAGTGGAATCACTGATGCCCTCCTGCTGAGGCCTCCTGGTGAGCTGGGAGGACCTGCTTCTCTGTCCAGCCAGGTAGCCTTCTTGACCTCCTGATTCCAGGCCTCTGCTTCCAATAATTCTACCCTGGCCAAGTACAGTACTGCTCTGCTCAAACTTAGATTTGGAGATCTGACAACTGCTGGTCAATCTTTAAAGAATAGGACTAAGGTGATAAAGCTAAGAATGAACTTTCATTTTACTTTGGGGAGAGAAGAAAAAGGAAGAAAGGAGCTAAATGTTTGGAACTAAAATATAAACATATGATTAAATGAATCCTGAGTCACGTAAATCCTAGATCTCTTCCTTTTTTTTTTTTTTTTGGTTTTTACTAAAAATGTGCTGAAGGTGAGAGTTTGCATAACTAACCTTATTAGAGAATTGGAGCAGGACAGACCACTCAAAAGAGTTCAGCTTTCCTCATCAATATTAAATAAACACAGATGGAACCTCCAGGAGAGATTCCTAAATGCAATTGATCCTAAAGATATATGGAAAACAGGATAGGAGTTAAAAGTAAAGGTGGGACCACAGTGTCCTGATTTTCAAAAAAGGAAATATAATAGATGTTGGAATGTGAACTAGTAACACTGATGTCCCCATAGAAAGAATTTTAATTCAAATTCTCCTTCATATAAGTTGTTTTAAGCAGATGTACTTAAAAGGAAGCAATGATCACAAACAGCAGCATCAGGAACAAATTAGGTCAGCTATAAGTTCACTTCCTTCTTTTATAGGACTACGAAATTAGTGGTTCCCGGGGAGTATAGATCTAGGCCATCTCATATGCACCAGTGCATTTGATTTAAAATCTTTAAAGCCACAGGGCACACACGTTTTCTCCTTGGTTTGCTTAATTCCCTAATCTTTCACCCAGCTTCAGATAGATCAGGAGTCACAATGTTGAGAAAGTAGTGTTTAGAGGACAAGTGAAACTTGAAACCAGGCTAGGATGCCTGCCTGCCAAAAATAATTTAAAATCAATAGTTTTGATGCCATTTGATATGTCATTTGACATTAGATATGTCAATGTGGTTCTCCTTAGATTAGACTAACATGAGAAATTGTTATTTCACAACATTTTCCACTGTTAATATACTTATGAATGATTTCTTCAAAATAAAATTGATAGACTTGGTTTAAGACATTAACAGAATTACATAGAGGTATAAAATGAGAAAGAACAAACCTCTAGCTCCTTTCTTCAAGAAATATTACTTTTAACAGTTTATTTTTTCCTGAAGAAAGTATTTCCCATACACACACATTCTTATATATGATTGTACTATATGTACATTTTACATCTTCCACTTTTACATTGATTGATATGCCTGGGAGATTCACACACATCTATACACATGAAAATTTCCTTTATCCTACTATTTAAATCAATGAAACATTCTGTATTTGTAGTGCTCCAATACCTTTGGCCATTTTTTACATTCAATACTTGAAATGTGGCTAGTTTGGATTAAGATGTACTATATGTATTTTCTACTTTACAAATAAATTGTATCCATTTTCTATTTGGTGAATATTTGGGTTATTTATAGCCTGGCTTTTTAAAAAATATTTTTATTTCAAGTAGTGCTTCAGTGAACATCCTTGAACAGATGTCTTCATGTTCAAAAGTATATCTTGGGTGAAAATTTCAATTTTTATTTTGTATCACAACTTGATGTCAAACATATTTTACAAATCACAGAAACACACGATCTACTTTCTCCTCATTTTCCTTCTCTTTTTATTATGTTGTGAGACTAGTTTCATCCCAAACTCCTCAAGAATTGGATGCAAGTTATTGACTATGTAAGTTTGGTAATAGGCTTGCCCATTTCAAAGAAAGCCCTTGTCAGGAGTTGAGTATATAGTTTAGTTAGTGGACAACTGATATACAATAATAGTAGTGTTTCTGGTCAAGATCATGATGTACTTTTCCATTTATTTATAGATTAATTTTAAATTTGATTAATTTTCTCTATAAAGCTCTTGTCATCTTTTATGTGACTTACTCGGAAATCACCTCATATGTATTTATAGACAGAGTTTTGTTGCTGTTGTTTTTGAGATGGATTCTTGCCATAGGTTTTTTTTTTTTTTTTTTTTTTTTTGCCCAGTTTGGCCTGGAACTCATGATCCCTTTGGCTCATTCTCCTGAATAACTGCAATTATAAGCATGTGTCATTGTGCCTCCCCTAACCTCATATTTTAAGATTTTTAAAAAACATTTTTAAGGTTATGTATGTTGTTGGCATATAGAGATTAATCGTTGTTTATCTTGTATACAGGAACCAAAATAAAATCTTAATCATTTTTTTCCCTTAAAACATCAAATCCTGGTTATATTGATGATATTCCGATGCTTTCAAATTTTCCAGGTTTTCTAGTTTTTATACTAAAAAAAATTGGTTTGATACAAAATAAAAGGACAGTCAAACCAGAATAGAAATATTTTGCATTTATATATATATATATATATATATATATATATATATACAGCTTGTATATCATTGGTATAAATTTATAGTAGACTCATTAATTTATTGGAAAAACTGCTCCTTTTTTCTCTTTGAAAAATTTTGCCTTTAGATTGGAGTAGATACTTCTGAATTTGGTAGAAATTGGCTGTAAAACCACGTGATTTGACTTGTTTATTTTCTTGGAAATGGTTTATAACTACATATTTTAAAAAGATGGTAATTATTAAAGCATATAATATTCTTTCTTTTGTATTCATTTTTTGAATTTATATTTCCTAGGAATTCCTTTTGACCACATTTTCAAATTTATTCACATCAAATTATGGTTTTATTTTCTTTTAGATCTCTGCTGAATCTGCAGTTTTTCTCTTAATTTATACCAAAGTTGTTTCTACCTTTTTTTCAATTTCCTTCAGAAATTCATCTATTTTTACAATTTTTCCCCAAATAATCTACTGTTGGTTTTATCACTCTCTGATTTCCATTCCTAGCACTAATTTTGACTTTTCTCCTTTTCCAACACAAGCACTGCAGGTTTACTACCCTTGGGGCCTGCTGTTCCTCTTCATAGCATAGCCATTGAGTCTCCTTACCTAGGTCTCATGTTGATTCACCTTCCCACAGACAGTTAGCCATGCTATCCCAACAAATATTTATGCTTGAGTGTTTTTCCATGAATGTGTACCAGCACAATGTTCTTTTTGCCCATTCCCCGCCCCCTTTTATCTTCTGCCTTTCATGATGAGAAACAAAATATTTGGCAATTATTTTCAAGGTAGCTATCATAAGCACATATTTTATCATTGTAGTATAGTGCTAAAATTATTTTGAAAATCATCATTATATATTTCAACATAGCATGTACATGTATACTGAAAATGTTATACCAACTGAAGTTTTGGTCCACTTTGGTCATGGTAGCCTTGTAATATACAGACAAAATCATCTCAAATATCTGGAGCAATGGTGTGCTTTTGAAAATTCATCACATAGGAAATGGGAATAGGAAAGACAGTAGAATGAATTGAACATAACTTTCCTATGTTCATGAATGAATACACAACCAGTAACTCCATATCAGTACAACCACAAGAATGGGAAGTTATACTCCATGTATCTAAAACATGTCCAAATATACTGCCATGTATATCTAAAAAGAACAAATAAAATTTTTTTAAAAAAGGAAAATTTACCATATCTAGAGCACTGTGATTTGAATTGGCTAATGGTCAGAAAGCTCTTTTTGAGTTGGATGTGGTGGCACACATGTGTAATCTCAACAGCTCAAGAGGCTGAGACAGGAGAATTGCAAGTTCAAAACCAGCCTCAGCAAAGGCAAGGCGCTAAGTAACTCAGTGACTTCCTGTCTCTAAATAGAATATGAAATAGGGCTGGAGATGTGGCTCAGTGTTTGAGTACCCCTGAGTTCAATCCCTGATACCTGCCCCCAAAAAAGCAAGCTCTTTTTGAGGCTGGAGTTGTTCAAATCTGAATGTGGTCATCAATGGGTTGAAAAAGTAACTCTGGTCTGTCTTATTTTTTGTGAAAGTATATTGAAATGAATCACTGAGCCCCTCATGGAATAGCATCTCTTGATAATCATTTGTATTTTCTGAGCAGAGTGCTTCTAATTCATTTAATTTGACTGTAAAGGAAATTCTGCATCAATTTGACTGTAAAGGAAAAAAATCAGGTTGAGCACTAAATTGAGACTGAATCTGTGTCGTTTTGTTTGTTTTTTCTTACTGTAGTTCTCACTTGTGGATGTGGCCAAGACTAGTGTTCAAACTAAAAGTTGGAAAAGCCTGTGCTTATCGGTCTGTGCCCAGGTCTGCTTGCCAAGAAATCTCATCTGGACTGAGTGAAGTTCCCACCCACAGCACCCACTGCCTGCTCACTTCCCAGGATGCACCACACCCTTGCCCAGGCCTGTTTGTCTGCTGCTTCCACTTTGTTTAGGGACCTGGGCTAGGATCTCACCCATAACCTCCCCTCACTTTCCTTTCATCAGTCAGGGAGTTTGGAGTTGGCTAGGCCCTTGGACCCAGGGCCTGCCCTAAAAACCTTGTGGCGAACTGATAGACAAAATTTCTCTAGGTACCAAGACAACATACACGTTTGTCTATAGATAAGACTGCACTTAATTTTTGGAAACAGAGTGATTTTCTTAGAAGATTGGGAATGTGGTTTCTTTCTGTCTTAGAAAATTTCTATTATTAAATTGTATTACTATAATCAAAAACATGTACATGGATATCCTGATAGGAAAAATCGACAAATGCTACTTTGTTCTTGCTTCACATCAGCAGTTAGAATGAGTAGGCACAATGATTCTGGAAAGTCATTTTTCCTTTTTGATTTATAGTTCAAATTCAGAGAGAGCCCTGAAGAAGTGAAAAGCAATTCTTTCTTACTGATATGAAGCTATATTATAGAAGAGGTTAAATTTTAGTCAGATGTGTGGAAATAATAGTGCTGAAGTTCCTCTGTGGCTTGATTTGGTATGTTCTGGATTTGTAGAATATGCTCATAACCCAAGAAAGCCATTGAATTGTAAGTCCCTGATGAGCATTTATTAAAACAGCACTTTAGAAAGTGAACTCTGACTTTAACTGCTCAGCACAATGTAAGTATGGAATTCTCATAGTTTTTGACTTAATGCCCCAGTGTAGATAGATGACTGCAATCACTTACTCAAAGCTTGAGGATACAAGATCATTAGGAAAAATGAGATCCAACTTTTAAGAGTTTTCAGGATCCCCAGAGATCTCTGACCTACAAGCAGAATCAAAATAATTTATAAAGAATGACCATAAGACAAGCTACCCAGGAAGTCGCAAGTGAATGTTGGGACTCTTCTGTGGAACATACGCAGAGATGACCTGAGTATAGAAGTGGGGCATAGGCAGAACCTGGAACTCATGACCAATCTCATTCAGAGGAATTGCTATTATCATTTTCTTATGAGGTCACCAAATATACCTGTATGTTAGAGAAATGTGCCTGTGTGTATTTGTTAACAGTTGACCAATATATTCTCTCTCACTGATCTCTCTATTCCAGAAAAACTAGAAACATTCAGAATCTGTGTTTGTGAAACTTCTTAAGACTATTTATTTTATTTATCTTTTGCCACTTCCCATATTTGATTCACTGTATGTCATCACCCATGGAATTACAGGTGACATTGTAGTTAGCTACCTCTCTAGTCCTGTAGTTTTTAAAGGTAGGGTGTGGAGAAACCTAGAATAGTGTGGGGATGCTTTTATATAGTTGAGCCTGAAAACTCATCTTTTTATGTCCTACATAGTGCTTTTTACAGGTTTATAAGGGATGGCTCACCAGGCACAATGAGCTGCCTTCCTTAGGTTTTGTCATTGCCAGATATACTGTGCAGACATTTTTGTTTTTTCCCCAATTGGGTGATATTGAATAGAAATTGATTAATGTATAAATGCATCTGTTAGTGAAGATTCTGTCTATAACAATACCTGTGAATATTGACCTCCAATTTCACGTTGGACATTGAAAAAATTGTGGATACTTAGAGAAAAAAGGCAACTTTAGTGAAGGCACTGCATTCAAATTAGATGAAAAATGTTTGAAAGTATCAGGAATATTTACATCAGATAAGTGAAGACTAGAACTCATGGTGCAGAGAGTATAAGAATTTTCCAATGAAGGAGTTTGTTTTATATGAACATAGAGGGCATGTTCTCTACTCTTAACTTTACAGTAAGATTTGAACAATTATAGCAGTCATGCAGGAAAGAGACCCAAATACTTGTGCAGTTTATCTGAAGTTAACCAAGATATATTGTAAGAACTGAGCATATAGACTTTTCCTTTTTTCATACACCCATTTAATTACTTCTTTGACAAAACTTTGGTTCAATAAATGATTCGTTGACAAGTGATTATTGTGTGCTATCCATGAGTCAGCTCAGTAGTGAACATAATCATGGTCTCTTTGCTTGACCCTTTGACAAAATCTGGCACACCTTATTAATATCACCTCCTTTGTGAGCCCTACTCATCTCTTTTTGTTACCTCTTATGCCATCAATATCCCTTTATTTAAAGCATTCTTCATGTCACATTGTAATTATTTTTTCATATTTACTCAAGGATAAGTGAAGGTTAATTTCTTTCTTTATAGTTCAAGTTCTTGGCACATATCAGGTGTTTCACAAGTGTTAACGCAAGAATGCAATTACAAACATGGCTTTCATGTCCCCAGCTGTTCGGATTATTTAAGGGACATCTGTAATTCTTTAGTCAAAAGGGAAAGGTAAATACTTCCTTTCCTCTATGCCTTTTGCAATCAATGTAGATTGTTCCAGTGTCAACACTACCCACATCAGAGACAATGATTCTAGTGAGAGGAAGCAAACAAGGAGACTGCTTGCTTGCCTTTCAAATTAATTCTTGATCTCTACTTACTTATACTTCAGTTCTCCAACAAATTAAATACAAGGTGATTTCCATACCATTTAATTTGCATAGCAACCTCTAATTTGATCCATTTTTGAGATATTGAACTAAACTCTTAGAAATTAAATTTGTTCCAATTTACATTTTTGATATGGTTGTTAGAGTAGGGGTATAGGTTATACTATTGAAATGGTATATCTGAGTAGACAGCCTTAAATCAGAAAAGCTTTAAACAGGGCCATCAAATAATGCTTTAGCCGTCCATGCCTACTGAACTTTACAGAGAATGATCGTTGTTGACCTATTTAGATCTTCTTTAGAATCAGATTTATCTCAATGGCTGCTGATTATTCATGTTCAATCAAATCCTTCTTTCATTGGTTAAGATGGCTGTCCTCTGTAAGGAACATCCTGAAAATCATCTGGAAGACGTAGTATTCTCAGATCAGTACTTTCATGTCGCTTTCCAAGGCTGGCATTTGAGTTATCAAAAATGATTTTGTCTGTAAATGAGAGTCTAGGTCTTTGATTATTTAATCATTTTATTTTTGGAGGGACATGTAATAGATGGTATCATTTTTGCTTCAAATCATGGATTCACATTATTAGTAACTGAAATAAATTTCAACATCAATTTTATTCTTATTTTTTTATCTTTGTAGATGTCTAAAAAATATATAGTCTAAACATGAAAGTGGGTTTTGTCATAGCAATATCATTTTAATTAAAATCCTGAGATAGATGACAAAAAACACATAGCAATTCATCATCAAAAAATCATTTTTGCGGCCCACTGGTAAGTTCTTCAATCAGTCTCGTTGAAAGCAATGAATTAGAAACCACTTGATATACAAAAAGGATAGTTTAAAAAAATCCAGTGTTATGGTTTGTATTTGAAATTTCCCCAAGTGCTAAAGCTTTGGTTGTCAGTCTCTGAGACTATTGGGAGTTGGAGCAACCTTTAGGGGAAATGGGGCCTCATTGGAGAAAGAAGTTATTGGAGGTGTGCCCTTGGAGGGAATATTAGTATCCTCACTTCTTCCTCTTTCTTTGCTTCCCGACTGCTATGAGGTGAGCAGCTTTGCTCCATCATGTGCTTCAGTACAGGCCAGGAAACAATGGAGCCATGTGACCATGAACTGAAACCTCTGAAACCAAGATACCAAATAAGTCTTTCATTTTTAAGTTGATTTTCATAAGTGTTTTCATAAAAACAGAAATTTGACTAATACATCCAATCATTAGAGTGGTTCACTTTCACAACATGAACACTATTTAAATCATTCATTTGTATGACATCCTGGAGACCGTTACCCCTGGGACAGTAAAACAGAAAACTTAGAGCAAGAAATGAGACTTTTCCAACTTTTTGAGACTTCATTTCTTTCTCTGTAAAATTGGGATAACAGCATACTTATCTCTTATGGTTCTTGTGAGGTATAATGAGCTATTGAGCTATGTGATCATTATAGTGAGGATAAGAGCTACTCATGAGTAGCCATTGCATGATGTTCTTAGGCCTGATTTAGGCAGGCAACCTCTGTTAGGGTAAAGATTTTTCAAATTGAAAGCAGGCACATCAGCAAGAGTTTTGGTACATGTCACATTTTTAGTAGGATTTCACACAAGGGTAATGTCTGATCTCTTTGGGAAGGATACTGGCAAAAGTTAGGGTGGGTATCAGCATACTGGAAATGTGAGCTTCTGTTAATAGAGAACTCTGATTTCCAACTGGAGGTATGTGAGGGAAAATCTATTTCCTGCCAAGCTTAGCTTTTGGTAGCCTCAGGTATCCCTTGGCTAAAAGATTAATTCATCCCATCTTTTTGTCATCTTCCTTATGTCTGTCTTTCCAAACTTTCTCTCTCTCTCTCTCTCTCTCTCTCTCTCTCTCTCTCTCTCTCTCTCTCTCTCTCTCTCTCTCTTTTGGTATTGGGGATTGAACTCAGGGGCACATGGTCACTGAGCCACATCCCCAGCCCTATTTTGTGTTTTATTTAGAGACAGGGTCTCACTGAGTTGCTTAATGCCTCAATTTTGTTGAGACTGGCTTTGAAGTTGCAATCCTCCTGCCTCAGCCTCTTGAGCCACTGGGATTACAGGTGTGCACCACCTTGCCCAGCCAAACTTCTCTTTTTGATAAGGTCACTGGATTAGGGATCACCCTAACAACCTCAATTTAATTTGATCCTCTCATCTGCAAAGACCCTATTCCAAACAAAGTCATTTTCCCAGGCCCTGGGAGTTAGGACTTCAACATTCAATCTATAATATTGATCTGTCCTTAAATAAGAGAGAAAAAGATTTTATAGACATAATCACACCCATAGATTTACCCAGAGAGTGGAAGAACACTAATTAGTTATTAAAAGCATTTGTTGAAGCCCTGCATTTGTCTCTATGGTTGCAAACCACAGGAACTCCTTCAACTATGTTAGTCTCAGTTTTCTTGTCTACGATGGGAATGAACTTTTATAGTTGTGTTTGGGTATCATAATAAATGAGGACATGTAAGTAGTAGTGATTTGTAACTGTGCTGTTCAAACTATATGCAGTCAAAGCTTTCATTAATGCATTTGTGTCCTGTCTTTCCCCGATTATTTCAGTCACTAAGATTGAAAGGTCTGAAACAGCTAAAAGACAAGCTGAAACAGGAACTGTTATCTATATAATTACTTCCTGAATTTGCAATGAATGGTTTCATTGTAAGCATTAAATATGGTTTAATAACTGACTATCAAAAGCTAATTTAAAATACATTGCATGTTTCATAATTTCATGTATGGAATGATTTTCTTTATTAGCCTATGGAATATTCAGAGTCAAAACAACTTTAAAAATATTTGCAGTTCTTTGGAAGAAAAGCCCAGTGCTGAATATTATTGGTGGAAAATATACCAAATTAAAGGAAGGAAAAAAAATACATGCATTTTATTTCTCTGTCAAGACAAACTTAGTATAGGACTGCAGGGTCAAACTGGGTTCTCAATGCTGTGAGTTAAACTTTCGTGGTTGGCTAAATAAATTTCCTCAGCCTTTTATTCTGCATGCCTGGTATAAGTTTGGGGGGCTGACAGATTGCTATTATGACCACTGCAGACATTGAAAAATGACTTAGGAGAAACAGCCACTGCTAGGGAGAGACAAATAGCCTCCCAGGAGAGAAGGATTCATGCAGGGGTCATTAGCACATATTCAACCACCTGAACCTCAAATGTGTGCAGACAGTTCAGTATTTGGCAGAAACAGTACAAAAGTTACCTTCTAATCCCTCTTATTAGGCACCAAACAGAGAACCCCAGAGAAAACGAACAAGGCCCTTTGATAATCCCTGGGCCATATATCTTCATCAGCAGGATCCCTGTCCTATAAGTGGCACAAATAATCATATGCAAGACCATGGAACTTGTATGTGCAGGTTGTATTTACTAGTTGGGGTAGTCAGTAAAAATCCGACAAGCAAGAACTATTCCAGCTGTATTCTAAGCCCAAAGGATAGAGCCAGACACCAGAAAAGTACCCTTCAAAGGATTTATGTTTTTGTGAAGGAGGGTAATAAGCAAATAATTAGGAAATGATGTTAAAATTGCAATGATCAGGGTTGTACAGGTATCGTAAGAATATAGAGAAGAGGTACTTTAACTGGATTGGGAGAAGTAAGGAAGATTTATAAGGAAAATTTCCTAAGAAAGAGTTTCTACATTCACAGTGAGTTGAAGGTGTGAATCTGGCAAGATACATTATCTTCCTCATTATAATAAAGAAAGTGAGGAACATTTCCCTGAAAAGAAATATCAGGCCTTACTTTAGTTATAAATTGGATTTGTTCTTAAGGGAACTGAAATTCAGCTCTTTCAATCCATTTGCCTCAGAAGCCAAGTAGCTATATAAGCCGTATGTGGGAAATGCTGGTATTCTGAAGGGCTAGGTTCTTTTTTCTTTTTTTTTTGTACAGTTGTCATACGTGTCTTGACTTAGGTCTTAGTCTGAGAAGAAAAAAATATCAGTAGTGTAATAAACCCATGCTAAATCTATGCTCACAGACTATATAACATGTAAGGCATTTTTCATGTAAGAAAAATTGATAAAGATAGCAAATAATAATGACCCTTAGTAACTCAAAGTTCCACAGATTTTTTTTTTCAATACTGGTGATTGAACCCAGAGTTTTACACATCCTAGGCGAGTACTCTCCCACTGAGCTTCATTCCCAGTTCTTTCTATTTTTATTTTGAGACAGGGTCTCACTTAATTGCCAAGTCTGGACTGGAATTTCCAATCCTCCTGCTTCAGCCTCCTGGGTAATTGGGATTACAGGTCCCACCAGGTGGGATTTTAGGTCCCACAGAGTATCTTAATTCTTCATGGATTCAGATTTTTTTTGGGGGGGGCACCTGTAATGCCAGTGGCTCAGGGGGGTTGAGACAGGAGGATTACAAGTTCAAGGCTAACCTCAGCAATAGTGAGGTGATGAGTTGCTTAAAATAAGGCTGGGGATGTGGCTGTCCATCCATGGATAATAGACTGCTTTATAGTTGAACTTTTGACAGCAGGAATATCCCAATGGTAAAAGGAGTTTTCCTTGAATATTGTCAGCACTGATTCCACCTCTCTTCAACCTCTGTTGGTTATGCCAGAGCAATATTTTGGGGCCCAAATGATACCTTTTGCTCTTCCTGTACTCATATAGTATTTATGCTGTGCTATACAAGTGAGGGCAGCCTCAACTGAAATGTGCTAGAAATATTCTTATTTATATTGGTAGCTTATCTTGCCTAGAACTTCTTGGAGGTACAAAGAGAGAGACCTTATTGAACAGAGACCACAGTGGACAGGGTCAATTTTCTTATCTTTCCTTACTTATTCAGAATGCCACTTTTAAATTAATGTATATATTTTTTAAAAAAGGAATATATATCTTTCAATCTTCATTCATTAATTTGCCTAGTTTTAAACAAGTTGCACATTATTTCAAATATCATGATTTTATAATACATTTTAGTAAGTATTCATGAAAGTTCCTGTTTATTACTCTTCTTTTATATTCTCAAAATTGTTAAACTATAAAAAAGTATTGGGAGTTATTTTCTTCCAGGACTTGAAATACATTATTTCATGTCCTCCTGACCTTTTGAATTTCTGCTAAAATATCTTTTGATATTCTGATAGGCTTGCCTTTATATCTGACTTCGTGCCTTTCTCTTGAAGATTTTTAATACATTTTTTTTGTTCTGTACTTTTGGGAGTTTAACTATAATGTATAATGGAGAGGGGTTCTTTTCTGGTTGTATCTATTTGGGTTTCTAAAGGCATCCTGTACCTGAATGTCCCCATCTTTCCCAAGAGTTGGGAAATTTTCTGCTATTATTTCCCTGAGTAGGTTTTCTGTGCCTTTAGCACACAGCTCTTCTTCCTTATCAATTCTGATAATACATACATTTGGTCTATTAATGGTGTTCCATAGACCTCATATGTTCTGTTCATTTTTATTATTATTTTCTTTATTACTGTCTGAATATGTTAATTTATCAACCTTCTCTTCAAGCCCTGATATTCTTTCTCTTGATCTAGTCCATTGACAAGGCTCTCAACTGAGATTTTGTTGTTTAAATTTGACCTATTGAGATTTTCATTTTTTAGATTTCTGTTTGGTTCTTTTTCATAATTTCTCTTATTTGAATTACTCTTTCATATCTTGCACTATTTTCCTTAATTCATTCAGCTATTATATCATGTTTCAATTCATTAATCATTTTTCAAACCATTCTTTGGCATTTTATCCCTCTCATTATGTTTGGGATCAATTACTGGAGAGTTATAAACTTTTGGAGGAATTGTGTTGCCTTGTTTTTTTTCCCCATATTTCTTATGTTTATCTATTTATATGTGGTGCTGAGGATAGAACCCAGGGCCTCACAAATGCTAGGTGAGCACTCTACTGCTGAGCCATAACCCCAGATTGCTCTTTCCCTTTTATGTGAGGGCTTGCCTAGTGAGTAAGTAGCCTTGCCTTAACAGTGTGCCCTTGGATATTGGTTTGTTGCACAGCGTTGAGTTTAATTCTGAGTGGACTCTGTGTTGTAGTTTCCCTCTGGCTTTCTTGACTGTGATTAGTTGTTTGGCTGAAGTGCATCCTGTATTAGAGTCAAAGGGACTTGCTGTCTCTATAAGTTTCGTAAGAGTGGGGTCCCTCTGGTAGTTCAGGCAGCAGAGTATATGGGGTATACCCTCTGTAGGTACTCCTCAAGTACTGTCATCAATATTTGGTCTTATAAGATATGGGAGTGACCTATGCTGAGGCCCCTTGTAAGTACAGTATCCACAATAGTTGTGCTATTTCCTCTGTTGCTACTATGGGGGTAAATTTCCAGAAGCAGGACTTTAGGCCCATCCCCTCTGCTCAAACCCCTCAGCAAGTTTGAGTCAACTGACTCCTTCATCCTACCTCAAGCACGCCACAATTGTCTTGTGTGGTCATTTCCCACCCAGTTAATCTGGTGTTTTGTCCACAGGAACCCTAAATTTTTATTTTTCCATTTTTTAATGATCCTTAGAGTAGGTTAGTTGCTAACAATAGTACCCTTCTGAAGAAAGCTTCTGGTTGCAGCTGAGTGATGTAATAAGTTCTGTAAACTGGCTTATATAGGAAGAGTTACTTTAATACCAAATTCCAAATTGGGTTTAAATCTTGTAAAAGCCATGGATTTCTCTTGCAGTTAGGAATATCATTTCGCTGTTATTCCTGGGGCTTTTGCATTCTCCTTATGCTTGCAATGCCATATTTTCTACCCCGAGCCAGGAAGTAAGGGTTGAAGTTGCCAATTGCCTTATACTCTCTTCTGAGTTACCTTTATGATTCTCCACACTGTTTGGGTTTCCTATCACTTTTCATTGGTCCTGAGTCCATTTTCTCTTTTCTCCTTGGAATATAGTTTCCTCTTTATTGTCTTGTCTCTGCTCAATGTATAGAAGTGTTCCAAGGGTAGTGCTGCCATTTTGCTCAGTATCCCTCTACAGAGGCAATCCAGTAGTTGGCAATCCAGTAGTCAGGACCCTTGTTGGTACCTGACCTAAAAAAGTACTGGGAACAACATACATCAAGAATCTCATTTTCCTCCCAAGAATACTAGTAAGTCCTTATTTTATTTTTTGATTTTAAGAAATAAGGTATTATTTTTATTTTTCCTAGTCATATTACCTTCCTTGGTCTTCCTAAGGCAAACACCATCATCAATTTCATATGTAGATTTCTAGGTCATTTAAAAATATTTTATATACCATATATCCATATAAAACTATCTAAGGTTACTTTTGTATATATTATTGGAAGTTAGTATAAAGATATCATATACATAGTATAATTTTCTTCAATATACTTATTTTTCTTATTCTATAATCTATCTGCATTGATATATTTTCATATATATACATATATATGTATATATATGAAATTCCTGTTGAAAACATTATTTAAACTACTGAATCTATAATTTCTTATGTATGTGTGTATAACATTTACTACATATTATTCCTGTAAATAGAGTTGTTGGGTCAAAATATATATGAACATTTTCAAGTTTACAATCAGGTCTTGAAGAGATATTTGTAAATCCATGTTTATAGCAGCAATTTTCATATTAGTTGTAATGTGAAAGCAACACAAATGTTCCCTGAAAGATGAATGGATGAGTACATGTGGTATATACATACAATGAAATATCATTCTCTTTAAAAAGGATAGGAATTCAGACACATGATACAACAGAGACCCCCCCCCCACACACACACACCTTGAGGACATTAGGCTAAGTGAAATTAGGCCAGTCACAAAAAGACACAGACTGTTTGATTCTACTTGGATTGGACGTGTAACTTCTATGAGTAGTCAAGCTCATAGAGACAGAAATAGAAGTTATATACAGAGTTTAGGGGAAGCGAAAAATAGAGCATTATTTTTAGAATTTCAGTTGTGCAAGATGAAAAGACTTCTGGGATGGATGGTAGTGGTCATTACACAACAATATGAATACATTTAGTACTACTGAATGCTATATTTAAAGCAGTTAGCATGGGAAATTTCATGCTAAGTATATTTTACCACAACAAAAATGTTATATTAAGAAAATATAGTGATTTAAAAAATTTAATGATGGTGATTACCTTAAGGGGAGTCAAGAGAGTAAATGACTAGAAATAGCCAACACATTTTTAAAAAATAATTTATTTCCTTATGGTACTTAGAAGAATCTTCAGTTCTTTAAAAAGACATAAATTATGGAGAAATTTAAATCTATATATAAGTCACCTCTTTGGACAGAGGCAGATGGATGCTTACAGTGCAAATAATTCTCTTAAGTAGATAAGAATAAACATATGGAGACAGTCTGTATGTCAAAATATTGAATTTTGAACAGTTTTAGTCTGTTTTGTTCAGGCATAAGGAAATATAAAATAGCTGATCAGCAATTGTTTGATTTTTCTTTTTCTTTTCTGGAATTAGGTCTATTTTCTTAAATTCTTCCCTGTAGGATTTGTTTTACAACAATTTGTCGGTTTTCTATGAGTCTGTTTCAGTTTCTCCTTTTAGAAATCTATAAAAATATTGCCTCCTATTTTTATAGTACTGTGTCATTGGTATCGTAATATTTTTCCCTAAAGAAGATAAAACTCTAAGCATGAATGATCCAGAAAATATCATTTAAATGCAGGAATACAGCAAAGGGAAAATTTTTTTATATGATAGAGGTATTTCATTACTTTTTTAAAATTTATTTTTTAGCTGATACATAAAATATAAAAATTATACATATTAATGAGGTGCTATGTTACATTTTAATACATGTGTACATTGTATAATTTTGAAACACATTTCAACATTTATCATTTCTATATGGTGGAAACTTTCAAGATCACTTCCTCTAGCTTTTTGAGATGTGTAGTACATTAGTGTTATCTACAGTCACCCTATTGTGCAGTAAAACTAGAACTTGCTCCTTTCTAATTATGACTTATAAACTATTATTCAACCTTTTCCCTCCCTCGGCTCATGCTCTTCCCAGCCTCAGATAACCACCATCCTATTCTCAACCCTCAAATAAGCTTTTTAAGATGTCATATATGAGTGAGATCTTGTGGTATTTGTCTTTCCATACCTGGCTTATTTCATTTAATATTATGATCTTCAGTTCCTTCCATGTTGTTGTAAATGACAGAATTCCATTATTTTTAAAAAATATTGTTGAGTTATTTATGGATACAGTTTCTTTATTTTGTTTATTTACTTTTTAAAAAATTTTTTATTAGTTACACATGACCGTACAATGATCTTGACATTTCATACATTTGAATCAAATGAGGTATAATTTCTCATTTTTCTGATTGTACAGGTTGCAGAATCACATTGGTCATACAGTCACGTATATATACACACAGCAATAATAATGTCTATTTTATTTTATTTACTTTTATGTGGTGCTACAGATCAAACCCAGTGCCTCCCATGTGGGAGGCAAGCACTCTAACTGCTGAGCCACACCCCTGCCACTGGGATTTTGTTATTTTTTAATCAATGGATAATATTGCATTGTTTACACGTATCCCATTTTCTTTAACCACTTATCAATAGATGGACATTTAGATCTTTTCTATTTCTTGGCTATTATAAACCATGCTACCATGAACAAGAGTATGAAAATGTCCCTTTGACATGCTGCTTTCATTTTCTTTGGATATGTACCCAGTCGTGGAGTGGCTGGATCATATGATAGTTTTAAAAACCTCCATACTATACTGATTTACATTCCAACCAATAGTAGGCAAGGGTTCCTCTTTTTCCACATTATAACCAGCACCTGCCATCTTTACTCTTATTGATGATAGCCATTCTTACTATGATGAGATGACACCCCATTGTGATTATGATATTAATTTCCCTGATGATTAGCAATGTTAAGCATTTTTCATATACCTGTTGGACTTTTCTATAACAACATTTGAGAAATGTTTATTTAGATCTATTGCCTACCCATTTCTAAATTGAATTTTTCATTAATTCATTTCTATTTATTTATTTATGCTGCTCAGCTTTTGAAGTTCCATATATATTCTGGATATTAATTTATTTTCATATGTATAGTTTGTATATATCTTCTCCCATATTGTAGGTTGGCCCTTCTTCATTGTGATAATTGTTTCCTTTGCTATGTAGAAACTTTTAGTTTCTTGTAATTCCTTTTGTCTACCTTTTCTTTTTGTTTCATATGTTTGGGGGTTTCTTATCCATAAAAAATAATCTGTATGCATTCTAATATACTGACGTGTTTCCCCTATGTTTTCTTTTAGTAGTTTCATGTCTTACATGTAAATCTTCAAACCACATAGGGTTGATTTTTTTTTGTAACTGATGAGTGATAGGAATTGCTTTAATTTTTCTTCATGTGGATATCCAACTTTCCCCACCATTTTTTGAAAAGGCGGTCTTTTATCCAATATGAATTCCTCCTATCTTTGTTGAAAGTTAGTTAACTATTTATATGTTGGTTTACTTCTAGGCTCCGTATTCTGATCCATGGTGTGCATCTGCTTTTATGCCAATGCCATGCTGTTTTGATTCCCACCACCTTATATTGTATTTTGAAATCAGGTAATATAATGCCCCTGCTTTGTTATTTTTCTCAAGATGGCTTTGGTTATTCAGAATTTTTTGTTGCTTCATATACATTTTAGAATTGTTTTTTTCTAGTTCTGTGAAGAATGTCACTGGTGTTTTGATAGGGATTGCATTTAGTCTGTAAATTGCTTTGGATAGTATGAACATTTTAACAATACAAAATACAGGAAGCCTTTCCACTTTTTTGGTGAGCTCTTCAATTGTTTTCATCGATGTTTTACATTTTTAATTGTAGAGATATTTCTGCTCTTTGGTTAAATTTATTCGTAAGTTTTGGGGTTTTGTTTTCTTTAGTTGTGTAGTTATATTAAATGGAATTGCTTTCTTGATTTGTAATTCAGATAATCCACTATTGGGATGTTGAATGCTATAAGCTTTTCTAGTTGATTTTGTATACTGCAACTTTGCTGAATTTTTTTTATAAAATTGAAATTCTTAACAGAATTTTAAAATATATTTCTAATTCTAATATGAATAGTTTTTTGGTGGTGTTTTGGGGCTTTCTTTATGTAAACAAGATATGTGACATCTTCATTTTCAGTTTTGATGTCCTTTAATTCTATTTCTTGATTGCTCTAGTTAGAACTTACGGAACCACATTGAGTAAAAATAGTGAAAATGGACATTCTTGTCTGGTCCAGATCTTGGAATTTACCTTTTCCACATTTAGTAGAATGTTAGCTGTTGGCTTATTGTAAATGGCCTTTGAGCCATTTGAGGTATTAGGTATTCTATAGCTAATTTCTTCAACATTGTTTTGAAGAAGCGATGCTGAATTCTATTAAATGCATTTCCTGCATTTAGTGAAATGATCATATGGCTTTTACTCCTTGTTTTGTTGATGTGGTATATCTCAATTGTTGATTTGCATATATTGAATAATTCTTGCATCCTTGGGTTGAAAAGCACTTGATCGTGCTGAATAATCTTTTTAAAGAAATGTTGAATTTGGTTTGCTATTATTATTTTGAGGATTTTTGTGTCTGTGTTCATCAAGAATACTGACCTGTAGATTTCTGAGTTTTGTGTGTGTGTGTGTGTGTGTGTGTGTGTCCTTATCTGGATTTGGTATTAGAATAATACTGACCTAATAGAATGTGTTTGGAAGAATCCTTCCTCTTTTACTTTTGGAATAATGACAGGAGATTTGCTGTTCTGTCTTTTTTTGTGTGTATTTTAATTTTTTTTTCTTTTTAGATATACATAATAGTGTATTTAGACATATTATACATACATGGAGTATAAATTCACATTTAAAATTTTTTTATATGTTGATGAACTTTATTTTATTTATTTATTTATATATGCTGCTGAGAATTGAACCCAGTGCCTCCACACATGCTAGGCAAGCACTCTGCCACTGAACCACAACCCCAGCCCACATTTTTGTAGTTGTACATGATATGGAGTTACACTGGTAATGTCTTCATGTATGAAAATAGAAAAGTTATGTTTGATTCATTCTACAGTCTTTTCTATACCCATCCTCAACCCTTTCTTTCATTCCCCTTTGTCTAATCCAGTGAACTTCTATTCTTCTCTTCCCCCACCTTATTGTGTGTTAGTATCTGAATATCAGAAAGAACATTTGTATTTTATTTTTGGGGGATTGGTTTGTTTCATTTAGCATGATAGTCTCCATTTCCATCAATTTATGGCAAATGCCATGATTTCATTCTTCTTTATGACTGAATAATATTCCATTATGTATACATACCAATTTTTCTTTATCCATTCATCTGTTGAAGGGTACCTAGGTTGATTCCATAGTTTAACTATTGTGAATTTAGCTGTTATAAACATTGATGTGGATGTGTCTCTACAAAATGCTGATTTTATATCCTTTGCATACATACCAAGGAGTGGGATAACTGGGTCAAATGGTGGTTCCATTCCAAGTGTTCTAAGGAATATCCATACTGCTTTCCAGAGTAGTTGTACCAATTTGTAATCCTACCAGCAGTGTATAAGTGAACCTATCCCCCCCCCACATCCTTGTCAATATCAATTTTTCCTTATATTCTTGATAACTGCCATTCTGACTGGAATGAGATAAAATCTTACTGTAGTTTTGATTTGCATTTCTCTAATTGCTAAAGATGTTGAACATTGTTTTTGTATATTTTTTTGACAAATCATATTTCTTTCTCTGTGTAGTACCTCTTCAATTCCTTTGCCCATTTATTGACTGGGTTATTTGGTTTTATAGTGTTAAGATTTTTGAGTTCTTATATTCTGGAAATTAATGCTCTGATGAATGGGTGGCAGAGATTTTCTCCCAACCTGTAGGCTTTTTATATTCTTGATTATTTACTTGGCTATGAAGAAGCTGTTTAGTTTGATCACATTCCATTTATTAATTCTTGATTTTACTTCTTGTGCTTTAGGAATCTTTTTAAGGAATTCATTTCCTAAGCCAAAATGATGGAGAGTTGGGCCTACTTTTTCTTCTAGGTGCAGGGTCTCTGGTCCTAATGCCTAGGTCCTTGATCCACTTTGAGTTGAGTTTTGTTCAGGGCAAGAGAGAGGGGCTTAATTCAATTTTGCTAAATATGAATTTCTACTTTTCCCAGCACCATTTGTTGAAGAGACTATCTTTTCGCCAATGTATGTTTATGCTTCACTCTTCTTGCCAAGGAATCCTTTGGCTATTCTGGACCTCTTAATTTTCCAAATTAATTTCATGACTACCTTTTCTATTTCTATGATGAACATCAATGGAATCTTAATAGGAATTGCATTAAATCTGTATTATGCTTTTACTTCTATGGCCATTTTGACAATATTAATTCTACCTCTCCAAGAACATAGGAGATCTTTCCATCTTCTAAGATCATCTTCAATTTCTTTCTTTAGTGTTCTGTAGTTTGTTGCAGAGGTCTTTCACCTCATTTGTCACATAGATTCACAATTGTCTTTTTTGGGGAGCTATTGTTAAAGATAGGGTTTTAAAATTTTTTCTTTCAGTTGATTCATTACTATTATATAGGAATGTAATTAATTTATAGGGGTTAATTTTTTTCCTGCTACTTTGATGAATTCATTTATGAGTTCTAGATCTTTTCAGGTGGAGTTTTTTGGGTTTTCTAAATATAGAATCATGCCATCAGCAAATAGGAATAGTTTAAGTTCTTCTTTTCCTATTTGTATCCCATTAAATTCTTTTTTTTTTTAAAGAGAGAGTGGGAGAGAGAGAGAGAGAGAGAGAGAGAGAGAGAGAGAGAGAATTTTTTAATATTTATTTTTTAGTTCTCGGCGGACACAACATCTTTCTTTGTATGTGGTGCTGAGGATCAAACCCTGGCCGCACGCATGCCAGGCGAGCATGCTACCACTTGAGCCACATCCCAGCCCCATCCCATTAAATTCTTTTGTCTGACTACTGTGGCTACATATTCAAGGAATATGTTGAATAAACATGATGAAAGAGGCCATCCTTGTCCAAGTTTTTAAAGGAAATGCTTTCAATTTTTTTCCATTTAGAATGATGTTGGATTTATCATAGAAAGTCTTTACAATGTTGAGATATGTTTCTACTATCCCTTGTTTTTCTTGTGTATTGAATATGAATGAATGCTGTATTCTGTCAAATGCTTTTCTTGAAACATTGAGATAATCATATGGTTCTTATTTTTAAGCCTATTGATGTGATGACTATGCTTTTTGATTTACATCTTGAACCAATCTTGCATCCCTGGAATGAACTCTACTTGACCATGAAGCAATATCTTTTTAATGTTTTTGTATGCAATTTCCAGTATTTTATTAAGAATATTTGCATCAGTTTTCATCAATGATATTGGTTTGAAGTTTTCTTTCCTTGATGTATCTTTGTTTGATTTTGATATCAGGATGATACTAACTTCATAGAATGAGTTTGGAAGATTTTCTCCTTTTCTACTTCATGGAATAATTTGATGAATATTGGTGTAAATTCTTTTTTGAAGACCTGGGAGGACTCTACTGAGAATCCATCTGGTCCTGGGCTTTTCTTTGCAAGTAGGCTTTTGAAGGCGTGTTCAATTTCATTGCTTGAACTTGATCTGTTTAAATTTTCTATGTCCTCATGATTCAATTTGGGTAGGTCATATGTCTCTAGAAATTTTTAAAATAGTTTTTGATTATCATCTGTATTTCAGTATTTTCCTCATGACATTTACTTTTTCATAATTAATTTTAGTAATTTGAGTTTTCTCTCTTTTTTCTTCATTAGCTTGCTAAACTTTTATCATTTCAAAAAATATTTTCAAAGAACTAATGTTTTGTTTTGGTTTTTTTTTTTTTGAATAGTTTTTTTGGTTTCCATTTCATTTCTGATTTTAATTATCTCATGTCTTTGCTGCTTTTGTTGTTGATTTGTTCTTTTTTAGGGATTTAACATGTAATGTCAGGATATTTATTTGGTGACTTTAAACTTTCCTCTTAGAGTTGCCTTAATATGTGTCCCAGAGATTTTTATATTTATATTTTTATTCTCATTTATCTCTAAGTATTTTTTAATTTCATCCCCAGTTTCTTCAGCTATGTATTGGTTATCCCATACCTATTATTTAATCTCCAGGTGTTTGAGTAGTTTCTATGTTTTATGTTATCAGTAATTCCTAATTTCTTTTCATTATGATCTGTTAGCATGCAAGTTATTATCTCTGTTTTTTTTGTTGTTATTGTTGTTATATTTTTAAAGAGTGGCTTTGTGGCCTAGAATATGTTCTATTTTAGAGATATGTGCTGCTGAGAAGAAAGCGTATTCAATCATTGATGGATGAAATGTTCTATATATGTAGGTTGAGTCTAAATTATTAAGTGTATTTTTTAGTTCTATAACTTCTTTATTTAGTTTTTGTTGAGAGCATACCTGCAGTGGTGAGAGAAGTGTGTTAAAGTCACCCAGTATTATTGTATTGCTGTCTATTTGATTCTCAAAACTGAGAAGGGTTTGTTTGATGTATGTAGAAGCTCCAGTTTGGGGGTCATAAATATTTACAATTGCTATGTCATGCTGATGTATAATTCACTTAAGCAGTATGAAATGTCCTTCTTTGTCCCCTAATATTAACTCTGGCTTGAAGTCCACTTTATCTGATGTGAGGATAGAAACCCCAGATTGTTTACAAGATCCATGTGAATCTGTTTTTCCACAATCTTTCACTTTTAGTCTGTATATGTCTTTGCCTATGAGGTGAGTCTTATGGAGACAGCATTGTTGGGTTGTGTTTTTTAATCCAATCTGCCAATCTATGTCTTTTGATTGGTGAGTTTAGGCCATTTACATTCAATGTTATCCTTGAGAAATGATTTTTATTTCTTGTTATTTTGATTTATTTGTTTTTAATTTGAACTTGTTTCTCTTTTGACTGACCATTCTTCTATTGTAGTTCTTCCTTTTGCTCATTTTCATTTTTAGTTTTTATTTCATCTTTATGAAATATTTTATTAAGTATATTTTGTAGTGCAGGCTTTCTGGTTGTGAATTCTTTTAACTTTTGTTTATTATGGAACATTTTTATTTCATCATCAAAGCTGAAAGTTAATTTTTCTGGGTATATTATTTCTGGGTATATATTTTTCTGGGTATATTCTTGGCTGGCATCCATTTTCTTTCAGAGCTTGGTATATTATTCCAAAATCCCCTAGCTTTGAGGGTTTGGGCTGAGAAATTAGCTGAGATCCAATTTGGTTTTCCCCTAAATGTGACCTGTCATTGTTTTTTCTTGCAGCCTTTAAAATTTTATCCTTGGTCTGTATGTTAGGAATTTTCATAATCAAGTGCCTTGGTGTGGGTCTGTTGTAATTTTCTGTATTTGGGGTACTATAAGCCTCCTGTATTTAATTTTCTATTTCATTTTTTAGCATTGGGAAATTTTCTAATATTATTTCATTGTGCCGCAGTCTGGCTGGGCACAAAATCACGAGCCACTCAAGCAGGAACAAACTTTATTTTTGAAACTGCCGCCAATGCCCCGTAAGCTCCCGGGAAAAATTGCTGACCGACACACGCAGCGTTCTCCCGGACACCCACAGGAAGTCCCTCCTCCCGAATTCCCTCCTACCACACTTCCCCAACCAATGGGAACTCTCCAGGAGTCCGTAGCAGGCCCAGGTGGACAGCAGGAGTCTAATATCCATATGAATGCAGATCTTAACATAATCATAACATCTCAATGGCTTGCTGGCGTCACCTTTCAACCAAAAATGCCATGCATCATACTACTTGGCTATGGCTCTTAGCATCATTGAAATATTTTTTGTGTTCCTTTGCTTTGTATCAATCTTAAATTTTGCCTTTTCAGTTATCCCATATTTCTTGGAAGTTCTGTTCATGATCTCTTACATTTTTTTCTCCATGCTTAACCTTATTTTCAAGATTATATATTTTGTCTTTATTGCCTGAAATTCTGTCTTCCAAGTGGTCTTAGTCTGTTGGTGATGCTTTCTATTGAAATTTTAATTTGGTTCATTGATTTCTTCATTTTAAGGATTTCTGCTTAATATTTTTTCAGAATTTCTTATTGAAGTAATCTTTCACTTCCTGTATTTACTCTCTGATTTCATGCCTTATACCATACTTTACCTCACAGATCAATTTAGCTACGTGTATTAAAAAACTCCTTCTCTGACATTTCTTCCACTGTGGTATTGATACATTCTGTTATTGAAGTATCTGGATGTGTTTGGAGCAATTTGTTCTTTTGTTTTTTCATATTGTTTGTTTGTCTATTCATCTAATAGTATGGATTTGAAGTAGAGTTTTTACCCTGTGAACTTATAGTGTCCCTGAGGTTTCCAGTACCTTACTGGAAATATAACAAGAAAGAATGCAAATAATATACTGCATTAAACTAAATGTTTTTTTGCTGTGAAATATACAATTCCAATTGTCACAAAAACATAAATGATATTATCAGTTAATGCCCACAGCAAAAACAGGGTTTTTAATTTTGCAAGAGGGTTTATAATTTTGAATAGTAAATATGGAGAAACAGAAGTGGTTAGGATGTGATGATTATGAGGGAGGAGGAGAGAAGAAGTAAAAAAATTAAAGAAAAAGAGAACAATAGAGATTGGTTGTTAGCAGAAGAAAGGACAGAAAGAGAATTCAGGGAAATAGATAAGTGAGAGGAAAAAATATATATAAAGTAAAAATTTAAAAAAAAATTAAAGATACAAAACAAAACTGAAATATATTAATCAAACATCCTAGTCTTCAGAATACTGATCCACAAAAAATAAATGGCTTCAAAAATGCTAAAAGTGAGAACAAAATTGAGTATGTATAAATGTCCATGAACCAATAATGTCACAATTAAACACAAACAGTATAAAGAAACAGGGGAGAAAAAAGGATCTCAATGAAAAGCTAAAGAATTGTTTTCTTTGAAGTTTAACAGATTATCAGCTTCTCTTATAAGCAGTGTTAGGAGAGTTTGCTGGGGTGAGAGAAGTAATCCTATAGGTGAAACTCCTGGAGATGGGGTTTAAACTTATGTAGAATCTCTGTTCTTCCATGAATGCCAGTTGGTCTGGAGATTTTAGATCAGTGCATCTTCAGGGCCCAGCAATTGATAGTCCATCCTGGAAGGCTACATACGAGAGATTTCCCCTGGGTTCCACTTGTGTGTGGAGAAGCCAATTCTTAGTCCACTGTGTAATCTATGGACCACATGTTTCCTGGTCTCAGGTTCGGTCTCTAAACTCAATCTCTCCTGCTCTCCCCCTTTGGGCATTCCTAACCATACATATATCTCCCAGCCTGTCCTTCAAGTAGCCAGGTTTGAGCTAGAGGGGAGAGCAGGATGGGTTTCCATAACTAGTTGTCCCTGTGTAAACCTCTCTCCAGGTTTGATTTTTCTCAAGGTTACATAGGCACACTCTATGTCATGCAGGGTGGGTTTTCCAGGCCTGTATTTTGGGCCAAACTCAGGATTGCCAGGGTTTGACTCCCTCAGCAGCAGATCCTATGCTATAGTTGCAAAATGGTTCCTTCCTCTGTCCTCTGCCTGCAGCTTGGAGAGATGGCAACTTCTTTCCTACACAAGGATGTTGTGCATCATGCTTTTCAGTTTAGCCCAGCAGTATTTTTGATCTCTAAACTCTCCATACCCTGACATGCCTCAGGCCTCCTAAAAATGTGGGTTCCTTTAATTCCCTTATCCGTTTACTTTGCTCCTGGAGGGACCATGCAGGCTGGTGCCTCCCACTGCAGCAGCAGGATCGGTGATAGGAATTTCTTCCTTATTTTACTATATCTATTCTGTATCTCTGCATTTTGATATGGGTATTATTCATTATAATCTTCCATCTTTGTATTGCTTTTGCTGTATCCCATGCTTTTGGTATAGTGTGTCTGTTTCATTTGTTTTAATTTTTTTTTAATTCTTTGTTGATCCACTGGTTGTTCAAAAGTAATTTTTTAGTCTCCATGTATTTATATATTCCAAAACTTTTCTTGTTACTGATTTCAAATTTTATTGCGTTGTTGTCAGAAGAGATACTCAATATGGGTTTCAATTTTGAAAAATATACTGAGACTGGTTCATGGCCTAATATATAATCTGTCATGCTGAATTTTCCATGTGCTTATGAGAAAAATGTGTATTGAGCAGCTGTTGGATAGAATATTCTATAAATATCTGTTAGGTTCCTTTGGTCTAGGGTGAAATTTAATGCTCAGGTTTCTTCAGTTCTTCTTTTTAGATGATCCAACTGTTCATTGCTGACCACAAAGTGTTAAAATTCTCAATTATTGTATCTCCTTTTAGGTCCATTAATATTTTAAAAATAATTTTTTAGTTGTCAATGCACCTTTATTTAATTTATTTATATGTGGTGCTGAGAATCGAACCCAGTGCCTCATATATGCTAGGCAAGAGCTCTACTACTGAGCTACAACCCCAGCCCAGGTTTATTAATATTTGCTTTATATATTTGGGTACACCAATCAATATTGCCTGAACATATATTCAGAATTTATCTTTCCTCTTTCTATGACCTTTATCTTTATATAATTATCTTCCTTGTCTCTTCTAATGTCTATTTTATTGGATATAAGTAAGACTATTCCTGCTTTCTGATGGATTCCATTTGCTTAGAATATATTACTTTATACCTTCACTTCCAATCTTTGGATCCATTCAGTCATCTTATGCCTTTTAATTAGAGAATTTTATCCACTTACACTCAAGGCAATAATTGGTAGCTTAGGTCTTTCTGTGGCCACTATGTACCTTATTTTCTACTTTTTTGGTTGTTCCTTTCTTTCCTCTTTTCTTAGAGTGTTCCTTTGTGATTAAGTGACTTATACTGGTAGTGTGTTTTGAGTCCTTCTTTATTGTTTTTGGTCTACTGTTGACTTTCGTTTTATAGTAACATTGAGACTTGCAAAATACATCTTTGGATTATAACAAGCTTGTTTGAAATGATAGCAACTTAATATGACCTTAAATAATAGAAAGAACAAGAGAAAATATACAATAAGAGAACTCTACATTTGCACCCCATTTCTCCCCACATTTTGAATTTTTGATATTCCATTTTACATCTTTCTATATTTGCTCTCAGCATGTTAATGGAGTTATTGTTATTTTTTTTTTTAGCTTTCATGAATGGTTTATGCATAATGCTAACAATATTGGTGAGTTCTTAATTTATATAAGTAGTCTTATCAGTGAGTTTTAGATCTTCTCTTAGCTTTTGTTTGGGAAGATCTTTATCTCTCCCTAATTTCTAAACGGTGGCTTGGCTGGATACTTTTCTTGGGGAGAGTTTTCTTCCCTTAAGTGATATGAAAATCTCATGCCATTGTTCCCAAATGGTAAGGCTTTTACTGTAAAGTGCATTGGGCAACCCCTGAGTATTGTTTCTTTTCTTTTGAACTCTTGAGAATTTTCTCTTTATCATTCATCTCTGCACTTGATCATAAAATGTCTTGGGGTAGACCTCGTTGAGTTCAATTTGACCTTTGACCTACATGTGTTTGGGTATTTGTTTTCTTCTCTAGGTGTGGGAAATGTTATGTTATTATTTCTTTGAATAAGCTTTCTACCCTTTTGGCATGTTTACATCCACCTTGAACCAAATAACCTGGATATTTGTTCTTTTATACTATTCCAAACTTCTCATAAACCGTCTTCATTCCTATTCTGTGCCAGTGGGACACACTGGAGGTTCAGCCTGCATAATTCCCAACCTCATAGGGACTTGGGGAATACCTGCTGTTATCTTAAGACTGTGCAGGTCCCTGTGACTGTGAGATTCAGGTGTGACCCAGCTTAGCAACTGCCTTGGTGGCTAAAATACTGTTTATACAACCTATCCCCCAACCTTAACAGGTATTACCAGGTCGGAGCTCATGTGTGGACATCTGAAACTACCCTGGTAGCAGGCAGAGAGTCCCAGTTGGGTGGACTCATGGCTTAGCTTTCGTCACTGCCAGCTACAGTGCGAGCATTAGTGCACTTCTGAGACTATGCAGGTCATTGTGGCTGTGAGACTCATGTTTAATCGAACTTAGCTTTGGCATAAGTAGCCAAAGGACTAAATTCACCATCTACCCCCAACATTGGGTTGCATAACATTATGCAAGAGCCCATTTCTGACAATAGTACAGGGTAGTAAGCAGGGAGCTTTGATGTGTAACTTATTGCTGGGCTGGTGAAACCTATCACTGTGCAGACCCAAACAGCCCAATTGGCATGCTTGTGGATGAATCTTTGAAAAAGCTCCAGTGACAGGGGAAGAAATATGTGGCCTACCCATGTGACTTTTACTCCAGGGAGAATCACCTGTAGCTGGTTGCAGCAGTCTTGGGCCAGTAGCCTACCTAGGCAATAAGAAATCCATATCAGTGTGGACCTCAGTCCTACCCCAATTTTTTTTGCTGGTCTTGACAACAGGTAGGCTTAGGCAGTATTGTCAGCCACAGGTATGCTATGGAAACCTGGGGCATGTCCATCCATGGTGACTTTGCCCAGCGCTGGGCAGAATCTTGCAGTGCCCGATCTCAGGGGAATTATTGCAGATGATGCATTTGGGCCTACTCCAGCCCCAGGCAGCAACTTGTGGAGACAGACTACACTTACTAGGTACTCTTCAGGTTCCTTCTGAACAATATACCAACAGGGTATTTTTTGGCACACCTGGGCTTGGATTGCCCTCTGAAATAGTGACAACACACCAATGGTAAATTCCTGGCAACTCTGGACCTGGGTGCCATCCAGTGCTGAAATAGTGGAAGTGACAGCAGCAGGCTCAGAAAAAATAAGCAGCCTGCTTATTTTTGAAAGACGGGGACAAACAAAAGCCAGGTTTGAAAGACTGAAATAAATGCCTAATCCTTCAATGCCCAGATGACATCACATGCCAACCAGCATAAGGACATAAGCTTTGCATATGCATATGCTGACAAACATAAGCAGAAGGAGCTTTAAGGAGAGCATGACCTCTCCTAATTCTCAAAATAAGGTGCCAGAAACTGACCAGATAGTAATCAGTATGAGAGGACTCTTAGGGAATTTAAAACAGCTGTTTAAAGGAAACTCAATGAGCTTCAAGAAAACAGAAATATTTCCATATTTTAACTGAGAAACTTAACAAAGAGATGGAAACCATTAAATCAAATAAATTCTTGAGCTGAACACTCTGCAAAATTCAAAAGGCAGTCCTAGAGGAGAGGTCAGCAGTTATTAGCCTGTTGGTGGGGGTCATGGTGGTTTTTTTTTCCAGCACTGGATTTGTTTGGCAGGACTGGTAGCAGGTTTCCAGTGGACTTAATTCTCCTTCACTTGCCCAAGTGGGAGGCATCGTTCCACACTGGGCTGCCTCCAGTTGGGAGAGGTCTTAATTTCCATTCTCCTATGCACTAATGAAGTTGAGCATCATTTTATATTTTTTAATGCCAAATATTGTTTTCTATTCTGTGAAGTGCTTGCTGATTTCTGTAGCTCTTGTGAAAGGATATTGGTTCATGAAGAGCTAACTGTTCAACTTGGTGCTTCTGTAGGGAGCATCTTCCTTGGCCACCATCTTGCTCTGCCCATGGCAGAGATATTTTTTTCAAAATATTATTAAAACTACATTTTATACAAAAAATAGCTCTGTTCACTGTGGACATGGTGGTTTGTAGCTGGATGGGAGCACTAAAATTTTGAGTCAGTCCCAGAAAATACTTGCAAAAGAAATAAGGAGCAAGAATGTTATCTTAAATTATGGCAAATATTTGGCAACTCAGACAAAATTTTCCAATCCACTTTTTCAGAGGAAGAAACAGAAGATGAAAGTTGATTATTCATCATTTTCTATCTTCTTTCTCCTGTGTAGTGACTGATGGAAAGAAAGTCCAACCACACTAGAGAAACTGATTTGAATTTGGGGAGACTCAAACATCAGGGATTTCCATAACTCTGCTCTCAAATCTACATGTGAGAAGCCTAAGGCAGAAATTTCATTTTTATCCATTTTATGATGTAAGTCCCAAATACAATTATGGTGAAATTCATGTTTATCTTTTTTTTTTAATTTCCCACCTTTCTTTCAAACCTCTTTCTTACCTCCTTAATCTCCCACCTTACTCTGTTTGCTGTAATATTAAGTTCATTTGACAAAAGCTTGCAGCAGACACCGATGGGGTCACCCTGCCACAGGACACTGTGTCCTCCATTTCACCTTTGGAAAAGTCTTTCACAGACTTGAGGAGTCTTTTTGATGCATAGGGCCATTTTAGAGAAAAGGCATGTGGTTTAGTTCTGGAAACTGGAAAATATGCTATCATGAAGCAGATCTGTGCATGCACAAAGACTTTGGGACAAAATATAGTTTTAACAAAGTAGTCAAATCAACCCAAATATATCTACTCCCCAATTTTATAAGAGGGCCATTACTCATAACTTTATGTTTATACCTGTATGGTTCCCATTCTACCTCTCCTTCTTACCACCTGGATTTTGCTTATCATATCTTTAATTTTTAAAAATAATTTTGTCACATAGACATAGATCTTCTTAAACAGTACATTGTTCATTTGTACTTGTTTGGACTTTATAAAATTGTATGCTACATGCAATACTGGAGAAAATGCTTTTTAATTCTGTTCTATTTCTCAGATTATTACATGGAGCTGAAGTTAACTCAGATTCAATGATATATGTGTTATTTTTTATATATCACAATTTCTCAATTTCTGCTTTAGCAAATTTATGAATATGGCTGCTATGAACTTTCTTATATACATCTCCTTGTACACATATGCAACAAATTTTCTAAGGCATATATTTAAGAGGAGAATGCAGTAAAGGGTATGTGAATATTGACCTTTATAGATATTGTCAAAATGTCTGATGAAATTGTTGTTCCAATTTATGTTCTTAGCATCACTGAGTTCCCATCGACTGCATATTTATGCTGATACTGTTAAATTTCTTAAATTTTGCCAGTGCCATGAATGTGCAATATTATTTCTCATTGGTCTTAATTTCCATTCTCCTATGCACTAATGAAGTTGAGCATCATTTTATATTTTTTAACGACAAATATTGTTTTCTATTCTGTGAAGTACTTGCTATTTTGCCCATTTCCACATTATTTTCTAAGAGTTCTTCATATATTTATATATTCTAGATACTAGTACTTTATCAGAAATTTGTTATAAATATCTCCTCTCAATTATAGCTTTTTAAAAATTTCTCAAATGGTTCTCTTGCTGAGCTGAAGCCCTTAATTTTAGTATAATCAGATTTATCAATTTTTTGCAGTTATTTTTAGGATTTTACTTGAGATATCGTTTCCTATAGTTTCATCATGATGATATTTCCTATATTTTCTTCCAAAACTTTAAAACACTTCTTCCTTCATTTTCTGGCAAAAAGCTTGGTGAAAACCCTGGCCATAGCTCTTGGTATTGCAGGAAATGCAAGGCAGAAAGCAATATATGATTGCATGGTCTTGTTGTGGCTGCTTTCTATGGAGTGGTATGCTTTGTTGAAGAGAGGGTTTTTCTGTATTCTGCCAATCAGAGCTCAGTTTACATATTAGATATTTTATTTGCATGATTAATACATTTGGGACAACTCCTTTTCACAGAACATAAGATTCACAAGGTAACAGTATTCTCTCTGTTGTAAAGGTAAACCTCTAGCGCTGGATAGTTGGTTGTCAGTGTAAGTCTGCTGTTTATCCCTTGCACACCAATGTACAGGGTTGGAAGAATAGGCCAAGCCTATGATTTCAAGACATTTGAATTGACTTGATGTTCAGAAGGGCATCTTTTCCAAATGGCAAATACAGAAGGGATCAGATATGATGGCTTGTGGTAGCATCGATATCTCTTCCTTTCCTCTGTCCTCAAAATGAGGATCAGTCATTTCAGCCCTTTTTGAGTACATTAGTACATTTGGCAGCCACTGATACCTGGACAAAGGATCTGTCAGATTTAACATGTTAATGAGAACAGAGGCTGTGTGTAGAGGTTGAGCAAGAATGGGAAGTTTGTTCAGCTCTATCCATGAATGGAGGCTTTGGTCATGGTGGTTGTACGAGGTAGATGGCCTTCTTACCCATTTTTGGATTCTTACCACAGAAACAACTAAAAACCATATTGATCAAGGGTTATCAAAATTTTTTATATTGAGTTATGAAAGATATCTTTTTAGGTCACTAAAATTTCAGTAGAAGTCAATAATAAAAACTAAAATAAGAAATTTTCATCTTTTGAAATTAATCAAGATACTTTCCGATATCCTTTGCATCACAAAAGAAAACAGAAAACATTCCAACTGAATGAAAATAGCAACAATACTAGGACATATACCGGGATATACCTTAGCTGTGCTTATAAGGAAAATTGTAGTCTTAATTGTGCACATTATTAAAAGGCTGGAAAGAAAGGAATTAGGCATCAACTTCAATAAGTTAGTAATAAAAATTAGATTAAATTAAAAGAAAAATAAAGAGAATAATATAGAAATTAATGGAATATAAAATAAACCCAAAATTAAATCCACAAAGCTAAAATTAAAAAAAAACTAGCAAAGTTTATAAATCCTTGGTGAAATATTAAGAAATACATCATAAAAACAAATATGAAAAATGAAATGATGAACTCAATATAGATCCTAAACAAGTGTAGAAGGGTAAGAAGATATTGTGAATAGTTTTTGCTAACAGTTGAAATATTAAGTAGAATGGGCAAATCCCTAGAATAAAGAAACCTATGAACAGTAACACAAAAGAGATTATATAAAATATTCTCTAATTATTAAATAAATTGAAGGTTAATTAAATTTTTCCTTTAGTAGGCACCAATATCAGTCATCTCCGAAGAATATAATGACAATAACATAAAAATTTTGCAGAGAATATAAAAGGCTATAATTTTCATCTCATGTAAAATTTTGTTGCAAAACATGAGAAGAAAGAAAAATTACAGGTCAATGCCCTTCTAAATATAGTTCTAAAATACTAAGAAAATTATTAGAAATTGAATCCAGCTCAATATAAAAGGTAATATTTTATCACTAAATTTATTCTAGGAAAGCAATGGCAATATACCATACACAAGTGAACCTAAGAAATTAATAGCATTAACAGAATAATGAAAAAAAATTATATAATAGTTTCAATCGATGTAGAAAACGCATTTTATAAAATTTATCATTCACTTACATTAAAAAAAATCTTATCAACCAGGAACAGAAAGGAACTTCCTCCATCTGATAGAGAACATCTACTAAAAACCTATAGCAGACAACATATTAATTAGGAAAGATTTTCCTCTGAGATGGAAAATAGGAAAAAGATTACCACTATCATTTTTATTTTACATTTTTCTGGTCATTGTAGCTGGAGAATAAAACAAAATATAAATAAAGGTGTAAAAAATGAAAGAGTAAATAAAATGTCATTTCTCAGATGCTATAATTTTGTTTAGAAAGCACCCACTCCAGTAAACCTGAAGATAAGTTATTAGAAGTAATGGAATTTAGGAAGGTTACTGATTATACCCTAACTAATAGCAGTTTTTTTCTATTAGGCAATGAACAGAAAACAAAAGTTAAAAAACGATGCCATTTATAGTAGTATAAAAACTCATCACAACTTAGGAATAAATATAATGTAAGATATTCGATACTTCTCAGAATAACAAGATATTATTAAAATAAATGAAAGAAGATGTACCTAAATATAAATTCAATATTGAAAAGACAGAAGTTTCCTTAAGTTTATTTATAGTTCAATAAAATCCCAATCAAAACCTTCATTTTTAGTGTGTGGAAATTGACAATGCTGCTTCAAAAATTAATATGAAAAAGTCCAAGCATAACAAAAGCATTTTGAAAAATTTAGATATTTTCCCAACTGGATACCAAGACCTGTTATAAATCATAAGTGTTTTCTTATATAGGAACATTCTTTTTCAACACAAATGTCATGAAGATATTGTGTAATATTATCCTCTAGGAACTTACCGGTTTGCTGTTCACTTCTGGATCCATAACTCACCTAAGAATGAGTGTCTGGTGTGAGGTAGGAATCAACTTTCATTTTTGTTTCCACATAGACAGTTGACCCAGCTGCATATACTGAAGATGATATTAAGACCATTTCTTTGCACTGATATTTTTCTCACAGATCATGTGTTCCCGCTTTTTTTTTTTTTTTTTTTTTTTTTTTTTTTTGGAGGTAAGGAGGGCACTGGGGATTGAACTCAGGAGCAACCAGCCACTCAGCCACTGAGCCACATCCCCAGCCCAATTTTCTGTTTTATTTAGAGACAGGGTCTCACTGAGTTGCTTAGCATCTCACTGTTGCTAAAGCTAGCTTTGAACTCACAATCCTCCTGCCTCAGTCTCCAGAGCTGCTGGGATTATAGGTGTGCACCACTGCACCTGGATCCTGCTTCTTTTGTTGCATTCATTTCTGAGGCTTTATATCAATTCTACAAATTCTGAGGAATCTCATTGGATGTCAGTAAAGAATTCTTTCAAAAATCACAAGGAAAGAAAGGTTGCACAGTAAGTTTAAATATTATAAAAATCATATTTGGTTTGAACTGCCAACAGAAGTATGTTTGTGTATGTGTGTGTAGATTGAGAAATTGTTTTTCTGAGACAGATTGAAATATTGTGGACTAAAGCAATTACAAGTGTAGTCGATAGTAAAAATTAGAGGAAAAAATTGATAATTTCACACCTTATTTAGCCCATATTTCAAAGTTGGAAGGTAACTAAAGGTCAAATCATTTATTTTAAGAATGTGAAGTCTAAGATGCCTCCAGGTTCCTCTCCCACTATAGCTACTATAGAAGTTTCAATGTTTATAGCAGCACAGTTCACAATGGCTTAATTGTGGAACCAACCTAGATGCCCTTCAGTAGATAAAAGGATAAACTGTGATATATATGATATATATATTTTATTATATACATATATAATGAAATATTACTCAGCATTAAAAGAGAATAAAATTATGGCATTTGCTGGTAAATGGAATATTATGTTAAATGAAGTAAGCCAATCTCAAAAAAACAAAGGTCGAATGTTTTCTTTGATATGTGGATGCTGATCCATAATGGGGATGGGGGAGTAGCATGGGAGGAATGGAGGTGCTTTAGATAGGGCAAAGGGGAGGGAGAGGAAGGGAGGGGGCATGGGTGTAGGAAAGATGGAGGAATGATTACCCTAATCATTACCCTAAGTACATGTAAGAAGACATGAGTGGTGTGACTTTACTTTGTGAACAACCAGATACGAAAAAAATTGTGCTCTGTATGTGTACTATGAATAAAATGCATTCTGCTGTCATGTATAACAAATTAGAGTAAATAAATAAATTTAAAAAAACAGTTTCAAATAATGTCTTTTCTTGAAGTATAGAATTGTAAATCTCAACAGAGAGTAAGGAGAACAGAGGCCTGAATAATCTTTAGGCCAGCTCTTCAGATAGTGGGAAATTCATCTAATATTCTAGGATACTACTTGTCCATTTTGATCAGTCTCTTGTGGTACTATTTGTAATTGACAAGTTCACTCCAAGTTAGTTTTAATGGCATGAAATCTGTCCTGCCATTTGATCTAGAGCATATACTTGGAAAATAGATGAAACAGATCTGTAAACTTGCTGGTAGTAGCTATGTTTCTGTACTTGTAAATGTGATCAAAGGATTTCTTTCCTTGTAGGATTCTTTGTTGTTTCTGGACTTTTATTTTGATTCTGGTTGTGTTTATCTATGAGTACAAGCAAATCAGCCTAGATCAAAGGGTATTTGCTGCTCCATTTGCTATGGCTTGTCCCTGTAGTTCTTCCAGAACTTCTTTAGCAGGATCAAGACTTTCTTGCTATTGGAGGTGCTTAACAGATTCCAACTTCTTAAAACTAATACAGTACTTGTGATGTCAATCAAAAATAGGTCTGTTATGTATTGTCTATTTATATTGACTTCAAGATGAACTGGAAGCATGAAGAGAGAACAAATGAGTTCCTCTCCCCATCAAAAGGACTTTTATGAATGAAAGAAAGAGAAGAAAAAGAAAAAATATAGAGGGCAAAGGTTAACACAGAGAGAAGGAAAGTATGTCACTTCGGTGAAGGGAGGTGGACACTGGGAATGCAGTCTAACATAGATTGAGAATGAACATCCAGTCAGATGTGGGGTTAAAGTTCCAGCTACTTTCTAGCTTTGTAACCTTGAAAATTACTAAGCATGAGTTTCTTTACTTGCAAAATGGAGTGTTAATAATGGCCTTTTTATAGTTGTTTGGAGGACCAAACAAGATAATACGTAAAGTAAGTTTAATTCATGTTGTCTTAGTCTGTCTTCTGTCACTAATAACCAAGTACCACTCACTGTGTAAGTTATAAAGATAAGAGGTTTATTTTGGTTCATGGTCCTGGAGATCCAAGGGAAGGTTCCATATCTGGTAATGGCCTTCTTGGTAACAGAAGTAACAGAGACCCAATGTGCTCTCGGGCATCATATGGCAAGAGATAAGGAGGGTGCATGTGTGTGCATGTGTCTCCAGGTCTGTCTCTCATAAAGCCACAGGATTAAATTATGAGGTTCCACCTCAATCCTATCTAATCATGATCATGTCTCAAATGTCCCACCTATAGACACCATAGTCAGAATAAATGTCTACCATCTTAATACATCATGATGAAAATTAAACTTCAACTCATAAAACCTTGAAGGACACCTTCAAACCATATCCAAACCATAGTAGAGTTATTACCAGTGGTTTCTCTTTTTTCCTCTCATAACTATTTTGAGGTCCAATAAAATCTTACATATTTGGTCTTCACTGATACAGTCAGAAACCAAGCTAATATTGCCTAGGAAAGTTAACAACATTTCCTGTGAAATTAATGTTCTCAATTAGTATAATTAATTAATATAATTGGCAAAATTGAAATAGATCTTTTTTGCTTAAAAAATACTGATTTAATTTGTATCTCTTTTGTTTATTTAGCTTAGATAGGTAAGCTAAATAATTAAGAATATTTAAAATTTAAAATACTTCTCCAAAACTCAGTTTCTGTTAAAAAATTCTATATTTTGTATTTGATGAGTCAGATTTTCCTCCCAAAATAACTGGAAAGAGTAAAATTTTAGAGTCCCATAAAATTTTCCTGACCTAAGATTTTTAAAGAAAATTCTGGGCAGCTCTCCTCTTAGGACAGGCTCACTCTAGTCCATGGGTCATCAAATTCTGTTGAACTTGCAAATGATCTCCTTAGCCTTATTTAAGATCTTAAGCAGTTTGTGGGTGATTATCTGAAGGTTCCATGAGGACTCTTCAACCCTAATGAGGAATGAGAATTTCCTTGAGACCTAAACATCTTCTTTAATGCAAACTTCATAAATTCCTTTGCACTATCAGTGGGGGCTATGCAAAAAATGTGAACTGGGATATAACTGGAATTCTTATTATTATAACGCTTGGACTGAAAGAAAAGTAGAAGGAGGAACTTTATTCTGATCTTGGCTTTAACCCACGTTCAAAGCAAAGCCTTTGGAAAATCTTCAACCAATCTGAGTCTCAATTACTGCATTAAAAAGTGGGAGAGACTTCTGATTCACCTTCAGCTCTCGTGCTGTTCTAAACCTGTCTATTCACTTTCAAAATGCTCTTATTTGAAAAAGATGCTCACCTTCCCAGAGCAATAGCACATTCTTGGGGCTTTGAAACTTTATGTTAGGCTATTGTTATTGTAACCACTACATCATTTTACATTTATCCTTTTATCCTTTGTAACATTTACTAGAAGAGAAAATTATATTTTTTAATCAATTTTTTTTCATAACTGCTTTTGCTATTGGTCAAGAAGGGCAGCTTCACTCCATGGACCAAGGACATTCTTTCAATAGTCCTAAAATTGAAACCATTTAGATAATCACACCAAGTACCAAATACTGTTAAAATATTTGTGGTAGTGGGGAGTGGCTAACAGAGAAGTTTTTTCTGAACTTTAAGTATAAAACAAATGAGGCTAAACTTTAAAAGCTACATAAATTAAGATGCAATTATGAATCAAAACCACTTTCATTATGAATCCTGAGATTGGCACATACACTGCCAGGAAGAGATTAGGGGGTTTGGGATCCGAGGAGGTAGCAAGCTGGAGCTATCTTTGTTGTTTTTAAAGTATTTTAAGGTATAACAACATTGAGTCGTAAATATAAAGCTTTCTCACATATCCTCTTCCCTCACACATACTGAGATTTCCTTATTATCAAAATCCCCCATCAGGTTGTGACATTTGTTACAATTGATGAATGTATGTAAACACATCACTATCACCCAGCACATTAGGCTTTACTCTTGCTTACATTCTATGGGTTTGGACAATGTGTAATGACATTACATATTGTCGTTACACTGCCCTGAGAATCCTCTCTGTTCCACCTATTTGCTTTTCTTACCCTTGAACTCCTGCCAGCACTCAGCCTTTTATTGTCTCCATAGTTTCACCTTCTCCAAAGTGTTACATAATAGGAACCATATAGCATGTAGCCCCTTGCTGATTAGTTTTCACTTAGAGCTATGTATTCAGATTTCCCCCATGTCTTTTCATTTCTTATAGTTCGTTTCTTTTTAGAATTAAATGACACTCCACTATTTGGATAACCGTGTTTTACTTATCTACCCATTGATCAAAGTTCAACTTGGTAACCTCCAATTTGGGGCAAATATAAATGAAGCTGCTGTAAATACCAGCAGGTTCTTGTGTAAATGGAAGTTTTCAACTCCTTTGGTGAATACCAAGGAGTGAAATTGCTGAATCATATGGTAAGAAGACGTTCAGTTTTATAAGAAACTACCCAACTGTCTTCCCAAGTGACTGTACCCTTTTGTGTTCCCAGTAGCAATGGATGAGAGTTCCTGTTGTTTCTCATTCTTGCCAACATTTGGTGGTGTTGGTGTGGTGGATTTGGCTCTTTCTAATAGGTGTACAGTAGTAATTCGCCTTTGCCAGGTGATGTGGAGCACCCTTTTATATACTTGCCTGTCATCTGTCTATAGTCTTTAGTGGGGTCTCTCTTGAGGCTTTTGAGGTTTGTGCCCTATTTTAAAAATAGATTGTTTGGTTCCTATTGTTGATTTTTAAGAGTTCTTTATGTAGTTTGGATAACAGTTGTTTGATATATATTTTGTGATTTTTTTCTTCTAGTCTGTTTTTTGACTTACTTGACACTGTCTTCTTAGTAGAGAAGAAAGTTTAAATTTCAATGAAGTCTAGTTTGTTAATTCATTCTTTCATGGATCTTTGGTGTTGCATCTAAAAAGTCATTGCTAAACCCAAGGTTCTCTATAGTTTTTCCTATGCTGTCTTCCATGTGTTTTTATAGTTTTGCATTTTATTTTTAGGTCTCCAACACACTCTGAATTAATATTTATGAAAGGTAAATAGTGTGTGTGTCTATACTTTTTTTCCTTCATGGATATCCAGTTGTTCCAGAACAATTTGTGGAAAAGGCTGTCTTTTCTCCATTGTATTGCCTTTGCTCCTTTGTCAAAGGTCAGTTAACTATATTTATATTAGTCTATTTCTGTGTTCTGAATTTTGTCCCATTGATGTATTTGTCTATTCATTCAAAATGCCATGCTGCCTTGATTACTATAGTTTTATAGTAAGTCTTGGAGTCAGGTATTATCTGTCCTCCATGTTTGTTCTTCTCTTTCTATATTGTGTTAGCCATTCTAGATATTTTTGCCTCTTTTTATAAACTTTAGAATCAATTTATCAATATCCATAATACAACTTGCTGGAATTTTGTTTGGAATGGCATTGAATCTATAGATTGAGCTGGGAAGAATTGACTTCTTGACAACAGCTATAATCTGAATGTTTGTCTCCCAAAAATTCATGTTGGGAAATCCTAACCCTCAAAGTGATCCTCTTAATAGGCAGGCACTTTATGGAGGGTGACTAAGTGTGATGTCAGCTGTAATTTATATGTGAATCTTCTTTATTAAGTTGAGAAAGATTCCATCTATTCCTAGTGTACTGAAAATTTCATGAATAAGTGTTGAATTTGGTCAAATGCTTTTTCTGAATTTATTTATATGACCCTTCATTTTTTCTTATTTTGTTATTGGTATGATGATTATGTCAATTAACTTGAATGTTGAACCATCCTTTTTATATCTAGGAAAAATTTCACATCGTCATGGTGTTTGATTATTTTTAAACACAATTGAATTTGATTTGCTATTATTGTTGAGGATTTTTGCATCGATGTTCCTGAGAGATATTGATCTGTGGTTTTCTTTTCTTGTAATGTCTTTGTCTCATTTTAGTATTAGGGTGACACAAGATTCATAGAATAAGTGAGGAAGCATTTTCTCTGCTTATAGAATCTGAAAGAATGTTGCTTATATCTTAAATATTGGGTAGAATTCACCAGTAATTTGGACCTGAGGCTCTCTATTTTGGAAAGCAATTAGGTAAATATTGATTCCATTTCTTTAATAGATTTTAGGTCTATTCAGATTGTCTATATCTTTTTGTGTGAGTTTTGTCACACAAGAAGACAGACTCTCTTTCAAGGAATTGGTCCATTTTATCTATGCTATCCAATTTGTAGACATAAAACTGTTCATAGAATTCTTTAATTGTGAATTTCCATAGGATCTGTAGTGTTGGGCCTTCTTTGTCTTCCTTTGATGAAGGTCTCTTTGAGAGTGAGTCAAGAGAAAGGAACAGAGAGATAAGGAGTAAAGAGGAACAGTGGACTCTTGTATCTCTCAAACATCTATATCTGGTCTTTTCTCAGGTTTACTTCCTAGAAATTTGGATTATGTGGAATACTAAATTTATTTTTTCATTTAAAGGATTTAAAATTGAGTTTCTATCACTTGCAGCTGACATATACCTAACTGATGTACTTCATTATTTATAGAAAGAAGCTAAGACCTGGAAAGGTAATGCAGTTTGCTTCAGGTTCACATTGTGGGTCAGAATCTAAATCTCGATCCTTTCAGTGCAGAGATCTTTGTATTTCATACCTCCCCTCTAATGAAGAGGTCGCCTACACCCTCAGTTTAAGTAGCTGGCAATTCACCATCTTGCTCCAGGCTCATTTTGTATTCCCTGACTGTACCAACCTCTAAGTGTCACACAGAGAATGAAGTTCCCAATCATTTATGCTCCTGACACAGAGGTAATAGAATTGACAGATTCAGAAGGCATAAAAAAAGATGTCCTTTATTTCTGGGTGTTTGTCTTGTCAGAAATAAATAAGGTTGAACTCTGATAGGATGCCTTGTAAATAATTCTTAGGTGGAATATTCAGAACACTCCCTTGGCCAAGTCTGTGACAGCTATTATAAATGGAAAGGGTGTGCTTTCTCCTACCAAGATGAACTTTAAAAATCAAAGTTTTAATCTTTCTTCTAATCTGAAAACTTAAAAAAAAAAACTTCTTCCTTAGGAATTCTAAAACTAAGGAATTTTATACGACTTATTTTGATGAGAATTATGTTCAGTGGTATGATTCTGAATTTTGGTAAATACAGAATATTAACGTCTAGGCAAAAGACATGAAGCTTAATTCAAGCAGTCTTTGGTTTCCCAGTATGTTTCCATTCTTATATGAATACTGACTTACTAATTTCTGTTTCCTGTCAGTCAAACTCAAGAAAAGAATTTGGTCTCTGAAGAAGTTGCTCTTGACTTTTGGGTTAATATTGTTGAGGGTTCTTGTTGCATTGGGGAGGTACTCTGAATATTAAAGTGAATTTATCTTTAATAGTGCTTGTAAGTTGTTTTTGTTCAGACAACAGCAGAGACAATTGCAGTTGCAACATTTACTACTGCATTTCTCCCTTTATGATGTCATAATCCTCAGGGTGGTATCAAGATGGCACCACTGTGAATGAAGTAAAATGTCTGATTTTTTTGCTTGCTGTATTCACAAACAACAGCAAGCAAACGATATGCAACACAGAAGCAGAAAACCTCTGATTCTAATTAAGAATTTTATTTCTTGGTCTCATAAATGACTGATGGAAATCAAGAACTGACTTTCCTTATAAGACTTTCCAAGAATATACATCCATGAATAAATCTTCTGTTGTTTACTTCAAAAGCCATTTAAATTCTTTTAGAGACACATTTCTCTTCTTTGTCACCATTTTTTAAAACAGGGCTGTGACCATTGTATTTCCAGATTGCATTTGTTTGTTTGTTTGTTTGCTTGTTTTGAATTAATATAAACATTCTGTCTTTTTAACTGAATATGGCACTTCATTCTGGATTGATGGTTAACAAGTAATGGTTAACTGGGAAAGGAAGAGCTAATCTGGCACTCAGATTATCATAGCTGCAATTCATTGGTTGGGCAGAAGCAGATTTAACTATAACTATCCTGCAAATATCCTAGATAAGGAAGTTGAGCTTCAGCAGATGCATATTGCTGAATGGAGGTTTACAGTGGATCAAAGTGTTTAATTCCCATCATCCTCTGGTTATGTTGGTATAAAAATACAATAAATTAAGATTAATCTGGATCCTATTTGAACTATTTAGAACAAGTAGTAAAGATAGTTGTCTTAACTCCCAGTCCTATTTATTTTTATATTTTTGTGACAGAGTCTTGATAAATTTCCAAAGCTGGCCTCAATCTTGCCATCCTCCTGCCTCAGCCTCCCAAGTAGCTGGGGTTACAGGCACAAGTCACCACACATAGCTAAGACAGTTTTAACTTAATGAAGAATAATTCTGTCAGTTCTGTGGTCTGGAGAATTGGAAGCAGGTGCTCCTGGATTAGATTCACTACTACCTCTGAGCTCATTCAATAGGAGGGAATAATCCTAGAAGGAATATTCTGTTACTGAACCCAGTTATTTGGGTCAGAATTAATACTTGCTGAGGTGTGTGTTTATGTGTTCTTTATGCAGTGAACAAATTTTGATGGGATGAGGCAAGGGGACACCATCAAGCTTCTTAAAAATAGTTTCAAAGGTATCATATTATTGAACAGACTCTGCTGGCCAAAAATTCATATTGTTTTCCCCAAATCTAAAAACATTCTGAAGAGGTTGTAATAAAAGAGATAGGAAACAGATAAGCTGAGAGAAGTCTTCTTCACCACTGATACCTTAATGGCCAAGTCAGTGGCCTCACTCATTTCAGAAATGACACATAGCAAATAATATACAAAGAACCATTTTTTGTATTTTGGTCCTTTTGGGAAATGCAGACCATAAAACATACAATACCAAACTTTAAAACAAGAGAAAAAATAAAAAAAGAAATGTCTCATAAGTCACTGAGAGAGGAATAGCACAGTTTGATTTTGCAAGACCTGACAAGCAGGCCTGCTTGCTCTGACACATCACTTTCCCAGAAAAATGTTGATGCCAGAGACTTTGGAAAGTGCAGGAGGCAAAGTCTGTGACTTACAATGAAATCAGATGAACATTCAGGCTCGAAAGGTTTAATGAGATCTTTAGAATGCCTTTCTTTGCTTTGGGCACAGTGTTGCTGAAAATTATCTTCAGCTGTTTGCTGATACATGCAGGTCTTTGTTAATTCTGGGTAGCTGGCATCATGGCAAATTGGGAAACAGAATTGCTCTAGTAATTTAACATTTTGGCCAACAGTTAGACACCTGCTTTCTCCCAACATTAGGATCACCTCCCTGTCTCATCTCACTCTGTTTCTGCCTGCTCTTTCTTTTACAGGTTTTTCTCCTGGGATATCCATAGGAAACAAAAAATTCAAAGGGACAAGGTGTGTCTAACTGACAAGAAAGACACATACCTTGGCAAAAATGTAGACTGTGTATTTTGTAGAAGTTTCAGAATCCAATTACAGATTAAGGAAAGAAATAGATCAAGCAGAACTTCTCAACTATGGGATAGGCTATCCCAGGAGACTAAGAGTTCTATCATGGCTGCAAGTTCAAATGGAAAAAGTGAAGTATAGTTGTTGATGACATGGATTTTGAATTTTGGGAGATGGGCTGCCCTAGTTTAAAATCATGGCATCATCCCATGACAGTTGTATGACTTGTACAATTTGCTCATCTCAGGAAACCCAATTCTCTCAGTTGTAGGACAATAACATCTATCTCAGAAAGTAATTGTGAGTATTCAATAAAATAAAAATTTAAAAAAATTCTTATAAAGTGACACATACTAGGAACTAAACTGAAATTGTTAGGATCTCTTATTACTGGTACTATAGAAGGAATCTGATTTAAGTGGCTTGAAGCATTTTATCCCAATATGATGCTCTGCTGTTTTTAGGATAAAATAATCTTTCTGATCATTACTTTCATCCTTGCCCTCAAGCATTTTATCTAAGAACTCATGATGGTACCATGTCATTAATTGGCTAATCAGGGTATTTTTGTAGGAGTTAGTTATCTAGATCTCAGTGTTAGAAGGTGACAAGAATTGAGATAGTAAGAATTAGCATTTTGTATAGGCCTTTGAAGTTAATAGAAGGCTCATATATACATTGTTTTTTTTCTAATATTGTATTATGAAATATTTAACATATAAAACAATTTGAAAGAGTTATACAGTGAACCTCCCACACACTCTCTCATCCCCCGAATTTTGACAATTATATTTTACTACAATTGCTTTATCATATACCTAACAATCTATTCATCTCTCTAGCAATTTATCAATTAATTTTTGGTGGATTTTGGAGTTACAGATATTAGCACAAATTATCTCTAAATGTCAATATGCAAATCATTAGCAATGATTATATATTATGACACATATACTCATATATATTATGTGTCATAATATATAATCATAATATATATATATATATATATATATATATATATATATATATATATATATGTAGTATTGGGGTACTGGGGATTGGACACAGAGGCACTTTAGCACTAAGCTACATCCCCAGCCTTTTTTAAAATATATATTTTGAGATGTGGTCTCACTAAGCCTCTCAGAAGCCTTAGGGCCTCATTAGACTAGACTTGGAATCCTCCTCCCTCAGCCTTCTGAATTGTTGTGAACACAGGCATGAGCCACTACTTCTGGCAATATTTTACAGTGCTTTTCTTTAGATAAATTTAGCGAAATGTATAGACCTTAAGTATATTATTCTTACTTTTGACAAGTGTATTCACTTGTGTAGCTCAAACTACAGTCAAGATACAGAATATTGCCATTGCCCCAGTAAGTTTCCTGGTTCCCCTCCAAATCACAAGGCTCCCTCCTAAGGTAATCCTCGTCCTTGTGTTTTGTTCATCATAGATTAGTTTTGTCTGTTCCAGAACTTCCCATCAATGGAACCATAGACTATATGCTCTCTTGTGAAATGATTCTTTAATCCAACATAATTTTTTGAAGTGTATTCCTTGTTAATACTGAGTAGTAGTTCATTGATCATGAATATGATATCGTTTAAAATATATAAGTTCTGTTTATAGACAGTGGGCTACTTCAAGTTTATGGCTAGTGCAATAAATCTATCAATATTCTTCTATAAGAATTATTGGGGACATACAACTTCAGGTATCTTTGATTAACATTTACAATGTATATGAATTCTAGTTGCTACACATCTTCGACAATTGTAGTTGTTATTGGTCTTTTTAATTTTAGCCATCTTAGTGGGCATGGTAGTGAGTCAATGTAGTTTTATTATATGTTCTTATGAAGAATAACTATCCTGAGCACATTTTAATGTCCTTATTGGCCATTTTATATTTCCATTTCACAGGTTGTGCTTAAGATTTTTGCCCATTTTTGAATTATTTGTCTTTTATTATTGTTATAGGAATTCATCATTTATCTTTGGCTCAATTCTTTGTCAGAAATATGCTCTGTGAATATTTTCTCACAATCTGTATCTCACCTATTTTTTTACTTAATGTTATGTTTTGATGAGCAGTTTTGATGAAGTTTAATATATCATTTTTCTTTTACAGTTATTATTTTCGACTGAAACATATTTTCTACATTCAAGTGGTAGTCCCAATTTATTTTAGATTTTAATTATTTTATGCACATTTAGGTATGTAATCCATTTCAAATTTGGTAACATACTATGAGGTAAAAATATAACAGTTCAAAGGGTGAGGAATAAATGGCATTAGTACTTGAGAGGTCATATATTTTTCGTGATTATATTATTTGAAGTAAAATTGAGATATGGTAGAGTTGCAATTGGTAAAACATTGCCTAAACATTGAAACATAAGAGATGAATTCATAGCAGAGAAATAGAATCCTATGAAATGCTCAGTTAAGCCAAAAGAAGGCAAAAAATAGGAAACAAAGAAGAACAATAAAAAACAGATGGATTTTTATGTATGTATTCATTTATTAGTTTTAGTAGATTTGGGGTGGAATGTTTTGGGTTTTCTAGGTATAGAATCATATCATCTGCAAAGAGTGATAATTTGAGTTCTTCTTTTACTATCCATATTTCTTTAATTTCTTTTATCTGTTTGATTGCAATCAGTGAAGTGAATAGAGAGCCAATAGAATGGGAGAAAATCTTTACACAAGCACATCAGATATAGCACTAATCTCTAGGATATATAAAGCATTCAAAAACCTTAACACCAAAAAAACAAATAACCCAATAAATAAATGGGCCAAGGAACTGAATAGACACTTCTCAGAAGAGGATATACAATCAATCAACAAACATATGAAAAAAGTGTTCCACGTCTCTAGCAATTAGAGAAATGCAAATCAAAATTACTGTATGATTTCATCTCACTCCAGTCAGAATGGCAGCTATTAAGAATACATACAACAATAAGTGTTGGTGAGGATATGGGGGGAAAAGGCACACTCATACATTGCTGGTGGGACTGCAAATTGGTGCAGCCAATCTGGAAAGCAGTATGGAGATTCCTTGGAAAACTTGGAATGGAACCACCATTTGACCCAGCTATCTTACTGCTTGGCTTATACCCAAAGGATTTTAAAACAGCATACTACAGGGACACAGCCATATCAATGTTCATAGCAGCACAATTCACAATAGCTAAATTGTGGAACCAAGGGAGATGCCCTTCAGTAGATGAATGGATAGGGGAACTTTCATATATATACACAATGGAATGTTACTCAGCAATAAAAGAGAATAAAATCATGGCATTTGCAGGTAAATGGATGGAGTTGGAGAATGTAATGCTCAATGAAGTAAGCCAATCCCCCAAAATCCAAAGTCCAAATGTTTTCTTTGATATGAGGATGCTAACTCATAATGGCGATGGAGAGGGAATATAGAAGTAATGGAGGAACTTTAGATAGGGCAAAGGGGAGGGAGGGCAAGGGAGGGGGCTAGGGGGTGGGAATGATGGTGGAATATGATGGTCATCATTACCCCAAGGACATGTATGAAGACACGAATGATGTGAAAATATTTTGGGTACAATCAATGACTTGAAAAATTGTGCTCTATATGTGTAATATGAAATGAATTGTACTCTGCCATCATGTATGACAAATTAGAATAAATAAATAATAAAAAGCTGTTTCAATATAAAAATGACTGATTAAACTTTACTGCTGTATAATTATAGCATATCATATATTTTTAGTAATACTAGGTGAAAATAAATTACTTTTGAAATTTCAACAATTCTGACTATTGAAATATTTTTTTAATCCTGAAGGGGGAAAAACACATATAACCTATAGTCTGAATTATTATTGTCATAATATGATTACTGGCTTATTTACAACAGTAGTCATATTATGGTTTAATTATAAGCCAATAGTCATATTATTTTTGTTCTGTGTCTACAACCAAAATACTCTCTTGAACAACAAAACTGCCTCTGAATGTGTTTCTTAGTATTTGAATATGAAGACAGAAAAAATGAGACTATGTTTATAAATATTATGTAGATAATAATTTATAGAGGAAATATTTTAATTGATAAAGAAATAGAATAGTAAAATATTTATATTTAAGGCATTTGAATAAATATGTCTGTTTTTTAGATTCATGTTTTCCCTAAATGGGACTGTCTTTTATTTAATGGGGGATAATTTTGTAAAATAACATGAATTTTATCTTTGTGGGGAAAAAGGCATACTCATGTATTGCTGGTGGGACTGCAAATTGTTGCAGCCAATCTGGAAAGTGGTATGGAGATTCCTTGGAAAATTTCCTTTTAAAAAAAAAGCATTTGTGCATATGTATGTATCTGTGCAAAGTACAATTAAAATTAATGAAAACATTAAAAAACCCAGATGGGTGAAATAGAAAACAAATAATAACAAGATATATACATATATATAATATATATATTTAATGATACTGAAAATTATATGTACATGATCAATCATTCCAATTAAAAGAGATGATTTGATTAGATAGAAGGTAGAAAGTACCTAAACAAATGCGTTGTAGTGGAAACCCACTTAACCTCCATGATGTTATAATTTTAACTTTACTCACTCCAATGTATCTTAAAGAGGAAAACTCATTTATTTTGATAAGCTGGCATTTCTAATTTCAACGCTAATGTACCATTTTTTTTTCTTTTATGGTTATTGTTTCCTTTATTGTGTGGCACACATCTGTTAGAGAGGAAGCCACATTTTTCTGACTTTGTGTTCAGTGCTTATCATCACTGTACTCTGGTGAAATTCTGCATATGGAAGTACCGTGTTCACTGTCAAGTTTTATACAAGTTAATACAAGTTTTATACAAGTTTTATACAAGTGTGTGGTTCTCCTTAGGAATCTCATAACTTACAGTTAGTGGCAAACAGGAGTTTAAGAGTAGTACCCTCAGCAGCTGGGCATCCCTGCCACAGGAGATTCCAGTCCAGGTGTCTGGCTTCAGTAAGTGCCTGCAGCCATATCTGTCTGCCAGAGGAGAGTCTCCAATGGCAGGTGCTAAAATCATTTGGCACTCTGTCCCCACAGTCTCTACCATTTCGTCAAACAATTGGTGAAAGAGTATGTGTAAAGACAGGTTTGGGTTAGTGTGCTTTCCTCTCTCAAGAAAGTAAACATCAGCTAGACCTGGTAGTAGGAAGCTAGGGCAGGACTGAAGGAGGAAATGGGAACCAATGTCTAGCAGACAGGTCTCATATATTACTTTGGCTGTAAAGTAGACTGGAGGAAGCCTTTTTTGCTTTTCTAAATCACAAATTAATAAACAAGTGAGTTTCAACCTTTTCCCCCTATTTTTAGAAGCATTCATTTTTATTTCCCCTGTAATGAATGTTACTAGAACACCATTATCAAAACAGACAAAATCTGATGTGCTTTCTAAAAGCAGAATAACAAAAACTGCCTCTGAATCTGTATTTTCGTATTTGAACATGAAGACAGAAAAAGCAGGTACCTGCTCCTTACCTTTGGTGGCAGCCCAGAACACAATCTAAATGGGTAGCAAAGATTACTCACTGACATGGTTGGGGAAATATCCAGTTCAGTTCATATTATACAGTGATCCCTTAGTTAAATGAGCCACTCACCATAAAACCAACATTAAATTCCCCAAAGCATCAGAAAATACTGACAAATTTGCATAAGTTCAATTTTAAAATTGTGTAATGACAAAAAGAAGTTAAAGGTAAATAATAGTTTAAGAGAACAGGTTCTCAATATATAAGAAATGGTTAACTACTTTTCTAAATGCTCCTAAAAATCAGTAATAAAAAGGTGGGCAATCTTAAATACACAGGGAAAAGCACATAAAAGGTGGTTTAGAGAAAGAAAGCAAAGCAAATAGTTAAAAAATAAACAAACATGGAATGAAGCTCAATTTCATTCATAATTAATGAAATGCAAATCCAAAGTAATGATGAGATATCATTCCCCTTCCTCCCCATCAGATGAGAATTAAAATGTTTAATGATATACAGAGCTGGTGGTGAGAGGGTGGGTAATAAAAACCTTCAGATTTTGTCTCCAGGAGAAAATTGGGGCAACCTCTCTGGAGGGAAATTTAGCAATAGCTATGAAGACAAATACAATCTATCAGTCCCTTTGCTAGTTATTTTCCGTATGGAAATGCTTGCAGAAATTTTGCCATGGCATATTGCTATGGCTTGGATATGGTTTGGGTTTCCCATAATGGCTCATGTGTTGGAAGCTCAGTCCCAAGTGTGGACTGAGTGGAGATGGTGTGGAAATTTTAAGAGGTGAGGCCTCGTGGGAAGTCGTTAGGTCGTTGAGAGCAATGCCCCTAGAAGAATTAAAGGAATTAAAGTAGTTCCCAAGGGACTCCTTGGTAGTTTTAGTTTAGTTTTTGTAAGACAGTTGTTAGAAAAAGAGTAGCCTGGACTTGACATGGTGGCACATGCCCATAATCCCAGCAATTTGGGAGGCTGATACAGGAGAATTGCAAGTTCCAGGCTAGCCTCAGCAAGGTTACAAGGCCCTAAGCAACTGAGCAAGAGCCTGTCTCAAAAAAATAAAAAGGGGTAAGGATATAGTTAATTGGTAAAAGACCTCTCGGTTCAACCTCTAGTACAAAACAAAAAAAAGACAGCCTGTCCCATTCAGAACTCTGGCTCCTTCTTGCTGCGTGATCTCTTCTCTCACAGGAGCTCCCACTGTGAGGTCTCAGAGGCCCTCATCAGATCCAGCTTGAATTTTCAGCTTCCAAACTGAGCTGAATAAATTTACTTTTATTCATATGTAGACTGCCCCAAGTTATTCACTATAGTAATGAAAAATGGGCTAATATACCTCTTCTAGGAGATAGCTGAGATCCTTTCTTCTATATTAACAGTGTTTGATCCCTGCCAACATAAAACACTGGACTTTTCCTACTCCCTCATTCGCTTCTCCCCAAGACAAGTGGAGTGACATATCTGATTTGTAAGCATGGAAGCTGAAACAGTCACGTGCATCTCTATTATTCCTTCCCCGGGCACTTTTTTCTTTTTGGGTGCTGCCTTCTACAGAAGGCACACTCTCCACTGTGTCCCTCCATGCTATGATTTGTATGTGTGTGTACAGGAGAGAAAGTCTTGGTGGGTAAATCTTCGGAATCTGGGTCAAATTATTAGGAAACTATTTTGCAGACAAATGTAAGTCACATTCTCCAATAGCTGCTTTTTAGTAACAAAAGTGTAGCACTTTGGGCTCTTGTATGCTTTGATTTTTTGTTTCTCTCTTTTTTGGTGGACAACTGAGCTGAGAGAAAAAGGCTAGGCCTTGAGAAATACAAAGTCAATGTAATTTCAGAGTGCAGAAGGAATCAGGTTTTAGCCTTGGCAGATTGATGTGGCTTTATATTGGGTAATGGCTGGGTTTTTGTTTGTTTGTTTGAGTTCTGCCCTGGTTTTAACTGCTTCTAACAGAAATAGATAGGTTTTAAATTTTATTTCACATGGTATTTTTAACTTTAGCAAGATGAAGAGCATCTTTGTCCACAGGCCAATGGTTATTTTTTACATGGAACTCCCCAGTTTTATGGCAGCATTTACCGATGCTGGGGGGAGATGTGGGCCTCAGCAAACCGTCAGCCTCAGCAGGCACTAGCATCCTATGCCATAGTACCCCAAAGAGCTGGTTTTGCACAAGAGGAATCATCTTTGGAAAAGAATCTTTCTCACTTTCAGCCAACATCAATTGAGTACCTGTTGGATGTTAATGATTGGAAAGTCTATGGGAGAAGGGAACAGTGGTCTTGGGAAGGAGATAATAGACACAAACCAGAAGCCCTAGTTTGTTCCGTTAATTATGTGCCTAAGATGGGACTGAAAATAGAGCCTGATCCCCAACATCCCTCATCCTCTTCTCTGATCAGGCTATTCCTTCTCCCATTATCTATGCTGATGTCCTGTCAGAGCAAATAAAGATAAGACAGTGCTACCATAATTCTGTGTCAGTGCCTTTACTCTGTGTGTATAAATTCTGTCTGAGCTGCCTTCCTTTCCCACCTCTGTTGATCCAGACTTCTTTCTTCAAGGCCCAAGTGACATCCTGTCTCCTTCTTCATCTCTTTGCCATTCTTGATTGTACAATTACTTTCTTTTATGAGCTCAAAACTTTATAACAAAGTGTCTTGTGTTATTCACTAACGTTTCTAATGTGTTTAATTTATTATAGATCAAGAATGCCACAGGGGCAGGATTTTACCCTATTCTTCTTACCTTCCTGTTCCCCTGCCAACAAATCACAGTGTTCTGTGGCTCTAAAAGTACTTGGTAATTATTGGATAGTTTATAATTTTATAATTGAATACATTATGAAGCAATATTTAATTAACATTGGAAAAAGTTAGAAAAAAATGACTTCATCAGCCTTCACCAAAAACTATTTTTATTTTCTTGTACTGCTTTATCTACCATTCTTTGGTCCCTAATCTCATTGTAGATCTATATAGCTTAGAGAATTCTGGAATCTTTTTTTCTCCTTAACATATCATAATGAATAATATCATCATGAATAAATCTATGCACATAAATAAACTTTAAAATTATCGTTTTATTAGTTACATATTATTTTTGCTGAAAAGCTATTCCTTTATTTTGGGGCTTGATGATCATTTTTAATTTCTTACCACAATGAAACAATTAGCATTTTCAAATGTATAGCATTTTGGTTTTGTTATATTCTGAGGATGAATTTGAGGGTCTTGTTTGATTCATAATAGGTGTTCATTAAATAAATGTCATGAATTTGTTCCCAAACATTTTTGAGCACCTTTATGATCTGGGTCACTATACAAGTTCCTCATCTTCCTTGTGTTAAAAACAAGGTTTAAAAGAACATTTGCAATCACAAAGGAATTTTCTCCTCAGTTCTAATTTCCAACTTCTTTGAGAATGGTGAAAGTACTGGTATAAAAATCTAAGATGTATGCTTTTCCCTTTGAATCCTCTGGAAACCAGACATAACAGCAGCTAAGCAACCCACATTTGGCGTTAGCTTACAAGGATAGAACTTTCATGCAAAAAACCCTGTTAGCCAAATGGCATTGTCTCTATACACATGGACAGCACAGAAGTTGGTTCCTCTCATGTCTCTATCTGCCGCTCAGTTTCTACTGTTTATTATATATGCAGAAAATTTTGCTGGAATTTATCATCGGCTCACCAGGCTTCCCTCCCTTTACAGAAATAACCACAAACCATAAAACAAGCAAGAATTGAAACAGAGTGTATGACATTCATATAAAGATGGTTGTGATTTAAGAGACAGGAAATATAATTATGTGCTGCTCAAGTTCTTGTCCTTGCTTATGCAAGGGCACAGTGAACATAAAGTTCCCATATCCCACCTATGTAGTGAAAAGTCTTGCTATAACTGTGGAGAAATCGCAGGAATCAAGCCCCCAAATCGCCTCTCCAGACGTAGCAGTGTGTGAATGGTGATAAGTAAGTAAGATAAACATAAGTATCTTTTTTAGTCATGTTTTGATGAATCAATGAATAAATGAGCTGTCAGAAGTGTCCATCTCCAGAATGCACCCAGATATAATGTGGTGTCCCTATTCTTCATATCCAGGATCTCTGAGTAATGCCTCTGTTACTGTTTGTTCTGTCCTGAATCCATCTGAGTATTCTGCAACCTGTGGACTAAAGGGGAAAGTTCACCACCACTGACATACTACTGCAGGTATCAAGGGGAAGCAAGGGGGAGGAGAAGCAAGCAGAGATACACAGATGGTCACACTGGCTTATGTGATGTGGCCATAACTGGTATTCACTGTTTTTATGCCTGGTTATTACCTCTCCACATCCCCCTTTTCTCTATATAAGTCTAAGTTTATGGTGGTCTCACTGATGTATGATTAGAGTCTGCCCTTAATGTGAACAGAGTGAGAAGTAGGAGGTAGTTTAGGCTATCCCCTGGGTTCAAACTCCATTAAGCCAACCACATTTCCTGTTATTGTCAGGGTCAATCACCCCAAGCCAACCCCATGACTCCCCTTTTTGCATAAGGTATGGCCCAAATGTCCATGGTGCAACTTGGTTTTCATTTAGTGTCATAGTAGAAATGTCCGTCCCACAGGTTCTAACCTTGTGGACCACTGGAGTGCAAAGTGTGGAATAAAGGGGCAAACATTTTGAGTATAGATTATTAAACGTAATATCAAGAGGTACCAACCACTCCCCCACTACTGGGTTCCTAGATGAGGTTTTCTGGTAGTAAATGAAAAACTGTTATTATTGATCATCGGTTTAGGCATATACATATAAGACATCACTCTAACTTTATATTTTATCCAAGCTGGGACTATATTCATTATTAGTGATCTCTTGGTATTCTTCAATATAGCTGCTTTGGGATGAGAAGGTACATATTAAGACTAGTGAGCACCTCTGACTTCAGAGTTAGGATGGAGAGCTTGGTTGTTGCAGAAGGCTTCACTGAAGAAATTAGAGTTAAGTACAAAACTAAGTTATGAGAAAACATTTACTGAATGAAATGAGGAAGGGGAATTTGTGTTCCAAGCAGATGGAATAGAGTATGCACTGAGCTTGCAGTGGAAGAAAATATAATTTATCTGAAAAAACCTACTACTGAATAATAGTACAGTGAAGCCTCAGAGATTAAGGAGAGGAATGAAGTGGGAGTAAATACATAGGTGGGGACAAACACATAGAGGGTTTTATAAGCCATGTTAAGTATTTTTGGCATTTATCTTAAAAATAATAGAAAGCCATAAACAATGTTTTAAAAATGTGGAGGTGGGGAGGGGCTGTACAGGAAAAAAAAAAAGGTTGGCATAGCAGATTTATTCTATAAAACTTTCACTCTAGTTAAGATTTAGAGAAAATACTGAAAGGGACCCAAAAATCATTCAGGGAGACTGGTTGGAGGAGAGTATAGCAATAATATGAGAAGAAATGGTGGCAAATTGGTGGTGATGAAGACTTCGGCCTGTTTAAAATTCAAAAGATTTTTAGAATGTAATTGAAGATGTAGAAACAGATTCAATTACCCAGGAAGGGAGCATAGAGTGAGGACTAAGAAAGGACTGGGTTTGAGCCTTGAGGAACATAACATTTAACAGTGAAAGGAGGGAGGATAAAGCTGTGAAGGAAGAGATAAGGCAATCATAGAGGGTAGGAGGAAACAGGAGACTTTGTCATGGAAGCCAAGGGAAGAGAGCATTTCAAGTGTTCAGCGTGGGCAACACACCGAAATGCAGAAATAAGATGAACACTGAAAAATGTTGAATTTCACATCAGAGACGCATTGGTGATCTGAGCAAGAGCTGCTTTGGTGGACAGATGTGGGTGGAATAAAGAATGGAAAGTGAGAAAATAGAGACCCATTGATGGTAACAAAATATTTGAGAAATTCTTCTGTGATAAGGGGCAGAGAGATGAGTTGCTGGACAGGAATGTGGGTTCCTAGATAGTATTCTTTTAATGGGATACTTTTATGAAAAGGGATGCTGGCTAGTGTAAATTTACAGAAATAATGGAAGAATAGAATTAAAATAAGTGGGGTCTGGATAGCTCCCTTACTGTGATAAGAGGAAGGAGGATATGGATGTGTGAGTACTGGAGTGTTTGATAGCAGGGAACTGAGGAATTACCATTTGGTGGTTCCTAGTTTCTCTGCACATTGGGAGTTATCCACTGAGCGTACAGAGTAATGGGGAAAAGACTGGACAGGTGAAAGAAGTTCTGGAATCACTGATAGGGAGAAGGGAAAGAGTGAGATGACCAATAAAAGAAAAACAGTAAGACTCCTGGTTATGAATTTCTAGCATTTAAACAGACTCAAGGGTAGTTTATGGAGGCTTGAGAGCTAAGTTCAACTGCATTTATATAAGTCTCCAGCTGTGTATAACAAGCTTTTGTTAAATACTTCAGATGTGAGATAGGTATTTTACTAAAAAGAATAGCACGGGGGAAATAATTCTAAGAGATTTTGCCTATTTTCTCCCTTGCTTGGAATTCATATCCTTCATTGTACTGCATGGTCTGTGAGAAGTCTTAAAATGAGGACACTTGCTGAATTTTGTTTGAATCAATTCCCTAAGAGAGATCTTCTCTTCATGATTTGACCTCTGCCTGACCACCTTGTTATTGCCAGTGCCCCAGCCTCTGTCCTCTTCTTCAATCTCCTACACTATTTATATTTCTTCAAATTTATATTTCTTCTTTTGTCATGTCTATTGCCCGAGATGGATCCTTTGCCTGGAACCTTCTTTTTTCCACCTGCTTTTCCTATCACCAGATAGAAACCACTTAAGCCACAAATCCTTCCTTAAATCATTCCAGATTTGCATTTCTATCCCTTTCTTATACTCAAAAACTCTCCCTGTTTCCTGGTTCTTTTCAGCACTGGACTATAAGCAACCCGAAGCAAGGAAACATTCCTTCTTTAGAGCTGTCTGCACAGCACCTGGCACAGAGTTGACATAACAGTCCACCTGGTGGAGGGTGAGTGACGACAGCACCTTCCTTTTGCATGGGTGGGAGAGAAGACGATTACTTCAGATATTGCATCAGGTCCACTGAGTCCTGGGTGCCATCACCAAATCAGCAAAGCCTCTGTGGAGGCTTATAGTTTTATATTTAATTGCTAGTGTTATTCTACACACAATTAGATATGCTCATATACGCATTCATGCATGCCCACATTTGTCTATATGCACATTTGCACACACAATTTGCATTCACTATTTTCTCAGCTTTTGCTTCCATCTGCTCCATTTGCCCCAGATTCCTTATAGATTTATGGTTATTTTCATACTCTTCATGTTCATGTTGAACTCTCTCTCTCCTTATAACATTTCCTGTATTCACTCCTCTGGGCCTTTTGGCCTTTCATTTTGTGTTTTTTTCCTGATGCTTCTTTCCAGGCCGCTTAAAGCTCCTCCCAACAGACTTTCAGTAGGAATACCAAGGCTCACTTTGGCAGTGCAGATGTTATACAATGGCAATCTTCAATGCTTCTTCTTCTTCTTCTTTTTTTTTTTTTTCCTATGGGGACTGGATGCATACAGTGTTTCACTGCTGATTCTTTGTAATAGTACTGCACAGGCAAAATGTTAATCAATTATAGCAGCAGAACTAATTAAAAGGCATGCATTATACATCTTGTGGACACATTCTTCATTAGCATAAATTCTCAGCATTACACATTCATGTCAGGGAATTAAAAGGAGAAACTTGAAAATAAAAAGGCATACTTACTGAGACCCAGACACTTTGGTTTTCCCAAGACTTTTGCTGAGTGTGTATCCTTGTGGATTCAGTAGTTCTTTTAACTTTTGTGTGTGACTTCAAAAAGAAATTAGTATGTCCCATCTTTATATTCTATAAAAATCCAATCAGCTTTAAGATGATAAAGTTAATCCTACTACCCCTCAAATCTTAAATGATATTTAGTGAATTGGCTTCTAGAAGTAGAAATAAACTCTTAATTTAGTTCTTCTATAATATTCTCTAATAGGAATTTGATTATGCTAGCACAATAGCTAATTTTCTCATATTAATAATGCTGCTTTCAACTCAGTTCTTATTCTAGAGTCTAGCTTGGTCACAGATCAGAGTAAAGACTGTGTGGTGCATTAAAATATCAGGGGAAGGGACTGCTCACAATTCCCTCATATTCCCATTCAGTTATTTGATTTCTTTCTTGGAAGGATACATAATGCAGGCTTTTGTGGTAGTTTGTGCTTAAAAATTCTGGGGCATGTATTATTGTCTGTGCTCAAAGATTCCTTGTGAATTAGCAATTCTCATAACTTGCTCTATAGATGCCTCCACATGGAAACCAACTGGATAGTAGAAGCAATGATAAAAAGAAGAGAAGGCACCCATAGGCTCTGAGCCAATGATGTAATGGACTCTCTATTTAATCCCAGATATTTATATGCCTTCTTAATTTCTTGGCTTCTTTCAGAACAGGATTCAAAAGCTGCTTACACTATTACATGATCTTTCTAACCTATGTTTCTACTTCCACTTTTTGCCTACAGACTATTGTCCATGTAACAGTCTGAGTGAGCTTTTGGAAACATATCAGGTCACATTGCATCCCTCCTGAAAACCCTCAGAAGCTGGGCTGGGGATGTGGCTCAAGCAGTAGCGTGCTCGCCAGGCATCGATCCTCAGCACCACATACAAAACAAAGACGTTGTGTCCGCTGAAAACTAAAAAAATAAATATTAAAAAATTCTCATTCTCTCTCTCTTTAAAAAAAACCCCTCAGATGCTTACTTCATATAGAAGAAAATGCCTGTCACAGCCCACTTGATTTGGCCCCATCTCCAATTTTATTTCTAACCACTGCCTGTCTTTTCCACTTTGTCCCAGTCATATAGCGGCCATTCTTGCTGTTTCTGGCACACATCAAGCTCACTTCCTCCTCAGGACCCTTGCCTATGTTCTTCCTTCTTTGGGGGAAATCTCTGCAGGTATCTTTGCTCCCTCAATTCATTCAGGTATCTGATGAGGCTCTACTCAGAGGATGTGTCTCTGACTGCCCTATCTAGAACTCCAGGTAGCACTATGGCTACTTGATATTATATGGTGTATTAATTTATTTATTTTCTCTCTCTAAAAAATATAAGCTTCTTGTGGTTAGAAGTTTTATTTGTCAGATTCAATGTTTTTATAGCAAAGTTGGAAAGAGTGCCTGGCTCATTAAAGTTATTTGGTTTTGTTAATTGAATAAAATAATGAATATATCTTCTTGCTGCTGTTGAGTGAGATATTAAATTTGGATTTGACCAGTTATTAAACTCTTCAATATAAGAACCTGTGATGAAGATATTGTAGACAAAGTGTCTGCTGTCATAACAGAACAATGAAGTATGATGAAGTGGGATGTATATGACTTCACATAAAAGGACAATTTTTTTTTTTCAGTCCTGGGGATTGAACCCAAGGCCTTGTACATGCTAGGCAAGTGCTCTACCCCATAACTATATCCCCAGACACTTTTTAAAATTTTATTTTGAGACAGAGTCTTCATAAATTGCCCAGTCTGGCCTTAAACTTGTAATTCTCCTGCCTCAGTCCCCAAGTAGCTTGGATTACAGGTTTATATCACTGCCGCAGTCCGGCTGACTGGGCAAAATAGCGGGGGGGGGGGGGGGGGGGGGGGGGGCGGGGAGTGACAAGCAACCGAGCAACTTGTGAAGGTTGAGGCGGGAACTACTTTATTGCGAGTGAACTCAGCAGGAACTGAGCGGGAACTCAAAGTAGCGGGTGCCCTAGGTAGCAGGCACCGCTTCTCTGCCAGACTGCAGAGGTACATATACCCAACTAATTACACACAGCTTAACTCAATTAACATAAACTAGATACAGCAGTCAGTCATTAAGGAATCTCCACACTTAATGGCTCATTGGTGTTACTTCACAAACCACTCCTCTTGGCTTACTGCCAGGCGCCATCTTAACTTGGTTGTGGCTCTCAGCATATCACCACACCTGGATAACAATCTTTATTTTAGATGTTTTTATCAAAATGTATTGTAGCTCATGATGTTCAAGGAGAGGAGCCCTTTTGTACCTTACCAGTTCAAGTGTAAATTGGTACTTCTCTGGAGGTTAATCTATCATTACTTACAAAGCATAAAAATAAATGATATTAATTTTGATTTAGAAACTGCACTTCCATTAATTTAAGAAATTAAACATGAATAAAGATTTAGTTTCAAAATGTTCTAGAACACAGTTATTTTTTATTAGACATTTTTAATAAGAAAAAATATTGAAAACAATCCAAATAACAAAAAATAGGACTTTGGTAAGATAAATTACAGTAAAATAAACTGTGGAATTGTTTATGATGGAAAGAGATTCATAGTAAAATGCTAAGTGAAAAAGACATGCCTGAGACCACAACTTACTTAAAATATCTATATGATAAAAATGGTGGTCTGTATTTATGTTGATTTAACCACCTAAGTGTTAACAATGGTCTCTGTTCATGCTGGAGTTTTCAGAATTTTTTTTACTTATTTCCTCTTATTTGGTTTCCTCTTATAAAAATATATTCATTATTTTATGTATAGTTTGTATAATTAAAAAATACACAGCAATGAATCCCATAAAAATGAAAAATTGATTACTGAGCTTCATGCAATTAAGCTCCTATTCCTTGTCTATGGATATGGTTCAGTGTGGTATGTCCTGTCTTTTAGTTCATACCTCATTCATCCAACTTGCACTCCTTGAGTACCTACTTTACTCAGAACTGTGAGGTATCCTTTCACCCTGGGGATTTGACTCCACATAGCCCTTTACTACCATGGTAAGCATTTCTACAATACAGAGGAAAAACTCTATCACATATCATTTTTTTTCTCTTTCCTGGAAGATATTTCCAAAATGCGAAGTTTCTGCATGGGCCCAATCCCAAGGCTTTTTGTTTTGGATAGACTACTCTAAGGAGACTTTGTGCCAGGGGAAGTGCTTGGTAGCCAAACTGAGCTTTTAGCCTGTCACTCTTTTTGTGTGAGGTCTTCTCACTGTGTCCTTGAGCTGTTTGCTTGGCCCAGCTTCCTATAGCAGAGCTGAGATACCATCCTTGTTTTCCACTTCAGAAAGCTGACAGAGTCTGGAATAAAAGGCAACATGCTAAAGAACCACAATGCCTGCTTTTTCAGGTGTCTAGTGCCATGCAGGATCCCCAATGCCTGGTGAATTACTGACCCAGAGTAGGTACTCGGAAAGTACTCAAGTGACTGATTTACAAGGAGGTCAGATATCAGCTCACTTGTTTCTAATCTCTCTGAAAGAAAACAAGAGTGAGCCTGTTTTTCTAAATTTCCCCGGGTACTAACCCTAGGACATGTCAAAATGTAAGGAACTTAGAAAGGGTATTATGCATATAATAACTCTGACAAATGAAAGCATGCTATGGTGAAATGACAGCAATGAGAAGGAACATAAATAATGCATGCTGCACTGTAAAGATTGCGCAAGCACACAAGGACAGTCAGCCTTGTCTCTGCTTAACATGCGGGCATTTAATTGGGAAACTAAATAATATATTAAGCTTTCTGTGTTGGAATTACTCTATGCCTTTCTGCTTATCTGTCCCTGAATGAGGTGATTTCCAGTGGCATGCTCAGATTGTTTATTCAATAGCAGCAGGCAACCTCTGTTAATGATCTTTCTTCTCCTGGTAATTGGGGGGTAGTTTCCATCCTCCTGGGGGATGGTAGTTTGATGCTTGGGCTAGAGTTGCCACCAGTGTCCATCTATATCACTAACCTCTGTGAAGAGTGAGCAGTCTTTGTCTTTTTTTCCCCAATTAATAGCAATTTCCCACCTTATTTCATAACAAATGTTTCCTAATTAGGCAAACATGCTCCTTTGTTCCATGTACCCAATGTTTTCCCTCCTTCCATGAGGAACTAAATTCCTGCTAAATGGACAGAGGTGATTCCATGTAAAAGAATGTGATTTCCTCTGTCTAGGGATGGTTCAAACTAGTTGTATTTTCTTACTTATTTCAATTTCTGGAAAATATCATTCTCATCAAGAAAAGTATGTCAGAAGAAAAACAGGCTACTCTATTGTATTTGAGCTACATAACAAATTTTCTAAACTAGTTAATAAAATGGGGACTTTAGCAACATGAGTGTTTTGAAGGTGACAAAGAGTGACAATCTTTCCCCCTGCGATGGCTATGATAGCAATCACGAGATAATTTCAGGGGAGGAAAAATGTTCCTTTGCCCTTTAAGATAGTTGATAGACTTTTATAAGTAGGTAACCAAAGACTATACTGTCTTCTCATTCATTTCTTAATCAATACTGAATTATTATTTTTTAGAGCATCCCTTGTTAGGCCCATGTAGCAGTAATAGAGTACACCTGGATGGATTTTGTTGCAAAGAACATAAAAGGGATGATGAGTAGAAGATCCACAGTTGCTCTGTCAGAAAAAAGCACAAGAAAGAGGTGAAGCTCAACTTACTGCAAAGGGAACTCTGGAATCTGAATGGGTACAGCACTGATACTTAGAAGCCTCTTTGTGAAATGATTGTTAGATTCTAAATTCTACTTAGGAAAGTTTCTGAGTGAAGGGTAGCATAGTAGAGTGGAAAGGGGATGGATTTTGGAATTGACAGCTCTAGGTGAAAATCCTATAACACAACAAAGATGGAAGATGGTTCTACTCTCTAGGGCTCCTGGGGAGATTAATTAGCCTGCTTTTGTACAGTGCCAGATGTGCAGGTGCTCAGTAATTGGGAGCTATTATTGCCTCTAGGGTCAATCAATTTCAAAGAGGACTGTATAGACCAGTCTGAGTATGAGCAATTTTTTTTAACAATCAGTTTTTAAGGATCAAGCTCTCATCATGAACACTATAGCAGATTTTCTCAGTACCTTTTTTTGAGGATCTTTATAAGAGTAGATAGGTTGTTTCTACTTTGGAAGTATAAGTTATTTGTGGGAAATTTGTAAAGGTCCCTGGAATGTTTAATGAAGAGAGAAATAAGAAAAATAGAAGGGGTGAAGGGAGAAAAAAGCAGAAGCAGGAGGAGCTCTAGAAGTGATAGTAAAATATTTTATATCTCTATTTTAAAACTTAGGTAATTTCAAAAAAGACCAAAAGGTATTCTACTGCAATAATAATAATAGCGATTGCCTTTGAAAGATGGGAGTATAAAAGATTTTTTTCTGGCCTCTGTATTTTCTAAGCCTTTTACTGTGAGCAAGCATATATTGCCTTTATAACTAGAAAAAGCAAATAAAATAGGACCCTTATTAGTTATTTTAGTATCATATGTCTTTTAATTGGTCTTTGAAAGAGTGATGTCTGAGGAGCTGGCTAATGGTCAGATATATACACATAGGATGTGAGCGTCTTATAAATTCAAGTTCTAGCCTCAGAAATCATAGCCAAGGTCAACAGTACCTTACCTCCTCGGTGTTCAAAAAGGCACAGGGCAGTGTCTCTTGAGGGAGTCTAACTTAGTAAACACACATCTGATCTTTGAGAAAGTAAAGCTCTTTTCCATGAGGACTCGGATGTTCTCTGAACTTTACCTAAATCCTCAAACATATGTTCTAGGGTGTAGGGCAAAGCCTTTACGGACCAGCCTCTGACAGCATTCTGGATCTCTGGGAACCTTAGTAAGCATGAGTGCACTTGGCAAACCCTGACTGACACAAAGGCTGACACCCTGGCTCTGCACTATGTGCAGAACCAGTAGGAATGGCTGCAGCGGAACTTGTAAGTATCTCGAACAACTTTTACTGGAGGCAGTTATCTTTAAATAGATAGTCTGAATCTTTCAATCAATAGGACTCTTCAGGACTAGAAAGTAGCCCTAGTACACCAGTAAATACTATGGTGCTTGAACACATTCATTAACATTTCCATACCAAAATAACGAAGCAAATAGCCCATCATCTGGCTCACATGGCTGAACCCAGGCACAACTGACTAGAATCGTGAGTGAGTTCATTTGGATAGTGTGGGGCAGACTGCCACATGTTTTCCCTTATTTAATGCCCTCATTAGCTAGAAGGGTGCAGGGAAGCATAACCAAAGAAAACTTGATGTGTTTGGGAGGAATTTCAGATGAGGGACAGGTATTCCAGAAAAAAAGTGAGTTGATTAATGATGTGAAATAAGAACAAAAGAAATTAAAGTGGTTAAGATTTTTGAGTAATGGTAATAAACCTCTGGGCATGTGTTGTAAGAAATCAGGAGACTCGGTTCTCTAAGAACTTTAGTCATAGATTGAGAAATCATGTGTAATGGACAGAAAATTAGTGCAACTTAGATTGTCTAAGAGTCAAGAAGCAGCAAAGTAAGTGAACAAAGGAGAGGAATATTTACAAGTTGTTGAAAATCCTTGTCTTTTCCATCTTTGTTTATATCGACTTCCCTAACTTGCCTTCCTAATTCTAGATATCATCTCTTATACTTTTGGTAAATAAAAGTGATGGAGCACTTGAATCAACGTGCAGAAACCAACCGCTATGGAGTGAATCTCATGCCCTCACCCATTTATGTGTTGAAGCCCTAACCCCCAATGTGATTGTTTGGAAACAGGGCAGTTAGGAAATGATGAAGGTTAACTGAGATCATAAGAGTAGGGTCCTAATAGAATTGTGGCTTTGTAAGAAGAAGAGCTGATTCTGCATGTGTATACATGGGGAAAGACCACCTGAGGCCACAGAATGCATCCATGTACAGCCCAAGGAGAGCCCTCACCAGACTCTGACCATGCTGGACTTACTGGTTTCCTTCACTATAAGAAAACAAATTTCTTTTGTTCAAGTCGGATTTTGTTATGGCAGTCAAAGTTGACTAAAACACCAACATTGTTGTGGGTTGGGGGGCTTTGTTATTGTTTTAGTTTTCTTTCAATTACTATGGCAGATTCTTGGCTCAAAGGATTTTTTTTTTTTAAATCAATCTCAGTTTTCACTTCATCTTAAAATTTCCTGACAGAAATGATATTTCCTGGCCATTTCCAATCACATGCAGTGATATTTTCCACTGGAGGAAATACAAAAGAAAAAAAAAAACCCAAACTCACTATGTGCCTTAAAAGGCCCATTTCTTTATACCCATCTATCTGTTTTATGTAAGGCTGTGTTTAGCCTTGAATGTAACCCCTCAGAATGGGATAGTCTCAATTTATCTCAAATCTACATCTTGAGTAATTCTATTTTGCTGTTTCTCAAGTTCATATAACAAAGGACTGAGCTATGCCAATGAATGTAGCAGAATGTGGGAGCTTCTATTCTATGATTAATAATGTGACTGCATTAATGAAACATTAAAAAGATCAACAGAATAAATACTGTTTTAGAACATTCAAAAACCACGTGCAAATTTTTTTTAGGAAAGTATTTTTATTTTTTGTGTCTCAACAGATGAAATTTATAACCTTGTTTTCTGATAAGACAATTCAAACATACAAATCAATTACAACAATGTGCTTATCAGCTCCCCCCTCCCACCCTGTATTTTAAAGCAACTGACAGTTTTGAAGGACACCAAGACAATAGGGCTTAGCTAAACAATATGGCAATTAAAAATGGCCCTCTAAGAAAAGAATTACAATAGTTGTTGGAAAGAATTTGTCTTTTGAGCAAAGCAGACTGAATGAAAATAATCATCACGAACAGAGGAAGATTTTTATCTTCCCTTCTGATAAGAGAAAAGGGGATGTATGTTAAAACAATGGTACAGAAAGCTGGGGAGTCAGTCTGAACACAACAGAAAGCCCTAGGCAAAAGTTTCTCCAATAAAATGCATCCCCTTGAAGATATCCATCCAAATTCTTATTTCATATTGAAATAAATAACTGTGTTGCCCACCCCCAGCACCAGGAAGCGAATAACGTCTGTTCTCCATTGTTAAAGTTAATTTTTCCAATTTAGCAACATTTAAAGAGAGGAGGATATGTTTTTGAATTTTGTAGACGTCAGTGATAGTGAAGATAAACCAATTAATAGACAATACCATTTTAGAGACTAACCACAAAGGGAGTAGAAATATCCTGGATGACCTGGGGCTCCCAGGGGAGAGGGGTTCAAACTCACAAATCTTTTTTGAGTCACTCTAAATCCTGTAGCACCTTTGTAATAGGTTTCCAATTCCACATATCACTCCCTCATGCTTTCCATAGCCTCACAGCACCCTTGTGAGGTAGGTAGTGTTATGGTCATTTTGAAAGATGGAGATGCAGAGATGTTCCGTACTTTGCCTATAAAGAAACACGAATCCAGTAACAGTGCCTTAGGGACTCTTGCTCCAGACTCTTGTCTTTTTAATACATAACTATTCTGACTCCCTGAGAGTGGATCATTACAGCAGGTAGGTCCTTAATGCCAGACTCATGTCTGGCCAGGTGGACACCAAGGCCCATCTTTAAACCACATGATTTGGATGATGGAGTGAAACAGATTTCGTGAGCAATATGGAAACCAAAGGAGTTAATGGGGATTAATGTTTGAACTACAATTTGAGGATGACTTTATTGATGTTGTTATGATTATGAATACTTAGTAGATCTTGCATGATTCAATGAAAGAATGAAGGAGATTGTGCTTGGATAAGTGGAATATTTTCTGCATTTTTTAAAAAACAAAACCTGGAGAAATCTGCTTTATAATTTCTAATCAGAGATGAGAAGGAAAGAATTAAGTAATTTCCTGAATTTTCCGTGGGTATTTATTTGAACTAATATTGGCAGCATTTAAAAGTGTATAAATACAAAAACATTTAAAATAATTTCCAGTATAGATTTTGTTTACTTATCAGTTTGGAATCTAAACCATGAAGGTCATTATTAGAGGCAGTGCAAGCTACATGAGCACCATCTATTTCCTCTATAATTAAATGCACTCATATATGTTTACTCATTGCCATTTACTTGAAAAACTTCATATTCTGCAGCTCTTATCAAATGCTATTTTGAAGACATTGAATGGCCTGAACAACATACTACTCTTCTCTGCACTTACCAGCTGGGGGACAGTTTTTAGTTACTTTTCATTTCTGTGAACCCATTTTTTTTTTAACTCCAGAAGACTCAGGGCAGAAAACAGTGCTTTATATTGAAACCAACTCTGCATTACACACTCACTGCAGCTTTCTTATCATAGTGCCATGGAGAGCTCTTGAGACCACTGAAGTACAGGCAACTGGCTTCTCCAGGTATTGCTAAAATAGAAGAGCTTATATAAATCAAGGTGGTGGAGTTGACTTGGTAATCTCTTTGCATTACACATTTGTTCTGTGCTCAGTGAATTTATTCCGGGTGAGGTGTTGGAACTGATACACTGTGAGACTTAAGAATCTCTGGATGCCATAGTATGGATTTGTGTCTGTGTGTATGTTTAAAGAAGTATTTGTTTAACTTTCATGAGAGCCCTGTATGTATATAATGGATGTAACCTATTAGTCTTTTGTACATCCAGCTAATAGCCCATGGCAAAAGGAATAGATTAGATGTAGTGAATTGCTTCTGTGCAACGGGACTAGCATGCTTGATCTCTCCTGCTAAGGAATAACATGACTAGTGAGACTCCAGTTAGAAAAAGGTTCACATAAATGTTACCTCATCCTTAGAGAGAGATTTGGTAAACAGATTTATCTCCTAATGTGACAATAAAAATTATAAAATTATTCACTATAACTTTTGCAATGACATACAAGATTTAGGTCTTTCAAAGAAGTTACCTATCTTGTACATGCTGTTTTTCGTGGAGATTCTTGTTGAGTTTTCAAATCTCAGACCTTGACTTCTGGATGATTTAATTGTGTTTAGTTTATTGGTGGCTGAACAGAGCAGCAAGGATCTTCAGATAGGCCATTTATTTTCCATCTGCCATTTCTTTTTCCTTATCTTTTCTAGAGATGGTACTTGGTAATATATAGTATATATGTGTATGTATATCTGGCATTAATATACATGTATTATTTAGAGAGATTTATTGATATGTCCTGATTTACACAGTTCAGAGTACTATGAAATGAAACAATGCCTGCATAAGGGATTTCTTTCTCAACCCAGATTTTTTGATAAAGGGTCATAATTTTTGCATTTAGTTATTTATAAGGGTTGATGGAAGGCACCAGAGTGACAAGCCCTACAAGCCAATGTTTTTAGATTGTCCACCAGTCAGTGGTAGAAATACTAGGTGGATTTCCACTCAGGCTTCTCCATCTTTGCCTTAACTTGGCTTTATTCCCCATTAATCTTCATGCCCTGTGTTTTGAGTTGGACAATGAGGTAATTAAGAACATAGGGCTGTACAATGAGGTTATCCATCTTAAAGGGAGTGGGTAGGAACTCATAATTTTTATTTGACTGTATCAAATAACACAGAAACAACAGCCAGCTAGCTGAAGCAGTATGCTTATGACTGAGGAAAACGAGAGAATCAAAACAAAAAGAAAAACACAAAATTATGATGAGATTTTAAATTTATGAAGTAGCACATGACCAAGAAGTCTTTCTAAGTATAGAAGCAGAAGTGAGATGCTGAGTTACAAGGATGCTTAGCTTTTGTTTAATAACAGGACTTCATTATATTCTTTCCTTCCCATAGTTTTAAAACAAGTCCTGCAGTATTGGGACCATCTTATCCCTGATCAGTTAAGATTCCTGGACTGGCTGACTTGTGATATTAGTTGGCAGAGATGTGTACAGAACACACTCAAGACTGTGTTTCTGGGAAATTGTTCATTGTTTCGTTGGACTAGTTTAGTGGTTTAAAATTAAAATCTACTGTTGGAGATGTGACTGCTGCCCTGGCAGTTCCAGCATTACCAGGAAATCTCCAGGGAGAAGGAAGTTCCTGTCTGGTGGCAAGCTCTCCATATGCAATTAAGGAATAGCAAAGCAACCTTTTCTGAATCTCTCACTAGCAGCTTTAGAATGTGTGTTTGCCACTGCCTGGAGGGGAATCCTGGGCTTTCTTGTCATCTAATAATATGACTTGCAGGTTCCATTACTGTCAGCTTTCTGCTTCCTCCCCCATTGGTGCCCCCTTCACTGGAAGGTATCAGATGAGCTATAGAGGCTGAAGATGATAACTATAGCTGATGACAGCTACCTGAGCACATCTCCTAATATCCATTCCCTAAGAGCCAGGGGAAAGAGAAAGCATCTTCACTCTCAGCAGAAAGAATGCACATGAGCAGTTTTAAAATTTTCAATGCATTCCCTCTTTAACATTAAACAACCTGTTCTTTCTCCTGTTACCAGTGTGCTTGAAGACAAAAGATTTATCTTTTAAATTCTTTGTCTTTCTATTTTGCATGATGTCTTGAATCATGAAAAGCTGGCAGAGTGAAAGCTAACTCAGAAAAAAATAGATGATGATGTTACACGTATGGCTTGCTGAACCCTTCCAAGTCGAACGATTTGCAAGTGATACAGGATTTATTTCTACTAAAGTAGAATGTCTTTATTATGTGGTTGATATTGCATAGATTTCAATATACAGCATGTCAAAACATGACCCTTTTGTAATTTTTCAGATAAAGAAACTGATAGCCCAGCCTCTGCTTCCTCTTTGAGTAGTCTCCACTCCACACTTAGAGCAGGATTCCAATGGACCTGCCTCTTCTGATAGTGTTGTAGATGATTTCATCAATCACTAAAGCAATTAAATAACTTCATGCTCCTTGTGAAGTTCACATAACCTATCTCTTTTAATAAGGAAATAGTTCCATGTGACTCCAATTGCCCTTTATTACATTTCATTTCTTAATAATACCCCAAAAGATTTGAGATGTCAGATGCTTAAGCCCTTTTCATCAGCAAAGAAAACATGTTTTCTAACTTTTTTCACATGTTAATAAGTCAACTTGTTTTTACATGTTAAAAAATTAAAAAAAAAACAACATACCCACAACAATTATCCAATAACAGTCAATGAGACATAATCCTAAATCAATATATTTTGTCTTTAGCACTCATTTTTTTTGAGACCAGAAACAAGCTATCAGGCATTTAAGAAAAATTTTGTTAGGTTGTTGGTTAGAAACTTCCAATCATGGGATAGTCCCATAATAAGATTTTGATAAAGTCATTAAAGAAAAATACAGACACACATATTTTCTTTTCCTCCTGCTCAAACTTATCAGCTTTTAAAACAGTTACATCTTAAATACTTAAATCAAACCACCCTCCCCCACATATTTATATATGTATATATAAACAATAGCCTTTTAATTGGTTATGATTTGGGGCATTCCATACCTTATGGAGAAAACATGTGAAGACAGTTGTCTTGTGTGTGAAGTGACCAGGTATGTATGGTGCACCTGAATTTACAACTGGGAAGGAAAAGAGCATGATTTCTTCTAACCTATGCAATTCGTTCATGATTCAGTTTCAATCTCTCGCTGTCAGATATATATATATATATATATATATATATATATATATATATATATATATATATATATGAGTTGGTATTTGTTGGACATACGTGGTTGTAAGGGATGAGAGAATTTTTTGCAAGTTTGATTTAATCTGCTTGTTATTTATTGATTACATTGTAGATTGTATTGATTACATTGCAGTGTAGATTAAAGATATTAGAGCAATTTAGAATAGGAGGTGTGCAATAAATGAAGAAAGTTATCAGGCAACCAAATTTCTGCTTTTTTCCACTTTTCCCTATTAGATCTGGTACAAAATCTTTGATCCATTTTCAATATGGACAGTTACCATTTGAACTTTATTGGAATCAGAATAGTTAACCAATTTAGAGAACATGAATTTGCATTTTTGTTTTCTTCTAATGGCTATTTAGCATATTAAACATAGAGGCTTCCTTAAGAAAAAAAAAAAAGAGAAGTACTCTCTTGATTAATCCAGCTCTTTTCTCATTCTGCTGAAGCTATAAATAAATGTTTCTATTTTAGGCTGGCATTATATCAACCCACCTGCTTCTGGAAGAGAAAAAATCAGATTCACTCAACCTGCAGATTGCTGTCAGCTTGTGATTATGTGAATGGTAAGTCTTAACTTTTAAAGTGTTATAGAAGATAGACTGGAGGTTTTTTTTTTTTTTTTTTTTTAAGCAATTTCCAGTTTAACAATTACCAAAGAATTTCCTTGTACCAATGAAAGAAGACTTATCCCTAGAAGAACACTCATTGATGAGGCATGACAGCAGCTCAGAGGTGGCGGAGGTTGAGCAGGCAGGCTGGAGAATGAAGGATGATTTCAATTGTGGCATCAGGAGAGACAGGAATACAAAGCTTCCCCCCTCCCCCCCCCACCTCTCTCTGGGCTCTCTCTGGGGAATTAGCACAGTGGTTCCTCCTTATCCATGGTTGGTTTTGGTTTTTGATAGTTTCAGTTACCCAAGGTCAACCTTGGTCTGAAAATATTGAACAAATATTTGTAGGGTGGTGGAACATGCATGAAAGTGCACATCCCTATAGCTTTTATTACAGTATATTGTTATAATTGTTCTGTTTTATTATTAGCACTGTTAAACTTCTACTGAGACTAGTTTACAAATTAAATTTTGTCAACAGGTACATATAGGAAAAAATAAACACAATATAGAGAGCATTCAATAGTGTGGCTTCAGGCATCCACTGGTATCTTGGAACCTGTCCCTCAAGGATAAGGGGGATATTTCCGATATTTGCCTTCTTCCCATTCAGGACTTTTTTCAGGGAACTGGGAGTGGGGAAGGAGAAGGCGTATTAAAGACCTTGACAAATTAAAAGAGGGCAATTGGGGTACATGTAAACTTATCCTGATCTGATTTCCATATTTGGAAAGAAGAACATCAGCACCAGTCCTCTTAGAAAAATAAATCTTTAACATACATTTTAATCTTGTCTTTTGTTGTTGTTTTTTGCCAACATGTTACCATAGGCCATCTGTTGAAAAGCTCACGCAAGATAAGGAGTTTCCAGTCCTCATGGATTTTGAGAAAATATACAGCTCCTTTTGCTGCTCCAAAAACTGACTTCAGAATTGAAAACCTGCCATTCATTGTTGATTTACAACTGATTTTCTTAGCTAACCCTTGCAAACCTAGACTTAACAGCTCTTGGATCCAGTGTTCATTAGGCAAACCTTGCTAAAGATCACAGCTAACCAGCTCTCATTTCATCCTGCAGAACTATGTTGCAAAACTCTTTTCCCAGGAGTTACACTTTGCTGGAATACAAATGAGAAGGCTCTCTTGGAAATGGCTTTGAAGGGGAAAAGGAGATTGTCAGCAAGAGATGTCAAATGTTTGCCAAATAACAAGAAAACACCTCTGTTGCCTAACCAAAATATGAAATTCTAACTCAGTAAGTCAAATAATATTTCATCCCTTAAAGATTTTTTTTTAAATACAAAGGCAGAATAACTCCAAAACTCTTCAATGAGAAAATATCAAGGGCTTTAGCCAAAAGAAGTTGAATAGAGCTCCCAAAGTCAATGGAGAAGATATCAGTGGAAATAACCAGGCACATGATGGAGTAGTCTAATGAGGAATGTTAATTTCAATAATCAAGATGATAGACCTTTACCTAAGTACCAAGTAGGATGAATGGCTTTGGCCCTAAAGTTTTTGTGACCAGTTCACATGCCTCAAAATCCATTTGGAATTTCAAGTGAGGTATAGGTGGCCAGGACATAGAGGATAAAAATAGCTACCAATGAAAGTTTAAAAAAGAGCATAAGCTCTGATTCTTCATTTAGAAGATAACTATAAAACTTAGCAATAAAGGAGCTAGAGTAAAAGAGATCCCAGTGCCTCCTTCCATCGTTTCTTTGAATTCCTGATATTTTTGTCAGGGCTTAGCTTTAGAGGCTGAAAATGATCTTCTTCTTCTTCTTCTTTTTTTTTTTTTTTCACTTCCTAGGAAGCCTCAAGACACATTCTGTGTTGCTGAACAGCTTCGGAGCACAGCCCCTGAAGATAAAACAAACGTCTTGACTCAGAGATGAAGGGAGACCCTGGAAGTATAAGATAATTTACATGGGGCTCTACTCACTTCATCTTCTTTTTTTTTTTTGTATTTCTAATATAAAAAATACATTTCTTCCTATTTGAATAATGGAAAGTGACAAAAGGCAGCCTTCAATGCAGGTGAGATTTAAATAGTCCTTTTTAGAAGAGTCACAAAAGATTGTCACTTCTGGAATCCTGGGAGAACTGAGAAAAAGAATTCTTGGCAGAACAATGAGAAAATAATATAGCCTAAATACTGCAGAACACACCTGGAATGCCTTTGTACCACTGGAGAGTTGGTGGTAAGCAATTTTTCTTAGAAAGTTGAGCAAAATCAGAGTTCTGACGAAGGACTTCAGGAACTAGGAAGTACGAGGTCTTAGTGAGTCCTGGTTCACATTTTTTCACACTTTGAGAATATTTGAAAAGCATGTGATTATAAATGCAATAAAGATGAAAACAGGCTAGAAGAGCAAGTATTATGAGAATTTGAAAAAGTAGAAATTCCCTACTAAGAACATATTAAGCAAATTTGCTTCTCTTACTTTAAGTAATATGATGTCAGACATTTGGGCCCATGCGTCAAGTCTCTTAGAACATTAGGGCTCTAGTCAGGGAATTTTTTTCTTTTATAGATTTAATGGGTACAGAAATATTTCTCTGAAAAGGCTTACTTACATATAGAGTACTGATAAATCTAGAACAAAAAGCCCAGCCAAACAACTGTATTTCTTCATAAATTAATTTGAAACAAACCCTCTAGGAAGAAAAATAACTCAGATATAATATATAAAGGGAAAAGGTGGCCCACATGCTGATCTAAGCAATTATTCTCTACCAGGATGTAGCAAAGGGTTAATCAGCAGCCATAAAGGAAAAAAAAAATCATGCAATCCCTTTGTAAAGCTGGATAATAAAGCCCCAGAGTTACAGTCAATGGAATGCCAGAGCTTTGCAGAAAAAGGAACCCAAGATTTGTACCAGCAGTGAGAATATAGAAAAGTTAAGTGTCCATTCAGTTACTTATAAACTCATTGCAACAATGCTTCAGGCAGTAAAGTAGCCTTTTTCCTGCAATATTGGTCAATGTACTTCCATGGTCTGAACACTTAGGCAGGTGGCATATATATTTGTTGTAGTTGAAGCCCAATTCAAACTATAATTTTACTCTTATTAGAAACATTGGACCTAGGAATATTTCAGTGGAGTACTGGAATGTTGACCATTTGGGGTTCCATGAAACTAGGTTTTGAAGACGTTAACAGTTAATCAGGAAAAGAAATTCTTCAGGTTCAAATCAGTTAATCTCTACTCCCAGGTAAAAATTATTAAATGTAATTCTTTTTATAGGCTTTATAGGGTATTTATTAGGCTTACATAGATGTTGGACCTCATTTGCCTAACTTTGTCGATGGGACTCTTTTGGAAGAATGCTTAGTAATATTGTAACTATTCTACAGATCAGAGTATGGAAATCCCTGAGAGTTCAATCTCTCTTCTTTGAATGGACTAATATCTAAATCTTCTCATAGATGGGCTACCTTTAATCCAATTTTATTTCATTCAGGTGTTTTATGGTCAGCTTTTGACAAAAAATAGCAGTTAAAATCACAAGCCCTTTTATTAATTTTTTCAATGTTTTTGCTTGCACGCACTAGTTGTTAAGAACTTGCTTAATATATTGTTGCAAAATTAAAATTAAGTGGTTTCTCTTTTGGAAGACTACCCCTCCACTTTATTATTATTATTTTTTAATTTGAAAGGACCCACTGATTTTTAAGAGTTGAATTTTGATCGAATCCACAATCTGATTTATATTGTTAGCTCTAGTCAGGGAATTTTGTCACAAATGGCAAAGGAATTTCTAAGATTTTTTATGATCACTAGGAAAGCCAATGAAATATGATTCAAACAGGTAATTCTTCAGTCTTTCTATCTCATTCCACCCTTTATTAAAAGAGAAATGGGTTTTACTGTGTTGCTATCCAATTGGAAAAACAATTTCTGAACTTGATACTTTTGGTGTGGGGGGTTCAGTTTAATTTTATTGAAGTTCCTCAAAATTTCAAATACTGAAAAAAAATCCAGACCTTTGAAAGTCAGACCCCCCAGCTGACATGTCAAGTGGGAAATCCCAGAGAACTTTGCCAGCTCATGTGCAATTCAAACAGGGACCTTGCTTCAGATTCCTCTTAAAATATGAAAATGTGGAAATTTCCTATTTGTTAATACTGATCTGACATTTCACAAATAGTCTATATTCAATGGCTTCTAAGATCCTATGAATATATGTTTTGAAAGTCATTCATTCAACATTTATTGAAATGGAAATATACTTCCTTTAAATAGATCACTGGTGGGAATGACATGATCCTATTTTTAAAAAACTGAAATGCTTGAGTAACAATCATTAATATCAACTGAACTGGCAAATATCCTTAGATCAGGAAATAAAAGAATCAGCACAGTTTCACATATATAATCTTAGTTTTTCCTTAGTGGAGAAAAAAATGTTTTCCAATCCATCTTGTATTTTCTCACCTCTAAAAATAAACAGATCCCTCTTGTCTACACAAGATTATTTTTTGAAAATCTACTTGCTAGGGAATCAGGGTGAAACTCTGAAGTTTTCAAGGTAATGTGATGTGTATGGTATTTGAATAGAGAACATCATAGTGGCAGTGGCTGGATGTTCCCTTTAAAGTAGCAGTCCAGCCTTCACGCAGCAATCACATTTTAAGCAGATCCTTAGTTGCATGACCATCATGTTATGCATGGATCACCTTGGTTTATATTGGCATTGGAAAAGACCTCCTTACTCAGAGAGCTTTTGAACAACAGAACTATTGATCTCAGCTACTGGTAAATATTACCCAATGATTTTATAGAATCTTTACTTCCTCTTTCATTTTCTATTCATTAGCAGTGACTGGTGAAAGTAAAATCAAGGGGTGGTTAAATGGATTATTTTCATTAATAACACCTACCTTGCATTTTACAGGTACATCTGGTGGCACACCACCTTGTGGAGAAACCAAGGGCATTGTTACAGTAAACTGGTCCAGTGTGATATTACAAGTATAAAAAATATTCCATTCTGTATCAAAACTAGGCACATGCCTTTATTTATAGTAACAGAAGTTAACAGAGTTGAGCAGTTTTGCCTTGGGTCCTGTTTGTTGGCATCCTACATCAGACAAACACATCTCTCAACACATCTCCGCCATAACTCCAGGGATCTAGTCTCAGGCTTATCTGTAGGTAGAGGAAGGTGAAATCACACTTGGATCTATAGTGGTGAGTAACTAAAAGCACAACCTCTCATTCATATTGCTTTAAAACATATACAGCATATATGTTTAAAAAAAAAAGTAAAGAATATATTGATCTCTTTTTGGTGCTGAACCAACAATATGGTATGATGCAAGGCTTTTAACAAATGATAATCATAGATACAAATTTTTCTGTAGATTATGTTTTAGACAAATGTGTCTTTTTAATATGTAAATCCTACACTGTAGGTTGTTCTTATTTTTTCATTTGTTTTTGCAGTGGTAGAAAATGCTGAATAATTGTCCATGAGCATGAGCCAAAGGTTCAGGTTCATTACTGAGATCCCCAGAATGCCAATATTTGCAATGCAAACAATTAGTATCCCACCATGTGAAGGGTTCTGACATATGGCCTGCCTGCCTCTAGATGGAGAGGCTCCATAAGAAGTCCTCCTATTTCCATGGACCCTGCATTGACACAGGGGCAGCTGTACAAAGCTGCCCTCTTAACCTAGTGATTTACTGTGCCAGACTCTGACTGATTACCAACAATAACAGAGACAGTAGTGTGAGTGGTAGACCCTCAAATCATTTTCATGTTGAACCTCCTGGGTCCAGCCACTTCCCCTTCCACAACAGCACCATTGTTTTTTCGGGGCACATACTCAAGGTCAATGCTGTTTTTGTGCTTGCCTTTCCCTCGGCTCCACACAAAGAGGAGGAGAAAACAAAATAAAACCACTCCCAGGAATGTGAAACAGCCCATGGCTGTGGATACCAGTATTGTTTTAAGGTCCAGGGAAAAAGTATTGGCATTGGTGCCATTGGAAATGGTGTCATTGGAGTCAGTCATGTACATAGGGGTCCTGTTTGCATAAAGAAAGCGGTCTGAGGCAAACCCTTTCACAGTCAAGGAGGCTGTGAAGGTGTCATTCCCAGCGGCATTGCTAGCGATGCAAACATACAGCCCACTGTCCTGATCCTGGGCAAAGCGGATTTCTAGGGTGCCATCGCCCAGCACAGTAGCTCTTCCATTGGACTTGGTAGTGATAAAACGCCTTCGGGGTGTTACCCAGGAAATCGCAGGCTGTGGGTCTCCATCGGCACTGCATTCTAACTGGACGGTCTGCCCTTCATCCACTAGCAGATGCTGCAACTTCTTTTCACGGATTTTGGGTTTTTTGCAGGTAAAGTAAAAAGAAAGGGCAGTGCTGTGAAAATCCTTGAATGACCTCTCACGGATAGTGTCTGGGCCAGCACACATGGGCTGCTGGCCTCCAAACTGTAAGGTGGGCTGTCGCTGCAGGATCCAAAGGAGACGGCAGTCACAGGCCAGTGGGTTGTTATTAATGCTCAAGACCTCCAAAGCCCTAGGGGAGGAGAAGACATTCTCTTCCAAAGTTTCCAGCAGGTTCTGAGATACATTGAGCACGCGAAGAAAGCGGAGCCCTTGGAAGGAGTGGGGTTCAATGGTGCGGAGCTGGGCCCCTACTATATGAAGCTCTTGAAGGCGAATCAGGTCAGAGAACATGCCTGCTTCAATAGTGCTGATGGGATTGTAGGAGAGGTTAAGGTGTGTCAGGTATACCAGGTGTTTAAAGGCAAGGAAGGGTACAGTGGACAGATTGGTGTTAGTAATGGAAAGGGATGTGAGGTTGAGGCCATAGAGGCTATTGGCAGGCATCATATCCAGTAAAGGCCAATAGTCAATCTCTAGGTGTTTCAGGTGGAATAATCTTTTAAAGGCATACACAGGCATATTGTTGATATTCAGATGCTTCAGATGGAGGCTGATGAGGCTGCGGAGGTGGGAAAGGGCTTCTGTTGGTACTGCTGTTAGGTTGCACTTCTCCAGGGTGAGCTGCTCCAAGCTGAGAAGCCCGCTGAAGGCCCTGTGTGATATATAAACCAAATCATTGTCCCCTACTTCTAGAGACTTGAGGTTATGCAGATCCTGAAACATGTAGTCCAGTAAAATGACGATCTTATTCTCGCTAATGTCCAGCTTAGTGAGGTTGGACAGTCCTGTGAATACTCCTAAAGGAACCAACTTCAGGCGATTGCCTTTCAGACGGAGGGAACGCAGGTTAAAGAGATTGTTAAATGCTCCGGGTTCCACATTGGCGATGACGTTGTCGCTCAAGTCTATCTCCTCTAGAAGGGGGTATGATATGAATTCTTCGGGGTTGACGCTTTTCAACCTGTTTTTGCTCAGGTCCAAGATTTTGGTCTCGATGGGAATACCCTCTGGGATGGCAATCAACCGCCTTCTATGGCAGCTAACAGATTTGTTCTGGGCAGAGCACTCACAGCGAGCAGGGCAGCCAATGGTGGATCCCATGAAGATTAACACCACAGCCAGACCCAGGAACGGCTGCCAGCATGATACGGCCGTGTGAAGCATGACTCCACTTCTTAGTCTACACCTTGGTCACAGGCCTGCATGGATGGGGCAGAAGAGGGAAGAGAAGTTAAGGTATGGCACAGACAGGTGAAGGGGCATACATGAGGCAGCAAGTATAATGGAAAGAACACTGGAGTTGGAATCAATCAGATGTCTGAGGGCTGCCATTCTTATCTGCACGATCTTGGATAAGATCACTCTATAGACTTCAGTGTTCTTAGCTACAGAATGGGGATAATGGTGGTAGTAATTAATTGTTGTAGTTTCCTGGAGTTATTATGACAAGTTCAGTGTCTGACACAGACTATGAGGCCAGATAGTATGCAATTCACACTCAACAATACTACCTTGAATTCCAATGAGAGGTCAATGACTAAGAGGAAACCAGTTCTGAGTGAAAGAGTGCCTATACCTCTAATGTTTAGGATATTTTCTACCAAAATGAAGCTAATAGAAGTTCCATTCAACACCAAGCCCCAGCATCCAATATACAAAGAAAGTTAAAGCCAATGCAAGATTTCAAGATTTTTTTATTCATTCATATATAGTTCTATTAAAAATGAACTTTGTCTTTTAAGGTAAACCTTTGCCAGAATTCAGTGAATTCTCATTTTTGAAGGCATTCTGTGTTTGCCTGCATTATCTCTCTGTATAGTTTTTCTGTTTCTTATAAAAAGATGAGATAGAATTGAGTTATAATGGATCTGGTAAATGTGCTTCCTTTATGATTTGGGATTAAATATTGAGGAGTAGAAGAATTGTAGTTTTAAGAGAAAAAACTTTGAATAACAATCTATAAACTATCATTCTTCTATACTCAAAGCAAGTGGATTTGTTAAAGTGAAATTAAATAGGTAACAAATAAAATTGGAAATAAGTATGTCTTAAATGTGTTAGGCAAATACTGACCTTACTGCTCAACTGAATAGCAAAAGGTATGTTGTTGAACTGTACTTCTCAATCTAAGGTCCCCTGGGGAACATTATTCATTCATAAACACCATATTTTATGCAAGATTATATAGCTTAAAACAAGATTTTGGACAGAAGAGTATGTGGAAACATCATAATTTATTTCTGAATTGTAAAAAAAGAATTAGAGAATAATTTTGTTATACTGTTTACATGTACAGCTATACTTACATCTATGGATATCCAAAAGAAAGTTATACATAAAAAAACAAGTATGATCTGACTTAATGGTGAATAACTAGATGACTATAAAAATTCCCCCCAAAATGTAGAAAAAAGTTGAAGACTCAGAAAGTGCTGCCCAAATCAGATAGACATAAAAAAGATAGTTCTGTGGCAGAATTATCATTATGTACAGACCAAATTAATATGTCATGAAAACCTGCTGAAAAACCATTGGAACACATTAGTAAATTCACATTGAAAAATGTATATAGTTATTTTCTTTAATATAAAAATAAGCCTTTGGGCTGGGGATGTGGCTCAAGCAGTAGCGTGCTCGCATGGCATGCGTGGGGTGCTAGGTTTGATCCTCAGCACCACATAAAAATAAAATAAAGATGTTGTGTGCACCGAAAAACTAAAAAATAAATATTAAAAAAATTCTCTCTCTCTTAAAAAAAAGCCTTATAGAAAACATTGTAAAATTTGTCACCAGCATTTCTGAAAAATATTAATTTCCTTTGAATAACTTTTAAAACACATAGAACTGACAACTATTAAAACCTACTGAGGAATCAAAACTTACTAAATAGAGGGATAAGTTGTATATTTAGGTTGAAAGATTTGGTATTATAATGAAACACATTAATAAAGATAGTTTAAACTTGAAAATCATTTTTAAATTTGAAATTTTTGAACTAATATACATAGATATTTGAAAGACAACTTATTAAGTTTTGATTCCTCAGCTGTCATATTAGTTTTGGTTTCTTGTCAAGTTTGATCTGGTTCGTCTACAATAGAAAGAAAATGAAAGTGTGTAATAGTAAAAGTTGTTACATAAATTACATCCATACAAAAAACACTACCATAGATTTATGTTTGGAAGAATAGACACATGAGAATAATCAGAAACATCAAATAAAAATATAAAGACTACCATATATTTTAAACATAAGATGTAAAATTATAATAAATTATGATATTTACATAAAACACAAAATCAACAGAGTAAGGAATAATATCTAAATGTATCTGAACAGTCAGTTTATTTTGAAGATGGCATTTTAATTCAGTGAGAAAAATATAAGTAATTGGTTAGTTGGAAGAGTTGCATTTTCTTTTCACTATTTCTACTACAACAAATTTCAAGTGAATTCACTTGAAATGATTAAAATAGAAGAAAAATGTACAAGAAAATTTGATTATTTTATAATATTAGAGTTGCAAAGCAAATATGTATCCAATACACCACAAAGTTTAGTTCTATACTTATTTACGTAAAGATGAAATTATGACATATACTCCCATTTGTGTGTATGAATATATGTATGTTAAAATCATGTGTCACAAGATAGGAATATGTTTAGTATTTATAAAAATCAGATCTTTTTCCAAAGTGGTTGTACCTTTTGACATCCCTCACTAGCACTGCATAAGAGTTTCAGGAGCTCTACATATACTTCATCATGAGTACTCTCAGTCTTTCATATTTTAGCCATTCTGATAGGTATGTAGTATTATCACTATATTTTCCTAATAACCTATGAAGCTGAACATCTTTTTATGCTTACTGTTCATTTATACAGATTATTTGATATATTTTATCTTCAATATTTTGGTAATTTTAAATAAGTTTGTATTTTATTGAGATGTAAAAGTTATATCAAATAAAGAAAGAGTATTTAGAATATGTAAGTATTGTGAATATTTTCTGCCATCTATAGTTTACCTTTTCATTTTCTTATTGGTGTCTCATAAAGAACACAGGTTTTAAAACCTAAGTACATTTCAAAATTTTTCTATCTTATGATTTCTACTTTTTGGGTTCTCCCAAGATCTTTGCCTATTTAATGTCTCTATGCATTCTTCTAGAAAGTTTGTAGTTTCATCACTTACATTTAGACCTATGATCCATTCTGTATTGATTTTTGTGTTGAGTTGGAGGTGAGATGAAGACTTTCCCATACAGTATCCAGTTTTTGGAGTGTTATTTCTTAGGACTTTCTTTTCCCTATTGAGTTACCCTGGAGAATTTTTTAAAAAATCATTTGCATGTGTCTATTCTGAATTCTACTATCCACTGATTTATGTCTATACTTTCACCAAAACCACAGGTCTTGGTTATTATTGCTATGTATGTTAACTTTGTCTTGAAATCAGCTACTCTTGGTCCTCCAAAAATTATCTTCAAAGAATCTTTCAGTTCTTTGAGGTCATTTAAATTTCCATATGAATTTTGGTATCATCTCGTTAATTTCTAAAGAAGTCTTCTGAGATATTGATACTGTGTTGACTTTAGATAAATTTGTGTGAAAATATTGAGTTTCCAGCCCATAAATGTGGTAATCTCTTCATTTACTTAGGTCTTTTTTAGATTTCTTTCAGCAAATGTTTTGTCTTTCACAAAGACAGTGTTTCTTTTCCAATTTTTATACTTTTCTTGTGTCTTTTTGCATTTGATAGTACCTCTAACACAATGTTGAATACAAATGCTGAGAACTATTTTCCTTACTTCATTCATAAACTTGGAGGAAAATCATTTTTTCCACCATGAAATTTAACTGTGGATTTTTCATAAACGTTCTTCCTTAGGTTGAGGCAGTTATTTTCTCAGTTAACTAAGAATTTATAACAAAAATAAATATTAAATTTGAAGGTGCTATTCTGTATCTATGAAGATGATCTGCTTTTTTCTCCATTATTCATTTTAGGAAGTAAATAACACTGATTATTAACATCAAACCAAACTTGCACTCTTGGGATACACATTACCTTGCCATTTTTAAATATATTGTACTTTTATGTTTTGTTGGATTTCTTTTGTTAATACTTGGTTAATTTTTGTAGTTCAGGAGAATTTTTTCCTCTAGTTTTTATTTTCTTTGTCATGTATTTGGGTACGTTTAATATCAGAATAATATATGTCTAATAAAACCAGTTGAAAAGTATTTCTCAGTGTTTGTGTAAGATTAAATATTTCAGAAAGAAATAACAAAAAAAATATCAGTGAAACCAAGAGTCTAGAATTTTCTTTTTAGGCGTTCTTTGGACTATAAATTAATTTTCTTAGTAGATGTTGGAATACTTAGATTTTCTCTTTCATTTTTGTGTCAGTTTTGATAGTTTGTTTTTAAAGACATTTTCCTATTTCATCTAAGCTATCAAATTTAATTGTCTGAAGTTGTCATAAAGTTGTTATTTTTCTAATGTTCATAAGATCTGAAAATTGTCTCTTTCAGTTCTGACACTGGTAGGTTGTACTTTTCTTTCTTCTTGATAAATCTAGCTAGAATTTTTCAAGGAACTTTTGCTTATATTGATTTTCTCTGTTGTGTGTCCTTGCTATTTTATTAATTTATCTTCTTATCCTTATTATTTTTGACCTTTGGGTTTAGTTTGCTCTTTTATTTATTTAATTTTTGGCTTCCTAAGATGGAAACTTAGAGAAATCATTTTGGACATCCTTATTCTCTAACATAAGTTTTTGAAACTATAAATACTCCCTCCCACCCCGTATGTTTTACTATAGTTGCAGTTCATAAATTTTAATTCTTTAAAAAACTGATCAAATTGTTTTCTAATTTATTTTATGCTTCCTTCTATTACCCATGAATGCTATAGGATTTAGTTGGTTTATTTACAAATATTCTGATTTTTCTAGATGTCTTATTTCAAATTTCTAATTTAATTCTGTTTTTATGAGAGAAAATACTACATAGAAGTTTAATCTTTTGAAATCTATTGTTTAACTAGATCAGCATATGATCAATCTTGGTGACTGTTTCACATTCCCTTTAAATGGATGTCATTTACATTTTTTTTTAAAATATTTATTTTTTAGTTGGACACAATATCTTTATTTATTTTTATGTTGTTCTGAGGATCGAACCCAGGGCCTCACATGTGCTAGGCAATTGCTCTACCACTGAGCCACAACCCCAGCCCTCATTTACATTTTTGATGTGCATTGCTCTCTAAAAGTCATTATGGTTAATGTTGATTATGTTTAGATCTTCTAAATCCTAAACTTTTTCAAAGTTGCTCTAGTAATACAGAGAGAGATGTGTTAAAAATCCATAACTACAAAGGTGATAAAGCTCTGAACACCATCCTGTGGTATTTTTTGGGTGTGTTGAAACTTTAGGGGGTGGGACCTAATGGAACAAAGTTAGATCATTGCTGGACCTTTCCTTGAAGGAGGTAATAGGTACTTGGTTCCTTCCCTCTATTTTTTTGCATCCCAGCTGTCATTAGGTGAGCAGACCTCCTCTGCTACTCACTCCTGCCATGATGCAGTGTGCTGCTTCAACTCCAAACAGGGGCAAGTGATCATGTCCAGAATCTGAGTCAAACTCTTTACTCCTTGTAAGTTATCTCAGCTGTTTTGTCACAGTGACAGAAAGTCAACTAACACAATATGAACTGGCTTCAGAAAGACATGGGAGCCTTATAATAATATGTTTCCATTTATATCTCCCCATCTTTGGTGGAGAGAAGCATAATGAGCTCTAGGCATAGTGGCAAGGGTGCGTGAAGACAAGGAATACCCTGTGATAGTGAACTTAAAATAGTTCAGGATGACTGGAATACTAAGGAGAGAAGAGGCTTTACTTATAGGAGTAAGTAAAAGAGTGAATTTATATGGTGCTTATAAACTATGATAAGCTATTTGTACTTTATCATGAGGGTAATAGCAAGCCATTTACATGTTTTGTGCAAAAGAATAATATGATCAGATTTGCATTTTGGAAATCACAAAAGAGACTTGTAGGGGGGAAAGAGCTGAATCTGGAAACTCAATGACTCTTGTATTCATCCAAGATAAAAATAGTAGTGACTACAATAAGGGCTGTGGGAGTCAACTTGGGTTACAGGAGCAGATTTGAGATATACTCGGATGCAGAGCAGAAATGCTCCACTTATGGACTGTCTTCAAAGTATGTTGGAGAAGAAGAGGTGAAGATGAGGAACTTAAAGCAGTAACATGTGGAGGAATTCTTTTTTCCCTGATGGTATACATTCCTGGACCAATAGGTCTGGGGTCCTTGAGTAAATTAATGATTTTTCACTTCTTGAAAATATTCTTCAAATATATTCTAGTATTTCTTAGTAGGGCAGGGAAATGTATTTTCTTTTATAATTATGTGGCTATTAATATTTGCAAGATAAAGCTTCCATTATACTATTTACACTTTCCAGTTTATTTTGAATTGATAATTATGACTGAGTGAGTCATTTTTTTTTCATAAATTCCACTGGAGAATACTGTTGTTATAGGCAGAGTTTGCTCAATGTACACATCAACAGTTAGAGAAGGGGATAATTGGCATGTTATTTATGATTTTTTTTCCTGTAATAGTTTAGGGTAAGGGCTTTTTGAATACTTTTCTATGGGCATCTACCAAGAAATATAGCAGAAAGGAATTCAATTAAGGGGGGGTTACATCTAATTTTTTTAAAAAAATGGTTATTTTGGCTCTGGTCAAAATGAAGGATTGTTAAAAGGATTAGTACTCAGCAAGCAGGCAAAGTTGCTTCAGATCTGGATTCTCTTATCGGTTCCACTGGCAGAAGTAGACAATTTGGAGCCTTTTCTCGAGCATTTTCTTTGATGTAGCTTGGAAAACTGTGGAGGAAGGTTCTGCTTTGTCATTCCAACCATAAGTGTTTCTCAGGTTTAGTCTAGAAGGGCAGACTGCTGACTCCATTTAGCTTTGCTGTCATCAGAAATCTTACAATCAAAGTTTGCTCATAATGCCCAACTGTGACCAATGTTTGACAAGATGAACTTTGTTTCATTAAGAATAAAGCAGGAAACTAAAATCTATAGGGAGCTTACGAGGGCTTTTCTACTAATTCCAATCAAAGAGACTCTCCAGCACAGTGATTAATTCCCTTTGAAGCTTAGTGTGTGAAGCTGGATATTTTCATACTCACATTTCTCATATGTTGGGTACTTATTTCCCACCTCTTCTATTAACTAAAAAAACACAAATGAAAACATCAGGGAGTGTACTTTCAAAATAGCAAAAATTTGGGCTTATTTACCCCTGGCTCAAATTCTGATTGTGACATATGTTAGATAAGAATCATAGCTATTGTTATCCACGTTTCATATCTCTCCTTGGTTAATTCATGATAATAAAACAGAATAAATGTGAGCACTAAAGATGATATATATAAAGTGCTTAGCACTTTCATAACTGTCATTATCATCATTTTTTTTATGGTAGAATGTTTTGGTTTGTTGAAGCAGATTCTATCAAGATGAAAATCAAGCCACAGAAGGAGATGGATTTCCTCTGAGGACAGGAGAACACTTCAGAAAGAAGTCCTCAAATGGATGATACAATGTTCAGGAAAAGTGGACAGATCAGTAGAATGGAGAAAGAGAAATGGAGAATTTCAAACATCATCATCTTTTCAAACACAAGAACAGGGGTGACAGTTCTTCATTATTTAAAAAGAAAATTTAGAAGGGATACAGCTGCTTTGATAGATGATATAGTAGTGATAAATTGCTGAGCCTGGGAATTTTATGATTAATTTAGTTCCCTGGCAACTGAACAAGGGCACAAAACAATAAATGCAATAAATGGATAGTGCAGAAATCCCTGTAAACCTTCACATTGGCTAATGATAGGATTTTTTTCCCCAGTAAAACTATTTTCCAAATGGAGAGGGATATGTGACAAGAAGAGCCAGGTGGGGAAGAAAATCAAGCAAAGGATTTAATGAATAAAGCCATCTGAAACACATCTGAAGTCATAAAACTGAGATTTAAAGTTTCCAGGTATCTAAAACTGTAAATCAGAAAGACTGGTCTGTGTCAAAAATCAGATACGAAAGAGTTGTGAATGTCCTATAAAACATTTGAAAACTAACAGAAATAAATTTCAGTGTGAGCAGGTCTTGAAACTCACCAGGGGTTGCCCAAGTTCTTTGAAGGACATAAGTGAACTTAAGCTTGAAGCCGGAAGTCCCAACCCTGGCAGGAACCAATGGATTTGCAATCTTTCTACAGAAAAGAAAAAAAAGTATCCTTCTCCATGATCTCCAATTATCCTCCAAAGTATTTACCTTTCTCACTACTCATTCTTGGTAAGGAAGAAAGTTTCAATATTAAGGGTCAACTTGCAGAAATTTGGAGGGGAAATGGTAACAGTTACTATGAAAAACAGACTTGGAGAATATCCGACGTGTTTTATATTGTAAGATAATTTTTAAACCAAAACTTATCTGTGTCAATGATAAAATTACTCAGTGGTTTAGGCAGAAGAAAAAGCAGTTATGTTGTAAATATTTCTCAATTAACTATATTTGGATTACCAATTCTGCTAAAAATTGAAGATAGCATTTTGAACTCCAATTACTTGGCTAGAAAATATTAGATGATTGCAATTATCATTTGGTTTGAAGCCCATATATATAATGTAAGATTCTATCTGTATGGAAATGAGTGTTAATATAATTTAACGCAATGAAGTCTATATAAGTTGATACAAAGTGGGCATACAAATAGTAAATTGAACATGAAATCAGATAACATCTTTATTTTTTTTCCCTCTGTTGTCATTTTATAATTCATTTAGGATAGGTAAGGAGATTAAGAAAGTTTTTATTTAACTGGAACTGTCATTGGTAACAGTGTCCTCTGAGGCTGGTAGATTTTAAAGTTGACATTTTTCATGTGGCAATTTCTGGGGCTTTTCAGGATCCACAATCAAGGGATATCTCATGCACAGCTCCCTCTGATTTGGATGAGTGAATCTCTGTCTGGCTTGTTGAAATAGTCATTCCACAGTCCATGGGAACACTGAATATGCTGAGACCATATTACCCTCCTATGTGGCCTTATTGTAAAGAATATAATACTGGTTCTGGCTCTGTCATGCATGTTGGCTTCAAGGACATGGGAAAAACTCATTTGCCCAGAGAGAAGCTGGAACTGATGCCAGAGATGGGAATTTCTGACCTGATATTAACAGAAATGAAACTAAGTTGGCCAGGAGTATGAACACACAAGGTGAAACTTTAATTAGGGCACAAGCCTTTTGTTGGGTTGCTCAGATAGGCTAGGGTCCATTTTTTGCCATCTGATTCTGTAAAAGTACTTTTGCTTGAGGGGACAATTTCCATTTTTTCCGTAGCAGGATGTTTATTAGACCTGTTGGGGTAATTTGGTTCCCATGAGTTGATTGTTTCTGCTTGGGACTGGGGCAATCTCATCATGGGGTGATCTGCCTACAAGGCTCTGTTGCTTGTGGAAGGTATAGGGCAAAGGTCAAAGAGGTGTAGATGATATTCTGGGGGGGTCCAGGGCAGGTTGTTGTGAAGTAGGCAGTTGAGTGTGACTCTAAATCTTGAAGGACCTGACTTATTCTTATCTTGACATCTTCAGCCTTTAAGGGGATGGATTATCAGCATTAGGTAAACACTCCTCTATGCGCAGAGTTGTGGGAGAATGTGACCCAAAGTTTCAGGCAAAGAGGACAGATACAAAATGAAGCTAGAGATGGCATCCCCTTATCTTTCTTTAAGTTATTCATTAGGCATCAGCAGGCCCAGGTGAAGAGTTGATGCTTTTAGCAAAGGCAGCTTCTCTAAGTCCCGACTACAATTGGTGTCTCAAGCTCCTCAGTTTTTGTGGTACTTTTAATGGATCATGAGTTACTTGGGAATGCATATGCCCTTCGTCCCCATAGTGGTCCCAACTGCCTCAAAAATGCAAAACAATCCTCAGGCAGCAGCAACATCCTTATTCTCTTTTGTGACAGAGTAATCTACTTAATATTTGTTTTCAAAATTTGCCAGAAAAGGGTTAGGCTGAAAGCCTGCTGTACGTTTAGCCATAGCAGAAGACGATTGAAGATTCCATATAATCCTGTGAAAGCTCTTATCTCCTGACTTCAGGAGGAGGGGATAGCACCCTTCTTGCTTGGTGTGTCATTTGCCTAAGGTTATGGTCTTAGTATTGGAGCCAAAATTTCCATCCAGAATTTTTAGAGCCCTTTTGTTCTATTCTTTCTCATTGATTATTTCTGTATATAGTTCATTCCAATTAATAGAACTGATTAAAAAAACAGATTTTTTTTTTACAGTAACACTTTTAAAACTAGAGAAAACGTACCATTTCCTCATTTATCTCTGGGCTCTGCTTTTGTATCTTTTTCTATGGTTCTGAATCAATTTTCTACTGGACTGGTATTTTAAAACATGAGTTCATCTTGTATTCAAGTGACTGGTGAACAATTAGCAAAGCTTGTCCAAAGTCATTAATTAATGGTTTCTGTTTAATCTTTGTTGCAACTGGAGTACCCTCTGTTCTGGTGTTTATTTTTATCTCTTTGAAATGTAAATTATTTGCTCTTCTCTTACAGTTCTTTCTGAATCTCCTTTTGGCCTACATAGAATTACTTGGGACATGTAGGGTATGCCTACTTTTCTGAAAACTTTTATCTTTAAAAGTGGTTTTTGTCTAGCTTTGAGGTTTTTCTCTTTGAAATTAATGCTACTAGTTAAAGAGTAGTTGGTTTAAGATGCCTGATGGCCTCACAGATGTGTTGTAAAATGTTCCCAACCTATAAGGCAATATTGGGTAATGGCTAAGAGTGTAAATATACAACAGAACTAAACCCTCTCTTATTCTCAATGTTCTTAATTCAAACACAGGAACAATAGTAACTATCCTAGCTGGTTATTGTGAGAATCAAAAGTGATCGTGGAGGCCAAGTCAGATTTTCATCCTTCATTATTATTTAGAGAAAGGGAAAAGGTGTCAAACACAGATCCCCTCATTTGAGAGAGTACTAAAAACCTTTTTTCATGTAAATAGTTGCCTACAGAATAGATAATCTCAAGTTACTGGATTAATATATTAAGGTAGATATTTACATCTATTTAGTATTTTATATTGGAGATCCAAAAATTAACTCAGAGAACAAATTTCTGTGAAGAAATTACTTAAATCCCTTTAAATATATTTAGAGCTATGAAATATGTGCTTCACTTTAACTGGAGTGAAAAAAAAATAAAAGGTTGTCTGGCTACCTTTCTGTGATAATTACTCAGCCTTCAAGATCCACCCAGGCCAATCTGTATGAAGTGTGTGACCACAGAGGTTAATAACCTCCTTCATAAGGTTATTAAATTTTACTAGAGAAAATAAGATCAAATAGGGAAGAATTCTGTTAAGTAGTTTCCTTTCAGAATCTTGAATTTTATATATTGTTCCATGAAAAACTGGACTCTTTGAAGTGTGGATATTCATGAACAAAGGAGAGTCTCTCTAGAGATTACCTGATTTTAATTAGTTGGTGCTGAAGGCACCAAGATATTTTAGCTTTTTTCTTGTTCAAAGCTGTTCAGATAAGATAGGTGTCTTAAATCCCTCCTGGAACACTCTGAAAATGAAACAAATATAAATTTCTACCAGCTTCGGAAACTGATAAATCCCGAAATCTCAGTAGTGTACACTGCAGAAGTTTATTAGTTGTACTCCACAAAGACATGGAGGGACTTGGGCTCTATTTTACAATTCTACCCTTTTCTAAGTTTTTGAAGTCCTTTTCATTTGACATGGAGAAAGTCATAAAGTATCACAAATAAGACGTTTTCATGAACCAGATGTGACTCTTGCACCCATAATTTCTATTTGTATTTCACTAGCCAGAACTCAGTCCTATGGCTATCCCTAATAGCAAGGGAGACTGGGAAATGTAGCTTATTTACATGGCTATGAGTAAGAGGTAATAAGTTTGGAAAGTATGTAGTCTTTTTATGGCAAAATAAATACAAAATTATATTAAGTATTAATCTAGTATGTATATATTTTGGCTTATATTTTGTTTAAAAATTGTTCTAGAAAGGATTTAGTCATCTGGAAAATTTCCTATATTTTATCTAAAAGACCATATTTTATCTCAACTGTGGTGTCTCCAAACTGCAAATATAGAGTGAGTCAGTGGGAAAGAAAAGGCTCAGGCCATAACTGATCCAAAGAGAGCTGCACATTTGCCTCAGTCTATCTGATGTGTGTAGAAGCCCTTTTCATACATAAATCTGATTTTCTCTGCTCATTTGTGCCTCAAAAGAATAAAAATGAAGAGCAGTGATCTTAAGCTAAACTCAGTGCCCTACACAAAATGCATGATAAGTGCCTATTGAGGTAATAAAAATAGAACACAATGTTCCAAATACCAGTTCTTTCTTACTAATACGTGGCTTTGTCAAATCTGTTTTTCACTTGCAATATTATTTAACATTATTTTTAAAATGAACACATTTTGAAAACTTACACTAAAAATAAAAATGCATAATTCAAATGGAAAACCCAAAGGGAAAATAATAATTGGGAAGTAAGTAAAAAAAATTATACATATACATATACACACAGACCCACAATAGGAACAAAATGATGTTATAGTCTAGCTAAATCTTCTTATCTTTCAAGAGACTTGCTGTCTATTAGAAGAATATTCAGGGTCAGAAAGGTGTTAAAATTAAATCTTTCTCATTATAATCAGAAGATCAATTGTATACATAAAAGGGAATAGCTCTGTCCTCACAAAATCAGTTACTGAATACTTTGTTTTCTAATACCAAAGCACTACACAGGAATGCATCTCATAATTTAGGTTACACAGGCATTGCTTTATTCACTTATGATGCTTCATTTACTCAACTTCTTTGGGTCAAATATTTAACATATGCAGGAATATGAATTTATATCCAAGCCTTCTGTCCTGAGCATTCTACAACTCCCATCTTCTCCCAACACTGTTTTTCTTTTATATTTGTTCTAATTAGTTATACATGACAGTAGAATGAATTTTGACACATCGTACATAAATGGAGTATAATTTCTCATTCTTCTGGTTGTACATGATGTAGAATCACACCAGTTGTGTAGGCATGTATGCACATAGGTTAATAATGAATGAATAAAGAAAATGTGGAATAGATACACAATGGAATATTGCTCAGCCTTAAAGAATAAATGAAATTATGGCATTTGCAGGTAAATGGATGGATCTGGAAAATATCATGCTAAGTGAAATAAGCCAATTCCCCAAATCCAAAGGCCAAATGTTTTCTCTGATATGCGGATGCTAATTCATAATAAGAGGGGAGGCTATGGAAAAATAGAGGTACTTTGGATTAGGTAGAGGGGAGTGAAGAGAAGGGAGGGGGTATGGGGATAGGGAGGACAATAAAATGAATCACACATTATTACTCTATGTACATATATGACTATACCGATACTTTTTTTCATGTAGTTTTGGCATGTCTTTTCATTTCGTTCTTTCAAATCAATTGCTATAGATAGATGAAAGAAGGAAAATGTGTTGATACTCTAAGTTATTGAGGTAATAAATCATATTTTCATTGATTTCATGGTTTCTTTTAGTTGAAAATATATACATAAGACCAAGATATTCATTCTATTTATATATGTATAGGGGAGGAAAGTTCAAATATAAGTATTTTTAGTATTTTTCAGTTTGTTTATATTTTGATAAACATTTCTGGAATCCCAGGGAATCACATTATCATAAATGTTATATTTACCTTCATATAATATACTTGCTAATCATCCATATCTGGATAAATTGTCTTGAAAGAAAACCATTACATGACTCAGCCAACAGATTCTCATGATTAAAAATGAAGGTGAAAAACAGATGAAGTATGAAAGAACTCAGAGCCTGTAAGACAGCATATATCAAGAAATGAATCCTGGCAATTTAACATGGTGTCTTAGAAACCAATGTCATTTGAGGCTTTTACCCAGCCACTTTAGGAGTATAATTCATAGATCATGTTTGTGTGAAAACTTCACTTGAATTTAAAGCCATGTGAAGTCTTAATTTGGCTTTCAGATAAGTAAACTGATTTTTAAACTAGGCCTCTTAACTCCTAACAGTTTATGCCTGGAAGAAAAGGCAATATAAACTAATAATTCCTGGATCAAATTATTATCATATTTTTCCTTTTTAAATTTTTTAAATTTTTTTGGCACAAATTATTTATAGGCCTTATTACATATTTTCCACTGTTTCAAAATGATTATACTAATGACAACATTTATGATATGTGTTATAGTGAATATGAGGTGTTCCCCCTCAAAACTGTTAATACAGAAATATTCAGAGATGAAATTATTAGATTGTGAGAGCTATAATCTTTTCATCCTAGTTTGAATGGACTTACTGGGTAGTAACTGTAGTCAGATGGAGTGTGGCTAGAGGTGGTGTGTCACGTGGGGCATGCCCTAGAAGAGCACATCTTCCTTGTGCCCCCACCCCGGCGGCTTCTTTACCCCACCAGGAGCTGACCAGCTTTCCTTCACTGGGCCCTTCCCCAATGATGTGCTGCCTCAGGTTGGTCCCAGAGCAAATGAGTTGGCCATCTATGGACTGAGACCTTTGAAACCTTGAGCCCCAAATAAACTTTTCTTCCTCTAAATTGTTCTCCTCAAGTATTTTGGTCCCAGGGACACAAAAACTGACTAAAACAACATAGTTATATTCCTTTTCAGTCCTCAAAACAACCTCCCCTGAGATAGCAAGTGTTCTTGTTACTGTTTTATAGATGGAAAAACCAAGTCTGTGGATTAAATTTATTTGTTCAAGGTCATACTGTAGAGAAGTAAAAGAAGAGCCAGGTGTGGTGACGCACACTTATAATCCCAATGGTTAGGGAGGCTGAGGCAGGAGGATAGAGAGTTCAAAGCCAGTCTTAGCAAAAGCAAGGCACTAAGCAATTTGGTTAGACCCTATCTCTAAATAAAATACAAAATAGGGCTGGGGATGTGGCTCAGTTGTCAAGTGCACCTGAGTTCAAATCCCCAGTACAAAAAAAAAAAAAAAAAGAATTAAAACTCAGAGTTTTTTGGCTCTCAAGTCATAGTAATTCTAGTAAAAATAACCCTGGGTTCTAAGTTGGTTTTATTTCAATCTCCTTAACAGGTTATGCAATTGAGTCTCAGAAGGTCATTGCAACTAGTTCAAGGTCATTGAGATAGTAAGGGGCAGAGCTAGGATTCCAACTAACCCAGGTCTGTTATCGCTTTGCTGAACTCCTGTACCTCACTTTGAAAACTGAAGATCTCCCATATCAGAGAAACAAAGAAAAATGAGTGCTGTCTCAATACTTTATAAATTAGATAACCATATTTATTGGCTATAGCTTTATTAAGGTCTTATTATATTTTATTAATATCCCATGTTCTAATCATGGACAACTGAAGTTGGGAGAGAGCTACATTTGTGTCTGCTCTTGTGTTTTACAGATAGAATAACCAAAGAATATGTCACCCTGTAGTATGTTGTTTTTAAATTCTTTGGGTACAAACCAAGGAGTGGGATAGCTGGGCCAAATGGTGGTTCCATTCCCAGTTTTCAAAGGAATCTCCATACTCTTTCCAGATTGCTGGTGGGACTGCAAATTGGTGCAACAAATGTAAGAGTATGCCCTTTTCCCTACATCCTTGCCAACACTTATTGTTGTTTATATTCTTAATAGCTGCCATTCTGACTGGAATAAAATAAAATCTTAGAGTAGTTTTGATTTGCATTTCTCTAATTAATTGCTAGAGATATTGAACATTTTTTCATATATTTGTTGATTGACTGTATATCACCTTCTTGTTCAATTCCTTGGCCCATTTATTGATTGGATTGTGTGTGTGTGTGTGTGTGTGTTGTGTATGTGTAAAGATTTTTTTTTTAGTTCTTTATATAACCTAGAGATTAGTGCTCTATCAGATATGCATATGGTAAAAATTTGCTCTCATTATGTAGGCTCTCTAATAACTTCACTGATTGTTTCTTTTGCTGAGAAGCTTTTGAGTTTGAATCCATCTCATTTATTGATTCTTGATTGTAATTCGTATGCTATAGGAGTATTATTAAGGACATTGGGGCCTAATTGGACATGATGAAGATTTGGGTCTACTTTTTCTTCTAATAGACACAATGTCTCTGGTTTAATTCCTAGGTCCTTTATCTACTTTGAGTTTTGTGCATGGTGAGAGATAGAGGTTTAATTTCATTTTTTTACATGTGGATTTCCAGTTTTCCCAACATCATTTGTTGAAGAGGCTATCTTTTCTCCAATATATGTTTTTGGTGACTTTGTCTAATATGAGATAACTGTATTTATGTGGGTTTGTCTCTGTGTCCTCTATTCTGTACCATTGGTCTACAAATCTATTTTGGTGCAAATGCCATGGTATTTTTGATATTATAGCTCTGTAGTATAGTTTAAGGTCTAGTATTATGGTGCCTCCTGCTTTACTCTTATTGCTAAGGATTGCTTTGGCTATTCTGTCAGTACATTTTCAAAAGGTGACTTGTTGTGGTTTTTATTGAGCACTACAGTACTATTAGCAAACAAATCTTAAATGAATACAATGACGACAGCACATCAGATGAAGAAATGATGGCTGAGTGTGGTGGTGCTTGCCTGCAATCTCAGCAGCTTCAGAAGTTCAGACAGGAAGTGTTACAAATTCAAAGACAGGATTGGCAACATAGTGAGGCCTTATGCAACTTAGAGGGATCCTGTACCAAAATTTAAAAAAAATAAAAATAAAAAGGCCTGGGAATGTGGCTCAGTGGTTAAGTGCCTCTGGATTCAATCCCTGGCACAAAAAAGAAAAGAAAAAGAAATGAAGGTAGGGCCCTGAAATTTTAATTTTGTTGAATCCATACTTTGCAACACTATCATGAACTTTCTCAACTGTAATAGTTAAAGTACAATGCACAAATCAAAACTAAAATGTTAGCTTCAGTTTTAAGACTGGAAAAATATTACTAAACTGGTATAAATGACATATTTTGATTTGGACTATTAAATTTTAACATATATTCATAAGTATTCTATGTGTCCTAATCTTGCACCAAAGATAGTTTAGTTGTAAATGAATTTTAAGCCATCAATGTTTATAGCAGCACAATTCACAATAGCTCAACTGTGGAACCAACCTAGATGCCCTTCAGTAGATGAATGGATAAAGAAAATGTGGTATATATACACAGTGGAATGTTACTCAGCAATAAGAGAATAAAATCATGGCATCTGCAGGTAAATAGATGGAGTTGAAGAATATAATGCTAAGTGAAGTTAGCCAAACCCAAAGAACCAAATGGCAAATGTTTTCTCTGATACAAGGATGCTGATTCATAATGGGGATGAGGAATGAGCAGGGAAGGAAAAGATGAACTTTAGATAGGGCAAAGAGGAGGGAGGGAAGAGAGAGGGTAGGAGGGTAGGAAAGATGGTGGAATGAGATGGACATCATTACCCTAAGTCATGTATGAAAACATGAATGGTGTGACTCTACTTTGTGTTCAACCAGAGACATAAAAAATTGTGCTCTATTTTTGTAATATGAATTGAATCGCATTCTGCTATCACATAAAACAAATTAGAATACATGAAATAAAAGAAAAATATGCCACTTGGACTGGGCCACTATTTGTAAAATTGCTGAGCACAGGGACTCTTCCAGGCAAAGGAGGACTTATGATCACCATTCTGGGCCAGATAGACACTGTCTCCTGACAGTCCTAGGCTGGTGTTTTCCTTGGCCTCAGCAGTTCCATTATAAATGTTCTTGTTCTAGATGTTGCTCTCAAAACCAGTTGAGTACTTTCAACATTAGTCTGAAGAAAAATTTCTTTCTTTGATCCTAATTGATTAATCTAGTTTAGGGAAAAATATCTAAGATTAAGGGGAAAATATCTAAGATTAAGTAGGAAATTTGTGATGAGAATTAAGCAGCTTTCTCCTGAGTCTTGGGGGCTTTGCCAACATGGCATTCAGAAGACTAACAGTAAGGAGTTTGCATTTTAACCCTGAGTAAACAACATTGATTTTTATGTCCCATTTTTGCTGTGGGAAGAACGATGCTTATGAATTCTATTAATGCCTCAGGAGATGCGTTGCCTTTGACTTTCAGTAGTTGTTCTGCACTCTGGTGTGAGAATATTTTGTATAGTAGATGTATTTTGGTACCAACAATGTTATAAAATGGGGCTGAATTCATGATGAAAGACTAAAATCAGAAATTATTTATCAAGAAATCATAGACATAAAGGTATGTCTTGAGATACAACCAAAAATAATACAAAAAGGGGACAAGACATGTTGGATGGCCATGTCTGTTCAATTCCAGATTTGCATCTGGTGCTTACTCTGCTAATCACATGCAAGGAAACTCATAGAACCTCAGTTCCCCAATGTAAATACCTGCATCTTTCAAGGATTTACTGAGAGTTGAGGTAGTTACCACAGAGGAAGCCCTTATCAAATCTTTTTTTCTCACCTTAATTTTCATTTAAAATAGCACAATCACACCCCGAGTTCTGTAGCTGTACTTTTATTTTTCACATTAGTCATATAAAAAGTCATAATCCTCATCCCTCCCTCCATTTTTCCTTACTTTGTGCCTTCTTTTGTCTTACCTCTCTGCATCTTTCCTTCTTTTTTTTTCCTTATTCTGCTTTACTCCCTCTGTTCCTTTTTTTAATGAAAAGAAGGTGGACAAAGTATTATAAAATGTGCAAAATAGGCTGGGGATGTGTCTCAGTGGTAAAAAGCACTTGCCTCACTGTGTGAGGCCATGAATTCAATCCCCAGAACTGCCAAAAAAAAAAAATTACAAAATAATTTGGTAGAATCAGAAATTTAACCCTTTTAATATCAATCATTATTATCCCAAATCATTAGTCATTTACTTAAGCATGAGTCAGATTTGTTTAAGAGACCAAATGATTACAACACTTAAGGAATTTGCAAACTGCTACCCCCAGTTTTTTTTCTAGAGGATTTTGTAGAGGACAAAGTTCTCTGTTGATACATGAATATTATCTTTAGGTAGAACACTCTTCAAAATTATTTCCTAGAGTCAAATAAATATTATAATATGGAAATATTTAAGGCCCTTATTTTATAAATAACCTTGTTGGTGTTCATATTTGTTTATGTTCTTGTTTTGACCCTCTCCTTATGACCCTCAGTAACAGGTCCTACCATGGAATCAAGGTCATAAGATGATTTCTGAAAAGGGAACGGAAAAGTATATAGGTAACGGGAAGAAGTAGTGAAGGAACCAAATTCCTTTGTCTTGTTTTAGGAGACAGTAAGGGCATCTAAGGATTTATTGTATGAATTTGATTTTTCAGTACTTTTTAGCATCAGCAGCTGGGTTCCTGTAATTGAAAGCTGATTACTATGTAAAGGAGTGAAAAATAGATGTTAATTAGATAAAATTGTCTGAGGAGAATAGCAACATTTTGGAAACCTGGGATCCAAGAAAGCTAGAGTTTCTGCAAAGAAACAATTTCCCCTCATCAGCCCAACCCTGCTTCCCTAAAAGTCCTCTCTGACAGAACAAGTCATTGGGTCTGGATCAGGATCTGGGAGAGGACTGACCTTCGCAGCAGTGGGACCTGGTGATTTGGTCTTGGCTTACCACCTCCACCAATCCTAAATCAATTTACTGGGGAGGCCAGTTTAAATAATAAAAGGCTTTACTGTCTTTTTCAAGCAAGTAGAAGTTAGTAGGTATTTCATGCAGGGTGGCATAGAGGCTTTTGGCAGTGGTAAAAGCACTTTTCCACCTGGGATGCTCTTCCTTGATTTTCCCATATGGTTTCTCTCTCACATTGTTACACCTTAAAGGACAATGAGATGGTTAATTTTATATGTCAACTTGACTAGGCTAAAGGATGCCCAGATAGTTTGTGAAACTTTATTTCTGAATGTTTCTGAGAGATTGGCATTTAAATGAGAAGACTATGTAAAGAAGATCCATCCTTGTTAATATGGGGGGTGGGCATCATTCTGTTGTTTGAGAGTCCCGGGAGAACAAAAAGTCTGAACTTTCAGTTGAACCATCCATCTTATGCTGTTCAATATGGCAGCTCCTGGCATACTGAATTATGCCTTTGGCTTTCCTGGATCTCCATCTTGCCAATGGGAGAACTTCTCTGCCTCCATAATTACACAAACCAATTCCCATTATAAATCTTTCTTTGTACATATGTGTATATTTTCACATTCTATTAAATCTGTTTCTTTTTTTGAGAATCCTGTGTAATACAGACACCTTAAAGAATCACCAGAGTTGGCTTAGAGCAGTAGGTTCTCCAACATTAGCGTACCAAGGAATCACCTGTAGCAATATAATTGGGAAAGATATTCTGATTCATGAGGTCCAGGGAGAGTCCCCTGAATGAATGTTCATTTTTTAAGAAGTACTTTCAGCTTTTTCTAATTCAGATGATGAACAGACTACTCTTTCAATGGAAGAATGTACAATAGAAACTAAAGAAATTTATATGACATGAGAACAGGCTGAATTCTCACTCTGACTTATGAGAATAGCTGTGAGCCGGGAGCTCCAAATCATTTAAGGAAAGAAATGAACCATCAGGAAAACCACAGTGGGACCAATCTGGTCAGTACATTGGCTAGGGAAGGGACTCAGTGAGTGAGGTGGGGGGGGGGGGACAGTCACTCCTAGCTAAGCATGGACTTAGGTGGTTCTGGAGAGGCCGAGTGCCCTTGAAGATAGACCCTTTTATGCTATTGTTGGAAAGAATAGTCCCTTAAAGTGATCAAAGGACATGCTAGTTCTTTCATCATCATTCTTGGTTTTTATTAGTGCTTTATTAAGAACAAGATAGAACTTCAGTTCCCTAAGTGGAGGACCAATGACATTTATATATGAAGGACATTCCTGTGGCACACTTAAACTATACTGAAGTAACTCCTTTTTCACTTCTAGTGAAAAGTACAAATGGACTTCTGAGTAAGAAAAATGATGCCATTATATCCAAAGTCACTGACACACTGTTAACAGGGCGTATCCTTGACAGACTGCCACACCTGTGATATTCCTCACAATGGCTTTGGGAAAAGACAGTGAAGAACTGAGATGAGAGAGTGGCTCTGTCCCTGGTAGACCTGAGAGGATGAAGGTCACCTGCTGCCCTGGTGAAAATTCAGGGGAGAGGTTGCCCCAAGCTATTATCCTCCAAGAGGTGCCCATCTGAGTCCCCTCCACCCTTCTTGGGATGAAGGAAAACAGTTTTAACTCAAGGTCTTTTATTTCTCTGCATGGTCTTCTTAGGAGTTATAAAAGTTCTTTAGAGAGGTTTTTGAGTAATAATATGTAGGTGTAGTTTTGAAGAAAGATAGGAATGTGTGAAAAACAGACAAGAGTCACCAGAGGCCTGCTGACCCTGCTGGGATCCTGTGCAATGCCTTGTTTAACAGTCTATACCATGCTAGTCACCGTGCCTGGTGCCTGGGCTGGTTACCACGAGGTACTGCATGCTGATCTCCAGGGTTGATCATACCATTCAGAGCTCTCAGAGCAAAACCAATATTCTTTCTGATGACTAAATTGAAATCTTGACCATCAGCAATTGGGTTTAAAGAACAAGGAACAGGCAATTAAAATGCCACTAAAGGCATTTAATTATCTTGAAAGTTAAAACTGTAGTCACCACTAAGCTGAATCATTTTTTTTTAAGTTCAGGGAAAATGTAAGAATAATCTCAACCTAACTGGGGGGATTCCAAACCTATTTATGCAGGAAGATTTCAAAATGCTACTTGATGTTAGGAAATTTTACTACAAGAGTCGAAGACAGGAGGTTTTGAAGCTGTTAACTCATCAAAACTGCTGCTACAGATGACTACTCTCCATGTTACTCATTTTGTTGCCAGAGAAGTTAGTAGAAATATAAACTTCTGATTTGCATTCTAGGACTATCAGGGGAAAGACAAGGGGGCATCTTTTCATCATGTTGAGCCTTAAAGTCTTTGCAGAAATAATGATTTAGGTACTTTACAGCAAAGGGATGAGATAAATTCTATGTCTAATCCACATTTTTTTCTTACTGGCTAGAATTCAGTGATTAAAGTTAAGAAGTCAATATAGTGATTAACATTCTATTTAATGTGCAAGTCTTTAGTAATGTACTCTTTAAAATACCTTTCTTTTTAAAAATCCCTACTAAGGATGCTTGTCTTTGGTCTGGGATTCAAGACCTACTGAAATGGTGGAATGCCTGTAAATGTTTAATGACTAGCTCTCCAAAGGGTTGAGAGAGCCCTGTTTTCCATCATGTTAAGTACTCCCACCATGAACAATATCTGCCTGCTGACATTGTAACAACATGTATGACATTTTTGTAAAGTACGTGAAAAGTTCACAGTTGACTCTTGCAAACTGGAAGGAGTTGAATCAAGCACACAGGAACTGGACCCTACCACTTTAAATAGCTTTCTACGCACTAAGGTAATATTTTTTATATTGAAAATATTTGTGTATAAAAATTGTGGGAGGAAATGCATTAACAAATCTGTATTTTTTTAAAAAAACTTATCATTGGGTTCAAAATACTGGTATGCCTCATTTTGTAAAACTACGTGTTTCCGAAAATCTGTAAATTAATTGAAAATTTCTCAAGTGATGGAAAGATGGACCTTGAGTACAATTCTCCAGGGATCATCTACCCTCAGAAACACCAAGTTGAACAGCAATCATGCACCCAACTGTCTTCACAGGAGCTTAGAAAATCAGAGGAAAGATCACAATGCCTTGGTATTAGTGTAACAAAATTAAAAGACAAACTGAAGAAGGCAGCAAGGGAGAGGTACCGCTAAGCATTTCGGCATGGAAAGAGATGCTTCCCACTTCAGGGAGAAAATAAGGTCCCGGCCTTAGGCTTAGAACCAGTACCACGCCTGACATGATGAAACCCAGTATCGGGCAAAGTCCCCTGACCCCAGCTGCTAGGTCAATACTCATAGACTAAGCCTCATCCAAACTTGGGTTGCAGCTGGAGGACCAAATTTCCTTCTGCATAGCAGGGCATGAAAATGAGGGTCAGGGCTTTGTCTTGGAGCCCAGTACAAGGCCTGCTACTGTGAGACCCAGTACCATGTAGAAACTGAAGGCCCACTACACAGGCCAGAGTTCAAAGATAACTTAAGTCACTAATGAGGATGTTGAGTAAAGGGAACCCTTGAACACTATTGATAGGAATGATAAAAGCCATTATAGAAAAGAGTGTCGAGGTGCCTCAAAAACAAACAAACAAAAAACTAAACTGCTATATGATCCAGCAATCCTACTACTAGGTACATAATAAGAGGAAATAAAATCAGAATCTAAGAGACTTTTGTATTCCCATATTTATAGCAGCACTACTCACAATAGCAAAGAAATGGGAACAAACCATCAATCAACTAAAGAATGGATAAGTAAAAGGCATACATACACAATGGAATACTATTCAGCCATACAAAATAATGAAATTCTGTCATTTGTAACAACATGCAACATAGATGGAACTAGAGATCATGTTAGTTTGTTGTTGTTGTTGTTGTTGTTACTGGGGAATGAACTCAGGGGCACTTGACTACTGAGACACATCCCCAACCTCATTTTGTATTTTATTTAGAGACAGGGTCTCACTGAGTTGCTTAGTGTCTCACTGTTACTGAAACTGGCTTTGAACTTGCAATCCTCCTGCCTTAGCCTCTTGAGCTGCTGGGATTATAGGCATGTGCCACCACACCCGGTGAGATCATGTTAATTGAAACAAAATGGGTATAGAAAGGTAAGTACTACATGTTCTCACTGATACATGGAAGCTAAAAAAATTATGTGATAGACTTCAGTTCAAACTCTGGTATACCATATTCCCCCAAACAAAGAAATTAAGTAGAATGGTAGCAAGCAGAATCTGGGAAAAATAAACTGGAGTGAGTGGTAGAGAAAGGTTGATCAATGGGTAATAAGTTATATATACATAAGAACAGGAAGATCTGGTGTTCTGTTGCATAGTAGGGTGACCATAGATAAAATAATGGGCTATACTTTTCAAAAAGCTAGAAGAATATCAGAATTTTTTTTCTTTTTCCTTTTTTTGTACTGGGGATGGAATCCAGGGGTGCTTAACCATTGAGCCACGTCCCCAGACCTTTTTCATATTTTATTTGGAGACAGGGACTCACTGAGTTGCTTAGGACCTTGCTAAATTGCTGAGGCTGGCTTTGAACTTGCAATCCTCCTACCTCAGCCTCCTGAACTGCTGAGATTACAGGCATGCACCACTGCACCCAGCCTAGAATAAAGAATCTTGAGAATTTCCATTGTAAAGAAATGATAAACATTTGATGTTTAACCTGATTGAAACATTGCATGGATTCCCCCTTGAAATGTAGAATTTTTAATTTATGTTTTAGTTAAATAAATTATATGAAATATGAAAACTTCAAATTCGTTACAGGAGAAAGCTAACAAAAGGAAAAATTTTGGCATGTGTTAGGATTTCTTTAAAAAGTACATATTATGTTTTTTGTTAACTAAATTTTCACATTTGAGAGCTATGTAATAAGTGAAAAAGGTTCTTAGTCATATTTGGTGTTAATGACTGAAAGCAACTGTGAATTAAGCCACCTCTGCAGGGCTGGAAGGAAGTACAGATGATGGTTAACAACATGGGAGTTGGACTGGCTCTATCCCTTAATCCCTGTAAAACTGAAGCTGGAGAAGTTACTTAACTGATCTGCCTCAATTTTCCTTCTGTAAAATGTGCTAACGATTCCTGTCTTACAGGTTTGCTGCAGGTTTAGGCAAATATACATATAAGAGTGTGTGTGGTACACACACATATATGGTGCTTAGAACAGCTTTGCTTCCTCTTTTGTGGCCACTGATAATGTATTTGGGGAAGGCAATTAAATTAAGTCTTGAGTATAGAATTTAAGTATTGCCTTAAATTAGTGATTCTCAAAATAGGGAGATCCATAAAGCTGTATGTAACAAACTCTGCTGGTAAATATGGTGGACTTAAAGTTTGAGAATCACTGAGATGATCTCCAGCTATTCCTGTGTTCTTCCCAGAGGAGTCAATCAATCATCTGAAGATTGCTGCTACCAGAATCATCTGTAGAATTGTTTAAAATGAAATAATAGTTAAGCATGTCATTGCCTATATATGAATAGCTTTGGAAGAATACAAAGATAATGTATTATCCAAGGGAAATAAAAAGGAAAGAAAATTTTATCTATTTCTGTCTCTTTTAAATTTTGAATGACATCCTCAGAAAACTTGGAATGGAGCCACCATTTGGCTTAGTTATCCCAATACTTGGCATATACTCAGAGAACTTAAAATCAGTGTACTACAATGATGCAGCCACATCAATGTTTACAGCATCTCAATTCATAATAGCTAAGCTATGGAACCAACCTATTTTCCATTCAACAGATGAGTGGATAAATAAAATGTGGTATGTATACACAATGGAATATTACTCAGCCATATAAAGAATGACTGAATTTTGCCTGTAAATGGATGGAACTGGACACTAATATGCTAAATGAAATAAGCCAATCCCAGAAAAACAAAGGTTGAATGTTCTCTTTGATATGTGGATGCTAATATATAACAAGGGGGTGGGGAAGGAAGAACAGAAGGTCAGTGGATTAGACAAAGGTAAACGAAGGGAAGGGAGGTAGGATAGAAAGAGGAAAGACAGTAGCATGAATCTGACACAGCTTTCCTATGTTCACATATGAATACACCAGTGAAAGACTATATAATATGTCAAAATACATTATACTATCATGTGTATCTAAAAAAGAATTAAGAAAAATAAATTTTGAAGCACAGTAACTTAAAATGTTTAAATATTGAAATCAAGGTATACTATAAATATAGAAATTATAGGTTAAAAAAAAAGGTCTTATCTGTGGGTTATATCCAAAGCATGCTTAATCAGAGCCCAGAATGGAACCTGCCAAATCAGAATCCATGTGAAATAATTCCAGAATCTCCACATGGTTGTCTTGGTTATCATAAAGGAACAGGAACAGAAGTCTGTGATAAGCACGTCTGCTGGTGGCTTGACATTGTTGAAATTGTGCTCTTTCTTGGACCATGAAGAGGTCCTCATAGATGGGACATAATACTGAGGAAAGGCATTATTATGGCTTATGGCACTTGGAAAATCTTCACATATGGGACATTACTGCCACTATGGGGTAGGAGGCTTATATTCTAATCTGACCCTTTCACTAACTGGGTAGCTCTGTGCAATAATCTGTCTTTCTGTTCTTATCCCTCAAATGGAAACTTTAATAACTGCCCTACTAACCTCACTGGGTCAAATGGGACAAGATATAAAACCATCTCTAAAGCACAAAGCTAATGTAAAACATAATTAAATCTGGCTTTGATAGATTGATTACACATTTATGACATTTCAGATTTTGTTAGGATGGTTGTCTCATACTGAAAATGGGACAAGTGTGTCTAAGTTATTTAAAAATTGGACAAAACTAATGTCTAAAAAAATCTATTTCCTCTGATAAGAAAATGCAGAGGAGCTTAATTTCCTGTCTTTAATCCCATAAAGTTGTAAAAACTTTGTGGAGTTTAAAGTGTCTCTAATACTATGAATGAGTTCATTATTTCGACAGAACTGGATATATTTGACTTAAAGTACATGGTTTTCTTTCAAAGCCACTATAGATCAATTTGTCTGAATAATTATTACCTTCCCACAGGTTGTTAAGATTGCCACATGTGAACCTACCCACATGTAAGAGGGAAGTAAATGAGGTCATGGCTTGAGCAATGAAATTAGCATAGGGGAGCACTTTTTTTTTTTTTTTTTTGCCTCATTCATGTTCTGGTGGTGAAGCAGCCCCTGAGTTTGCATGATACTCAGAGAGTTGCTAGTTTGTGAGGTCTTCAATGTCTCTGCCTGAAAGTTGGCCTTTTGGAGAGGAAAGAGGATTTGTGCTCAGAGTAGAGACTACTTCTCTTCTTTGCAATGGAATTGTTGTACTGTTATTAAATAAAACAACTCTTTTGTACAAATGAATAAGGTATCATGTTATAATTTTTGATATTAAGTGGAATAAAATAATAGCTGTAACTTATGGGCCAAGATTCTTTCTGGGTTCTCATATCATTTATTCCTCACAACAGCTCTATGAAGTACTGCTGATGCCCTTGATTTGTAGATGAGGCAACTATTCCCAAAGCCTCTAAGGAATGTGCCTTATGTCACACACAAGAAACAGGTCTGGCTCCATCATCTTTACTTTTATCTACGGTACCATATATATTCATTTCTCTGAAAGGTGACTATTCAAAAATTTCACCTTTTTTTTTAAAGGATTAAGTTTTAAGTAGGTGATTCATTAAGTTATATAAAGGTGCAAATTCAAACGTTTATACCCTTTGTATCATTCTCAGCTGAGTAGATGCTGGGCCAGCCATCTGCCTAGAGGGAAAAGAATTAAATAATTCTTCTTTTGTGTGACAGGAATATACTATGAGCTGGACCACTCCCATGATATTTTGCAGAACATTCTGTATATTTTTTGATCTAAGTTTGGTTTCAAGTACATAAATCTCTGTGAGAAATCCCGGGAGAAGATTCCACTAAGGAAGCAACAAAGACTTCTGTTTCAATCGACTTTTTATGTAAATGTAGCAAAAAATGAACCAGAAGAAAACACCTGAAAATTCATAAGATGCTATTCCTCAATAATTATGCAATATTCATGGAAATAGACTTTAGGCATCATGCTAAAATTTGGACTTTACCTACATTCTTTTTTTATTTCATCATTCAAAAATTGAAAGAGCAGAAGGGAGAAAAGATGCTCACAACCAGAGACCATAGAAACGAAGTCAGGAGGAGGCATTTCACAGTCACTCCAATGGCAAGTATCTGAGAATTAAGCCCCCAGTCAACGAGGAAGGCTTCAATTGCTGGGAATAGTCACATCCTTCTGGATGACTAATTCATTATTTTAGGAAATAGAGAACTTGAAGGGCTCCTGAGTTCCCCCCACCCTGTGGCTTACCCTTATCTCTTCAAAAGAAAATTATTTTTTGCTTTTGCACTTCCCAGGTTACCATGACTCCCTGGCTACTAGTATAAATAAGAATAAACTATTCAGGAGCTTCTATTACAAATGACAATATTCTAGGGAGAGCTCTTGAATGCATATCCTCAGAAGACGAGCTTTATTGGAAATAAAAAGGGAGTGTGAGTATAATAAACAGCACTATCACTGTACACTTTTTAAATATTTCACTACCATGTTAGTAAAATATTTAAAGCGATTATCTGAACTGCTCCTCCTATCACATGGGAGCCTGAATGTGTCATAATCCAATACAACTGTCAGACAATTTCATGGTGGCACCGTACTTTCCAGAGAAAAACAATTCATACCAAAGAGTGTCTGTAACTGTTCTTATTTTTAATAGGGAAGAGATGATAGATCTCCAATTAAATAAGTGTAAAGACTAGGCATTAAGAGATCCAGTAAGCCATTTGTCCCAGATTTTGCCTCTGCAAACAAGCCCTGGTGGGATTTGATGAAAACATCATCTTGGGCTTTGTTGAGTGTGTGCTTGCCTATTGATAGCTCCCTCTTCCTGGTTGGTGTCCCTGGAAAAGCCATGTAATAAAAGAGCCTCTCAGACCTGGCTACCTACACTGTGTGGTTGTTTGTCCCCACCCCCAAATCACCTGTTAAATCTAACTCTCAATATGATGGTAGTAGGAGGCAGGGCCTGTGGGAGGCAATAAAGTCATGATGGAGAACTCCTTATGAATGGGATTAGTGTTCATGAAAAAGAAGCTCCAGAGAATTCCCTCTCCCCTTTCCACCAGGTGAGGACACAGGGAGAAGATGTCATTCATGAATCATAAAGTTGGCCCTTTCCAAACATTATCTATCGGTACTTCCATCTTGGATTTCTCAGCCTATAAGACAGTAAGAAATAAGTTTCTATTGTTCATAACCACTCAGCCTGTGGTATTTTGTTACACTGAGTCAAATGAATAAGGTACCATCTGCACTGATTTGCACTTATCTTTAGTATAAAATCTAACACCAAACACAAGTCCCCGTCATCTCTAAAAACCTCTCCCCACAGACACTTCGCTTTATCTAATCCTGCAAGGTTGAAAAATGAAAAATACAGAAAAGTGGTTGATTCTTTTGGGCCACTGGATCAATATCATTGATCCAGAATTTATTATGTTGCACACACAGTGTTAAGCATTTTATATACATCATAGAACAATCTTTAGAGAAAATTAGAATTATCTCTGTTTTTCAGAGGAATCTGAGTTTTAGAGAAGTCACTTGTTCAATTAGTGGTAGGAAGTGGTAGTAAGTGGTAGACCTGGAATTTGAAAAGTTGTTCAATTTTATTCTAAACTTTATGCACTTAATTGCTAAACAAGAAATAGGAAATATGCTTCACATTGTGTACCAACTCTAATTGGTGCAGTAGTGGAGGGGGCTTCTAAGGCTCTGCAGATAATGATCAGATCACAGGGCTAGTGGCAGCCCTCCTGTGAAGATTTGCCATTCTTACTTCCATTTTACTGTACCCTGGTCACTTGCCTTTATCTGTTAGTTTCCCAATAGTTTAATGTGTGTGGGAAGAAAATACAGTAAAGTGGAAAGAACTAGGGTTAGTATATTGCTGGTCCTTATTTAATCTGATGATCCTGGGGTAGCTATTATCCCTCTTTTTTAATATATGTGACCTGAAGGAATTAAATTGGGTAGTCTATGGGATTAAATAATTTTAGAAATAGTGTATAGTTTTAGATACTAAGCAGTTTTAAAATTATTTTGTGAATCCTATTTTATAGTTTAATATTATCCTCCTAAAAAATCTACCCAAATGAAAAAAATACATAAAATAGAGATATAATAATATAAAGCAATGCTCCAAAAATTTGAAGTGCATTCTGCTCTGATCCTTTGATATCAATTGCAATAATGAAAACAAAAGATTTTCTGTCATGAGAAATGGAATTGTCACATATTAAAGGAGAAAGGCTTACAAAGGAGAAAAAAATTAATTTTGGCTCAGGATTAGGCAAACTGAATTTAATGTGAATGAAGAGAGATGAAAATCAGTGTTATTTTATGTTATAAAGAGGAGGAATCACATCTCCTATGAGAAGTCACTGTCTCTCACTAAGCAGGGCGGATGGATTCCAGTCCCAATCCGTGTTGACATACGAAGCGGGTAGAGTAACTATCTCCAACACCAGCTATTTGGAATGCTTTCGTTTATACTTCAGTTGAATTCACAAGGATTCCGCCTGGATATTGAGAGGCAAAGAGACAAAGTATGAGTTCCTATTTATTCAGGAGAAACAATATAATGTGTAGTCATGAAGCCGATCAGAAACAGATCAAGAAAGGTTCAAGCCCAGCTGTAAGGACCTCAAGCTTTCAGGATGTTAAGAGCCTTTCTATGCCAGTCATTCATTGAATTCCTTGGCAATTAACTAGCAAGGAAGTATTTAATTGATAATCCATGTTACAGGTTAAATCAAAGGAGGAACTGCTTTTCCAGAGAGAGAGATAGAAAGACAGCCACTATAGGCAAGCTGCCTAGCATTTTGGGCATCCAGTGTTATATTTAAACATATTTTTTTTTCTCCTGAGTTCAAAAGACAGTGTATTGCCATTGCCTTTAAAGAGAATATCTTCAATGTTTTGACCACCATTAACAAGATGATTAGCATGCCTTTAGCCATCTTTATGCAACAACAGATGTTTGCCTTGGCATTTTTCCAGTCTTCCTTGTGTCATTAAGCCTAATATTCCCTTTTCATTAGTTGATGTGCTATTCATTTCTGATTCTCAGTGAAGGGGCTGTTTCTCAACCCTGCCTGCAGTTGCTAGAATTACAGATATGAAAGACTGGCCTATTTGGGATGGGTAAAGATATTCCCTTGGCCTTTAGACAGATTGGGGATAAGGAGGCAATAGGAGAAGTGCTCTTTAAGTGCTACTTTTTCTCAATGAGGACCCTGTGTTCATGCTTAGCTTCTAATGTGACATAATGAATTATGAACTAAAGGTAATTGGAAGATTTGTGCCCTCTGTGCAGAACAGGAGTTTAATGTATGAAAGCAAACCACGGGTCAATTAGGAGAGTTGATCAATATTTATATTGCTCTTTAATGAAAGGAAATAACCCTGATAGATTTTCCTTGGGATTGCTGATGAGTATGTATTTGTAGTCAACACATGGGGTTTTTCATTGATCTCAGTCAAATTAAAATTTTATTAACAAGTCAGACGCCCATCTGTATTTTTCCAGAAGTTACACTTACTCTAAAAGCCACTCAATCCTCTTGCCTTCTCTCTCTCTCTCTCTCTCTCTCTCTCTCTCTCTCTCTCTCTCTCTCCCTCCTTCCCCTCAGAATTAACATTTAAGTACCCACTATGTGCCAAACACTGAGAAGGAAATTGAAGCAGAGAGGCTAAGTAAACTCGCCTATTGACACAGGTAAGAAAAAGAAAAACATGTACTCACATAGACCTTATTTTCTCTTGACTCATAAATCCTGTTATTTATGCAATCCCACTATTTCCTAGAGGCAGAATGAGGGTTATTTTGTAGCATGGCCTTGTTTAAATGAAGATGATCAGACAGGATATATGTTGAAGATGACAAGGAAATTTCCCTCTACAAACAGCCTGGGAGCTGTCCCTACCCACCTAGGAGGGCCCTGGGGCTGCTGCTCTTGCCTTGCTCAGAGAGCAGAACCTCCTGTCCATCTAGATTAGTGAAGGCACAGAAAGTTCAAATGTGGACCCTCCAAGTCAAGTGATGGAATTTAGCAAATGTGACCTGAAAAACCCTCTAAGATTTAGATCAGTCCTTTGTTTTTTAAGTGGCTATAGAACAAACACAACAGTATATTGAAGTTTTCTACTGTCTGGATTGAGTGTCCTCACTTTGTTCAAAGGCTGCTTTTAGGCATCCAAGTAACATGGGCCACATTAGACAGTTTCAGGTTTAATCAATAAAATTGACTGGGAAAGAAGTCAAAAGCCACATTGCCTGAATTCTTACTTCATGCAGTAGGCAGACACAGAGTCTCCTCTAGTGTTTGATCTCGAGTCTCCAAGAAAATTGAAACTTCCTTCCTGCATGAAATTTTAAATTACAGCTTGCATTATGTTCAGTGGGCTGTAGGGCTACTGTAGCAATCACCTCCTGAAGTGGAGGGATTTTATCTCAGAAGTATTTCAATGAAGACTCCATGAGAGGTCAGAGTTTTGCCCTGTTCCTCCTCTACACATTGGGACTCTGTTCCCTAATGCTTGGTCTGGTGCATGCTCTCAATCTACTCATAAATACACCACACATAATTTAAAACCAGGCAGCTTCTAGGAGTGAGCTCTTTGGATAAAGAAAAGGAAATGTGCTTTGGGGGCTAACGTGCCAGACATTTCCAGAAATGTGAGAAACAGTTCATTGTAGTGAAACTCATGCACACACATATAGACACACCAGAACAACAACAACAACAGAAAACCCAAGAACAATAGTTAGTGCTTCCTACATGCCAGTTCTATTCTAAGAACTTTGCATGAATTAACTCGATTCTGCCAATCACCGTATATATTAAGCTTGTCATATTTTGTGAATGGGAAGCTGAGATACATAAAGGTTAAGTAATTTGCTCACATAATTAAATAGGTAGCAAAACTGTGATGATAATGCTGAATAATCTGGGTAAAAGAGACGCACCCTTAACTATTCAGCAATCCTGGATCAACATTTATTCTGAGAGCAGAGAATCTGAATATGAATCTCAGTTTCGGCTTTGAGATCTTGGATAAGTCACTTAGATGATGCTTAGCCTCAGCTTCCTATCAGTAAAGCCTGGTTAATAATGGCAACCCTACATGATGGCTGATCAGACCTAGTGAGAAAATTTATGTAAGGTGTTTTGTAAATTATGACATGGTATATACATGCCATCGACAAGTTGTACATGTAGTGCACATTAGACACTGTCTTTTGTTGAGAGCCACAGCCGAAGGGGCCCCAGCAAACTTCCAGCTGCTGGGGCCAGCTGCTGGGGCCCCTTCGGCTGTGGCTCTCAACATCTCCAATTTTTCCAAAAGGAGCCATCACTGAACTGCTTGCAAAACTTGCCTGGACTATGAATCATTTGTATGCATTGTGAACTATCTGTTGGTGCAGTGACTTGTGGTAGTGTTGGGGTATTTTTGCTGATGATGTCATCGGTGGTACAATTTTTCCAAAAGGAACCGTCAATTGGCTTGGTGTATCTTCCTCCCTTCTGCTTGTCATGGTCGTTCAGCTAAAATTTGGGGACCAACAGAGGTGAGTCAAAGAACCTCATCCCCCCGCTGATACAAAGACCTATCCACAGGTGTGGCTGTATACTGGACCAGTAGTCAGTGACGGGTAAGATCCAATTGCAATGGTACCAACCTAAGAACGGGTAAGGACCATATGTACTATTGGACAACCTAAGGCAGGCACGGTCCCTAAGCCACATGTTTGTTGTTTAAACAGAGAGGGGGAGATGTTGAAAGCCACAGCCGAAGGGGCCCCAGCAAACTTCCAGCTGGCAGCAAACTTCCAGCTGGCAGCAAACTTCCAGCTGCCAGCTGATGATTGGCTCACAGCGGCCCCAGCAACTTCTAGCTGCCAACTGATTGGCTTCTCTGCGGTGATGCCCATTGGGCTGTTTCCCCGCCCTTTCAGACCATGGAGCTGCTCATTGGGGGACTTTTGGCTCCGCCCATGTGACCCAGCCAATTGGCCTCAAGAGCAAGAGGGGGAGGGGAGGTTGAGAGGCTTGTGGGAAGCCGGTGGTGGCAGTTGGGCTCTGAAGGTTTTCCTGAGGAGCTGTTTTGTTTGGCGTGTGTGGTTCTAAAAATAAAGTTAGTTTCTTTTGACAAGTGGCTCCTGAATTGTGCCCAGCTAGACTGCGGCAGTCTTTACTGGGTTATATTACCCTATTGCCCCACACATCCTGACCTCAAGGGACTGAACACACAAAAAAGCACATTTCAAATAATTTCTCATTGAGTATATCCCAGTAATCTTTGAAATTAAATCTTGATCTATGTGAGGATGCTAAGATATTAGTTATTAATTTTTTTCCCAGATTTTTTTTCTCTCTGCTTTCCCACTAGAGATTTCTGGCAAGGTCTACAGCAGAGTCTTCCCTTCCCAATGTGGGACAATTCTTGGGGTGTGCAAAGAAAAGGTGATTTTAACAAGGCAGGACAGAGTAGAGGACACCAGGAGGAAGCAAATGCAAGGACTTTAGAGTTCTCACAGTTTGAGGGAAGCTGTACTGTGTGGGGCTATGGATTGCAAAGAACCCCAAAAGGGCTTATTGCCCAGGACATTGTATGCCCTTCACAGTATTGAATAATGCTAGTTTGAGCTGTTTTGAAATCATTCTTGGTCGTTTGGACTGGGGTAATTCAAGCGCAATATTGCTCTAAAATTGATCTATGAGAGTCACAGGTTTACAAGCCTTACAACTACTAGCCATATCTTACCAGGGGAAGACTGCACACGTTCCTTCCCAGTGCTTCTTAAATGGGAACCAAACTGTAGTAGGTAAGTAATGAGCTGTAGTAGCATGGCTGGCTAAAATCTAAGAGGACAATATTAGCAAATGGAATTGGGTTTCTGAACACTGTCTTGCTAAGTCCCTACTTCAAAACTTCCTGTAAGACCCGAGTTTGAAGGGAAACACCTACTGTTTATCGTTCGTTACCACATCATCTGGGGCTTAGAACTAGCAAACAATAAATGTGGGCTTTGGGCTCTACATTGAGGTCTGTGAGGAATATAAAAAATATTGATTTTTTTTTTAACCAGAGATGGAATTCTATAGAACACTGATACTGAGGGAGATATAAAAAGGCTTAGGGAGTCAGGAAAAGATGAAGAGTGAGGAGGTCGAGGGCAGGGACAGAACGAAGGAGCAACGAGAGGGTCTTCTGATAAGGTCAACTTTCTGGTGGACAAAAGTGCTCATGGACACAAGTGGGCAACCCAATCAGATAGATCCTTCCATAACTTGTGCTCCTAAGTGGGAGATACAATAGAAAAAATAAAACAGACCCATGGACAGAGGAGGCACCAATCAATAATATTGAGGAGTACATCATGGACAGGGGAGGTGATAAGGAGAGGAGGAAATTCCAGAGATCATAAAAAGAGCAGGCCAAAAGTCCCCCACTGGATTCCCAGCTCTGAGGTCTCTTCTCTTTGGAGAAGTCTATCTCTATATCTCTGTCACTTTTGCAATAATCCTACTTCTTGCTTGCTATCTCTGTGTCCTGTTCTTCAACTCTTTGCTGACCAGAGACAACAAACTCAGCGCCCCTAGACAGTAGTAACATAAGCAGCAAAATATAAATCACTGCCTGTGCTCCTAGCTCTGAAGTAGAGGTCAAAGCTAGCTCTCGCCTTTTAGGGTTTTACATTCTAGAAACAGAACAGGTCAAGGAAATTGGCATTTACTATTTGCCAACCAGTTTATATTCATCGTCTGCTGTTTTAAAAATATCCTTATAGGGCTGGGGATGTGGCTCAAGCAGTAGCGCGCTTGCCTGGCATGTGAGGGATGCTGGGTTCGATCCTCAGCACCACATGAAAATAAAATAAAGATGTTGTGTCCATCGAAAACTAAAAAAAAAAAAAAAAATTCTCTCTCTCTCTCTCTCTCTAAAAAATATATCCTTATAAACACCCTATTTGGTAGTATTAGCATTATGTCCATTTTACAAAAAAGGGACTTCTTAGTTTAAATGACTTGCCCAAGGTCTCTTGTATTTATTACAGATATAAGGGAAGAAGAAAACCGTTTTTCATTATAAGATACATGTTGGAAATAGTGGAAAGTTTTGGGAGAGAAAAGAACTGGAGTAAGTATTTCTGATTTAAAAAATAAAGAAATTAAACACATGAGTCTGTTTAAATTATTTTAGTTTGACAGTTTAGCTGTGATTTGAAAACATGGAAATGAGAAGGCAGAATTTTTGTTATGATGTTCTTTCTGAATGAGAGAGAGGGTGTGTCTACCAGCAGCTTCTCGCACTTCAAGATGAGTGTCATAACATATCAGGCATGGGCATCATGTGTATACAACATGTATTTATTTTTCTTGTACTTTTCAGTTCTGAACCTGCTTTGATGTGAATGCATGACAATTTTAGTCAGCCAAAATAGTATTTCAATAGCATTCATTCAAATGGTGCATATAGGCATTTAATACACATAATTATAATTTTTTCTTATTTTTGTTATAAATTCAGAAAACCAGTTTTGGATATAGTGGTTCTACATATCAGTCATCTATTACATAATTTCAGTGGATGATTTATGTAGATTTTACAGTTCTGTTTTCCCTAAAATATGTTTATTTGTGTGTGTGTGTGTGTGTGTGTGTTTGTGTGTGTGTACTTTTATATTGATTGAATCTAGTAATAAAAACAGGATGTTTTGGAAAAAGTACAGTATTTCAAAATTTAGTAAACCATCTAACCAAGTCCACACTATGCATGCAACATAAAAACCACAATTTTTTTCTTGTCTTCATATACAGATAAAACACTACATTTGGCCCCAGGAAAACCTTCACATGAATCCCATTCTGAATAGTTACCTTTGTATCTTTGGCTGAACTAATGATACAACTTACTGAGATTTTATTTCCTTAACTGTAATTTGAGGATGATAGTACCTAACTTTTAGGAGTATTACTGGTATTAATCGGTAAAACATGAGAAAAAGTTTAGCAAAATATAAAGCAGACACTTATTTATTGTTTTCAATTAGTGATTATAATTATTACTCTTATGATATTACTATTATTCTATTGGTTGAGCTAATGTGGTAGTCTGCATATACAAAATCTCCTTGTAAATTTACCAACATCACTTGAGTCATCCTGAATATTCCAGGATGTATGGAAGAGGCTGGATAGGATATCAAGTGCAGACAGATTGCAGTGAGGTGAAAATTGCAATAGTGAGATACTGCTGGTGAAATCAAACCGAACTGGTTGTTTATCATTCTGACTGATGGGAACTGAGAATTTCTAATTCCCTCTCAAAACCAAGAAACTTCTTCGCACTGGGAAACTCACAAGCATAGTTATAACAGAGGAGAGAGATTTTTACTCTCAGGAATTCCTCTTAGAAAGGAAACTGCATTGTTGGGCAAAGCATTGTGTCTGCGTGGTAGATGGTGAGACACCGGAGGAAAGTGGTTTGAATAAAATTATGCATAAGCTTTGGGATAAAGCTGGCTCCTGGAGAGGGAGAAGGAGAGAGAAAGCAGCCAAAGACAACAGAATGCAAAGCTTCCGGTGACATCTCTTAGTAACATCTGCCCCCACACTCTGTCCTCAGCCAGTCAGTCTTTAGTAGCATCCTATAGAAAACAGAAGAAGCAGAGAGGAGCAGAGAGAGGCAGGAAACAAGTAAGAAATGTCGGATGAGGGAAAAGGGACTGAGTATTTTTGAAACCAGTTCCTGTGACCCCTGGAAGCCGGTGTAGGAGAAAAGTTCTTTCCCAGACATTGCAGTGAGTTTAATCCTCTGAGGCCTTTTATTGAGGGTTTGGGCATGATTTATTCACAGAGTTTAGAAAGGGTGGGATATTTCTGATAGTAAATATATTGAATGAATGGCTTCTAAGGGTCTATGACAGGCCAGAAAGGCTGTGGGCAGGCTTCCCTCTGCTTTTATCCAAGAATGCACAGCAGAGAAGAGGAGTTTGGGCTTGACTTGAGGGGGAAGGTAGAGCCTTCTGTGGCTGCAGCATGGAGGAGAGGTTCCTCCTTGAGCAAGTTCTACACAAGGACGCTAGAATTATTCTCCAAATGATGTAGAAGCACATACTCTAAAACCAGCATGTTGAAGATCCTTTGCGACACACTTTTGAAGACTGTAGTGAAAGGAGCTAGAGGATGATGGGATATGTAGAAAAGAAAACTGTGTGGCACCTCTTCTGAGATGTTCCTTCACTGTCCAAGAGGATGGTGGGCATGAAAGAGGGTTCCCTGAATGTCACTCTCCACTCTTTGCAGTGTTGTCCACAGAGAAGAGGGTGGGGAGTAGTAATTTTTATTTTCATACAATGTTACTTAGAGTCGACCTGTTTTGTGAGATTGGGCAATTATTAATCTTGCTGCATTTCATTCTTCCACTCAAAAAAATGGAGATCAGCAATACATCCTAATGGGGATGATGTGATTCATCAGGAGGATGTGATTCCTTTAAAAATGGAGCTTATTTTTTTCTCCAGATCTTATTAATTGGCAGTTATTAATTTTGGATCTAACTGATAAATAGTTATGGGTGGCTTAGTATGTCTACAATCAGAGAATAGTTTCTCTAAGTATGGATTAGACCCTCATTTTCAGCTTTGTAAGCATCATGCCCAAAGCAGCTGAGATAATAGCTCTATGTCAGTATTGCATTAAATCAAACAAGATATTTGACTTAAAATTCAATTTATATGTCAAATACATCACTCAACCATGAGATAAGTGGCATTACATAAGTGATCAACTCTCTGGTCTCATATATGAATGCTACCTGTTGCTCAGGCTACAAACCTTGCAGGGATCCAATACAATCATATAAAACTTAATGACAATGGAATGTGACTCTGGCTTTAATTATGGCTTGTAATAATAAAGAATCCCTCAAACTTTTGGGTATAGTTTGTTCCCCACAGGTTCACGTGCTAGAAGCTTGGTCTCCAGTGTGATGGTATTGGGAGGTGACAGCTCTTTAAGAAGTGGGACCTAGTAATAAAAGAGTGAGGCTCACCCTCTCTGGTGTCTTGCCCCTCCAGCCATGTGAACTCTTCCACATGGGCTACTTATCCCTCTTGCCTACACCTTCATCATTTAATGCCATTTGCCATGTTATGATGTAGTCAGAAAGCCCTTAACTGAGGCTGACCAGATGGGACACCCCCAATCTTGGACTTCCAGCTTCTAAACTATGAGCTTGATAAACCTCAGGTATTCTGTTACAGCAACACAAAATAGAATAAGACATCAACTGACTTCCCACAAATCCACTCTTTCTCAACTCTTCCCATTCCTCTAAATGGTATTGCCATTCAGCTAGTTGCTCAGGGTGAAGTGAGGAGTTCTCCTTACTTCCTCTCTTTCTCACATTCCTCTCATCCAATCTAATTGATCCTCAGCAGCAACTGGGTTTAATGTTTTACCAAAAAAATTTTAAATGCAACTATTTCTTATAATTCCCATTGCTACCACCCTAGCTCAAGCCATAATTCTGTTGCCCAGATGACAGCAGTCCTCTTCCTCTGCAGTTGCAGATCCCCTGGGCCTTCTGCTTTTCACACAACACACAGACCAACCAGGTCACTCAGCTCTATTGATACTTTTGAAATTTTCCAGCTTTGTTGATATTGTTGTACCAAGAACTTTCTTACCTTGAGACATCTGCAATCTCTCTTCCTTCTGCCTGAAAAATACTTGCCAAGATTTTTGTGTGGTCTGCTTTCTGAGTTCAGCACTCCCATCAAGGGTTTGCTTACTCTTCTCTCGCCTCCCTGATTTATTGTTCAAAGATTCTCTCACAAACTGGAACTTTATTGTACATTTATTTGCTCCCTTGTTATACCCTGGTTTCCCATAGAATGTAAACTTGATCCAGATGGGAACTTTATTCCATTCATTGCCTCATCTTCAAAGCCTACAGTTTGTGTTCAAAATTAGTACTTGTTAAATGAATGACAGAGTGAACTTTGTGTGTGCACATGAACCATGGAAGGAACTATACCATGAAAAGAAGGTTCTGGAAGATATGAGAAATAAAATACTTTGGGCAGCCTGGAGATAATTCCAAATCATCATCATTTTGCAGTAAATGCATTATTACTATGAACAGCTGGAACAAAAGACCTATGTCCACAAAAAAGGACACAGATAATAATGGGTTAAGCACTGCTACACAGTGTCATAAACATTGTCTAATTTAGTTCTTACTCAAACAAAATTGGTATTTCTTTTCTTTTTTTAAGAACAAACGAGGAAAGCGTAAGTCACTTGGCAAAATTCAATCAAACTGGTGGCACTGGAATTTCAATCTATGACTTATGACTTCAGATTTCTTGCTTTTTTCTCCAAAATATCTATTGCTCCTTTGTTGTTACAAATGCCAAGAAAGCTCAACAGAAGGAAAGAAGGAGAAGGAGGAGGAGGAGGAGGAGGAGGAGGAGGAGGAGGAGGAGCAGCAGCAGGAGGAGGAGGAGGAGGAGGAAGAAAGAAGAAGAAGAAGGAGGAGGGGGAAGAAAAAAGAAGAGGAGGAGGAGGAGGAAGAGGAGGAGGAGGAGGAGGAGGAGGAGGAGAGAAATGAGAAGAGGGGTCCTAGTTTTAGGGGCCTCAGTCAAATCATGCTTCTGTATGAATTCTCCTTTACTGCACCAGCATGTGTTAAGTAGTCATTCCCTTGAATGTATCCTCAGCTCTTATTTGGGAACAGTGTGTTTGTAAACTTCCTTTTCACTTACTGATTTGGTGCATGTGCATCCTTCAAGTACTAGGTCAAGTCTTCTGAAATTGCTGATATTCTACCATTTTTGATCTATAAAAAATAGCAATTCCGAATGATCCAACAATAAAATGAGCATTCCTTGAATGTAGGGCCCACATCTAATGTCCCCTTGCTTCTACTAGTTTCTGACTAATGACAGAAGATACACACGCCCCTCTGGTAAACAGATGGAGGACAGAGGCAATGGTCTCCATTTCTCAGTACACTGAACATATTTTGCAGACGACACTGGGTTTCTGTACCTTTGCAAAGAATCACATCAATGGCTTTACTCTCCCTATTTCTTTACTTCAATAGAGAACTTCATTCACTGAAACTTCCAACCCAGTATATGTATGAAGTAGCCAATTTAAAAAGTTGAAGCAAAGACATTTAAATAACTGCCACTCACATTGTTCCAGACAGGATACTAAGCACTTTATGTATATTATCATAGTAAGTCCTCCTAGCAACACTGTAAAGAAGAATAATGCCCTCACTTCCTAACAGAGGAAATGAGGCATTCCACGGTGGAGTAACTTGACCAATGTTACAAGACTAGTAGTGGAAGAGTCAGAAGTAAACCCCAGTTCTGACTGACAGTCTGCCTGTGTAGCCACCCAACACACTATCATCTCCGCCAAATAACACCAAGTGCTCTGTGAGAAGAAGTCATTTAGATGTCCTGGAACCAGAGGTCACATGCTCATTCTACCATTTATGTGGCATCTGAAGTATTGTGCTTGAAAGCAAAGAAGTCAATTTGCTCTGCTGAAGCAGCCACAGAATTCAGGATCCTGGGTTAAAAGCCACTTTCCATAGAGTATGTGACCAGTTAGCCTGCTTCTTACTAAATACAACCAGGGCAGCTCAGGGCCATGGCAGATGAACCACTCTACACAGGGCAGTGACAAAAATGGGAGTAGTGAAAATGCCAACATCAAAAATAAAATAAAATAAGAAAGAAATATAATATTAAACTATTGAGCTCTGCTTTTCTTCCACAAAGTACTTACATTCAGGTACTCTCCTCACTGAGTAAGGCATCTGGGTAAACACAATGAGCAACAATGGAGGTTTCTGAGATGAGTTATTAGGGTGTCTATTACTTTCTCTGAAGCTTAGAGTGTAATTTTTTTCCTATGGGATGAACCACTTGGGTCCTTGGTCTTTTTACATCAGAGTGAACAAATAGACTAGGTGACCTCCCAAGGTTACTCCCAAAGCCCTCAAGATCTGTGTTCAGATGATAAATCAAAACGAAGAATTCAGAGCTTTACTGACAACCATAATTAGCATAGTTCTCTCAAGACCCTGCAGATGCCAGGTGTCGAGGCGTCCTTATTTTTAGAAGACTGGAGCTGGTTGTCCATGAAAAGGATATAGACAGAAAGAGAGGAGTAGACAATGTCAAGGGCAACTCCAAACACATAGGAACATAACTAACATATTGAATATGCAAACATAGGGACCATATAATTTCACATTTGACAGACATTGCCATTAGTTTTCTTTCTCACATCATAGTAGTTCTCTGCATAATAAAACATTGTATAAGACAAAAAGCTAGGAATACATATTTTTCTTTGTGTCAAAGGAAGTCATTTCAGGTATTTGCCTTATTTTATATGGCGGGCAATTATTGCAATATTATGTGTTTCATTGCCTGCCATTATTCAGCTGAACTATCTTCCATTTAAAAGCTGTCTTTGTTCCTCACCTTCTTCTACCTGCCTCTCAATTTCCTCAAGGTTCCAGTTGTCACCAAAACCATAAACTCATTTTCACTTCTTCTTCTGCTAAACCACATCCTGACTCTGGGAAATTCCCACCCTGGGTATTCAGATTGATTTCTCTGACTTTTCTGCTTCTGTCAAGTTGCTGGCAAAGGTGTTAATGACAACACAGTAGGCTGTGGCCCCAATAACTCACCATCAGTCTGATGAATTTTGACTGAAGACAACTTTCTAGTCTTTTGCTTCATCTCTTACTAACAACATTCTCACTTTCTATAATCTCTTAAATGCTTATGTTTTTCAATATTTAAATACCAAGCTTGGGAGCAACAGTTAGATGGTCATTAGACATCATGGAAATCTCAGCCATAGAAACAGTGACTACATACATTCTGATATAATGGTTCAGTGACACATAGGCACTTATTAATTTCTTCAATAGTTATTAAGTCTATGTACCATGTCCTGTGCAAGTTGCTAGAAAAGAGGCAAAGAAATTGTCTCTGGGTGAAAATAATCTAGTACATGGGAAAAGAAGCCAAGGAAAAATTACTCACACAAAGGGGTAAACATTATAACTTAGGTTAAAATAATGGACTGTGGAAGAATAGAGAAGAGGATGATCAATGAGAAGAATTTCATGCACAATGTACAGTAAAATAAATAAATAAAATTGTATTATTGCTATGGGCACATCACATGTGCATATTGACAAGCATTAGAAGGCAATGCAGGAAAGAAATTAATATATAGTAAGATTTCTAGGCAGTTTTCTGGTTTATTTTCTCCTCTATTTTGTAATAAGTGAAAATTTGGTGTGAAAATATTAACTAAGTAAATGGAGTCACAAGTGCAGCATCACTTACTAAAATGGATCTTGCCTAAGTAAGAGGCATAAAAGCAAATTGGCAGACTTTCTATACACAGGCACAGAAAATCTATGTGCAGACCAATCTCAATACCACCAAATAGGCCACATGTGAGAACTAGAGGAACTATTTTTTCCTTGTATTAGCCAGATATGCTCTCATTAGACAGGAAGCTAACTGTAGAATCAATAGTTCTCTGGATAAAAGGCATGAATCACTTAACCATGGGTTAATGCAAAAGACTTATTGACTGATATGCTATATTTATGGACTTAGTAGTAAGTTTGCACTTGAATTAGTTGAATTCAGGGTTCTTTAATTGTCATAGATTGTATTGGGTGATTTTTTTTCTTCTTTCTCATTGTCATTTCACATGTATCCTAAGTTAAGAAATAGCTTTTTATTGTTGTGGTTGGTAGAGGTAATATTTTTAGGATAAATTGTGGATACATTTTAATATTATCATTGACTTTTTATGAACAATAATATCAATAAATTTCAAATTTTATCTGTCAAAATCCTATTTATCATTAAAGTCTATATCAAGTTCCTATTCCACAAAATTTTTCCTATCAACAATAGACCTTAAATGGATGCCCCCCAACTTAATTTCTGCTTCTTTAAGCATAGCTTACAAATTAGTTGCTTACGTGTCTAAAAAATTGTGGGCTAGACTTCACTACTTTACTTAATTATAAAATCCTTAAAGAGAGGTAATCCTACATTTTACCACTAACTCCCAGTATCTAACATGTGACTAAAAACATACAAAGAGCTTAATACATGATTTTTTTAAGAAAGACATTAATTTTATATATACACACTCCTATTATTTTCAGCTTTAGTCACACACAAGGACCTCTCATATAGAAATATGTCAAACTGAATTATTAATATCCCAAAGAAGTTTAAAACACACACACACACACACACACACACACACACACACAGCAAGATTGTCTGAAAAATCATGTTAAGTTGATATATAATGGTTCTTGCTGGTTTTGTGCCAAATTTTAAACAAAACCCAGGACAATATTCTGCAACCTATAAATGGGTGAAACACAAAGTCTACTCAGGGTCAGGGCTAATTATCTATAGTTACACCCAGCTGGTAGATGAGAAAGATTTAAGAAGTTCATGTGCTTGTTAATTGAGGGTCAAAGTGTACTTTGTAGAATTCAGCAAAAGTCCAGGTGAATTATAATGGCATTCATTTTGAGGTAAAATTCCCAGATCATTAGGCACTTTGATATGTGATTCTTTTTGTCATAAGTGAGAGAACCTAAGTCCAGGTGAGCTCCAATCCTAGCTTTGCTTCTAAAAGCTCTGTGACCTCGGGCAGACTCCTTGCTAAGCCTCAGATTTCTGCCTATACATAAGGTACTTTTACTAATGGATCATTAAGTACCAATTTCTCTCAGACTATGATTCTCTATTATTTAATTGAATACTAAGGGCCAGTTTTTATTGTGTACTTACTATACATGAGGCAATTGCTTTGATAATTTTGCACTGTATATTAAGCTGAAAATAAGCCATTCTGGCCTTAACCACAATGGAGATATCTTTGTGAAATTGTATCTTTTTTGTCTCATCAGAGAGCTACTGATAAGTCTGGCTTATTCTTTCTTTCAGATCTAATGGCCTTAAAACAAGTTGGATATTACTTCAAAGCACTCAATTTCCAGCACTAAGCGAGTCAGTCATTCCCAAAATGTATTTTGTAGAGCAGTCAACATCCTTTTCCAACAGTAGGCTTCCTAGTTTTATTTTCTAAATGAGTTTCAGGAATTGGGTTCACACAGCTCTTTTTTGTGTGTGTGGAGGGAGGGGTACCAGAAATCGAACTCAAGAGCACTCAACCACCGAGCCACATCTCCATCGATATTTTGTATTTTATTTAGAGACAGGGTCTTACTTAGTATCTTCCTTTTGCTGAGGTTGGCTTTGAACTTGATATCCTCCTGCCTCAGCCTCCCAAGCTTCTAGGACTAGAGGTGTGTACCACTGCGCCCATCTTTTTCTTTTTGTCTGAGACTGACATCAATCTGTGCTTCAGTTACTTTTTTGAAGATTATAATGTGTTAATTTTCTAATAAACTTACTTGTTATCCACTCTAGTGGCTTATCTCCAAGGTTATACCCATTAATTATTCTCTTCCCTGTACGCACAGGTCATTCTGCCTTCAAAAGGTAAGGTCTGTTCTTCTTCCCATTTGATTCTGGCATGGCTGGTGACCAACACAATACAGAGAAATTGGTGTCATGATGTCTGGCTGGGCCCTATCAAGCCTTTCCTATTATACCTGGGTCTTTTAGAATGCTAACTTTGTGGAGATGGGACAACTGCCAATGTAAAATGACCAATGTGTTATGAGGTCCTCATGATGTGGAGCAGAGAGATGCCTGACTCATCCTCAGCTGGCCCAGCCATCCCAACCCTAGCACCAGTGAGGAAACCTCCAGATGACTCTAGGTTTACCCACCATCTGACTTTAGTTCTACAAGTACTTGAGGGAGTACAGAGAATAATAAATAATTGCTGTAAACTTGTATATTTTGGGGTGGTTTGTTATGCCACACAGTATAATTTTTAAAATGCACTAAACTCAGAATATCAGAGAAGATAGAACTTTATTTCTTAAATGATGAAATACTTGGGGTCCTACTAGAGGGTACAGATTGGTATCAGTCTAGAATTCCCTCCCTACTGTTTGTGCTGTCTAAAATCTTTGGCAGAGCAGTGAATTCTAATGCAGCTAGGAATGAAGAATAATGAGGCAAAAAGCTCCAAAGGTTCCAAACTCAAATGTACCTCAAATAAAAAAGACATATTGGGCCCTGGACCTTCGACTCTAGGTTTGTGCATGTACCTGAAAATTTAAAAATCAAAACACAACCCCCAAAGCCAAGAAAGAGAAGCCATAATGGCTTAGAAAGAACCTAATCAGAGAGCATAAGCCATGTAAGTTAGAATGGAGGCATGCCCTGGTGAGAATGCTTTGTATGCAGGTGTAACCTGCCAGCTGAGAGACAGAACCAACTCCACAAACTCCACCAGAAACCTCTACAACTTAATCACAGTGCCTAAAGGTGAGAGCTCTGTGTGCATGTTGGTGGCATTTTTGCCTGTATGGAGAGCCTGATGATGAAGGGTACTCACAGGCCATCTTCCCTGTATATTTATGGTGGACCACTTCTTTCCCCCAATATCTTCCTGGCAGACACCACCATCCAGGTGGCTGGGCTGCCCTGCCACAAATCTTCCTTTAGAATATTATGTAACTCAGTATTCATGAAAGGTTACATCTCCAAGTCCAATTAAAGACAGACTATCAAAAGGAGTGTTATAGATCAAAAGAGAGGTAGATGCTGATTTCTAGGGCTTGAAAACTCTCAAGTAGATATTATTTAACAGAGATATGATGGAAATAGAACATAAATTGTTAGAGGGCAGAATGGATTTTAAACAACAAAATTCTCCTCTCAACATTAGATCCTCTATATGATTATAATAATGATTATTATTATTATTATAGTACTTGATATGAGCTTTGGATGAGACTGGAATGTTTTCTAAAACCTACTTTTCTGATATGCAACAATGATGTGATATCGATTTTGGATACTTAACAGGATAAGCTCAATAAAAACAAAAATCAGATGTGAGTGAGTAGGAACCCTGATGGCATAGGTTCACTGAAGTGTTTGGAAGGCCCCCAAGTTCAACTGTGAGAAGTGGAGCATTGCTCAAGTTACAGAATGGCAAGTTGTGAGCATTTGTTTTTTATAACTTCCAAGGTGTTTGCCCATAGAAACAACATCATGAAGGATGCTATCTGTACAGGGCAGCCTTTGGAAAATTGACTCAACATATCATAGAGCCACAGAGTGTCCTAATAGGAGGAGAACAAAGTAGGAAGAAAAGGGAAGATTGGGGGTTATTTTCTTTCTGGTTTCTTCATTATTATAAATTTTAAAAATCCGTGTCAGTTAGGTTTGATTAAAATATTAATAAAAATACCATAAGAAATTCTTTCTTTGGACACTGAACTTTCACATGGCTTTGTGCTCACCAAATGATTGACTTTATTTTCTAAAATACTAACTCTGCATTCCTGACATCTGACATCCTATTCAATCAAACAAACATTTATTGAGCACCCCCTCCCCATATTCCTAACAATGAGCTAAGTGCTATAGTGCAATTTTGACAGGTTTGGACTTGGCAGACCTGCAGAACTTTTAAAAGTGGAGACACTATCATAAAGTTGACAGCAGTTTTGTTGTTGTTGTTGTTATTTTAATTGCCAAGAAGCACACATAAAAGAAAACAACTGCTGTCTAGTTTCTTCACTGTAGTCTGGTAGTAACTTCACTCAGACTCTCCTTTGGGGGTTGCTGCACTGTAAAGTATCTAAAAAATAATATAAAGTGTATTTCTATCTGCCTAGTCTCCTTTCCCTGACATGTCAGCTTAATTCTTACTTGAACAATAACAAAAAATCTGGTATTTCCTTCAAGACAATTCCAAATTACTTTTATAAAATATTTTAGATTAACTGATCATTATACAGAAATTCAGTCTTTTCCATTTCTAGGCTTTATCTGTTTGGGATCCATATTCACCATCAACATACTTTTACATATTTTTAAAAGAAACTTTTAAATCTATTACAGAGGTTTTTAAAACTTTTTTGTTAAGCCATAGAATTCTTTCTTCAAACAAAATCTTACTCAGGAAGACCAATATCTAAAATAGATCAAAGTGAGCTGTTCTGATTGAAGCAGTCTGCTTGATTCCCCTCACCCCTCTCCAACAGAGCACAGGAACCCCCAAGGCACCTCCACAAAATCCTCCAGAGACCCACAGGGCAGACCTGAACAGCACTCATCTAACAGAATCATAGAAGCGTGGAATTCACAAGTCAGGAGATATCTTAGAAACCATCACATATTAAGGAACAGCAGAGCAGAAAGGACCTTAAAGATCAACTGGTTAGCTCAACTCAATTCTCAGATAAGAAAACTGAGGCTCAGAATGGTTACAAAGTATCCTTCCAGGGTGACATTCATTGCTACTTAGTGGCAAACACATGACTGAAAAATCAGGATTCCTTTGTCTAAGTTCAAAGCCTTTTCTGCATCATTGAAAGTCTTTTGGAGGCACTGTATATGTAGAAAGAAAATGATAGGAAGATTTGGAAAAGAAATCATTTAATGCAGAAAAAGTGTTCATCAGAGAAGAGAAAGCAGAAACCTGCCTCGCTGACCCACAGGGGAGATCAGGCAAGGGTAGGGCCAGGTCGATCCTGTCGCTGGCAGACACCTGCCGGAGTCGGGCTCATCCCAGACCTGCCTCCCGGCCTGTGCAAGAGTCAGGGCCCTAGGCCCGGGTCCATCCTGCCCCTGGCAGAGTCCCACCAGAGCTCAGGCCTAGTCCAGACCTGTTCTGGAGACCTCAGCGGGAGTCAGGGCTTAGGGTAAGTTTGGGTCCACTCCACCCCCAACCTCAGAGCCCAGGTCTAACTCACTTCCATCTTGAGACACTATAGCCATCCCCATAGCCTTTCCTATGCAGTAGCCTCTACCTTGGGACAATAGACAGGGCCTAGAAGCAGCTGCATCTTGGATCAGGCATCCCAAAGCCAGTGTAAGGCTCACCCTTCCAGGCTCATCTCTGAAAGACATTGCATCCATCTTGGGAAACCTCCACTGCTATCTTGAGTTATCTCCTGCTATTGCTGCCACCTCCTGTAGTTGCAGTAGCATCCATCCTGGGACACTGGCAGGGTCTGGAAGCTCAACACCAAGGTGAGGTGCAGATAATCTGCACAGATACTACAAGATTATGGGGTAGAAACCTCAGATCCTCACTGCAAGCAAGAAAATCACATAGACTACATGAAAACAACAACAACAACAACAACAACAACAAGGGAGGAAAGTGCCCCCCCAAAACCAGGATACTACAATAACAGAACCCATGGACAGTGCAGTTGATAAAATGTCAGAGAAGGAGTACAAAACATTCCTAATTAAAATGATCTGTGAATTAAAGAATTGCCTAAATGAGCAAATACAGGAAAAATATTGATCATTCCAACAAATAGATAAGAGAGTAAATACAGGCAGCCATTGATGACACCAATAAAGAGGTAAGAGATCAAATACAAGCATCCATTGATCACACCAGCAAAGAGATAAGGGAGAAAATATAGGTAGAAAAAGATTATTTCAAGAAAGAGATTCTGAAAAAAGAAAGAAAGAAAGAAATCCTTGAAATGAAGGAAACAATAAACAAAATAAAAAACTCAATAGAAAGCATCACCAACAGACTAGACCACTTAGAAAACATAACATCAGAAAATGAAGATAACATATATAACCTGGAAAATAAAGTTGCCCCCACAGTGAAGATGGTAAGAAACCATGAAGAAAACATCTAAGAATTATGGGATAGCATCAAAATATCAAATCTAAGAGTTATTGGGATATAGGAAGGCACAGAGTTTCAAACCAAAGGAATTCACAATCTCTTCAATGAGATAATATCAGAAAATTTCCCAAACATGAAGAATGAAGACCCAACAATATGCTGCCTCCAAGAGACTAGTCTCATAGGAAAAGACATCTACAGACTGAAGGTGAAAGGTTGGGAAAAATCATACCACTCACATGGACTGTGGAAGCAAGCAGGAGGGGTTTCCATACTCATATCAAATAAAGTAGTCTTCAAGCTAAAGTTAATCAAAAGGGATAACGAAGGATATTTCATACTGTGTAAGGGAACCATTCATCAATAAGACACAATAATAATAAATAATATATGCCCCAAACAATGGAGCATCTATGTTCATCAAACAAACTCTGCTCAAGTTCAAGAGTCAACAACACAATAATTCTGGGTGACATTTACATACCTCTTTCACCACTGAATACATCTTCCAAACAAAAGCTGAACAAAGAAACTACAAAACTCAATAATACATTCAATAACTTAGACTTAACTGACATATATAATCTATTTCATCCTTCAACGAGCAAAAATACTTTCTCCTCAGCAGCACATGAACCCTTCTCTAAAATAGATAATATATTATGCCACAAAGCAACTCTTAGCACATATAAAAACATAGAGATACTACCCTGCATTCTAAAAGATCATAATAAAGTGAAATTAGAAATCAATGATAAAATAAAATACAAAATCTACTCCAACACCTGGAGACTAAATGATATGCTACTGAATGAACAATGGGTTGCAAAAAACATAAGGAAAAGATTAAAAAATTCTTAGAGGTAAATGAGAATAAAATATCAAAATCTCTTCGATACTATGAAGGCAGTACTAATAGGAAAGTTCATTACATGGAGTTCATTCCTTAAAAGAATAAAAAGTCAACAAATAAAAGACTTAACATTACATCTCAAAGCCCTAGAAAAAGAAGAACAACTCAACAACAAAAGCAGAAGACAAGAAATAATTAAAATCAGAGCTGAAATCAATGAAATTGAAACAAAAGAAACAATTGAAAAAATTGACAAAATAAAAAGTTGGTTCTTTAAAAAAATTAATAAAATTGATAGACCCTTAGCCATGTTAACAAAGAGAAGGAGAGAGAACACTCAAATTACTAACATATGTGATGAAAAAGGAAATATCACAACAGATACTACAGAAATACAGAAGATAATTAGAAATTATTTTGAAAACATGTACTTAATAAAATAGAAAATATTGAAGGCATCGACAAATTTCTGGATCATATGATTTGCCCAGATTGGGTCAGAATGTTATACACAATTTAAGCAGATCCATTTCAAGTGATGAAATAGAAGATGTCATCAGAAGCTTACCAACCAAGAAAAGCCCCAGACTGGATGCATACACAGCTGAGTTCTACAAGACCTTTAAAAAAAAAACTAATACCAATACTCTTCAATTTATTTCAGGAAATAGAAAAAGAGGGATCACTTCCAAACTCATTCTAGAAGGCCAATATCACCCTGATTTCAAAACCAGGCAAAGACACATCAAAGAAAGAAAACTTCAGACCAATATCTCTAATGGACATAGATGCAAAAATTGTCAATAAAATTCTGGCATATCAATACAAAACATATCAAAAAGATAGTACATCATGATCAAGTGGGGTTCATCCCAGGGATGCAAGTTTGGTTCAACTTACAGAAATCAATAAATGTAATGCATCACATCAATAGACTTAAAGATAAGAACCATATGATCATCTCAATAGATGCAGAAAAAGCATTCAACAAAATACAGCACTGCTTCATGTTCAAAAACACTAGAAAAACTAGGATTAATAGGAACATCTCAACTTCGTCAAAGCTATCTATGCTAAGCCTCAGGCCAACATCATTCTAAACGGAGAAAAAATTGAAAGCATTCCCTCTAAAAACTGGAACAAAATAGAAATGCCCTCTTTCACCACTTTTATTTAACACAGTTATTGAAACACTGACCAGAGCAATTAGATAGACAAAAAAAATTAATGGGATACAGATAGGTAAAGAAGAATTCAAATTGGCACTATTTGCTGCCAATAGGCTTCCATACCTAGAAGACCTAAAAATTCCACCAGAAAACTTCTAGAACCAGTAAATGAATTCAGCAAAGTAGCAGGATTCAAAATCAACACCCATAAATCAAAGGTGTTTCTGTATATCACTGACAAATCCTCTGTGAGGGAAATGAGAAAAACTACCCCATTTACAATAGCCTCAAGAAAAATAAAATACTTAGGAATCAACGAAAGAGGTGAAAGACCTCTACAATGAAAACTAAAGAACACTAAAGAAACAAATTAAAGAAGACCTTGGGAGATAGAAAGATCTCCCTTATTCTTGGATAGGCAGAATTAATATTGTCAAAATGACTATACTGTCAAAATTACTATACAGATTTAATACAATTCCAATCAAAATGCCAATGACATTCCTCATAGAAATAGGAAAAGCAGTCACGAAATTCATCTGGAAAAATAAGAGACCCAGAATAGCTAAAGCAATACTTACCAAGAAGAATGAAGCAGATGGCATCACTATACGAGACCTTAAACTATACTATAGAGCTATAGTAACAAAAACAGTATTGGCACCAAAACAGACTTGCAGACCAGTGGTACAGAATAGAGGACACAGAGACACTAACCCACATAATTACAGTTATCTTATGTTAAATAAAGGTGTCAAAAACATACATTGGAGAAAAGATAGCCTCTTCAACAAATGGTGCTGGGAAAACTGGAAATCCATATGCAACAAAATGAAACTAAACCCCTATCTCTTGCAATGCACAAAACTCAACCCAAAGTGGATAAAGTACCTGGGAATTAAACCAGAGGCACTGCGTCTCTTAGAAGAAAAAGTAGGCTGAAATCTCCATCATGTCGGATTAGGCCCCAATGTCCTTAATAAGATTCCTATAGCACAAGAATTAATATCAATAATCAATAATTGGGATGGATTCAAACTAAAAAGCTTCTTCTCAGCCAAAGAAACATTGAGGAGAATAGAGAGCCTACAATTTGGGGACAAATTTTTGCCACACGCACATTAGATAGAGCACTAATCTCTAGGTTATATAAAAAACTAAAAAATCTTAACATAAAAAAACAAATAACCCAATCAATAAATGGGCCAAGGAACTGAACAGACACTTCTCAGAAGAGGATATACAATCAATCAACAAATGTATGAAAAAGTGTTCAATGTCTCTAGCAATTAGAGAAATGCAAATCAAAACTACTCTATGATTTCATCTCACTCCAGTCAGAATGGCAGCTATTAAGAATACAAATAATAGTAAGTATTGCTGAGAATATGGGGGGAAAAGGCACATTCAACCAATCTGGAAAGCAGTATGGAGATTCCTTGGAAATCTGGGAATGGACCACCATTTGACCTAGCTATCCCACTTCTCGGTCTATACCCAAAGGAGTTAAAAATAGCATACTACAGGGACACAGCCACATCAATGTTTATAGCAGCACAATTCACAGTAGCTAAACTGTGGAACCAACCTAGATTCTCTTCAGTAGATGAATGGATAAAGAAAATGTGGTATATATACACAATGGAATATTATTCAGCATTAAAAGAGAATAAAATCATGGCATTTGCAGATAAATGGATGGAGTTGTAGAATATATAGCTAAGTGAATTAAGCCAATCCCCCAAACCCAAATGTCAAATGTTTTCACTAACTTAAGGATGCTAATTTATAATGTGGTGGGAGGGTCATGGGAGGATTAAATGAACTCTAGATAGGGCAAAGGGGAGGGAGGAGAAGGTAGGGGGTAGGAAAGATGGTGGAATGAGATGACCATCATTACCTTAAATATGTGTATGAAGACATGAATGGTGTGACTCTATTTTGTGTACAACCAGAAATATGAAAAACTATGCTCTCTATGTGTAATATGAATTGTAGTGCATTCTGCTGTCATACATAATAAAATTTTAAAAAATTTAAAAAAGAAAATAGGAGACAGAAGAAAAAGAAATAGATGAATAGTTCTTAACTATTTCCAACTTCTCCCAAGTTCAAAAGTAGTACAACCTAATTCTCATAAAAGCTTACAATCTACTTAAGAAAACAAAGGAAGCGTGATGCAAGAGAATATTTATAATTTCTGTAACTCTAAGCAATGACTACAACTCATCAAAATCTTGACAACTGTTAAACCAGATGTTACACAGACATATGAAGGAAACTTGCTGCACCATAGTTATAAGGTTAAAAGTTAAAGTTTAGACCCTGTTATGGTTTGGACATGAGGTATCCCCCAAACCTCCTGTGTTAACGTGGAAACATTCAGAGGTGAAATGATTAGACTAAGGAAAGCCATAACCTGATCAGTGCATCCTTGTTTGAACAGACTGGGTGAAAGCTGTAGGGAGGTGGGGTACAGCTGGAGGAGGTGGATCACTGGAGGCATGTACTGAAAACCTTCTGAGCAGCCCCTTTATCCTTCCTTCTCTGTTTCCTGGCTGCCGTGAATGGAGCAACACACTTTCACCATGCCCTTCCACTGTGATGTTCTTTCTCACTTTGGGCCCCAAACAATGGACTGAGTGCACCATGGGCTAAACATCTGGGAATCCTGAGCAAAATAAACGTTTCCTTCTCTGAGTTGTTCTTGATGGTCACTTTGGTCAGAACAAAGAAAAGGTAACACAGGCCATGATTGGGCAATCAAGTTCACAAAAGGTGCCCTATAAAAAACTTGAATGAACTTTAAGACGAGGCACTTACTGCTTTGAAAGTCACAGAGCTCAGTGATGGCACAGATATCCCAATCCATCAAATGGTATATTACAGAGTGAGCAATACATACATACACCCATGAAATAGATAAATGAGTCCCGGAGGTGTGGTGTAGGCAGCATTGTCTCTGTTCAACCTGACCTCAGTCAGTGCTCAACACATCTAAATTCCTTCTCCCTCTCTTCTCTTCATTACTTTTTTCCTTCCCTTTTATACTTCAGCTTGTTTCATATGTTTATGTGTGTTTGTAAAATCAGAAACTAAACAGAATCTGAATTTTTTTCCTAATTTTTAAAAAGTAAGATTCAAATTTCTACTCACATATAAGACAATGACAAATCCATACCTAGAAAAGCCATTATCAAGTGGTTCTAAATTAGCACGACTGCCAAGAAAGAAACCACTAAGTCTGCCAATTCACTTTTCTACTATTAAAAACTACTATAATAATTAAAGGAAATTTTACAGAAAGGAAAAAAAAAGTCCTCCTTGTCTTTGTATTACAACTTTTTCCAGTTGTCTGTGTTCTCATTCATTCTATCTTTGCATTCTCATATATTTCTAAAATAATTGAAATAGTGATCTGGCAGGTAATTTTGCATCTCTTTGGGTCATAATTAAGTATAGGTACATGCAACTACCTAGTCTCTTTATCAGGGATGAACATTCAAGGTGACATCCTTGGAGAAATGTAAGTACTTAAAAACTCGTCATCTTGATTCTCATTTGAACACCACTATGTACCAATGCTGAGTAGATACAAATGTTACTTGTTTGAAAATGTTTTTAAAAATTTGCCACTCAAAAAAAAAAAAAAGTGAATTTGAACCCTTCGACTACATAATTTAACTCATGGGAAGCATGTTTCATTTTTAAAACAATGAGATAGCTGAACTGGCCTTCAGTAAAAGACAAACAATTTATATGATTCCACCTTGGAACCACTAGATCATGAGCTCCTTATTAAGCTAGTTTTTTGATGCAGGATGTTGTCTTTTCAGTATTTACTTAATATTCTCTAATAGGAATTAATCACTTCCTATTCTGGGAAGTTTCCATAAAGGCAACACATAATGTGTTTTCCTCATATACTTTAATTTAAAATTCTAGGCCAGAATAAAAGTGCATTATTTACAATGTTTTAAAAGCAGACAATAGACTATTGGTTTTTTTAGGGTATGGACTTTGATCTGTTTTGTTTCCTTCAGCTTGTACCACAGTGTTGTATAAAAAGTATGTGTTCAATAAAAGTTTGTTGAGCTGAATTGATCTTAGCTTCAAAATAATCAGTTTCCAGGGACATGTCTTTCTGACAACAAATCTAAGCCAGCCTGCAACCTAGGTCCTGATATTTACTGGGTGAATCATTTAACTGTGCTGGTGGAACATCCACCCTAAGAATTTGAAAAGCTGTTTGAGTAATTTTTTCATTTCAGTTGTGGCTTAAATAGTTTCTGATTTCAGGAGGATTTTGAACATGTGACCTTTTGCATCTTGTCACTTTGTTTGAATTCACTTTTCATATATTCATTTACAGTATGAAAAGCATGTATTGTGTAATACCAAGTCATAAAAGAAGTGCAGATTAGATCACATGTCCTTCTTTATTCACTTAGACGGCTCACTCCTAAATAACACTTTTCCAGTCTCTAATTATATATTTGTGTGGTTATTGGTTAATGTACCTCTCCCTTGGATTCTGTAAAGATCACGGGAGCAGGGCAGGTTTGTTTGTGTACTGTTTTGTCTCTACATTCTGGCCCATAGTGGATACTAAGCACCTGAACAAATTAATGATGTTCTAAAGAAGGCAGAGTTTAATCTGGTTTTGAAGATAAGTGAGAGAACGTATCCACCAGAATGAGAAACAAATACCAAATAGGATGCGGTTTGAAACAGGGAATTGGAAAGTAGAAATATTGGTAAAGATCCCTAAGGGATTGTACCAAATATGCAGGGATCTCTGTGTTTTGGTGAAGGTATATATTTTGGAAGTTCAATCAAGAAATGGACTTGTGTTTTTATCTGACATTATTTTAAAAATGATCAAGAAACCTGGGGCATGAGGTCTGTCTTTCCTTCTTTCTTCTTTTTTTTCTTCTATTTTTTGGGTACATCCTATAATGCCTCCATTATGCAAGAGGAAATTTCCATAATGCACTTAATTAGGCAGTGATTCTGAAAGGTTATTTTTGTTTTCATCTCCTGGAAAAAGAAAAATATTTAACCAGTTTTGCCAGTATCACACAACTCTCAACTGGGTATACCTTTTACTTCCCAGAGGATGTAATCTGATGAGACCATATAAATTCAGTAGTCCTGAGTCACATGGTCATGCCCACTGTTCTACAATGTTCTGTGCCCACCATAGATGTTTTAGAAGTTTAGAATTAATAGACCTGTTTCAAACTTAGGCAATTTATTTACCTTGTTTTTGACACTGGTCTGATGAGGGAATGACCATATATGTGCTTCCCAACTCCTCTGAGCTGATTGGAGAACAAGTGATACAGGATTAAAAAACTTCCCAAGTTCCTTTTATTTCCTCCTCCTCCTCCTTCTTGCTAGTTCTGTTTCCCTCTTCCTTTCTTTCTTATTGTTTATGTATAATTCACCATATATCCTAGGACATTTGCTGTTCAGTGTTCCAAACTGATGTGCTTATTCTGTATGTAGAAAGCTCAATTTTTAAAAAGTCTTGTTTAAAGAATGCAACTACTTCTAAGCATTCTGCTGGACTGAAGGACTGTTTATTGTGGGTGTATGTTGTTTAGGTGATTTCAGTCTGAGATTCATTTCAGTTAACCAGGGAAGTAAGAATGGCAGCAAGTGTGGATATATCTTAACATGTAATCTTTTATTTTGAGTGCAGTTTTGACAGAAATGCAGTTTGCAACTCCCTCTTTCCAGGGCAGCCAAATCAAAGCAAAGGGGATTTTTTTTCCTTTTGAAGAAAGTATCAAAAAATGAAGAGATGGCCTTATCATTTTGAGATAGTCAACTTGGCCATTATTTTTTCTTTGTCTGGTTTGTATTAAAGCCATTATTGGATTCAGAGAACTGCACTTCCTGTCTATCTTCCTAGAGCTGTTAACCCTGGTGGCATCCGAATCATAAAAATAAAGACTATATACTGATAAGCAATTATCACTGGGGCAAAAAGAAGAATGATAAGGTCTAGGCCTATCATAGGGCAAAGACATTAAGATTTATTTCCACTGTTATCAGAGGAGATTTGCTGCCCATGCAAAGCTCCTTCAGGGAGGGAAAAAAAAGCATAAGAAAAGATTATATTTCTTGCAAACATTTATCAGTAAAAACAAGAAACTTGGAATGTGAAATTGAAACAGAATCAAAATGTCAATTTTAAATGGGGGTGAAAGCCACACAAAACATGGACCTTCTGAAGATTAATAAGAAGAAACTCTTACCTACCTAAGATTTAAAAAAAAAATCCTTACCACAGATCAAAATAGAGAGGGCTTATAAGAGGAAGAAAGAGGGAAGATTGCTTTTACAAATGATTTTGGACTGAAATAATTTATACAGCTTGAATTCAGTCATTGAGAGCAGTATGGAAAATTTATAGAACTATGTAAAATGACCTGCATTAGATCAGAACTATAAAAAATAGAACACAGGCTCAACTCCAGGGATGCAGAAGATTCTTTCATTAGAAAATTCAAGTTATCCATGATATGCAATTTTAATCATGAACTTGAGGATGATGCATATTAATTCCAAACAAATCCTCTTAACCACAGTATCTTTTGCCCTGATAGGACTACAATGATCTCTCGTGGAAAGAAGAAAACTCTATTAGGAATCACTTCCCACAATGCATTCTTAAGGCATTCTCACTGAAATAAAAATTTCAAGGAGTGAACCAACTCAGGAGCTACCTAGCAGACTAAGGAACACTGAAGTGATTTATTATACATCATGCATGGTTTCCTGTCTCAGAAATGCCTTCCACTAAAACTGAACAGCAATGCCTAACAAATATTTATGATTGAACCAATTTTGTGAACACCTAATTCATATGTACTGAGCTAGTCTCATTCATTTTATTCCTTCACTCATTCATTCATGCAACCATTATTTATCGAACACCTAAGTAAGATATGTTAGACGTTGGCTTAAGTACTGGGGATGCTGAAGTGAAAAAAACAGATACCACCTGCTCTCTTATGTCTTTGAATAGGGCAATCTTATATTTCACTAGTCTGTTAGTTTGTATTTAAACCATTTTAAAGCCACCAACTCATTTTTAAAACAGAATCATTTATGAACCATAGAATATAAGACTTATAGACATAAAAAGGACCTTAGAAATTCAGAGACAGGTCATCTAGTCCAACTGATGAATTAAATTTTACCGGAAATGTAGACTCACAGTATGTAGCAGGGGCTCACAGTCAGTTACAAAAAGGCCTATGACTCAGGAAATGGTGATATGCACAGTGATAACTGAAAGCCAAGAGAATCCTTTATAGAAGATACTGATTGCAGAACAGGAGAGAAGAGCTGGAAAAGCAAGCAAACATAGAAACCAACCAAGAAATGATCTAATACCAAATAGAGCCTTCAGATTACTATTCCAAAGAGGAGGAGTAAATGTCACTGTGAAAACATACTTTCCATCACTTTTTCTTTACAAAGATAACCCCACTTATATTTATTTCAGAAGCAGTAAAATGGCTCTATTGAGAGTTAAAATGAATTCTCCTGGTAGCCCCTCTCTGAGTCACAAGATAACCTTATGAACAGAAGAAAACACTGGAGTCAAGCATGATAGCACATGCCTGTAAACCCAGCAACTTGGGAGGCTGAGGCAGGAGGTTTGCAAGTTCAAAGTCAACCTCAGCAATTTAGTGAGACCCCGTCTCAACATAAAAAATAAAAAGGACTGAGCTGGGTGTGGTGGTGTATGCCTGTAATACCAGCAGCTCAGGAGGTTGAGATAGGAGGATCATGAGTTCAAAGCTAGCCTCATAAAAACACAATGCTAAGCAACTCAGGGAGACCCTGCCCCTGTGAAGAATCTGTATAATTGAAACAGTCTTAAACAAGAATTGCAGGGTAATTTATGGGTTCCTAAGTATTATTATCTTTATTTCCATAACAATTGGATGGGCAACAACACCAAGTAATAAAATAGTAGTGAAAACACATAAGTGCCTTAATCAAAGTCACAAAAGAAATTAAGATTATTGACTAGGTTTTTCTCACTCTGGTTTGGTTTTCTTTATATTTTATCAAGATACCATTCACAAACCTCATGAGCCAGGTGCTGTGGCACACACCTGTAATCCCAACAACTTGGGAGGCTGAGGCAAGAGGATCGTGAGTTAAAAGCCAGCCTCAGCAGATTATTGAGACATTTAGCAACTCAGTGAGAACCTGTCTCTAAATAAAATATTTTAAAAAGGGCTGGGGATGTGGTTCAGTGGTTAAGTGCCCCTGGGTTCAATCCCTGGTAACAACAACAACAACAACAACAACAACAAACTCGTCATAACGCAAAACATCAGCAGGTGTGTTCTTTCTCTACTTATGGGAACATTCACACAAAATTGTCCTTAGAGCTTAAACAGTATTTGTTGAAATCAGGGGCTCCTATTACATGTTCTGATAGAATTCCCATCTTACTTCATTTCTCAGAATAGCCTCACATTCCTTTCAGGAGAGGCCTACAAAGGTAAGCTGGTCCTTTGTGAAAAGTGACAGAGTAGGAATAAACTCAAAGATTGTTTCACTGACTTGATTTTAATATACTCCATTAATATGCCAGTCTAATTCCCTTATAATATTTCTCAGCTTTTTGGTCTTTATATCATTGTGTGCCTTGGAAAATATATATCTATCAGTCTATCTTATACACAACCTCTAAGATACAACCTATCTTCTAAATTATACATATAGTGTATAATTATAGGCATAATATATGTCATGTGAATATAACCAGGAAGGAATAGCTATAAACCCCTCAACTCATAGTGGACACATAGAAAAAGAATAATTGTACTCTTACTACTTCTATTCAAAATTGTACTGGAAATTTTAGGGTAAATCATTAGGGGTGGAAAAGAAATGAAAGGTTTATAGATTACAAAGAAAAAAATAAAAATAATTCTCTTTGATAATACTGATTTTTTTATATAGAGAAAAAATCTACTTAGAAAGTATTAGAACTAATAAATGAATTTGGTAAGGATTCAGGATATGAGAGCATTGTAAATATGTAACTATTGAATGTATTTCAGTGAACAATCTGAAAGTCAAACTGTAAAAAACTAATGTCATTTACAATAGCCTCAAGACAAATAGAACACTTAACACAATGGAGTATTATGCAGCACTAAAAAATGACAAAATCATGGAATTTGCAGGGAAATGGATGGCATTAGAGCAGATTATGCTAAGTGAAGCTAGCCAATCCTTAAAAAACAAATGCCAAATGTCTTCTTTGATTTAAGGAGAGCAACTAAAAACTGAACAGAGGGAAAGAGCATGAGGAAAAGATTAACATTAAACTGAGACGAGTGATGGGAGGGAAAGGGAGAGAGAAGGGAAATTGCAAGGAAACGGAAGGAAACCCTCATCGTTATACGAAATCACATATATGAGGTTGTGAGGGGAAAGGTGGGGGGGAGGGAGAGACGGAACAATAACAGATGAGGTAGAGAGGGAAGATGGGAGGGGAGAGGAGGGGGGATAGTAGGGGATAGGAAAGACAGCAGAATACAACAGTCACTAATATGGCATTATGTAAACATTGTGAATGTGTAACTGATGTGATTCTGCAATTTGTATTTGGGGTAAAAATGGAAAAGCATAACTCACTTGAATCAAATGTATGAAAGATGAAAAAAATAAAAATAAATAAAAATAAAAAAAAATAAAAGTAGAACGATTAAAAATCAGTTGAAGGTCAAAAAAAAAAGAATAATTTTAACAAAAGAAATGCAAAATTATAAAACACTGTTGAAAGAAAGTAATGACGTAGAGAGATGGAAAGACAGTTCATATTCATTGATAGAAAGGATTGATATTGTTAAAATGGTAATATTCCCTAAAGTGATCTACAGATTTCACATAATTTTCATATATACAGAAATCATATAACTCAATAATAAAATAACAACCCAATTAAAAATAGGCAAATGATCTGAAAACACACTTCTCCAAAGAAAATATAAAAATGACCAATAAGCATATGAAGACTGTTGATATTATTAATTGAAATCAAATAAACAAACAGCCTTGACAAATCTCTTGAATGGCAGTAATAAAAACAAGACAATAATAAGTGTTGTCAAAAATCCAGAGACATACGAACCCTCATTTTTTTTTTTTTCTGGTAGGAATGTAAAACAGAAGTAGCCCCTTTGGAAAAGGATTGACTGTTCCTCAAAATCATGGTAACACAGATTTGCTGTATGACCCAGTAATTCTATTCCTACAAAAATCTGATGTGAATATTCATTGTGCTGTTTTTCATTATAGCCTGAATAGAAATGACCAAAATGCCCTTCACCTGATGAAGGGATAAACAAAATGTTTTATCCATATCTATAAAAATGATAATTCTTTGGGAATAAAGAGTTGATCCATGCTACAATATGAACCTAGACAGCATTATATAAAGCAAAAGAAATAACTCACAAAATAGCATATATTGTATTATTCCATTTATATCAAGTGTCCACAGATTCAGAAAGAAGACTAGTGGTCCTCAGGGACTAAGGCATGAAGCAGATAAAACAGTCATGCTAAGCATATGCAATTTCTTTAGGGGATGTGTTTTAATTCATTTGTGTCATTGATTACACATCTCTGTAGTATTCTCAAAACCACTGAATTGTACACTTTAAAATATATATATTCAACAAATTTTTGCAATTGTTGTAATTAAAAAGAAAAGTTCAATATAATTGATTTGTAGGGAGGTAGTTTATCTGAGTTGTAACAGTATTTTATCAGTAAGACTCTTCACATGGGCACATAGATCTTGCTCCTCTGGGTCTCAGCTTCCTCACCAATAGTATACTAGGTGATTGTTTTTTCCAGCAGTATGGCCTCCTTTTCCTTAAATAAAATTTTCATGGAAACTCAATGTGAAAAGTGAAGAAAAGCTGAGTTTCTCTGGTTCAAATGGGTGGAGGTTCTGAATTTCAACGACACAGCTGATTTCTCTGAGTTTGTCCCAGCTGCAGCCTCAAGTAGCCACAGAACACTCAGACTTGACATAGAAAACTGTATAAAACTCATCTAAATGGACTCAAAGTTACCTGCCACTCTTGACAGTATAGTGTCCACTGCCTGTTACCATGTGGTTTTAGTCCTAAAGCAGGTACAAGGTGTGCTGTAAGACCTTGGTAAAAATAAGGGAATAAATTAGCGAACTTGTCTGGGGAGTAGAGAGGGATTCGAGATAATAAGAAATAAAATAAGGAACAAATTGTTATTATTTGGAGATGAGATGTCATCCCCCCTCCCCCGCCCCAAAGCTCCTATGTTAATGCAAGAACATTCAGAGGTGAAATGTTTAGATTATAAGAGCTGTAACCCAACTGTCCATCCTAGTTTGAATGGCAGGTGGGGTGTGGCTGGAAGAGGCGTGTCCCTCAGAGCATGACCACTAAGAATGGTTCATCTTCCCTATGGCCCCTTCTCTCCCTCTTTATGCTTCCTGATTGTCACAACAGAAGCAGCTGCCTTTACCATGCCATTATACTATGATTTTGTGCCTCACCTTGGGCCAGGCCTCTAACAATAGTCTCAGCCAACCATGGATTAAAACTTTGAAACCAGGAACCAAAATAAACTTGTCTTCCTGTAAGTTGGTCTGATCGGGTATTTTGATCACAGTGACACAACACTGATCTACACAGAACTGGTACCAGGAGTAGGGCTGTTGATTTGACTAATCTGACCACGTGGTTCAGAAGTCTTCGGAGCTGGTTTGCAGGAATAGCTTGGAAAAGCACAGCTTAATGAGCAGTTCTGGTGGGAGCTCAGTTTACCATAATGCAGAGAGTAATACAGACAGCAAAGACTATGCTCCTAAGGTTTCAGATGGAAGTGGGGCTTTCGTTGGAAAGTGGACTGGAGGTCATTCATGTTGCATTCTGGCAAAAAACTTGTCTATATTTTGCCCATTTCCTGAGACTTTGTGTGAGGATGAATTTAAAAGTGATAGATCAATTCATCTACTGGAGTAAATTTCAAGGAAGCATAGCATTCAGAAGCAGGACAGATTTTGCTGGCAGCTTTTAGGCAGATTTACTGTGGGAATTATGAACAGAAAGCAAGCTGGAGGATTTTAAAAACTCGCAGTTTGACCAGAAAAGTGCATATAAAATGGGCTAAGAAAGGTATGGTTGAAGAGATAATATCCCCTAAAGAGATGTTAAGAATTTTGTTCAGAGACTATAGAAAAGATGGCTTGAGGGCACCTCAGGTATTTGTAAGACCACACATACTTAAGGCTGGATGTAGAAGGGGAAACTCTTTGAGAAGAGATCCTACGGGCACCCTGCTTGCACAGAGGGCCTACCAGGAATTCAGAGTCACTGCAGCTAGGATTCAAGGGGCCCCAGTTACTGCTTGAGCTGGCTGTAGACCTTGGCCTCATCTACATGGTTCTGGTTCACAGAAATGTAGGATGCTGGAGTTAAAGGGTCAAGGAGGCTTCCACTGAGATTTCAAAGAAGTCCAGGAGGCCATTCAAAATATAGCAGGGGTGGAATCCCTGCTGGCACTGCCTGAGAGGGTAATGCATGGAGCTGTGAAGGTGAAGCCAAAGCTGGAATGGAAATCCAAGGAATTGAAGAGATGACAGTAATCTGGACTATCTACAGAAGAAGGCTGCTTGCTGCACAGAAAGCCAGGCTAGAAAGGCTATTTGTGTTGCAATCAGGAAGGACAAAGGGCAATTTTGGATAGCACATCTCACTGTCATGTATCCTAGATGCAGTTACAGGATCTGTTTGCTACCTGGCTTTCAGTCCTATTTTGGACCCATCCCTTCTATGAGCCTCTTTCTCCTTTTTGAGATGGGTATGTTTACTTTTGCCATTGTATATTGGATATACATAACTTGCTTTTGATTTTTATGGGGGATCACAACCAAGAATTTGCTTTGAGTCTCAGATGAGATTTTGTACTTGGACTTTTGGGCAATGCTAAAACTGATAAGACCATGGGACTCTTGGAGATGATGGACTACATGCATTTTGCATTGTGAGATGGATGTGAGCTTTAGGACCAGGGGCAGAGTGTTATGGTTTGAATATGAGGTGCCCCCAAGAGCTCCTGAGTTAATACAGTATATTCATAAGTGAAATATTTAGATTATATTAGCTGTAACCTAATCAGTCCATCCTAGTTTGAATGAGCTAAGTGGGTGATAACTGTAGGCAGGTATAGTGTGGAAGGAGGAGGTTGGTCACTAGAATTGTGCCCTGTAAGGGTCCATCTTGCTTGATGCCTCTTTCCCTCCCTCTCTCTGCTTCCTGGCTGCCATGAGAGGAGCAGCTTCCCTCTGCCACAAATTTCTGCCATGATCTTTTATCTCAACATTGACATGGAGCAATGGATTCAACTGACCAGGGACTGAAACTCAAGATGTGAGCCAAAATAAGCTTTTCTTCCTCTAAATTTTCTGGTCAGGTATTTGGGTCACAGTAACAACAACAACAACAACAACAACAAAATACATCAGATCAAATTAATTTTCAAATTAGCCATAAGGAACAAGACTACATTTTTGTGGCACAAAAAAAGAATCAGCTTCTGGTACCGGAATTATTCTTAGGGAAATGTATTAGTCTGTTTTCTGTTGCTATAATAGGATACCTGAGGCTGAGTACTTTATAAAGGAAAGGGGTTTATTTATCTCACAGTTCTGGATGTTTAAGAGCAGGGTGCCTACTTCTGCTTGGCTCTGGTGAAAGCTTCCTAAAGATATTATCTTGATGGGAACTTGTGGAAGATTGAGAGATCACATGGATTGACAGAAAGGAAGGTAAAGACCAATGAGAAGCCATTCTTGTTCTTTTACAACAACTTGCACTTATAAGAACTGACTCCATGAAACTAACATTAATCCCTTCTGAGGGCAATGGCACATTGACTTAATGACCTGCCACTAGGCCCACCTTTTAAAAGTTTCGCTATTTCTCACGTCATCACTCTGGAAAACAAGCTTTGAAAACATGAATCTGCATCCAAAACAACAGGAAATACCTTTGCTTAGAAAAAAATCTTTTACATGTCCTTAAGTAGTAGAATGTGAGACCCTTCAGGCATAAGTATTTGGAGAAAATGAATCCAACAGAGTGCACATTGTTCTGCATTGGAGAATAGCAAGATGCAGGGCAAAGAATAACAATGCCTGACTTGGGAATGAGGAAGAATAGCTGACAGGCTTTAAGAACAGGGTGAAATTTGCATTTCTGTCATGAAATAAATCAAATGTCAACATTTGTTGCACACACAAATGCTGAGAGCTTCAACAGTAGAAGGCAAATTAATGAAGTTATATAGGTCTATCCTCTGTATTAGCCTTGATGGAATTTTATTTAACTTATTTGTTGGTCAGAAGGTTCATGACCATTGGGATTGGTGCGCTCTGCACATTGTCATTTTACTGGAAAGTTTAAATACCCTGCTGTCCTAGCACAGAAGGGGCCCGATGGGGAAATGACCAGGTTGGACAAGGAGACTCAGGGCATGAATTCAGATCCAAGAAAGCTCATGTGCATGAGCATCTGGGCTGCATGTCCAGGGTGATGTTGGTCTCCACTGGTAATCCAAGTCTCTTAGAAAAAGTAACATCCCCATGTGGGGCACTCTTATGATCAGAGGATTATGAAATGAACTTTTTTATTCTAGGGACCTGTGGAAATTGGTTATTATTTTCTTTTACCAGCTTTCTATGCAAATCTCACCCCTAATTTTTTTTTCATAGTGAGTTGGTTTAGAACATCAGAAAAAGAAATTAGACTCCTCTTGCCACAGTGTAAAATAAAGCATATTTTCTTCTTTTTGCCCATGGTAGAGTAATGTTTGGGGAAGGAACACAAGGGATAAAATTTTTTGAAATGAATATGTACGTTCTCATACATGTAAGTTCTTACATGGAGATGATGTGAAAGTGGGGAAGAGTTGGTGTCATGTTAATTTTATTTGTCCTTCCTGAGAGAATAGAGAGTTTTTAAAATTCTGGCTTACATTTTTGGGGGCATATGATCAAAAAGATTATAGTTTTTTCATGATTTACTACCCATCAGTAAAAAATAGGGGGGCGGGTAATATTTATTCATCAAAGTATCAAAGTCAGGATGTTCTAGGTTTGAGCTTTCTCAACTGTCTTTACCAAGGTCCATTCAAGGGCAACAAGAAAAGTGTGATTCAGGTCACGTACTCCCACATGGCTTATTTATCCTGACTTTGTGTTTTTGAAAGATTCCTCCAAGGCACCAGCTCCTCTTTATTGTTGCCCAACTCCTCTGCTTGACAACTCCTCCATACTGCCTTCCAAGCCACATCAATCTACAAGACATTCTTCAAAGGCCAGTTCAGGGATATTTTAGTTGGGGTTTGCAGTTTTCCCAAGATGAACATTTGCTCCTAGCTACCACCTCCCTGGGCAACACCCAGTTATATTCCGAAGGAGCTTAGTTTCCTTTATTCCCTTTTGTATATCCCCATCATGAACAGCTGTCAATTTGAAATTGACTGTTAAAAGAAATATCATCTTCTCTAAGAAGATGTAGTAACCTTTGTTTTCCTACAGTTCTCAGTGTTTGAAAGGCATCGCTAGCCCTATAGGGCTTGTTAAAACAGACTTCTCAGCTCCATCCTGACCCTGGTTGCCTAATCATGTCAAGAATCTTGCCTGAGAATTTGCTTTGCTAACAAGTTCTCCAGGAAAATCTTGGTGGTGGTGTAGGGTCAGCATGAGCTACAGTCTTTATAAGTTCTAGGTCTAGACAGGATTTTAACTAGTTGTTAGTTAGGTGAAAGGATATTTCTAGCTGAACAATGGGGCTTTCATGACCCTTATTTTCTTTTCAATTATTTTTCAGGCCTTAGAAAGAACTGAAACTAGTTACATTATATTTTAGCATAAGATACATCTGTTGTCCTTTCCAAACACTGAGCCTCTCGTCAGTCACATTTTTAGAGATAACAACAGATAAAACATGTTTATACATATAATTTCCTATTCCTGTCTCCCACTGAAGATCCTCCTCCTTCCTCTTTATTTAGTTCTTCATGTTCCCTTTCCTCCTTCCCCAAGCCTCAGTCAAACGAGCCCCATGTGCCAAATGACAGGAAGGAACAATAGGAGTGGTATGAGAACCAACTACCAGGGCAAATAAGTCTGCTCTCTATTTGCTCTGTTGTTGCTACTATGGTCAGTACTTCCTCTAACCTAGTAATTCAGGAATCATCCAAACATGCTGTGAACATTTGACTTGATGCTTTTGTCAGTATTTTCAACAACTATCAAATTATCTGTGTGGAGGAATGTGTAAGATGGGTAGAGCTTTGTTTAAAAAAAGACTGACGGTAATTCTACCTTTAGTTTCTTAATGTCTACACTGGCTTTCCATTTTGAAGCCTGTGCTTTGCTTTGTGGCAGGGTCCTAACTTGCTATTAGGAAGCAGAGGCTTCCCACAAAGAAGGGATTTCTGATTCCTCTTTTTCTGTACCTGGACTTCAGCTTGGAGTTGAAAATCAATAAGTTCAAGGACATTTATTACCTTTATCCTGTTAGCACAGCAAATTGGGAGATGACAGGATTTTAACTAGTTGTTAGATTGTTAGGTGAAAGGATATTTCTAGCTGAAAAATGGGGCTTTCATGACCCTTATTTTCTTTTCAATTATTTTTCAAGCCTTAGAAAGAACTGAAACTAGTTACATCTCTAAGGTGAAGAGGTGCATGCTCCGGCAGTCTGCTCTAGTATTTCTGCAATGAAGTTCTTCAGGCCTTGACATCTTACAAGCCCACTTGTCAATCATCATTTCTAGCATGTGCAGCCTTTTCACCACCACTGTGTAGGATGTGGTTACCACTCAGAAATTATAGTAAGTAAAGTCTACAGGCCTTATTAAATCATCTTTAGAAACATAGGAACACAGTCGGTGTGCTTGAGCATTTGGAAAACTAAATTATTCTTTAGAATAATCCTACTGAGCTGGAAGAAAATAAAAAGAACACTCACCAAAGGGGAAAAAGTAACAAAAATTGCAATCACTAATGGTTTTTAATTTTAATTGCATAATAGTCTCTTGATACAAGTGCTACTCATTGTTTTGATGATTCTTGCCACTGATCCATTGGGCTCCTCCATATTTACAGAAGTACCTAGACTAGAAAACAGAATGTAAGAGTATTATCTAACTGCACTCAAGTGCCTCGAATGAGATCAGTTCAATGGCACTCTTAACCATTCTACTATTAGTAAATGCTGAGAATAAGATAAATGATAAGCAGCTTCCAACTTATGTGCTATAATATGGTTTTATCCTGGGATAAAAGAAGCAATATATAACAATAGTAACATTTAGTTCATTATAACATTTTATTTTTAAATTTCCTGACCATTGTGAATAGTGCAGTTATGAATATTCATCGACTGGTTTTCAAATGAACATAAGTTTTCATGTCTTCAGGATAAATTCCTAGAAGTTGGAAAGTTGGGTCACAGGGTAATTATATCTTGGGAGAGTCTGACCATAAAGGGTCCACCTGAGATAATTCTGATGGTGGTTATAGGAATTTTAATATGTATTAATATTCAAATAACTATACACCAAAAATCAAATGCTGTTGTATGAATTAAAAATTCTTAACATATGACAATTTAACAAATTCTCTGGATAATCTGTAGCAGATTTATAAACTAAGGTAATATAATCCAAATTATCACATAGAACATCAAGATACCTCTAGTACTTGAGAAGGCTAAAGTTTGTAAAAGAAATATACCAAACAAAACCCAAAATATTTGTGAAATAGAATTTCTATTGGGTAAAATTATATATCCATCACAGGTCAGGATACCTAGAAATTCTTTGATTCAAAATGCAGTCAAGTCCTTTTTGCTACATTCAGTTTCTATTCAAGATTCCTCAAAGAGACAGAAATGGATCAGTGGAAAGTAAGTTTTTGGATGAGAGCTGGGATGCAAAATCCCTCTTACTTGAACATTATTTAATTCTCCTATTCTCTCATCAGGGATTGGTCAAACTATCTTATATTAAGAAATTCTGGTAGAATTGAGAAAAGGGTCTGCTCTAGCGTATGAGGTCCATAAAATTTTCAGCCTTCCAATGGCAAATGGTTAATGATTTTAATTTTAAAAGTTACACACAGTGGGATAATAAAATCTTGAAAATCTTGAAATTTTTAATTAAATCAAAAAATTTTGACTCTCAATCCCACAAACAACAAACCATCAACGAAAGAATTTTGAGGTTCGCTGTGTGGGAGAAGTGGATCATTGGTCTTTCCTCCTATATTTTAAGTTTTTAAGTTTGAAGGACAAAAATTTTTTTAATCAATAAGCATTACTTGTGATGCTGGCAATTTTCAAATCCTTTATTGCATTAGGAAAACAGGTCTTAATAATCAGAGGTTATTTCCATGAAAAGACAGGATACCAAAAACAGTAGGTATTCCTTTAATAAATAGAACATACATTTTGGGAAACAAAAATGTATTATTATAAAACTGGACCTATCATTTTTTTCCTTTTCTAAATTCAAAATGAGCCATGACTCAAGTGATGGTTCCCTCTTTCCTTAGACTAATGTTGGGATGAAATATGAGGTGTGATGTGAAGAAATCTTAAGAATTCATCATTTATTCATTTGGTCATTTAACACATAGAATACAATTGTGCATCACAACCCGTACTGAATGTTTCGGTTCAAAGGTGAGGGAAAGAGATTTGGGCTCTAAGAAATCCAAATAATCACACAAATATTTCATTAGAAACTGTGATTATTAAGAAAAAAAGACCAATAATGATGTATTGGGGATGTATTAAGGGAAAGTATCTATTCTAAAATTCAAAGAAGGCTTCTTTGGGGAGATGGCATTTGATCTTAATTTTGTGACCAGCAACCTCATTTCCTAATTTCAATTTCCTTTTTCCTCTGAACTCTGGATAATATCTATGATAATCTTAGGGACCTCAAATTACATGAAACCTACCATTACATACAATTAGGTGCTGAGGTGGCACTCTGAGCAGAAGCTGGTTGTCATCTCCAGGATTTCTGATGTAGTTCCCTCCATTCCCAAATATTTATAACAGAACCTCTCAGAAACAAAATTAATTACAAGTCCTCTTATCCTCTAGGCAACTTTGATGTTCTGAAAGTGAGGTTGATTTCCTCCATGTACTGTCTGAGAATAGGAAGGAGAACAAGATCTATGTTCAACAAACATGACATGCCTAAAGCTTCTATGGTTGGTGAGCATTGGATACAATTTTGTGGAAAAAAAAAAAAAAAAGGATAATGGCACCCTAATTTGATCCTTGATGTACTCTGGGAAAGTACAAAATTCACTAAGAAAACAAACTAAAGGCAATGGCAAAGAATATTATAAGTGATAAGTAATATAATTACACTTACTTATTCTCTGACTAAAATGTCAAATTAAAAGCCAGATTTATCAAAGTAAGTCAGATATATAAAAATTTATTAGGGTTTATCTCAAAGTGTTAGGGTTATTCCAACTCCTAATATATTATTTTTTGGTTGTCTATACCTTCAAATATTTTTCATAAACTTTTTTTTCTTAAAAATACAAAATATTGAAAAGTGTTCTAAAAATTATGCGTGTCAGGAGCACCTGAGACCAAATGAATCAGATTCTCCCGAGAGAGGCCTGGGAAATAGGCCCAGTGATTCATGGGATAGGCTGACTGGGAAACACCAGGGTATCTGATGTTTATGATCATTTTTCAGACTTAATGGGTCCTCTGTAGGTACATGGCATGCTCTAGATCAACTCATTTATAAGTGGAAAGAAAACTCTTGATGGAAATAAACCTAAGTGCCCAGAACACAGCTCTTCCTTTAATTTGGTTTTGGTATTAGGGTATTGCTAACTTTACAGAATTAATTAAGAAGTGTTATCTCAGCCTCTATTTTCTAAAGAGATTATGGAGAACTGTTACATATTTCTTCAGTGTTTGGTGGTATTCATCAGTGAAATCAACTGAATCTAGCACATGGGTTTTTGGAAGGTTATTAATTATTGACTCAATTTCATTAATAGATAAAAGCCTACTCAGATTTTACCAATTTTTCCTTGTTTTAGAAGTTTGTTTTTATCAAGGAATTGATCTAAAGTATTCAATTTACAGGAATGCAGTTATTTACAGTGTTTTATTATCATTTTAATCTCTGAGTGAATACCCTCTTTCATGTCTGATATTGGAAATTTGTGTCTTTTTAAAATTAATATTATTTGCTTATTTGATTAGTTTAGGAAATCACATTGTCATAAAAATGCCATTAACATCTCAAATATCAACTGTTTCTCTAAACTAGAAAAAAATTTTATTTGTCCTTTTTAAATATACATAATAGTAGAATATATTTTGACATATTTATACAAACATGTATTACATCTAATTCTAATTAGGATCCCAGTCTTGTGCTTATACATGATGTGGAGGTTCACAGTGGTATATTCATACATGTATAAAGGAAAGTTGTGTCAGATTCATTGCACTGTCTTTCCTATTTCTATCCCTTTTCCCTTCCCTTCATTCCCATTTGTCTAAACTACTGAACTTCTATTCATCCCCTCTTCCCCTTGTTATGTGTCAGTATCCTCCTCTCAGAGAGAACATTTGACCTTTGATTTTTTTAGGGATTGACTTTTTTAGATAAGCATAATGGTCTCCATCTGACTAGAGGTTTATAAGTTTTACTGAACATTTCAAAAATCAGTTTTGGGTTCCCTGATTTTCTCTAGTGTTTTCTTATTTCTAATTGCATTTATTTATGCTCTAATTTTTATTTCTTTGCTTTTTTTGTTTTATGTTTAAAATGCTCTTCTTTATTTTATCACAGTGGAAGCTTTGATTATTGACCTTAGACATTTCTTATTTTACTTAAATTTAATTTTAACTGATACATAGAAACATACAAATTGTATATATTTATGGGGACTATGTGATGTTTTGATACATGTACATATTATATAATGTTCAAATCAGGGTAAACATATCTAAATTCTCAAACATTTCTTAATTTTGTATGGTGAAAATATTCAAAATCCTCTCTTCTAGTTTTTTTTTTTTTTTTTTTAAACTGCAGATTGAATCCAGGGGCACTTCACCACTGAGCCAAAACTCCTGCCCGCTTTACTTTTTATTTTGAGACAGGGTCTTCCTAAGTTGCTCTGAGACTTGTTAAATTGCTGAGGCTGGGTTTGAAGTGCCTCACCTCCTGAGCCACTGGGATTACAGATGTGTGTGCTCCTAGCTTTTTTGAAATACACATTATCATTACCTGTAGAAATCCTGCTGTGTAGTATCTTCTGGCAATGGCACACTAGAACGTTTACCCCTGTCTTATTATAACTTGGACATTGATCGACCTTTCCCTCCCTTCCGTTTCCCCAGCCTCTGAAAATACATGCATTTAATGCTGTAAGTCACCTGGATGCACTGTTTTCACTTTCTCCTACAAATTATGAAAACTTGCAGTTTCATTTTTATTTAGTTCAAAATATTAATTACCTGTCAGAGTTTTTATTTTTTTAAATCCATGGACTATGTAGTACTGTATAACTTAATTTCTAAATATTTTGAGATTTTCCAGCTGTTATTCATTTCTGCTTTAATTCCATTATGATCTAAGAACATCAAATGATTTCTATTCGTTTAAAGATGTTAAGATGGGTTTTATGATGCCAATTGTGGTCTCCCTTGGTGAATGTTACATGTGAGCCTGAGAAACACGTGTTCTGTTACTGGACAGAGATTTCTATAAATGTTGGTTCAAACTTGTAGTACTGTTTGGGTCGACTATATCTGTATTGTTTTTTCTTCCTGATTATCAATTATTGAAAGAGGACTTTGAAGTTTCCAAATATAGTAATGGATTTGTCTATTTCTCCTTGTGATTTACTGGTTTTTGCCTCATTTGTTTTGATGCTGTGAGGGTATGTGACATACATTCTGGATTGCTATGTGCTCTTGGAGAACTGACCTAGTTATCATGATATAATGATTTGCTTTGTCCCTGATAATTTCCTTTGTTTTGAAATATTGCCTGAATTCTTACAGATACTCTGTTTCCTTTTGATCAGTGTAAGCAATGGTGTTTCTTCCGTCTCTTTAAGTCTTAATCTCTAAGGTTGATTTCATAGAGATGACCTAGAGTTGAATTTTTTTTTCATTAATCCACTTTGACAATTGCCCTTCTATAACTGCTCTGTTTAGTTGTTAACATGTAATTATTGATACATTCACATTATTATCTTCTGTGTAACTTTTTATTTATTGCATTCTTAGCACTTTTACTGCTTTCTCTGGATTTAATTGAGGATTGTATATAATTCCATTTTTAGTTAAAATTCTTCATTGATTTTTTTTTTCATTAAAAGACATTTTAATTAGTCGAGGCACCCTTTCAAATAACACTCTATTATATGGTATGTAATGCAGGCATTTTAACAGAATGTCCCCAATTTCTCCTTCCCATCCTGTGACACTGCTGACATTCATTTCATTTATATGCTATGACTACTCAATACACTGTTTTCACTGTTTTTATTACTGTCTTTGTAACAAATAAGAAAAATAAAATATTTGCCCTTCTTTTTCTCCTTCTGTGATACTCTTCTTGACGTAGATCTGAGTTTCTGAACTATATAATATTTATTCCCCTTAAGAATTTATTTTAACAATTCTTAATAGAGGAAATCTTCTAGCAATGAAATCCCTCTGTTTTTACTAGTGTGAAAACCTTTAATTCCTTCATTTTTTTTAAATAATTTTTTTTAGTTGTAGATGGACACAATATCTTTATTTTTATTTTTTTTTTTAATGTAGTGTTGAGGATTGAACCCATTAACCTCATGCTTGCGAGGCAAGCACTCTAACACTGAGCTACAACCCCTAATTTCAGTGGGTATTCAAGGTGATTTTCCCCCCTAGTCCTTTAGATATTTCAGTTTACTCCTCTTTTGATTATTTTTTGACAAGTATGAAGTAATTCTTAAACTTGTTCCTCTTAATTACTTTCCAAACTGCATTCTCAGTTTCTTTAAAATGTTTTCATTTTTGTCTTTTTTCTTCTGCAGTTTGAATATGATATTCCTAGGTATAATTTTTTTTAAATGTTTATCCTGCTTGGTGTTTTCTGAGCTTCCTGGATCTGTAGTCTGCTAACCATCTTTAATTTGGGGAAGTACAGGTCATTATTACTTCTATATTTCCTCTGTTTTGCTTTCTCTTCTTCTTTCTCTTCCAATTATGCTCACATCATTATGCCTTTTGAAATTGTCTCACAATTCTTGGGTATTCAGTTCTACTTTTTCATATTTTTTCCCTCCTCTGCGGTTTTCTGTTTGGGATATTGGGGAAATTTTTAATGACTTTTTTTTTTTTTGATACTGGGGATTGAACCCAGGAATGCTTAATTACTGAGCAACATCTCAACCATGTTTTTAAAATTTGGGACAGGACTTTGCTAAATTGCTGAGGCTGGCCTCAAAATTGTCATCCTCCTGCCTTAGCCTACCAAGTCAATGGAATAACAGGCATATGCCACCATGCCCAGCCCTCTATAGACTTATCTTTAAGCTCATTTTTTTTCTTTCCTTTTTATATCTGGTTGATTAATGAAATCATTAAAGACAGTCTTCACTTCCACTTTTGATTTCTAGCATTTCCTTTGATTCTTATGTAAAGTAACCAAATGGAAATGCTATCTGTTCTTGCATGATTTCTCCCATCTCCACTGGGACCTTTAACAAGTTAATTATAGTTATTTTCAATTCTTATCCTATAATTCCAAAATGTGTCATATCTGAATCTAATTTGGGTGTTGTGTTTGCTTTGTTTCTTCAGACTGTTTTTCTTGCATTTTACCAACTTGAATTTTTTGCTGAAAGCTGGATATAACAAATTAGTCAATCGAAGCTGAGGTAAATAAAGCTTCACCTATGCATCTAGTGTTTATCTGGCCAGGAGTTGAAGTATATCTGATGCTTGTTATATTTTAGATACCAGAAGCTTTAAATTCTTCCAGTATCCTTGTTTTCATTCTCTTAAACGGAGCCTGCTTTTTATAGTTTTTTTCAACTGTAACCCACTGTTAGTGTACCAGAACACCATGGTGTGTTGGTAAGATGTGGGCAGAGGAAGAAGAAATGTTCTTTAATCTTATGAATGAATCTCAGACTTATAGTGAACCTGCATTTCTTGGCTATGGCTTTTATAATTATTTTTAGCTTCCCCACATCCAGGCAAAACAGGAAAGTTCAATTGTGCTAGAGTTAGAGAAATAAATGGGATAATGCTCCAACAGCTCTTTCTCTTGATAGTGAACATCTGTTATAAAAAATATCAGGGCATATCTTTGAATGTTTCTTCTTCTTCCTTTTAAAACCAAGAAGGGAACTTTCCTGCCTCTTCATTTTGAGAACCTCGTGAGGTTCTTAGAAGTAAAACCTACCAAAGTTAGGGGCCTTCCCAGACTATAGCACTCAAGAATTTCTCACTTTTCCTATAGTCTGTACTGATGCTTGTTATATTTTAGATACCAGAAGCTTTAAATTCTTCCAGTATCTTTGTTTTCATTCTCTTAAACGGAGCCTGCTTTTTATAGTTTTTTCCAACTGTAACCCACTGTTAGTGTACCAGAACACCATGGTGTGTTGGTAAGATGTGGGCAGAGGAAGAAGAAATGTTCTTTAATCTTATGAATGAATCTCAGACTTATAGTGAACCTGCATTTCTTGGCCTCCGGAAATTTACCATATATACCATTAAAATCTTCCTACCAGTTTATGGCTTTGGTAGCTTCTGTTCAGGTAAGCAATTCTTAGCATGCCTCTCTGGATTCTGTTCTCTCTATAGAGTTTGGAGTAGCAGTTTGCCTTTCATCCTCAATTCTCTAATGGGTCCGAAAGAAGCCATTGATTTCCAGTTTTCTCAGCTTTTTCTAGTTGTAAGAACAGAGGTAACCACTTCCAAGTTCTTTAAATGTTGCAAGTGAAATCACAAATGGCCCTTTCCTTTTATAACTATGTATTTCTGGATATCTTTGAGTGACCCTGTTATATGTTATAAAGTTATATGTTTTCTGAGCTACTGTCTATGGTTGTGAAGGCTGTTGCTCTGCACAAAGGCAACCAGCCTAGGAGACAAGAAAGGGGTGGCATCTAACTTATGGAAAGATGCCCAGTGGACTAACAGCTGACCCTGCATTGCAAGGTAAGGCTAGACAGACTGAAGCCCGAGCTTATCAATTACAACCTTCCTGCAAAGCTATCCACTGGATTTTCCCAGTTTACTTTGAGGAGGACATCCACCTCTGCCCCCTGAATTCCTCCACCCCGTTGAGGCTTGAGAGAACAGGGTCCAAGCAGAATGCCCTTTCAGATCTGCATTAATCTGCAGTCCCTCTGGGAACACCAGGGCTTCCTTTAGGATGACTTTATCCTGCCCCCTGCTTGCCTAGCTGTTTGGTTTGACAACTTCCATTTGAAAGCAACAAGTGAGTCCCCATGGTCCACAATCACTCCCTCTTAATGGATGCCCTGGAAGTGGTAAATGTGAGCTTGAGAACTAGAGAGTAGGCTTGTGCAAAGGCAGACAGCTTCTTCTACATGGAGCCAAATGTTGGGGAAATGTTGCAACCAAGAGGGGCATTTGAGCTGCATCTCTCCCCAGCCCTGAAAATGACATTCAGTCCTTCTGTGGTTGGTAGCCATAGAATCTGGTAATGGTTCTGGCCTGTACGGGCAGCAGGCAGCCCTCATTTATTTTGCTGCCTAGCACTGGGGCGAGATCATTGTTTATTATGGCTCAAAGGCAGTAATCATTTCACATAATGTGAGGATTTTTTTCACTCAATTACTTTCATGCTTTGGGCTGATGAGAATAATAATCATGTGTTGATTACTGGTATCTTGACTGATGACGCTCAGAAATGCAGGTCATGGCTCATTCCTGCCTGCACCCCCCGCCCCCATCAGCCCCAAATATTGAAGGTTGTGATTTGGAATCTTCTTCAGTGACCATGTTCACATCCCAAAGTTTCTAATGTCGAGAAGACCAAGACAAGATATTCCTTTCAGGGTCCCCCAATTCCTACAGTCTGCCCTGTGGGGTAATTTATGCTAATTTGCTCTAAGAAGATAGGCATACATAATTCATGTCTTGTGCATTGCGGCTTTTGGACATTGAAAATACTATCTCTCTTTTGGCAGTGCTTGCAGGAACTAGCTACAATAAACATTTCATACCTCAGTGGACACTCTTTTCTCAGCTAATAGGAGCCTGACTTAAATGTAGACTTCATCATCATGAGAGGAGTGTATTTAATGGCGAATTCAGCTGAGCATTTTTTTTTTTTTACTTCCAAAGCATAAAATGAGCTTATTATCAGTATCAATAGTTGGTTTTTCTCAAAAGGAGTCAAGGTGTGAATGGGCATGAAAAGGAAATTAAATTGAAACTCTTGGTGGTTTCATGGTTGGAGGCCAGTTTAAAACTCAAATTCTAATAACTGCTTTTGAACTAGCCAGGAGAACTGTAAGGTCAAAAAGCACACAGATTTGAAGGGAGGCATCAGGGCTGGGCTTTCTACCCAGAAGGCAGAGGGACAGACAAATGAGATTTCTGAGGATATTGGGGCCACTACTTAGGATGGCTGAATTTATACCCATGTAGATTACAGTGATAGGAAATATATTCTACATTAATAGAATCCAAGTGGTCTTTTAAAATGCAAACCTATTCAAGCTGCTCCTCAGAACTCTTCAATGGGTTTCTGTTTCATTTGGGACAAAGGCTGAGGAAGCTGTGTGGTTGATCAGGTGGGTCTCTCCTAGTGGGTCTCTCCTAGAAGGACATCAAGCTTCTGATGTCCTTCCCTACTGTGCCCCAGCTGTTAGGCCTGCCTTCCTCATTTTCTACAACCACATGCTTTTACCCCAGAAACTCCTGTTCTTAGTTCAGGATTCATCTTAAATGTCACTTCCTCAAATATTTTTCGTATTTATTAGATCCCCCAATTAAATGTGCTCACATTTTTTTTTTTTGCTTCCATGAGACTTTTTATTATTTATATAATGATGCTTGTGTTCTCCCACTGACTAAGTCCCTTAAGTGTCCCTGAACTCCAGTTTACAAGATGATCTACTTAGGGCATGATAAACCCACTAAAGAGTTGTTAAATGAGCGAATAAATTAGAGCAGTGATTCTCCAACATTTTAGTCATCAGAATCATCTGGATGGCTTATTAAAATACACACTTCCAAGGCCCTAGAGTTTGATTCATGGGGTTGGGGCCCAAGAATTTTTTGTTTCTAATGAGTTCCCAAATGGTACTGGGACCATACTCTGATACCACAATGCTAATAATAGGAAGTGAATTAATAATACTAAGTGAATTCTGATTGTGAGGACCCAAAGTTAGAAGATTCACATTCTGGAAGTCCTTAAGCAAGACCTTATATGTTTTTTCTCTGGTCAGTCAGTGCAACATATTGCTTATTTCATGGAGGTATCTGTTGTACCTACTCATTCCTCCCCCTCTGCCATGTTTACATTTGGGAATGTTATAACCTTACATTTGAATTACTATAACTACATCCTTATCATTTTCTTGATTCCCATCCTCTGCTCTTTGAAAATCTTTCATTTACTTTATTGACATTTTTATGTGACTAAGATAACATTATGATGATGCCTTGCCTTCATCTAACATTTTGTTGGGGATCTTAACATTCAAGACTTTTTACAATCTGGACCTCCTGCCGTGTGTGGTTCTCACTTATCCCAAATTCAGCATGCACTTACTCATAGCTTATTGCATTTACCTAATTGTCCATCTTTCCTGGCAGGCTGCCAACTGCATAGAGGACAAGTACCTTGTCAATTCTGTCTACCTTACATAAACTTGACCCATCGTTGTTGCATCATCAAACATTACTAGACAGATGAAAGTCACTGAACACTAGTTCTCCCCCCTGGACAATAATAGTTCTAGAAAACACTTAACTGGAGCTATTCTGACAGAATTCTTCCAAACACTTTATACACAAACAATTTATTCAATACTTATACTAAGCATCCCTATTTTACAGATAAGAAAATTGAGGTACAGAAGTTAAAGGACTTTTCTGCTGTCTCACAGTGGTGGTACAAAGATTTAAACCCAGGAATTTGGTTGTTAGAGTTCGTGATCTTACCTATCATGCTGCACTGAGGTGTGACCCAAATAATGCATAATATTACCTGGTGTAGTAAGAATCTGTTGTGTCTGTGCCTTTTATGTGTAGAGAGCTATGATAGAAACTGAGGAGGCAAACAGGTATAAAATATAACATGAGGCAGTCTAGTCCTATAAGTGGAGTAGTACAACCCATGTTCTACCTCTTTCTTAGCTATGTGACCTCAGAAAAGTTACTCAATCTTTCTCTATTGTTTCTCACATTTAAAATGGGGGAAACATATGTCACATGGTTTCAGCTAGGATTAATGCTAATGTGTATGTAAAGCATTTAGAACAATAGCAATCATAGCACATCTCTTTAGTAGAGATAGTAGAGTTTTTTTCCTCCCTCCCACCACCCATCCTCCTGTGTAGTCACAAGACAGGAACTAGAAGTGATCCTCTTGGATTAAGAATTTAGCTACTATAAGCAGTTGTCTCAATATATCCAAGATGGAATACCAAATATAGTAAGGGTTTGTCCCGAAAGCTACTTAGGAAGGGTGGGTAATATTCAGTGAAAGAAGAATAGTCATAAAACTATTAACAAGTAAGCTTTTCTGAGCACTCACTTATTTGTTATTTCTTAAGCACCTGGGTTTCAGAAACTGTGCTGGCACCAGGAGTCCAGAGAACAAGTTTTTTGTTTTTTTTCCCCACCTCCAAACTGCTTTAAGCACCCTTGCTGTATTCAAGCTTCTGTTGTTGCTCCCCTTGATCCCTGTGTTAAAAATGATTGAGGTTAAATTTAGGCTTGTTCAGAAAACAAACCAAAGTCCTGGCACTTGAACAGAAATAGAAAGCTTGGTTGAGCAGACTCTTAACATCACCTTTCAACAACTAGGCGGGTATGATGCAGCTGTAATGAATCTGCATTTCAACCTTTCTTATATTTCACTTGTTCAGCATTTTGAGCTAGTCTGCCTATCACACAATAGAGTTATGTCATGAGAGGTGAAAAGAATATTTTGGATATTTAAAATATGAAAAATTAATGTAGGATTTTGTTTTATATATATATTTATTCATATAAAAGTTATAAGTATCACACCCATAGAGTCATTGAAAGTAACATATTTAATATATGTGAAGAATGTGTGCCAGCTTCTGTGTGTGTGTGTGTGTGCGTGTATTCGCACAAAGACACACTCACAGGCACACATTTGTAATCATTCAAAATTTACCACTTCTGAGCCTATGAGACCAATTTAATCTTGGTGCAGCAGGCCCCAAGGCAACCATCAAACTCTGCACAGACAAGTACTTATTAGGTGCTTACTAGGAAGGTTCATAGACGCTTCCGGAAATAGGACTGGCAGACCTAGATGAGAATACATAAAAGGCCCTCTATGTAAAAAAAAAAAAAAAAAAAAAATACTAGCACTGCATCTTTCTCTTTATGAAGAAATCTCTTTAACTCATATTTTATTTGATGGTATTTATTCCAAACTAAGGCCCCTTTAAGAATGCAAGTGATGAGACAATTTTTCTTCTAGTACAGAGATTTTCAAACTTTGGTGTATATTGTTATCATTACTAAGAACTGCTGTAAAAATGCCAGGTCAGATGCACTGATTCATCTCTTGAGGGCAGGATCCAGGAATCTGAATTTTAACAAGCATCCTGACTGTTCTGCTGCCTCTGATCTGTGGCCAACACAATGAGAAACATTAAGGTGTAAATTAAAAGCAGGTAGGATCGCCTTCATAGCTACTCACAAAATAAAGGAGGAAAAAGATGCAAAGCTGGTCTGCAGAAGAAGTGGTTAAAAGACTGCATAATTGAGAGGCAGTTAGGGAAACATAGCACCCAGGTGCCAGCAATAGGGGGAGCTATGAAAGAAACCACTTTTACAATAGGAAGATGAAGAAGATGATGTCAGGAGGTATCAAAAGTGGCCTGATGAAGGCAGTAATAAGAGAAATTTTAAAAGTACACATTGAGATATTCAAAGCTCATAATAATTGGTAAACAGGTACTAGATTATTTATATTGTTTCTTTTCAATATTCTCTGAAGGGGTTATCTTCTTATTTAAATGCAGTAGCATATTGTTTCCTATGGTTTAAACAAGTCTTGTGTTTTCATGAATACACATACACACATATGCGTGTTCATACAGATTTTACATTGATTTCATCACTGACTGTAGGAATTATTAGCTGGTTTAGAAATTAAGGACAAATTTCATGGTGTGCTCTGAAGATTAAATATAATTATGTGTGGGAAGCTCTGAGAACAATTCCTGGCATGTCCATATTGTTCAATAAATCATACTTATTACTCTTAATAATTGATGTGCAATTATATGACTTTGAGAGCATTTCCTGTTGGTTAGGGCAAGGTTGCAGGTCAGAGAGCAAAGCTAAAAGCCACAATAGTTTCAGAGTCCCTAGAGAAGTAGCCAAGTTCCTATTGAGAGTGAGGACAAATCTCCAGTAAGAAGCAAAAGAGAATTGTTAGGGTAGCTGGCACAAACATCCAGGAGAAGTCACAGATCTGAGTTCAAGCAAAGGTTTATTGACAGACAATAGCTGTTAGACTGCCCTTTTGCAAGGTGCAGTGGCCAGTGTCACTTCAATAGAAACTTATATATCTTTTGGACAAGGAACAAGAGCAAGCTAGAATTGACCTTGGGTATAGGTGGTTGGGTAACAAGAGTTTTTTGTATGTAGGGACTTTAAGGGGTGGGGGTTACAAGAACAGATTATCTTAAGTTTCTTTTTCATGGCAGTTTATAAGTTTTGGTTTTGGGTCAAGATGGAGCCCCAGAACCAAAATGGGTCTGTTTTCACAATGATATCTAGGGACCTAACAGGAATGAATCTGGAATCCTAGAAATTAGAGGGGATGATGCAAGATCAGAGATGAAAAGATAGAAGTAAACCTGATCCCAAGGAAAAGACATTCTGTCCTGTAGGAGCCTCCTTATATTTTAGGCAATAACTGGCTGTCTTTGAAGGTTCAGGTCAAGCCAGAAGGTTGAATACTAGTGGTGGGTTTTATGGGTTGGATCTGGAATCCTCCCTAAAGACTCATGTACTTAATGGCTTGGTCCCCAAAGCAGCAAGGTCTAGAGGTAGGGCTTTTAGGAAGTGATTGTTTCATGAAGGAGCTAACCTCATCAGTACCTTAATCCATTTGACAGGTTAATAATTTGAATAAATTGTTTGGAAGGTGGTGGAAATTATAGGAGGTGGGACCTAGTTGGAGAAAGTAGGTACCAGGTGCATGCCCTAGAAGGGTTTATCTTGTCCTGTCTGGTCTCGCTCTCTTGCTCTTGTTCTCTGGTTTCTGGCTGCTAGGAGCAGCTTTCCTCAGCCATGCCCTTCCACCATTATGTTCTGCCTTGACTCAAGCCCAAAGCAATGCAGCTAGCTGACCATGGGCTGAATCCTTTGAAATCATGAGCTAAATACATCTTTCCTCTTCTAAGTTGTTTTTCTCAGGTATTTGTCGAAGTGACAAAACACTGGGTAAGTACTTGGGCACAAATGACTTGAGTTCAACACAAACTGGGAAGTGAGAAAACACCTTTTTTGAGTGATGTCTGCTCAGAATGGATGCCAAAAAAACTAAGTTTGATTCTTAAAAGACTGTGGATTCTGATAATTGGAAAACTCTAATAGGATCCTCTCACTCCCCAACATTGCTGACCAGAAGAGACTCATGTCCTTCAAAATTAGGCCCATTCTTTTTTCTTTAAAAGCTACTGGGTCTTTCTATTTTTTTTTTTAATTGCAAAGATATTCATGGAAATTAAAAATCATTTTCTAAATTTCTGAAATTATTAACATTTGCATGGCTAGTGACAAACCCATTGGTTTTGCACAATAAAGATTACCCTGGAGTCACTTTATTCAGACTTCATCTGTTGATTCTTTAATATCCTTCCCCACCTCTGTGCTGTCCATGTGGGCTTCAGCCTCTGTTTAAACATTCATATGGAAAACTTGAGACCTCATGAGAAGAAGAGAATAGAATTAATCCTCTGTGGGTCTTTCTTAAACAGGGATCAGATGTCACTCACCTTTGGATTACCAACGCCTAGCATGGTGCCAAGCATGTGGAATGCACTCAATAGAAATATCTTGGTGAAATTTTTAATTGGGCAAAATGAACTAACAAAAACCTTTGACTTAAAATACTGTGTTTTCCTAAGATAGAGATGCTGTTCTAAATATTCAGGAATAGTGACTTAATAAAGTTATACCTATTAAAGGTCCCCAGGGAGCAGGCTTTAATGAAAAGATAAGAATGACTCATAATTAGTATGTCAATCATTTGCATGAAAATGAATGCTTGAAAGCAATTTATTCTCTTAAGTAGCTTAACTATTCCATTGCAAGAGTGTTTATCCTGCTAATTTGCTTAACAAACATTACTTTCTTAGTGGGTATAAAGCTAAACTTCAGCCTACTCTCCTGTACTGATCAGCACAAATTCTGAATTCTGTATTTATTTGCACACCTTTGATAAATTGACAAATCCCCAGGGCCACATTGCACTTTGAGGGATGGAGGGAGAGAATGGAGGTGGACATAGAAAGCAGAGAAAGAGGTAGAGATGAAGATTTCTAGGAAATAAGGATTTTTACCATATAGTAACAAATGTAGTCTGTGAGATAGGGATAAGGTCATACGATCACTGTCATACTCTTCTAATTTTGATATCAATTCTATAACAATGAATGGAGCCTGTTTTCACAAGGCTTTATGGTGTTAGGCAAATTCTCCTCTTCTGGGCTATAATGTGACATTAAGATGGAAAAAGCAATAACTTCTGAAGACCAAGGCCATTTAGAGGACATAATTTCTCTGATATATCCAAAGTAGCAATATCCAAAGTAGCAATAGTCCCTTCAGTCTCCGGGACTACAGGAACACTGACCACATTGGAAATATTTAATAAAATGAGCCTGTCCACCATGTTTTGCTTGGATTTATTTTGCAGAAGTTGAACTGTGTCTATCCTGTTACCTTAGTTACTTAGCATCTCAAAAACTCAGTTTCCAGACAGACACCTTTGCACACACATATAATCAGCAGCCTGGGAGGTTGTGGCAGGAGAATCATGAGTTCAAAGCCAGCCTCAGTCACTCAGTGAGACCTTATCTCTAAATAGGTTAAGTGCCCCTGAGTTCAATCAAACAAAACAAAACAAAAAAATAATAAAAATAAAATAAAAACCCTCAGTTTCCTCACCTATGTGATGGGGACAATGAGGTGTCTGCCAAATGGCACTGTCACTGGGGTGGGATTAGCTTAAAAGATTATTATGTGCCTTTGGTGTTGGTTGTGACTACTGTCTGTGCAGGGATGACTGGGTTTATCTGGGAAAACCTTGCGAGTTCCCTTTCATTAATGTGCAGCCACAAGCTGTTTGGCATACACATGCATCTACCAGAGGAAAACAAATCATTATAGAGAGATATTAGCAATTCTATTCTTAAACCATTGGGCAAAACCACACTTCACCATAATCCTCCAAACCCTCCTTAAAATACTTTAGCAATCTGGCGTGTTATTGTGGCAGCCAACTGTGTGGAAGGCAGGCAGTACCTATTAAAAGTTGTTTGGAGATTAGGACTCAGAGAACAGCTGGGTACCTTTGTTACCGGCAGGCTGCTGACTCAAAATAATGAAATAAAAAAAAAAAAAGAAAAAGAAAAGCCTCACTGGGATGAAGAAAGGAGAGGAAAACCTCAGAGCTGGGGTGGGGGGGCAAAAACAGCTTTGGTCTTTGAAAATATATTACTCTGCCGTCCTGTCATGAAGTAGGTGTATGGGCATTCACAAATCCACCTAGGGCCTGATGCAATTCTTAAACACACACACCCACACAACATGATAAAACCCAGGTCCAGATGCAGTCTGTTTTCTCTTGGTATTTTGTTTGAGAAAGGATTTGTGGCTGTATTTATATTATGAAAGTGCACAATTGCCCTCTCTCACTAGCCAGCCTCCTTCAGTCTCCGGGACTACAGGAACACTGACCACAGAAGGGCTCCCACTGGAGATGAGCAGATGCTGCCCTTGTCAACAATAAATACGATTTCCATCACTAAGTGTTCCTGCCTTGTGATTCCAGGCATTCAACTCTGTGAATCTGGTAACAGCTTATGGAGAAGCAAGTATCAGAAATATCTTTCATCTCTCAATGCCTTTGGGCACTCCCATTCAGTACTGAAAGAAGTTGGATGAAACAAACAGAACGGAGTTTCTTAGCCCCTTTTACGATGAAAACACTGAGAGTTTGAGTCAAGAAAACTGTTCAAGGTAATAGAACCAGCTGGTGGCAGAACTGGAATCCTGGAATGAGGACCCACAATCTATTATGAAACATATATTGACATAGACAGATCCTGCCAGAAATACTCTCCACATTTATATGATGTAACAATAAATGCTATGCCATCCAAAATTCTGCTCTGGTTTACTTGAGTCCTAATAAAGCCAGTCAGTTGTGCCATGTCAGGGGAAGTATACAGAAAAAGGGTGCAAATCAAGTTTTTGCCTGCTCTTGTCACATTTAAGTCTGAAAATTTTAAGAGAGAACATCCAGGTTGGCCTCATTCTTTCTATGACAATTATCCAAAATAAATTCTTGTGGTTCCCAAACGAGATGAGAAATGAGATAGAAAACTAGAAAACAGGGCTTAAATAGAGGCCAATACTATGGCAACTAATACAAAGCCTGCCCCATTCTACATTTGCTCCCAGGATCACTTCAGGTATGTGTTGTGTTAGTTGTGTTTGTGAATTGTGTCTTTCATTCTCTTTGCACATATCTACTGAGTCCAACTCAGTGTGTTACACCAAATATGTGCTTATGAATTCTTTTAAAAAATGCTCATTGAGTTCCAAATATGTCCTCAAAGATATGCTTATTACATTCTTATAACTGAAAGAATTCCAATGATGAAGGAAAGTTAGAGGTAAGGTAAGGGTCAGTGCCCCCCCAAAGTTGGAGACACTGAGGCAATTCTAGGAGGGAGATCACTCATTAGTAGTCATCAAAGATTCTTGCCCATCTGCTCATGCTCTGCCTCACTGAATCCCATATAGGAAGGACCCATCATCAGCTTTAGTTGGTGATAGAGGAAAATGGAGAAGTAGGGATAGAAGCTGACATGGAATAGCTTTGAAAGGCTCCTAGAAGGTAAATACAACAAAATGTCAATTGGGTAATTTCATCATGCACTGATTTTTTTTCTCCTAATTTTTCAAAATATTTTCAGGACGGATTATCTTTATTATGGCAAAAACATTACTCAAAAATATTTGAAGCATTTCCATTCTGCTCAGGATTAATACCAGTGTCATCTGTGAAATATTAAGTCCTTTAAAAAATTGACCAGTATCAGCTGTGAAATTTACTAGAAAGACAGCAGAAGATATTGCCTAGTTCATCTAGTTAGTTTGACATGAACTCAGCCCAAATCATGTATGTAGTCTCCTTGAAAGACATTTTTTCTGCAAATAATAATTTTGCCTGTCCCTGCAGGTAGAAAGGGATGCCAACCCTGCCTCAGTTTATCAGTTTCCTCTGGGATCTTCTATGTTCTTTTCTTGTAAACACAACTTCAAATATCACTTACTCTAAGAAGGGAAAATTCATTTTAATGAACGTATGCAGGTCTTCCTTCTAAGAGATGCATTGGTGAAACTTCATTTGCTCTGGAGGTCTCCAGCCCTCCCCAAGGCTAGGATGGTCCTCCTGAGTGAATTAGCTTCATCTCCCCTTCTGCTCTACCTTAAACCTGTGAGGTGTTTGTTTCCCAGAGCAAGAGCTTGCTGGGGCATTCAGCTGCCTGTACACCAGCTGCTGCTCTGCTCCCTAGCGCACATCTTGTAACAGCACAGCTCCTTTGCTCGTTGTTGAATAGGCAGAGGGGCAGCTGTGAAGGGCAGAAGAAAGCTGATTATTCATTTTCTTCCTTTTGGAAATTTTGCTTTGGGATCTTGTTCCTACTTAGAATGTTTCCCCAGAAGCCCATTCTATTTAGCTATCTTGCTAGGGAGCATTTTCTGTCAATTTTCCAAAATGCATATATCCCAGGCAGTTAGTTAGTTGGAGATTTTACATATATTCTAGGTAGGAAAGCTCAGCATGGCATTTCTTTGTATCCTACAATCCCAGACTTTTAACCACTGAATGTAAGTATCCATATGTGTGATACTTGAAGAGTAGAACTTTGCAAGTCAGCCTAGAAAACAGGATAGTATTTCTTGGCTCTAGAATAAAGTAAGAAAGTTCATCTCATTCCGGCTAGGAGAACAAAGGTTTAACTTGGAGAACAAGTTCTGAGGGATAATAGCTAGTGACTAACAATTTGTCTGTGATGGATTAAAAAGTGATATTTAAGCTAATAATTGCTATCTTCTCATCTTTACAGACACTTTTATTTTCTTTCGCTTGTTTGGTTCTGCTTCTACAGACTGGAACCAAAGTACCATTTCAGGTAGATCAGTTGGGAATTGCTAACAAGTATGAATTATGGATTTTGCACATATAATTTTGCACATATGAGTGTGGCTACCCATGAGCACTGTATAGATAAGGGGTATCTATCACTGAAGACCCACCTATCCACAGCTATTTCACATTGTAGAAGTAACAACATTGATGCAACACTTTGAATAATGTACCTGTTTTGATATTTGCACGTTTTCTATAAAAAAAGTAAAATTTATATATTAACTTGTACATCTGCACTCCAGAAAATCCAGCCCTCAGGGTATTTTGGTACAATGGTCTGAAATTGCTTTTATTTTCCTAGTTCTTGTCAGCATACAGCTATTCAGTTTATGCATGTTCTTTCTCTGTTTTATGATTTATGCTTCAGAGGGATTTGTATAGGCAAAATGGATAAAGTCATAAATTTCCTTATAGAACATATTTTAAATAACATAACTTTGAATTCAGAATCTGTGTTCTCATTCTGGGTATCCATGCCTTTTTCAAAACAATAAATAATTTCAAGGGCAGAGTCACACTTATGACAGGCTTTTACATTTAATTCAACTAACTTTAGACAAGTATGCAACTGCATATAACAGAACCTAGTGCCTATGACCTAAAATAGTAAAATTCCTATTAAATTCAACATAGTTTAATAATTAGCACACATACTACTATCTGTTGCACATTTGCACAACTGAAAAATGTAATTCAAGTTCATCTTCAATAGAAGCATTTAAGTATCTAATTGAATTTCCCCTTAAGGACTATACATATTTCCAGGGCAACATTATTTTTAAAATTCTAAGAATGTCTTGGAGCATTAGAATTGAAATGAAATCCATCTTTTGAACATGCAGAGCTGATATCACAGTAGGGGTCTGTATGTTGAAAATGTATTGTTACATATTTTTGGAGGGGTCTATATGAATATAAAAGTCTATGATTGCAAGTTTTTGAACATTTTATTGCTTTGCTTATTATTTAAAATAAGAAGAAACAAAGAGAAATTAAACAATGCACAAACAATACTAATATAATACTGACTCATCAGGTAGTTGACTTGATGTGGTCATTCAAAACCTATCCCTCAATATTGAACACTGATTATTGTCGGGGCAGTGACAAATAAAGGAATAGTTTTTCAGTCTACTTTGAGACTTAGGAAATCTCTCTATAGCCTTCCATGGAAGAGTTAAGGAATTTAAATGAGACCCAAGGGGATTTTCCATTGGTAAGGCAGCAATTACAAGAGAAGCCAAAACATCACACTATTGAGTGAGACTATTTTGCTTTGTGCTCACCATTTATAGACGAAGAGGGAAGATTTTGGAAGGTAGAAAAAAATCTGCTGTTCTTAGCTAGACAATCTTATCAGAAATTGGCTTCCTAGTAATTCCTTCTTACAGAGAGCAAAAGGATATAAGAGTTCTGAAGATCAAGGGAAAGGAAGGGGATCACCAGGACAGGACAGGCAAAAATGATTCAGGGTAGGGCTAGTTTTCCCAGGGTACCAGTTCTTTATTGTGACTCCTGGATGGCCAAACATGGTTGCCAGGGGAACCACAGAGATGGAAATGATCGATTTAGTTCTAGTAGACTTATGGGTGAAGGTATTACTCTGTCTAGAGGGCAGAATTTTTAACCAAGACAGGCAATAATACTTTGGTAAAATATATGGTTGAAAGGCAAAGCACTACTTTGAGAAAAAATAAAATAATGAGATTTAAGTCATAGGACTTTAGGCCAAAGATTAGTAGAACCTAAATTAAACCAAGATGACTCTTGGGTGCATGATTAGATGGAAGACAGCCACTCCATTTTAGTGTTGTGGTAAAATGTCATGGAAGGATAAATGCAAATAGACACATATGAAAGATTAAAACCAAGTTAGGAGAAATGACTTCTTATTAATTTAGATGAAGAAAATTAAGGAGTGGGAGAAGCTAGACTATTTCTAGACACAGAAAATTATGACTTGCTCAGCCTGAATACGAGATTCTAAGAGAACTCCAGGAAAATAGAAAGTTACCCATCCCTACAACTGAAGGGTCAGTGTTTGGATGGGAAGGATGTGGCGCTTACTGCAAATAGTTATATCAAGGCTTGAGTGTAATGCGTTCATGCTGCTGCTTGGATAATCCTGGATGAATTCCTGTTTTGAGTCTAAACTCAAGGACTCTGTTCAAATGTTAATACAGGTAAATCTATTTCTGGGTAGAACTAAATAATTGCCTGGTCACAACCTGTGTTTTCCCAGGGTATGGTGGGAACTCTGAGTTGGATGCCTATTTATACAAACACTAGTCAAGGACCCTCCAACAACCAACTTGGATCCCTCTTTTTAGGGGGAACTCCAGTCTTCATGTCTACTGCTCTAGCTTCATTCCTTGACTCACTTTTTATTTTTAATATTGTTTTTAGTTGTAGATGGACACAACATGTTTATTTTGTTTAGTTTTCTCCTTTTTTTTTTAAATGTGGTGCTGGGGATCGAACCCAGTCTTCATACACGCTAGGCAAATGCTCTACCACTGAGCCACAACCCCAGCCCCCATTCCTTGACTAATTTTATACTCCAATACAACTCAACTCCTTACTATATTAGAACTTTGCAGACTAATTACTTTGCTTAGAATTTATTGCTTCTCCTTTTTTGTGCCTGGTCAGTTCTTACTCATCTATCAACAATTCAACTAATCTTCCATCTTGTTTAGGAAATCTTCTCAGAGCCCTCAGATAGTCTTAATTGCTCTTTCCTTTTCAATGGTTTTGTCTCTTATACACTTTTAATTCTTGAACTTTCCTATTACATTTTCATTTGTTTGCTATGTGCTGTTTTCCCTGCAGTCTGTGAACTCTTTGGGAGAAACAACTGCGTCTCTTCTTTGGAGCATGGTGTAATGCCAGAAATACCATGGAAGGGGATCACTGAAGCATCATTGTTTTACTCTGTTTGTGTTGGTATAATGGAATACCAGAGACTGGGTTATCTATAAAGGAAAAGACTTTACTTCTGATAGTTCCTGTAAGCCAGGAGGTCCAAGTTCAAGGGGCCTGTACCTGGTGAGGGCATTCTTACCCCATGGCAAAAAGGTTGAAGGAAGAGGGGAAAAAAGGGTGAGAGAGTGCAGGTGAGCAAGAGAGGAGCTAGAGTCACCTTTATAACAAGGTGCTAACTAACCAACTCCTGCAATGAGATGTTAACTCATGCATGAGGCAGAACCCTTGAGACTTAGCCACTCTTACTTTACCCCACCTCCCAACAAAGTTGCACTGGGGGTGAAGCTTCCTGCACATGAACTTTGTGGAACACATTCAAACCAGAGCAACCACTGATGAGTGAATGGCTGAATTAGAACACAGGAACTCAAATATCTGGTTACTATCATTCTGTCAATGTTTCATGCAATGTCTATAAGATAGCTCTCAAAATATCTCCTATTTGGGAGTGGTAGCTATGTTAGTTGCAAGCCATTCTACAAGTCCTATTGTAGGAACTAACTCACAGGGTCACTACATCCATGTGAGGTTAGTATTATTATTATTATTATTATTATTATTATTATTATTATTATTTCTAAGTGAGGAGACAGGCATATAAAAGTTAAGTAACTTGGGCTGGGATGTGGCTCAAGCGGTAACGTGCTCGCCTGGCATGCGCGGGGTGCTGGGTTCGATCCTCAGCACCACATAAAGTAAAATAAAGATGTTGTGTCCACCGAAAACTGAAAAATAAATATTAAAAAATTCTCTCTTTCTCTCTCCCTCTTCTCTCTCTCTCTTAAAATAAATAAATAAAAGTTAAGTAACTCTCCGGGTTCATGCAAGCAATAATAATAGGTGAACTGGGATTTGAACCATGGTAGTGAGTTTCAGAGTTGAGCTCTTAACCACCAGACCACACCACTTTTCAATAAGAGGATTTAAGAATGCAGGCTCTTCTTAGCTAATTCTGAAAAATGAGCCTGTAATTTCATTTTCTGAGATGATAAGAGGGATTTTATCGTAAGTAACCTAACAATTATAATGGATTTAATTTGATACCATGCCAGGACAGACATTTATCATGGTTCACTTAAGTAACTGTTCATTAAGTGGCCAAGGAAAAGAAAACCACTGAGACCAGAAGGAGCCTCTAATGAGAAAAAGATGATGATCGGGGAAACCAAGAATTTGAGGTATTGGAAATGTATATTGTAGAAAATTGTAGAAATGTGCTCATATCCATAAAGTTAAAAAGTACTACTTATAAGATTATAATACATAGAATAATCACAGTACTGTTAAAACCAAAGAAAAATACTCCAAAACAACAGAATGTATTTTTTTAAAATGCAGATTTTCACATGAGCTCTTAAACACTATGAAGGACATTCACAAACCACAAAAATATTTTTAAAAATCTTATTTGTTTTCTGTAATCACTCCCCTTAGACACCATAGTTGCTTGTTCCCTATAATGTCTCTCTAAATCTCTTCTGAATAAACCCAATTTCCTCCTCTGGGGCCACCATTCTTCTTGGTTTCACAGCATGAAGTCTCAAAGAAGGACTTTGGCATATAGAGACCATTCTCAGAGGGTGAGGGAGAGGGGGACATTTAATGCAAAGCCAGAGCCTTGCAGGAGAGGACATGTTTCTATTCAAAATAGTTTCTCCACTTCACAGAATTGATAAAAACAAGAATAAGCTGCCTGTGGGGCTCTGAAAATGGTGTGTTTATGGAGTCCAGTTTTCTATAAATGTTTCTTAAAGTAACGAGGCTTTGCCTTTAATTTATAAAAAATTGGACTTACAGAGGAAATGACCAATAAATTTGACTAAGTCTTATTTTTTTAAAGTTTTAAAAATTCTACCTATAAAATGTAAGTACAAAGAGAATCTTAAATTTTCTTTTGGGCAAAATATGGAAAACACATCACAGCCTACAAATTCTTACAAAAGGGACACAATTAAAAATGGGGAGGAGGGGAAATAAACTTAGCTGAGGCAATGCCCCTAGATGGCTGGGCAGAATAGGTATCAAGAGGGAGAGGGTGTATGTTTGTGTTTGTGTGTAAAATAAACACAATAACAGTGGTATCTCTTACAATTCCTTTAAATATATATATATATGACTTTTGCATCGTCTATGAACAGTATCAGATCACTACTCTGTTGACCCCAAAGAAGGGAGGGGTGAGGATCGTTGTGCCTTCATGGAATACACCCCAAGGGGGGTTAACTCAGTCATAGCAAAGTCTCCTGAGCTTTTTGAGAAGATATCAAAATTCAGTCTTTACATAGTCTCCTAATTAAAATTATTTCCATCAATGGTCCCAGCTCCTCAGAAAGCCCATTTCTGCTCTTTTCTTTGAAGGGCTTCCCCTCTGACAACAAGCCATTTTACTGGAGCATCGGCTCCATATTTTGTAGATGGGTTTAACATTATTTCCTTTATAACTTTTCTACACTCAAAAATGAGAACTTAATTAAAACACACGCTAAGCTAGAGTCCATGGGCTAATCAGCATGAGATAAGGTATGCTATTTTATTTTGGCCCTGGGCGACTTTTCAAAACCATTTTGCTTCATTCACTGAATTTACAGGGTAAATCAAGTTTGGGGTGATTATCACTCTCTTCCTTACAAATTACACTGGGCCTTCTTTCTTCTTATTTTTTGTTGTTGTTAAAGTTGGCAAAGGAGGTTGATTCATTAGAAGTTAGATATGATCTCTTCAATTTCCCCTCAAAATTTATGTGATTACAGCAAAGGTACATTACTAGTAGTTTGTCTTGGACAATGAGGCTCAGTGTTTGACTGGAAAACCTTTACCACCAAAAAATAAACCTGAACTTCAAAAACTGCTGAACTGGAAATTTCCTATCAATGGTACATTGAAACTTTCTTTCCATCTTTTTAAATGGTCATTCAAAGACCTATTGAAACCTTGATTTACTTTTTTGGTTTTTTGTCAGAGATTGTGTACTATCTCAAAAGATTGATTTAAACTATTTAGAGTGAATCTATTTTCTTTGTATTTTGAATAAAATTCCCTTTTCTTGATAGATTTATAGCAGTTTCATTCTCTATTATGACATGGCTCATAATCTAGCTATTTATTATAATTCTATTGTTTCAAGATATATTGAGTGCTGCCTACTTCAAATTCTTCTGCTGTTGGCTACAACTCATTAAGTGCCCATTATTCAATAGTTGTGTAGACTGTTTGAAACCTAAACAACAGTCCTAAACATAAGTTTTGTTATTCCTGTTTTACTAATAAGGAAACTGAGTTTCAGAGAATTCAATGGACTTTTCACAAAACACACAGGCAAATTAGCAGATATAGTACTTTGAACCAAGGAATGTCTGATCCCAAATTTATGTCCCCTTCCCCTAACACAGAATACTCTTACCACTTTCTTACTATATTGACCAGTTCATATTAGGCACTTAGCTAGGTGCTGTAGTGATAAAGGGATTACACATTTGGTCTTTGGAGCTATCAGTGTGGCAGGAAACTTAAGTCAAATATGGATAGTACCTGTGGCAGGTGTCATGAGGTAAAATCATCTTCTCTCTCTAGGTGTGATCATGCCATAGCATTGCTGCTGGCATTTCCTCCATGCAACCCAGAGTATAAATGAAGTGGAAGACCAGTGGTATCTGACCTGGCATCTATTCTCTTTCTAACTGTACCCATAAACTCTGTTTTCTCAAAGATTGGAGGTAGAGAAAGTGAAGACTCATACCAGAGCAGCCAGAGTTGGGTTCAATCAACATCCTTCCATGGGTTTACAGAGAGTGGTAGAAGACAGAGGGTGGACTGCTGTCTTAAGCTTCAGCGTTCAACCCGAGCTGAGAAACTGAATTGCTTACAACTACTCCCAACCTGTGCGACCTACTCTGAGTTACCCTTCCTTGAGTAAAAACAATAGTGTTAGAAGGCACTCCGTAGGGGTACTGTCCGTGAGGGAGAGTGAGAAGAGAGAGATATTAGCTAGCTTGGAAAGCTTATTTAAGATATTTAAAAAAAAAAAAAAAAAATCCAGCCCATCTGAGCAGTTCGATTTTTGAAAGTCTCAGTTCTGAATGATTGAGATTTATAGTCCATCAACCACAAATAGAAAATCACAGAAGAAAATAATTTATGTTTTATTTAACCAAGTCACTTTATATTTGGCAGAGATGATTTGGGCCCAGAGAATTAAGGGCCTTTATTCAGAGCCACACAAATAGCTAGTAACATTGTATGATGTATATATTTTTTCCTTTTCCATGCATCTTAACCTACAAAATGCGTGTTTGTACTTAATGGTTATTGCAAGTTGAAAAGTCAATAACACTAAAGTGCCTAGAATAATTCTTTTAAAATCTGCAAGCTACTTTGGTACCATATCCTATATAGTAACATAGCCAATAAGATGCAATAAAAAGAAAACAGATGTTAGACTCAGAGCTGGTTTTGAAGCTTAGCCCTGTGCTTCCTGACTGAATGACTATGAGTTAGTGAATTCTAAATTGCCAGTTTCTTCATCTGTAAAATAGAGAATAAAATTACCTCTACCTGTGTTTCTAAGGATTTAATTAAACAAAATGTGTGGAGCACCTCGCTTCATACTAGTACAAGTATCAGCTCCTGTTCAAGACCAGTAAGAATGGGAGATGCACAGAGACAGAATCTACAGACTACCAATTTCCATTTGCTTTCATTTTAGTACTCTGAAGCATTTCCTGACAATGCCTGTTCTGAAAAGGAGAAGGGTAGAATATTTATCCCATAAATACTTGTTATCTCGACTATCAGCACCACCTACAATTTGCCCCCTTTTGCTCTACCCTGAGTAGATCAATCTGCTCTGTACAGAATTAATCTGGTTGTATAAAACTAAGTTGGGGAGACAACACTGGTATATGCTGGGAATTTGATTATAAGCTATATCCTATGGTGTTGTGGATATTTTTTTAATGACATACCTATATTCTTTGACTTTTGAAGAGAAGTCATGGAAAAGGGAGTGACATAGCCAAAGGCTACCATCTTCCATCCTGAATCCTGGCATTAGCTAGTTAGTTCATGATATGAAAGAAATCTATAAAATTCTAGGAGATATTTTGCCCTACAGTTTAAATTTCATCATATGCCTTATGGAAAACTTCACATCTTTAATCTATTTTTCAGTGTTTTGTCTCCATTTCAGAATCCCACTAGAATCTCAAGAAGATAACTTATTTGCTTCATATTCTACAATAAATAATATCTTACATTCTTTACTTCTTTACTCTTTCTTCCCCATGTATGTTAGCTTTGCCCTTTTCTTCTCCTCTTTAGCATGTTAATAATTATATGAATGATAATTGTGAATAATACTGAGAGGAAAAGAGTTACTAAGGAAACATTGCCATCTTTCATTTCTGTGCTTGAGAAACATGGTAGCATGAAAGAGAAGGAAGGAGAGAAAACAGGGTAACATTTCTACAGAAAACAAGTACTCTTTGGGGGTTCTAACGCAAGGTGTCTACATTTCATGGGTTGAATAAAAATCTTGCTTAGATAGCATGCACATGCAAATTGGGACCCCCTGCCTGTGTCAAGCCCCTGGTGTTAATCAGACACTGCAGGACAGCCTAGCTTTACCAAGGAGACAGGTAGAAGATGTCAGTGTGTGCCTCCTGGGCATTGAAAGCTGGCACTAATTTTCAGATTTCCTTCCTGCCTGGCAAGGGAAGAACTACCTCAGACACATGATAAAACTGCAGCAAGAAGTGGGATAACGAGGCTCTGGAAAGACCTATTTCAGAGAATCATTTGTGCTCACTAGCCCATCAACCACAATCCCACTGCAAACCCACTCCCCACCACTTCAGAGAAAGGACCACCTCTTTTTTACTACACACTCAAGAAATAATTTCATCCAACAAGGCTCATCCAGAAGGAATTTGTCAGGTGAGGACTAAGATGTGAGAGGAACGTGGAAGTTGCTGCAGTTGGGGGAGGAGAGGGGTTGAAAGCTTAGGGGCTGGAACTGCAAGCAGGCAAATGTAGTTGCCTAATAGCATCAGAAAAAGAATACTTTCCTATTCAGAATTCTGACAGCAAAGGGAATGCTGTTCTAGTTTTACCATTTTACAAACTATTTTTTATGGAAAGTCTCAAATATACACAAAACAATGTGACTAGGAATCTATCACCCAGCTTGACAATGATCAAATTACGGACAATTTCATTCCTTTAGTTCCTCTCGCCCTCCCCAAATCTTCCATTCCTTATTAGATTAAAACAAATCTGGCTTGGCTTTATTTCATCTATAATAATTCAACATATATCTCAAACCTATGATACTTATGAAAAATATACTATTTTAGATAGAATACCTTTAGGTTTTTTATTGTTGCTAGAATAATTACTATCTTCAAAAACCTATGATACTTATGAAATAAATAATTCCTTATAATTATCAAATGTCCCTTCAATGTTCAAATTTTCCTAATTATTATTATTTAAGTTTTCTGTTTTACATTGTGTTTGAATCAAGATCAAATGAAGGTCATTATATTGTAATTGGTTGTTGAAATCTTTTGGTTTTTTTTTTTTTTATCCAAATTATTTTCCCCATTTGATTTGAAATATCCTTTGAATCTTTAGGCCTTTTTACGGGGGTTTATAAATCTGTCTTTATAGCAACTTGAGACAACTTAAATGTCACATAAGGAAGAATGGCTAAATCAACTATAGTACATACATTTAGCTAAATATTGCCCATGATGTAGTTTAATGAACACCCTCTTTGTTAAACCTAGGGAAAGTCATATTTGAGCCCTAATGTATCATTTGTAAAATGTGAATAATGATACCAATTCATGGATTAAGTAAATTAAGATTACATTTCCTATAGCAGTGCTCAGTATATAACATGGTAGCATGCAGGAGTGTTTTGATGTAATTTTAACATGTATAATATTTAAATATTTTGAATAGACATTTCAGTTTCTCCTTAAATCATATTAGGTTATAGCCAGGTCTCCTTCAGGGAAGCGGGCAATAGATATTGTCCTACTTATCGTGGAACAGCTTTACATTTCAAATCAACCTCTAAGAACACAAAAAACCCTAAAATCTAGGTTTGTGGAACAACAGCCTGGGTTGCTTTTTCATATCAAGATCTTGGACTTATAAAAAATATTTTTTTTGATTTGGTTTCTTTCTTTCTTTGGTGTACAGGAGGCACAAGATAAACAGTATGTATGAATCTCTAATCTGATAAAAGGAAACCATTCTATCCACAGTGCTATGCTACAGGGCACAGTCCAGACAAGCAGTGAGATGACCAAGAAATCCAAAGAAGAAGGGGAAGAATCAGGGAAGCAGATGGGAAGTACAGGTGTGATGACTTTTCCCCTCAGGCAGATGTGTTAGGATTAGGGAGATTTTTCCAGAGGTTGGAAAGAAAGCTAAAAGCATACTGGCCCATTTCCCCTTCTTCACTTGGAAGAATCCTCCCCTGGAGACCATAACTAAAGCAATATAGGAATGATAATATCAAACTGGTTGAAGATGGCTAAAGAGATGAGTGTAAGACAGTTCTAACTCCCTGCAAATCCTGAGTGTGCATGCCCCTACATGCTAGTGGGCCAAGAGAGGGCTTGTAGGCTCTGAGAAGCCAGTGAACTAACAAAGGCCTACTGCTGGAACAGGGAAAAACTGAGTCCTCTTTTCCCTGACCAAGATTCCATATAAGCCACTTATAGGCTCATTTTCACCACACCCCTCAAAAACATAAAGAAATCCAAAACAAAATGCATACAGGTTCCATCTTATAAACAAGCAGCAGGAAGGAAGAAAATCTGAAACTGAGCATTTATTTGAAATACAACAGATAATTCAACACACCCTGACCTGAGAGAGTTGAACTTTATATTTCACAGACATGAGATGGTTAAACAGAGAGACTGAGATACTGAGTGTCAAGTTTTAGTTTTCCCATTACCTAGCCAGCTAATGAGAAGAATTAAGTTAGCTTAAAAAGCTGTATTCTCTTTGCACATCTGAGTGTTTTGTGTAATTTGATTCCCCAATACACAATGATCCAAGGGGAAGAAGCAGAATTCAGAATTTTGTGCATAGTATGATCATAACCATGTAAAACAAACAAAGTTTTAGAGTATGTGAGAAAGATCTGGTTAGTATTCTGAAATGTAAATCTTGTTTGTGTTTGGCTATGGGAGTCTAGGGGATGATCTTCTACTCTTTTGTTTCATTTCATCATGATATTTTAATAGAAGCATCTAAACCTGGAGAACAGATGAAATTAAATACATTGCATTTAATGAGCAATGATTGAACACGAATGTTTCTCAGGCACTGTGCTAAGCACTGTGGAAGAGACACAGATGGATGAGACATGGCCTCAATGCCAGAAGAACTTTCCGCAGCATGGCAGGAGAAACAGATGGCAAGGGAACTCATCATCCATTGTGTCCCTGCTATAATACAATGCTCTTCCCATCTATCTTAACTCACCTCTGGAACATTTCAATTCAGTTCGATGATGTGGAAAAGAAGAGAGTAAAATTACAATATTAGGTTTTAAAAAATGTCTTCCTGTGACCTCTGGGGGGAAATTAGACGTAATGAGGATGATTCAAGCCTTCACTAGTGGACACAGCTTGGTGTGTGGAGAGACCTCCAGCCTTGTAGTGGAACACCTGAAGTTCAGTAGAGCACTATTTCAGGGTTCACACCATGAAGAATTTTACAGGATAATATAATGAGATCTTTTTCCTGTTTCAATTACTGTCTTCCCTTATATTTGATACACTATATTGTATAATCTGATATGAACATGTACTGCACGACAAATAGAAGATTTAACAATTTTAAGGGACTTAGGCATTTATCTAGGTACAGTAGTTCTCAAACTTTAGTGTGTATCAGAAAATACCTGTATGCCTGTAAAAGCAGAGATTTCTGGGTCCCACCGTCATTTCTGAATAGTTTGAGATGAGGTCCTCTAATTGGTATTTCTTACAGCTGTAGGTTCTGGCTGATGCTACTGGTCCTGGACCTGCAGTTTTAAGAACACTAATCTAGGTTAATTTTCTTTGCCATTTAGGAATCTCTTTTTTGTGGTCTTTGGTCTCTGCTTAAGGACTTCAAAAAATGAGGTAAAAAATTACAAGGAAGCCAGTTTCACTGTTGGACATGTTAATTCTGAAAGTTCTCACCCCAGACCAAATCTGTCTATTTAAAACTTCTATTCACCTATATGCTTATTCTATTCTGACATAACAGTTCTTCAGATGTCTTCTTTTAACCAGGTTTAAAGTTCTCATCCTCAACCAGTTGTTCCACATAACTCCTCTGAATCTGCCAGGATGAGAACTATCCAGTTGTATAAGATATTCAAAATATGGGGCTGACGAGTCACATTCTAGATGTTAAGCCACTGGGACTACATGCTTTCATCAACTGACACCACATATCTATTAACACAGAACTGGATTTCATTGCTTGGTTTAAAGCAATTCATGTGAAAAATCTGTTCCAGGTATGTGACAGAGAAACAAGTTAGTTGTAGGACACGGTGACTGGAGAGAGCAGACGGTGCCAAAGCAACTACAGCAGTTCAGAACATCCAGCCCCTTTTGGGAGTCTTCCCCAGATTGCAGGGAACCCAAACAACCGCTTTAAGCAGAGAGTAAACTGACTTAAAAGCCACCAGATGGCTTAACATGTCATCAGTGACACGTTTTTCCTTTTGCTGGTATAAAGGCTAGAGAGGTATGCATTGTAAGCACCCTCTACCTCCTCTTACTGTCACCTGAAATTGCCTCAATTATTTCTCTTAATTAAATACTTGTCTACCTAGAAGCCTGGAATGATATGCCTCTTTTTTTGATCAAAGATTGTCTTCAGCTTATGGAGGGTGGTTCTTGGTTCTGGCAGGGAGCTTTCCCAATAGCGAGTCATGTTATTGGTTCATACCAGTAGAAAAAGTACTATGAACATTGTGCTCTATTTCATATTCTAAATAGATATTGGCCTTCCCCTGTTTGTAAAATTAAAATATTGACCTTAGCACAAGAATTTTCCTTTTATTTTCACTAAATTTCCCTTCTATTTTCACTATATTTCATTATCTTAATAGCTCATAACTTCAGTTTAATAAGGGCAAGATGGTACATTAAGAGCTTGGCTTTTGAAGTCTGACCTTGCTAGGTACAGACCATAGTTCCACCACTTAACAGCCATGTGGCCTTGGAGAGTTTACATGATCAATCCAAACTTCAGTTTATTCATAGGCATTATTGTGATGATAACAGCAGTTACCTCACAGGGCTCTTGCATAGATAACTTGATTAGAAAATTAGATAATGACAGGTATAAATGTAAGCTATTATTATTTTATTAAAAGCAGTCTAAGACAGGTTTGCATGGAACATGAGCCAAGTCCTACACAAACACAAATCCTTATAGGAACTTCATTTTTTAATAAAATAAAATACAGGTATAATGTTTGCTTCAGTGAGACTACAGATTATAGATCTCTCCGCTCATGCTAAGGAAATTTACAGATTGGATGGAATTTCAATCAAAATAACCATATAATTTTTCAGCACTCAATAACATTTCCATGAGAAATGTGAGAAAACGTAGGGTAAGACTATAATAGAAAATCTGAAAAGAAGGAAATCTAACGGTATCAGACATTGAACTTAAGGACTGGAATTTAAACTTTTGTGGTATTGGAACAAACACTTAAAGATATCAACAGGAAAGAGTAGAAAGATTAGAAATAAGCCCAAAACATATGAACAGAGTCAGCTCTGCCTAGAAAAGGATAAAGAAGGCTTATTTAATACGTAGTATTAAAACAATTGAGAAAACAAAAGAATTAAAAGTATGCCTTATTCACTAACTCATAGAAAAAAATTTAACACACACATTGCCATAACTAAATATGTTAAAATTAAAAGCCTCTAAGTGAAAAATGTCATTATAAAGTTTTTATATAAATGCTTAAACACTATTTGTACTAAAATGCCAGAAAAATTAACATTTATAATATATGAAGAGTACGTTCAAATTCAGAAGAAAATGTCAAAGTTCAAAAAAACTGCATCAACAAACTGACATATGAACACAAAGATTATATAAAAAAAATTAATAATTAAGCCACACAGAAAAAGACTATCCTCAATGGAAGCTTAAGATAATTTTCATGACCTCTTAATGTAACTACTAAACTAAAAAATATTACATTCACTTCTGAAGTATAAAGAATCTATCAATTTATTTCTAATGACCATATGGATTTATTTTCCAAAGGGAGTAGACCACACATTAAGAATAGTAAAGATGTTCATCGTCTTTGGTTTAGGAATTTTACTCTCTAGAATTTCTAATGAAATGATTCAACAAAAAAAAATATATATGCACAAAATAACATGTGATTCCAAAAGACAAAAAACTGTACAAATGTTCAAGATTAAAGGAATGGATTTAATAAGATCAACTCAGGCATCTATAGGGAAGTCAATAAAAGGATTATTATGTAGGTTGTATAGAAATGAATAAAATACCATATTCAAGGAAAATAGCAACATGCTTCTTATACATATCTGTTTGTATTTTGTATTTTACATGCATGTGGGATGAATTACACACTGAATGTAATTTAGTGAATACCATGTGCATGTAATGTGCAAAAGGTATTAACAATATTATTAGAAGAGGAGCATGGTTTTTGAATCATTATTTAAGAACTCACTCAGCAAATATTTATCGAATTTATACTCTGACTCTGCAAGGAAAACATACAAGAAGAACATAACATGATCTCAGCCCTGATGGTCTAATGAGGAAGACTGATATACTAGTATATAAAATCATTAAATTAGAATTTAGCAGGTATAATACCAGAGTTATGCTAGGATATTTTAGAAGAACCAAGGTAGTATTTATTCAACGTAAGAGTTAATAAAAGATACAGGGTTAGTAGGAGTTAGGGAAAAAGACAAGTATTTAGGGGAAAGGCTTCAGGTGTAGAGTAGGCATGATGGTAGGGAATAGTGTGGTAAGTAGGGGAAACCTGGAGAGGTGGAAAAGGCAAGGACTTTGGCTTCATATTTAAGTTTGGTTCTAGCCCTTATTGTGGGGCAATTCAAAACACTTCCTCATGTTTAAGATGCAAATGATTCTACTTACCTCACAAACTGATGAAAGGATTAAATGAGATATTGTGTGTAAAGGAGGTACTGCAATGCCTGACACAAGGGAGGCCATCAACAAATAGAGGCTACTCAAGAGTATTTTAAAAGTTTTGATCGTTTTTAGAAAGCTTGATATTAACCTAAAAGGTTGAGAAGCCAGAATGTTTTTAGAACAAAAAGTACAAGATTGGATGAAGTGAGAGGTAGGGGACAATCAAATCCTGTAGGGCTTCTATAGCAGGCTAAAGAACTTGGACTTCATCCCATAAATCACTGAAAGCTCTGGAAGTTTTTAATCAGGAGAGCAGTGTGGCCAGGGCTGCTTTTTGATAGATCACTCTGAAAACTGGCTTCAAGTTGGATTGATGGGACTAAGACTGTAGCAAGGAGGTCAGTCCGTAGGCAGCTCTAACAGAGGGGGTGATGAGGGCTTGAGATAGGAATGGAATGGGGGATTGCTTCCAGAAATGTTCACATTGGAAAACAGCAAGGCTTTGTGATTATAAAGCAGAGCAGGAGCAGAGAAGAGAGTGAGCTATCAAGCATTACTAGCTTTCTAGTATGGGTAGTTGAATGGATGGGAGCAGAACAGCTGAAATGATAATTGAAAAGGAGCAACAATTTAAGGGAAGACATTGAATTAGTGGGTACCATGTGGTAGGTATTATGCTGAGTTCTGAGTTACAAAGATGAATGACACAGCCCAGTCTGTAAGGAGTTTGTGTGCTGGTAGGGAAGACATTAAAAATAAGCAAATAAAATACAGCTTTTTTTTAAAAAAATTACCTATCTGCGTTCTTGCCCCAAACCATATGCTATCATGAAAAAAAAATCATACATATCCCAATTAAGGGGTATACTTCAAGGCAAGGTAGACTCTGATAATATCAATATAATGAAAGACAAAAACATTGGGAGATCTATACTAAAGGAACTAATAAGACATGATAACTTAATGCAATGTACAATCATTGATTAGATGCTAATCTTCCCACCCAACTCCCAGAGAACTGTTAAAAGGACATGAACTATGATACTGGGAAAAGTTGAGTATGGACCAAAAGTAAAACAATTCTATCACATTGCTGTTAGATGTCCTAGCTGCCTGTATCAGTGCTAATATTGTGTAGGAGAGCCTTAGCTAGTCAAATATACATGCTAAAATACTTAAATATTTGGGGTAGCCTGCCATTATGTCTGTAATTTATAAATATGTATATATTTTATGTATATGGATATTATGAACAACTAGAGAGAGAGAGAACATATGAATGTTGCAAAATGTTCAATATGGTGATTTTATATGACATGCATTTACGTATTTGTTTATTGCTTTTTCCATTAAATCAGATTTGAGTTTTCTCCAAATTAAAAAAAATGGAGCCGTGTGTGGTGTCACACGCCTGTAACCCCAGCAGCTAAGAAGGCTGAGGCTGGAGGATCTCGAGTTCAAAAGCCAGCCTTAGTAACAAAGAGGGGCTAAGCAACTCAGTGAGACCTTGTCTCTAAGTAAAATACAATAAAGGGCTGGGGATGTGGCTCAGTGGCTAAGTGCCCTGAGTTCATTCCTTGGTACAAAAAAAAACATGGAAAAAATTAGTGAAGTATATGACAGGTAGGATCAACACACTGTTCAGATACATAACAAAGACAAAACAAAGTTTTTATCTTTAGCTAATCCCTTTCTCAATTCTAGGGTTTGACTAATCCTTTGCTCCAATATCATCTTTATATTTTGATTCTCCCCCATTAAATATGTGAAATCTCATTTTCAGAATAATAGTATATATGATGGCGAATTGAGCCACTTCCCATTGTTGTAGAAACAGCAACTATTGATGTCATTGCTACAGCACAAGATTTCATAACTGTGGCACAATCAGCCAGTATAGAAAACTTTTTCCACGAGGAAGACTGAACCCATGAGAAAGGATGTACTTAGACCAGGATTGCAACAAATTCACAAACCATATGACAAATCCCCCCATCTCTGGCGGAAAAATTCATCTGTTTTCAAAGTGTTTCTCCATAGCATTCTACATTCACAAATCTTGTCTGTTGAGTAGATTTTTCCCACTCCCATTGGTTCCGGAAGGAATTCTTGCTAATTCCATTTATTGAATACTCCTATGCACCTAATATTATGGTATATATGATATTAATTTATCAAAAAAGCATCTACTGAATGAATACTTTATAACAGACACTATTCAAGGACTGGAGACAGAGTAGACATAAATCCCTCCCTCTTGGAGCTGATTACATCCAAATGATCTCATTCAAACTTCCCTTATGATCTCCTTCAGTCTTCACAGTAATGCTAAAAGGGAGATTTGATGAGATTTCAAACCCTCCAGTTCAACTTCAACCATACTCTTACAAGTGTGTTTCAAGGCACAGATTTTTTTTCCATATTATCCTTTTTCTCCCACTAACTCAACATCACTGAAATCTGAGGAATTTTGAAGATGACGTGATTAAACAGAGATTTGATCAAGAATAAAATAATTCATTAAAAAAAACAAGTGAAAAACAAGATATGCATTCCATCCAAGAATATGCATGTGGATCTCAGACACAGTTTGTACAGCAAAATGTTGGCATTTTTCATACCCAACAATAAAAATAAATACAGAATATTCAAAATCACAATTGCCCTGGGCGCTGTGGCACTGCCTCCGATGCCATGTGTCCTATCTCTCATTATACAGTTGGGGTTGTCTCCTGTGCTCAGCTCTTATCACTTTGATATGCTAAGAAGCTTTGAATCAGCAGTGGGTGAATTGGGCCCAGCCAGTGTCCCAGATTTAAATTTTAATTCATTAAAGAAGCAGAGAGTTCTCTGTAGTGAATTCAGCAACAAAAATTGTGGATTCTGAAAAAGACAGTCCAAATATATTCCTAAGGCAACTTGATTTTTGACGAAGTAGAAAAGTGCTGCAAGTTTGAGAGCTGCTTAATGAAAACAACAATAATCCTGGAGAATGGAAATTTAAAGTGCTAATACCAGCAATTAGAAGTAATGACTAGTTTATTAGGCTATCATTTGAACAACTTTATTTCCACTTCAACACAAATCGCATGGTTCATACCTCATACATGGACGGCAGGATCCACTGTGGGAATTTGGGGGTACCTGAGGAGCTAAAGAGCAGAGTTCTGGGGTTACTGGTTCTTGCCTCTGAACACATTTCCCAAATATACAACAATGAAAGGCACTAACACCATCTCCTAGGGGGGACACCTCACACCCCAGGCAGTCCTTTACCTGGAAACAGCAGACACCTAATTTGGCAGCATGAATGTCTCCAGTGAATTTGTGTCATTGAGCCTTCAGGATGGGAATCAGGAAATCATAGCTTTTAGAGGTAGAAAGAACCAGTGCTATTAATTCCCAAACTTTCTGGCATGTAGGTAGGTTCTCCAGTTACATATCAAAGCCCAAGGTGGCAAAAATAATATTTTTTATTAGTTTTATTTGTTCCAAAGAAAGACTTTCTTAAGGAATAAAATCTAGTTAAAAAAAAAAAAGGAATATCTATCTTAGTTCTCAAATGTATGAAACATGACATGAGTTTCCTTATGAGGAAATGACCAAGTATTTGGACATTTTATGTGAAAGTTATTCAGACTTGAGATATCTAGATAATTGCCAACTACTGTTTCTGTGGGCAAATAAATTTTTTTTTAATCCAAATAGTCAATTCAACATGTATTGAGCATCTACTATATGCTTGGGCAATTTCCAAAGCAGTCAGGTCTCATTTTTTCTACAGGGCAATCTGAGTCCACCTTTTTCTGGTGACCCAGCAGTCCCTATAAAGGGAAAATAGGTTGTAGCACAGATGAAAGAAACCAAATCCTGGGAGAGAATTTGTTGATGGAGTAAAACTGTGCATAAGAGGGATGTGGACTGGGATGCTGTGATGGGAGGTGGGGGGAAGCCTGATTTGGAAATCAAGGTGTTTGGGCTCAAAGGGATCTTAACCCCTCATGTACTTATCTTCAGATAGTAAGAGAAATCTTGACCACAAGCAAAGAAACAGTATCAGACTAATGCATGGAAGGCCTGGGACCTTCTCTCACCTTCTCTCTTGTTCTTTTATTCAGTTCAACCAGGAGAAGTTGTGGTTGCATGAGGTTGCATCTTAATTTTCTACGTGACTTTGTATTTTGCTTGGCTTAGCTATTTTACCTACTGGCTGTGAAGAGTCTGGAAAGGTCAGCAGTAGTTAAAAAGTTAGATGGGTCATCTGACACAGCCTGCGGTCTTCACCTGTTATTGCTATACACACAGATTTCTTCTTTTCTATAGCCTAACTAACAGTATGTATTAAGGATTTTAAGAAGAAAATATGTATTATATTTATTGAGTGAAGACTAAAGTTCCCTAATGTGTATTTTTTTTTTTAAGTTTTAGAAGAAACTTAAATTTTTACATCACTACCCTTTTACCTATTTCAAACATAAGCAAAATACAAAACAAGCATTAATTTGAATTTGTCTTTCCTTTGGCTAATAGGTACTCCTCCTTATTAGGAAATTATAGTGTGTTTATAAATTAAAACCCCCCAAATGCAGAAATAATAATATCCCAGGCTATAACCATTGAGGATCTTTAACTTTTAATATTTCCTTAGATATTTATACTGAACCTAAATTTTAGGTTTTTATGCTACAGTTTTAGAAATAAGACTTTTTCAAATACCCAAGCAGTACTTTCACACGTACCAGTTGGTTTTACATACCTAACACTTTATAAATGACAGTATTCTCTCCCTTCTTCTAAAATGTGAGCATCATTCACTAGGCCTTTACCAAAATTTAATTGCTTTCAGATTAAAACAAAACACACAAACATACAATCAAATATATAGCCTCCCAGAGAAAGACTAGATTTTGTAATCAAGAATTTGTGGAACCAATAGAATACTTACAAACAACATTTTAAAGCAAACTGCTGAAAATATTTTTCTTCTATTCCTTGTGATTTATTCTTATGTAAGAATTGTCTTAATCTCTTACATTCTTGCAAGCTTAATTCCTTATGAATGAAGAGGACCTGTGAAAAAGGAGGAGGCCTTGAACTTGTATGCTTTTCCCTTGAGTGATCTTGTGTTTTTGAGTGTCATAGTAGTACCTTGACAGGACGAACCTGTGGTGAGGAAATTGTTGCTCGGATAGGCTGCAGACATATCCCAATCCTGGCCTCTGAATAGCTGGAGCATTTTAGGCCTTGAACACTTCTGTCCTACTCAATGTTGTATCTGTTGTGTATAATGGCATTTTCAGTCATCTATCTGCATAAAGTTTAAGAACTTATGAAAGATTTAACTTTAGTAGAATGTGTGGTACTTTTCATAGACTGACCTTGTGACTTCCACACTGAATGGAACTCATCAGAAAAGTCAAGGCCTTCAGTGCAGTTTTTCAAAAACTTTTATGTCTATTATGGACTTGCATGGCTTACTTTTGAGATAAAAGTTTTTCGTGGAAAAAAGAATGAACAAAATTCTTTGTTAACCATCTGCTATGTTATTGAAAAAATTTAACTTTGTTTATTTCTATTTGAAGCATGTGGATATAATTTGATGCAAAAGCAGAGTAAGTCTTATTGCATAGTTTGGGTCACAACTTGCATGAGTTTCAGGGCAGATATATAGCAAATGTTAAGAGCCAAAGTTCTAGCCCTGTCTCAGCTCTCTTCCCATGGGAAAACTACCTTTCCTGTATTCTTTAATCAATGTGCAAAGTTCATGTGGTTCATTTCATCTCTAACACTGCCCCCATCACATCCCAGGGGTGATCCAGTGATTTGTGAGCAACACAGGACTGAATAAAACGGTTTGACACAGTCATTGGCCCAAACCAATCAGCTCCTGGTAGGAGCTATCAAGAAAAATGCACATGGGGATCTACAACTCTCAGAATGACCTTGGAGCTGTCACCAGCCATTCTGCTAGTAGATGGAGCATAAGAACAGTGTTGTGATTTAAGCTGGTGTTATGTTTTTGCAATTTGTAATGTCAAAGAATTTTGTTCTATGTAGAAAGAGTCTAAGGTGTTGGCATATCTTTTAGAATGAAATGTCATAGTTTGAGATATGCAAACTTAGTGCAGCCTTTTAAAAATAAGAATGACAAAAATTGATTTGACCTTAGATTAAGCATGCTACATACTTTTTACAGAAATATTATACTGAGTTTTAAGAGAGTATCTTAATTTGGGTTAATCTCAGAAGTGCCTTCCATAGATGGTCCCATATAAAATGATTAAGAAACACCATAAAAATGAAAAAAAAATCCACCTGATGATATGCTTGTTATTCTATTTTTGAAGTTGCAACTGTTACACTTATAAATGAAATAATACATGATCTATTATCCAAAACAACAACAACAACAAAAATAAACAAAAAAATCAACTTAAACCAAGATGTCCATGTCAGCTCTCTTAAGATACTGGCTATATTAATATTTTTCATGGTATTCTAATTGATTTAGGCTGAAATATAGTCCATGTTGAACTCATTTGGGAACCACTATGTTAAGCAAAGTCAAAGTTTATTTATTTGCAATTTTTTTTCAAAACCCTGAAATAAACTATATATTCAGGCATTTTCAAGCTTATTTAATTAAGGAACCATTTGTGACTAAGCAGTTTTTGAGGACTAATGTTCTGAGATACAACTTGAAAAATTCATGACCATGTTGTTAAAACAGGCTTCATATATGGTACTTTTCAGTCACTAATGCATGTAAAATAATTGCCCAAGTAAGGAAAATATCTCTATCCATTTTGAAAGGTAGTGTGGTGGCGTTATCAAGAATATACCTGTGAATTCCACCTCTTTTGCTTACTAGCTGCCTTTTATTAAAAAATTTCTTTTAGCTGTAGTTGGAAATTTATTTATTAATTTTTATGTGGTGTTGAGGATCAAACCCAGTGCCTCGTGCATGGTAGACAAGTGCTCTACCACTGAGCAACAACCTCAGCCCCTTATTAGCTGCTTTTTAAGCCCATTACCATCTAGGTTTTTTGGTGAAAATAAAATAGTATCTTCTCTCTGCCTAGGCTACTCTTCTACTTTTCTGTATAGATAACCCACCATGTTGTTGTTTTTTTTTTTTTTTTTTTTTTTTTAAATCAGGGATTAAACCCAGGGGAGCTCTATCACTGATCCACATCCCCAGCCCTTTTTATTCGAATACAGGGTCTCACTAAGTTGCTCAGGGCCTCATGAAGTTGCTGAGGCTGGCCTCAAACTCATGATCCTCCTGCCTCAGCCTCCAGAGCCACTGGGATTACAGGTATACATTAACACAGCCAGCACCACCATATTCTTAAAACAACACAAAACAAACAAAAACAACAAAAAACATCTCAAGCCATTGCCATGTTCCCTAATATCCTCTATGTTCCTGTGTATTATTGCACCAAACCACACTGCACCATAGCTTTTCTTTTATTTAATATTGTTCCCCATTAAACTTTGAGCTACTTTAAAACCAAAAACATGATCTGATCATTTCATATTCTTGAGGATAAAGTGCCTGGCATTTAGAATATTCTCAATAAATGATTGTGCCAATTGGAGAGTTATTCCTCTTGGCTGCTACACTTGCTTATGAAGAACTCCAGTTGCTAGGTAAAACTAAAAGGCTTAATGAGTTAAAATATTTCATGGTTTCTAAATTTTTTTGGTAGTCTTTAAAATGGGATGCTTTCAAGTGGAGGGTACGATGTAATAACTAGCATATTGAAAGATATCAGATAGGAAAGGTAGCAGAATACAACAATCACTAATAGGGCATTATGTAAAAATGTGGATGTGTAACCTATGTGATTCTGCAATCTGTATTTGGGGTAAAATTGGGAGTTCATAACCATCTTGAATCTAATGTATGAAATATGATATGTCAAGAGCTTTATAATGTTTTGAACAACCAATAAAAAAATAAAAAATAAAAAAAAATTAAAAAAAAGAAAGATATCAGTACTTCTACTTATATATATTTTTACTAAGGAAAACTTCAATCTTTATGGATATTTAATCATTGTCATTCACAATACACATATTGCATTAAGTACTTAAAGTATTTTTTTACACAATAGAAGGAAGACTATAACATATAGGTATAAAACTGGCCTAACTTATTTCTTCCTTTTCAACACTGGTTGGTTAAATAAATTCATAGTTTCTATCATGGGGTTTAAACTAAATGTCACTAAGTAGAGAAATGACTTTAACAAGTTTCTTTCCAGTTTGAAGATAAAGCAAAATACATAAAATGCAAGCACAAATGACTGAGAAAATTGAAGATCTTCCTTCAATTCCTAGTTTAAACTTTCAGCCAATTTATGTGCTAAATATGGTTACAGTTTAATCAGAGAAAAAAAATTAATCAAATTCAAAATTTTCCAAGAAACTTTGACATATAGACTTTACTGATATTAGCTGGCATTAGTTAATGATGGTATGAGGATATTAGAATTTCTAAGACATTAACAATATAGTTTATTCCAACTTGTTCTGATCTACTGTTAAAATCTATATTTCTTTCTAGATATGAACAATAGTAAACTTATATAATTTATAAAATAGTTATATATAAATTAGTGTACATGCTCATGCTTCCTTCCTTCTTATAAGGGCATACATCAGAAAAACAATTCGGAGTTTACACTCCAATGGTACCAAGTATTTTACTGGCCAATAAGAATGCCAGTAATTCCGCAATGCATTTATATAGAATTCTGCCTTCTCTTGGCACAGGGGATAACCAAGGGATGCCACATAACCAGTCATAGTCCTCATAAATGTGAGTAGAGAGCAGATAATAAAAGAACCATTAGGCTTATGTTTTCTTAATCATAGACTAATTTTTAAAAAATTCGTTTCTTATCAATAACAACATTCATAGGAGCTTGCAATTATGGAACAATTTTGAGCAAGAAAATTCAGTTATAAACAGTATATTCGAAAAAGTCCTATACCCATCATGTTGACTTTAAAAAGTTCAATTCATCAGAATTATATAGCTAATAATTTTGTTTATAATGATATTATTTTAATAGAGGGATACTGGGTTGACTATTCTCAATAGTGCTTTGGCCAGAACCAATTTCATGGGCCCTACCTACATGGAAATAGAAGAATGAGTATGAGAAGAAAAGTGGAGGGCTGTCACGAGCCATATGTGGGAAGTGTATGGACTGTTGCGCATACTAGCCTTGTGACGGGATAAGTCTGACATTGGGAACTTCCCGTGGCACCCCTCCCCCAGAGATTGACCGCCGGATGCAAGTGAACTTCCCTCTCAAGCTCTGCCAAAGATCCCACACAGCACCTGAGTGGGTGTGACCTGCCAAGATGTCAATCAACCTGCTGACTGCAAGATATCGAAGCAAGACTCCACCCTTGAAACCTTATCCCTGCCTTTAATGTACCCCTTAAATAAACTACAAAAGCCAATTCTTCTTTGTCTAGTTCCAGAACCCATGTGGACTACTAGATCTATCAAGGGCTTTGCCTTTTGTAATATATTTTTGAGTATTTGTGTTTTGTTATTTGACATTTTAAGTTTTAGGATGGCTTACAGCCTCTGGGCAGGAGGAAGAACCCCCAATGAGACATTGGCCATTGACACTCCCACTACCACCAAATAGAGGACTTTGAACTTAAAGATCTTGATGCAAAACATAGATGTGCTTTGTACTATCTGTGCCTCTGGAAGCTTCATTATCCTTTCTTAGTGCCAGTTTCTTTGGTTATAAAATTAATTAAGATACTTATCATAAATTTGGGGGAATGGTTTCAATGATTATTGCTACTAGTATTAAAAAATTAAAATTCTTAATCTGGTATGTTACAGAGAACCAGTCAAAATGAAAACTTACAATATGACTACTTGACCAAAAGTTTTCACTTACTATTTACAAACAAAATTTTATTATGGTAGTCTAGGAGTTAGGAACAATTGAATTTTAAACCTAAATACTCAAAAACATCTTTAAATTTTTTTGGTTGGTGGAAATTCTATCATCATTGATACTGTTATCATTATCAATAACTTATGAGAAAACATTTATTAAGCTTCTAATATATACTACACATATAATTAATGCTAATGCTTTGATTCCTTATTATGTGCTGGGTACTCTTCCAAGTGTCTCACATAGTATTTATACATTTAACCTTTCATAAGACAAAAAACTACTATCCTCAGTTTACAAATGAGGAAAATGGGTACTGAGAGATCAAGTGAGAGGACAAAGTACAAAGCCAGGAAATAAGTAGATTCCAGGTTTGAATCTAGTCTGTCTGATTCCAGGGCTTGAGGCGATTGCCACTGTACACATCTGCCTAGAGGAGAGGTACCCTCTGTGAGCCCAATATGCAGAGACAGTACAGCAGAAATGTAATTGAACTGAGACATGACACCAGCCCCTGAAAGGAGATCAAATAAAACAGCAAATCTTCAGGGCCAATTTATGCAAATTTAAGATTCAAGTTCAAAAGGAAATGTATAACTGGGGTTTTGGACTGGGGGGAAAACCTGGCCTAATCATGAAGTTAGTTTCTGCTCTCAGCTAGGTTGACCTCTTTTCCTGAGGAAATGCCCTCCTTCTTTAGGGCTTACAGACATGCTGTTTTTTCTTACTGATACACAACCCCCAGCACCCTTCAGTTGCCAACTTTACGCACTTTCTTAAAGAGCTTTTCCTTCTCATTCCTCCCAAGATTAGGGAAGAACCTATAGTCACATGTTCTTAATTATGACTTGCCATTCTCCTCGGAATAATTATTATACTTGCAAATATTTGCTGTGGTTAGTTTTAAAATTATTCTTTTCTTCCAGAGCATAAGCTCTACATTCTTTTTGTTTATCTGCTTTATGTCATATTCTCAGAATCTAGTAGGTTCTCTGAAAGAATGAAAAGAATTCTAAGGCATGACTTGTGGGTATAAAGAAAACCATACAGGTAGTGAGACCTCTAATGATAAAAGAGAATAATGACCACAGTGCCCACGTGCACCATGGATACCAGTTCTCCTCAGAAGCTAATCACAACAAACCAGAGTCCCATCTCTTGAACACTAGAATTTCTCTTTGTTCATGCTTGCTGAAAGCACAGTCAAGGAAATTAAGGAAAATAACATGAAACAGGATAGCAAGTGATTAAGAGAATACACTGCCTAGATTTTAATCCCGGCTGGAACTAATCTCTCCAAGTCTGTTTTTCACAACTGTAAAATGGGATAATAAAAAAAAACTTACTAATAATGTTGGTATAATATTTAAAATGAAATGAAAAGAACCATTCAAAGAGTCCCCCCACTCACAGTGCCAGGCAATACTATTTCTACTAATGATGGAAAAAAATATGTATGTGCATGTGTATATCTTATTATATATGTATATTTTTCCAGTGGGAATAAATGAGATGGCTTTGGGATATGAAAGTTATCCTACCTCATTGCCAGAGGTCTTTAGAACCAAAGCCAGTGGGGCCAGGATTGATCAAGTCCTGATATTACAGAAACAGATAGGTGAAAGAACCTAAGACTAGAAAAAGGAAGAGAGATGTGAAATGGGCTTCAGATTCACATCCAATTTTGACTGCCTCATCAGCTTCCTAGGGAGCGCAGTCCTCACTAGCATTACTACAGGTTGTCACAGAATTGGTGATGACCATCTTCGGAAATGTATATACAGACTTCCTCTTTTTCAGCAGAATATTTCATTAAGGAGTCAATGTTTTCCATTTAGAGTCATACATTCATCAATGTCTAATCAGTATCATTGTGTGCCCTAAGATATAGACATATACCTAATATATTTTATTGCATTTATTCCTTATTCATCTTTTACTATATTTATGTGTATACATATAAATGTGAATTGTATTTTCTAAAGGTACTTTTTTGAATAGCAGGTTTATTGAGATATAATTTACAAATAATATAAACTACCTATTATATGATTTTTTTCACTATATTCAAACAGATATGCAACCATCATCACATTTTCATCAATTTCTCCAAAAGTCTGGCACTCTCCTCCTACCCCCATCTCCAGCCTTACACAACCACAGATCTACTTTTTATCTCTATGTATTTCCCTATTCTGGACATTTCACATACCCAGTGTATTTTAATTAGTACATTTATTCCATACTTTACATTGCAAAGTCTACTTGGCTTCAGAAGGATGTAACAACTTCTCTCTTAGAGAAAGAAATAACAGAACCAAGGCAAAGAAGACCTAAGTTGCAGACTAGTTTATGGAATAATCTAGAAGTTGCAGAACATAGCTAGGAATAGTTCATGGTTCTGTGTGTGTGTTGCAGAAACAGAAGAACAAAATATCATCCATTTTGTCTTATACATTATTGTCTTGATACATTGTCTTATACATTTTTGTCTTATACATTTTTGTGCTTGATACTTAATTATTATTTTATCCAATCTTTCAATTACATATTAATTGAGCCATGTAATGTGTATCAGACACTATGTTCAACTTCTAACAATTCTGTGACAGAAAAGTAGGGCTATATTATTATTTCTGTTTTAAGAAAATTGAGAGACCCTAGTCCAATACAACCCATACATAGAAGGTATAAAATTTGAATTTAGGTTTTTTTTTTTTTACTTCTATTTTGTGCTCATTCCATCATGTTACATTTTGCACTTTTGAGCAACCAGTTGACCTTTTATAAAGACTCCGCATAAGAGTTAACACCATAAAAATGATTTCTGCTTCTCTAAGACCATTTTCCTAAAGTACCTATGATCACAGTCTAGACACTTCTATATGCAACAGGATCACCTCACTATAATTAATATTGTAGGTCTGAGCACAAAGCCTCATGCACAAAATCCCTCTCCTAGTTTGTTCTTCCTCATTGTCCCCAATGCAGAAGAGTTTAGCTAGAATTTATCATTCTCCTGATTCATGCCTCAATACCCAATACTCTCTCCTGGTTATTAAATCCCAGTGGGCTTGTTGCAAACTGAAAAAAAAATACAAAAAATAATGTGTGATCATTTTACACAAAGAATCTTGAACTAGAAACTCAATAATGAGGAGGAAAAGAAATGAGGGGGAAAAAACTGATGATTATAAAGTCAGCCCCCATCCGCAGCAGCAGTGGCATAACAATATCAGAGAAATGACTAATCACCTTACCCATCATAGTGCTCTCTTGCTGTGTTTAGTACAGTGTGTTTCAGGGCAGATTGCAGCTTTCCCCTAACTCTTAAGTGCCTTCGGGTTGAAGGCACCAACATTTCCATGAGGTACACACATTTAACCTGGGGCAGGAATCATCTTCTGCAGTAAACAGGGCTGCCTATATTAGGTTGGGTTTCCAGAGTCCACTGGCACAAGTCTTCACTGAGCAGAAACAGGGCCAAGCCAGGCAGGACTGCATTGATGGATCAGCCGGGCTCGTCTTGGTACAGTAACCTAGTAAACTCCAACTGTGAAAGGCGCCACTGATGCTGAGAAACTGGATTGTTCATAGTAATGGGACTTTCTCCAATACGGTTGGTGAAATATTCAAGTGATCCTGTCTGCCTAGTAATATCCGGGGCACTACCTCATCCATTTAATTAACCCCCAGAGAGTTAGCCAAGGAACCGCTCTGATTACAAAATAATGGGTCCATCAGGCACAATTAGTACCCAAGTGAAACATGGCAGTTTGCATGAAAACAATTGAAGTAAACAATTCCAGGCCCTGACAGGGGCTTGCTTCCTAATTAACCCTTAGAGGGCTAATCTGTTTGCCTGAACAAAACCTAACCTGGTGCCTTTGCCAATTGGCATGTTGGGGAAAAGATTTTTGCATCAGATCTTGCTAGGCTTGACACTGGCAAGGGGAAATGACTATTCCCCGAAGACCTATGCTATAGAACACCTTGGTAACACACAGGACTCAGTGAACTATTAAAAAATGATTTGCCAAGGCATTAATAGATTATAGAGAATGAGACCTAGAAAGAATCTTAGAAAAATCAAATTCCTGGAAGCACAGAATTCCTGCACTTGCTTTTGGAAGGCAAGACATGCTTTCTTTAACCTGAGAGTTCCATAGAACCTAGTACAATGCCCTGTATGCAGGAGATACACAACCTAAACTGTGGATGTGCTCCAAAGTGAGATTGGAAGAGAGAAATTTGTTCGTTTTTCTGCCATCAAGAAACAAAATAAGCTGGGCACAGTGATGCACACCTGTAATCTCAGCGACTCAGGAAGCTAGGTAGGAGGACTGCATGTTCTAGGCCCAGCCTTAAGACTTAGTAATACCTATCTTAAAATTTAAAAAAAAAAAAAAATGAAAAGGATCAGGATATAAATCAGCAGTAAAGCATCCCTGGATTCAATCTCTATATCAAAAACAAAACAAAAAGCATAAATACCATTGTCTCAAGATCAGTTTTAATGACTTTATTTTTGTTCTGTATTCTGATGAGATTTGTCTTTATTTTTTTCATTGCTATAACCTCATCCCGTAGAACAATGGCTGACATAAAACAGGCTCCTGTCAAAATACTCATTGAGTAAATATGTGAGTGACCTAAAATCAGGTTATTGTGAATGAGGGTGGGGGCAACAGCAGTCATTGAAAAGCACATATTTAAGAATTGTATGGCAAATAGGAAAATCATTAACAGGTGATAAATGTGGTCAAGTCATTTTTTACCATTTTATTACTTAAAATGTACCTTAAATTAATAAAAGTATATGTTAAGGGAGTAAAAATGGTCATAAAGACCTGACCATATTTATCAAATGTAAATCAGTCATTTTCACTTGCCAGTGACATGTCTAAATATTCAAAAAATATGTATCCTCTAAGCGTCTAATACAGGCAGATCAAAGATGCTGGTTACTAGATAAGTGAAATTTTTCTATTCTTATTCAGATTTTTATTATCTGATGGGTTGGAGACAAGCATGAGTTAGATGCCATGAAGTCAAATGGTATAAAGCATAGTGTCCTTACCTGTAAATGGGGCTATCACTGCCCACCACCTTTGTCTCCATGTGAAGGGCTCAGTAATTATTGATGATGATGATGATAAAGAAAATTATAGTCACAGCTCATAAAATAAAAAGTTATATAAAATTGTTTCACAGGTGCAGGAAATCATTTTGACTCAGTTGTATGTATTACACATACACACTCACTAATAATGTTCTCCATATACATCTTACTACATAGCAGAAATAAAATCTAGCCAAAGACATAATTTTGTGGTTCTTGCTGTGCCAAAAAAACATATCAGAAGGGGATTTCCTGTATGATACAGCATTCTATTTTGTTAAAAGCCCCTGAAAGTCTTCATTGTGGTAGAACCAATAGTCTGATACTTTACCTAATTTTTAAGCCAATGAAACCACTGATTGTATACCAAGGGAGAAGCTGAATTTTCTCCATCATTTTGATTGTCAGAGCAGCAGGCAGAAATCATACTCACAATACATTTGTGATCAGCAGAAGAGAACAAAGTTTGGAAAGTATCAGTTGCTGGCTTATCTTTCAGTTGGGCAAGTGAATACTGAGAGCCTGGCTTTATCTGCCTGCTTAGCATGATTATTTAAACACATGTTTAGGGGTGGCACCATGGCAAGCCCAGTCTAAGACCATGATCTCATACTTACAGGAAAGGCCTCTCAGCTGGGCTCCTTGAAATTGTATCATGACTTCAGCACCTTTGGGGCCTCCTAGGAGGAAACCTTAGCTGGAGAACAGGAATTCCCCTGAGAATTGAACCAGGTCCCTTTCCACAGGAGGCTCAAGAGTCCTGGGCTTTGTCTTTCTTTTATTGAACTGCCATTAAATGATAAGATTTAGGGAGAGGAAATTTTCACATCAATCCAGGAAGAAATGCCTTCTGTTCTTCCTCCAAAACTTAAAATGCAGAAGAGGTATTTAAGAAACCCATCTAGGCTCTGAATGCCCAATTTGCTTTAAATTCCTGGGAGTCAGGCTAGGCTGTCAATATAATCTGAGCAATAATGTGTTATTCATGTTTTTCTGAGGTCATCAACGTCTTTGCTTGCTATTCTTACTATTCTTCAGAATAATGGTGCTTAGTGAAGCAATTTCTTCTTAACTTCTTCCCTGTGCCTAGTTACAGGCTATATTCAAAATCCTATTGTAAATTTCTACACCTCATCACCATCCTTCCCCCAGGGATTTCTATATAATCTACATTTTTCATCTTGTTATTTGCTTAATAAATAATATCTGTAGATGTGGAACATGAACCTATATCTTTTTATTTTATGCCAGCTCAAGCTTTAAACTATGCAGGATCACACGCCCTTTTTGATATTTATAAGCATAAAATATACTTACATTAATAGTCCTTTTAAAAAATCTTTGAGAAAAGTTAATTATCAATATGGTATTATGCCAATCTTAATAAGGGACCCATTAACAATTTGAACAAGGGACCCTTTGTTAAACTGTACCTTAAAAATAGATGCCAATAAGAATATTGACTATTTGTAAAAATTTAAATTAGAGGTAGTGGAAAACTTCAAAAAATCTCAGATATTATTTTGATTGGACTGAATATGATAAGAGAAACTGGATCTCACTGAAAATGAAAATTGTTATTTTAAAAAATATAAGATTAAAACTCAGAAAGCTCATGTCTTAGTACTTTAGTGTGAAGAGCTACATACTTAAAGCTATTGAATATGTACTGAGAACCTAGGTGTGCCTTTGGCAAGCTGGGTAGCCCTGAACAATTTACTTTGCCTTTATAGCATAGGCTTACTCTAACATGGCTCACTTTCTTGTAACATGGCTCACTGGATTGTAGTTTTGATTTAAAAAAAATTATATATGTATATATACACACACACACACACACACACACACACACACTCAATAAATCCTAGGAGACTTGAAATTTCTAGGTCATAAGCAATCTTGGTAAGGAAGCTAATTTTCTGAAGCAAAGAATGTAGTATAAGCCAAGTTTTTAATGGAATGCTACTACCCATATGACCTAATATTTTATTGGAATTTAATCATTTGCAAAATATCAACACATAAGTTAATTTGATCATCACAACAATGCTAGAAAATATATATGTGGGCATTTTAATCTTCACTTTATATAAGAGGATAGAGGATCAGAGAGTTAAAAGTGTCTTCAACAGGCACCAAGTGAGACTTTAATGACTTAATATACTGTTTAATTCTTTCCTTTATGTTCTGAATTTAGGAATAAAGTAGTTGATTTTAGGAAATATATTCGGTAAACTTAGGCCATATTGCTTTTAAACATTAATTAGTTTTCTGGAATGACTGCAGTGTTTCTTTCCTGTAGAGTACCTTTGTTTATCTCTTGATTGGATCCCCAAATTGCTTGGATTTTATGGAATCCTATTTTCTATTTATTCATTCATGCATGCATGCTGTTTTAGTCAGCTCAGGTTACCACAGTAAAATACCACAGATCAGGTGACTTAAATAACAGTCACTTATTTCTCAGTCCTGGAGGCCAGGAAGTCCAAGAATAAAGTGCTGGCAAAGTAGGTTTCATTTGGAGGACTCTTTTTGGCTTGTAGACAGCTACCTTCCTGTTATATGTGCCTATGATCTCTTTTTGTGCACAAGAGGAGAGAAAGAGCAAAGTCGCTGGTACCTCCTTGTAGTAAGGTACAATATCAATGTAAAGCCCCACCCTTATGACCTCATCTAACCCAGATTACCTCTCTAAGGCTCCATCTCCAAATACCAGTATACTGGGGTGTGGGGCATCACTATATGAATTTTGGAGGATAAAAACATTCAGTTCATAAAATATGCATTCATTCAATGATAATCATTATACAGTTAGTTGTAATTACTTTTACTATTTTAGCAGTGAACAAAGGGGCTATTTTCCATATATATCATAATTATTTTTAATCTTCAAAATAATTGTGTATAATAAGTAAATCAGAAATTCTTCTTCTTATTTTATGCATAGGAAGCTGAATCTCAAAGAGACAAAGTCAAAGATTGAGCTTGATTTTAAATCTAGGACTTTGGAGCTCAAAGCCAACACTCTATATAAAAGTACAAGAAAGTACTGTGATGGAGAAAAAACTATTAATTAATGAATTAATGCAAAATATTTAGAGTTTACCTCATACCTACAACCATTATTGGTGATACAACAATGAAAACAAAATCTCATAGAATCATGCTACCCTTTTCAAGCTTGTATTCTAGATCTTTTACCCTACAGAAGCATACAACTTGGAAGAATACGTACACAAAATCAACGACACGGGCAAGCAGAAGATAAAAAAAGCCATCTGAGCAGTGAAGACAGGAAAATGCAACAGGATTTAAAAGGACATGCAGAATATTTTTAGGATAAAACATTCAGAAAAATCTTCACACAGGGAAGTCCTTGAGGTTAAGCTTGGAGGATAGATGAAATGAAGATGTAAGCAAAGCAAAAATAAAATGCCCTCAGGAAAAGTTTTCTCCTTGTATTAAAGGACTAGACCAGATACTGACATATATTCATTGCTCAATATTTACTGAGAAAGGATACAAGGAATGGCATCCTGAAGGGAGGGAGGGAGATAAAGCTCAAGATGTGTCTATGGGAGCTGTACTGGGAAAAGCAAGTTGGCTAATGTAAACTATTCTAATTGTAGAGAAAGGATATCAGCACATTCTTTCATTTTCTTATATTTCAGCAAGACTTAGCCTAGTGATTGTTTTGTATTCAACCCATGGCTTGGTATTTGATATTCTTTCAGAATGCTTGTCTTCTACCACCACTCCAAAATGGAATTTCACTTCCCAGAGTTTCCAGCCCTTCAATCTCATCAGATTTTTCTGGTGAGAGAACACACTCTCTCCAAGGAGCATACTAAAGAGTATGCAACATTTAGTGCCCAGGGAACCTCATGTTAAGCTCGAGGGCAGAGACATCCAAGTTTGAGGTCTCTCCATTTCTAGGTACTCCCTGTACCCAATAGGAATCCCATAAGTGGGAATTAGTAGTGACAATTGAACAGTTGTTTTAACTGCCAAATGGTCACAGGATAATGATAGCTCTTTCAATAACTGTTGTTGAATATGGCAGTGCACTGCACAGAGATACAACAGAGAAAGGGCAGCAGCCAAAGCCAGCCCAAATGTAGCAGGTTTGAATAGAGCCAAGTGGCCTGCTTAAGATAGACAACTAATATAAGCCCGTTCTCTTAAACATGGCAGGGCATTCTGACCAGGAAGCCCCAGACATCCTATACCTGGGAGACACCCCAGGCCTCTCCTTTGGTGGTTCACTACCAGCCAATTTATAAGTACAACTGCACACACCCATCCTCACTTTCAGCCCCAGACTGCAAATATATCAGGTATTGAATCATCATGAAAAAGATACTTTCCCTGGAGTTGGCTGGGGTCATCCACCTTAGATATGGTGGCAAGAAGTTAGACAAAAGGATTCAAAGGGAAAGAAAAGTCTATCAAGTTTATTGAGTTTAAAACCTATTCATAGCCAGCCATGTGGTGGTCTGCGCAAACAAACAAGTCAACCAATATAAATAAATAAATAAATATGACACGTACACACATGATCATTCAAACTGATTTATGTGTCCTGCATTCTGGCCTTAGATCCTAGGATGGCCATCCATCTACTTACACAAATGAAAGGAAGTGTCATTGATAACATAGAGATGTTCATCTTTCTACTCTAATTCATATACAAAGGCAACTCATTCACAAACTTTTATATTTTAAATATTAATCAAAATTATTTTAATCAATCTTATGACTAGTTATTATGTACTTAGTATTCTATGACCATGGACCAGAACTGCTAGTTTTAAAGGATCTCAGGGAAACTGAGGTGATTTACATGTCCATCCAGGTCCTTTTTCCTATGTTCTGAGGCATTTTTTTTTTCCCAAACAAATTCTTGACTCTCAGTAGCTTAATTATCAGGAGGTGCCAAGAAACACCCATCCATCTGGTAATGTCCAAATTCAGGTAATGAGAGTCAGAGAAAGCCACCATGAAACTGAGAGTCACTGTTCACAAAGTGAATACCAGTAGTCACTTCATGGAAACAAGTAAGGGTGATGCTTCCCTGCATGCACTTATAGGTGACATTAAGAAATTTGGAAGATGAATATTCCTGCTTGTTTTTTCAGGTATATTGGAGTTGAAGGTGGGGAGTTTATTATCCTTGGACTGAAAACTTCAAATGATGGCCCCATGCTTTCAACTCTCGCCAAACAACTTGCCAATCATATTTGCAACATTTAGTAGCATAATGTGGGGTCGGCTATGTTCTTTCTCCCTTCTCTTCATAGCCTTTTAATGTGGAAACAGCAACAGTGCATTCTTCAAACTTGGCCATTGTTGGTGCCTTTTCAGTTGCTCTGGAGCCCTTTGTACTTATTCATTGTACCCTAGCTGATCGTCACACATAGACATCCCCTGCTTATCACCTTAAGATTCTTTCCTTGGCTGGTTTTTTTTCCGGATGATTTTGAAACTTCACATTTATAATCACTCAAGATAACTTTGATCTAATTCCTACTTTTACCAAGAACCCTTAAGAATATTGAGCGGGTATTTGTATCTCCACTTGAAAGATAAGAAAGTTAAGGACCAGAAATATTGTGTACTTTGTCCCAACTTGGTCGTTAAATAAATGATAAATACACCCAGGTTCAACTGATTCTAAAACTCTTACTCTTTCTGTGTTTTATTGTCTTATCCTGTTTAATATAAATATAGTTATAAATATAGATATTAAATGTTTATGAATTATATTTGTTATCCCAGAATGAAAACTAAGAATTTAAGACAGTTAATCAAATGACTATATGAGACGAAATCATTCAGCTTTTAATGTATTTCCATCCCTCTATATGCTCTATAATTTGTAAAAAATATATATATATATATATATACATGTCATGATTTTGTTAAATTATAGATTTCATTAGAACAAAACCCTATGTTCATCATCTTCCTACATGTAACATGTAAGTATTTAACTACAAATACCCTCTCTTTAAGTAACCCATCACAACACATGACTAATTGTAGATAAATAATAAAAGATGCTGAGTTCTATTTGCCTATTTGTATGTTTTCTGGGAAAAGGACTTACACAACACTTATATAACTGACGTCTAGCACACAATGTGGATGGAGACTGGAAACGCTAGTTCTTTCATCTGTATTCTGAGACCAATCCTCTCTAAGAAAACACAGCTGCAGGTCCACCTTTAATCTTCTTCTCAGGGGCTTTCCTAAGAGGTGGCCAGGCAAGGGAATATTAAGCGGAATTTGCACTTGTGTGTCTTAGAACATTTTCCATCTGAGCATCAGCAGCAACAAAAACCTTCAAACCCTCAACCACATACCTTACTAAGCAAGGAGACTACTCAGTACTGAAATGAATCCTGACAAAATACTTCACCTAGGTCAACACATTTAGTGTAATTGCTTTGGTGTGAAGATTCCTATATATCTTCCCAGTAGGACTTCAAATTATTCCACTTTCTGACTTCAGCTTTCAAACAATAACTGCTTGGTAAATGAGGCAGAAACTCTCCCTCTGGATTTTTTTCCTCTTCTTTTTTGCTAGGAAGTGAGGTAGGAATGAAGCAAATATCTTTAATTCATCTCTATCTTCGCCAGTATAAAATGCCCCAGGGTCTTGCTCACACATTATTGTGGAAGGGCCAAGAGCTGTTCTCTTTTTTTAATATATCTAGAAAGTCAGGGTTGGAGACCTTACCAGTACTCATAGTGCTCTCACTGATAACACAACATGACTCTGAGGTCATGTCTAAATTCTGTTCAGGCTTGTCTGGTGCACCAGTGATCCTAAGCTGGTTTGACATTTATTTAAACTCTTGTTCTTGGCTTGACTTCTTAGTTCACATCAGCATCCTGATTCATGGCAGAGTCTGGACACTTTGGTCTGGGCTTAGTTGATCTGGACCTCAGGACAGCAACCAGGTGGTGCATTTGTCAGACTGGTTTCCAGTACTCTTCCTATTCCCACACTGGGCTTCTCTAGGGTTGACCAGCATTTGATGGAGAAGAATACATGGAAGTCCAACTCTCTTCCCTAGCTTTAGTGAAGGGCCACCCCTTATTAACTGGGTCCCAGTTAATAAGGGGTGGCCCTTCACTAAATTCCTTCATTTCTCCAAGTTTGTTTCCTTGTCTGTTAACTGAAGATGAAAATAACTGACTTGCCTAGTTTTGTGGCAGAGATAGCGAGAGTTTATGTATGTATGAAAGAGCTTCATAAACTGTGAAGTGCCCTGTATACAGTTGCAACAAAAACAAAACATCTTTTAGGTTAGTTCTCTGCTGCCCTCTTCTGGATCCCAGTCTTTATAACTGCAATTTAACAGCGGGAATTAACACTTTAAGTCTGGAAAGCCCCAATGACTAGACCATTGATAGAGGGCAACCCTTTTGAAAGATATAATCGTGTCCATATATATTGAAAATGTAAGTCCTATAAATTAGTTAATATTAGATTCACATTTAGAATCTAACTTCTGAATCACTTTTCTACTCAGTTTTCCTTATCTGAGTTTTCCCACTCAATCTTGCTCTTTTTGCCTATCAAAAATATAATTATTTATATATTTTTTTGGTACCAGGGATTGAACTCATGGACACTCAACCACTGAGCCACATACCGAGAGCCCTGTTTTGTATTTTATGTAGAGACAGGGTCTCACTGAGTTGCTTAGCGCTTCACTATTGCTGAGGCCAACTTTGAACTTGCAACCCTCCTGTCTCAGCCTCCCCAGCTGATGGGATTACAGGCGCCAGCCACAGTGCCTGACCTATCAAGAACATTTTCGATGAAGTTTTTCTTAAAATGGTTGCTTTATTAGTAGTTGCTAGGCATTCTTCCAAACTATCGATATTCATTTTATATGTTTTGAAGCTGGGTTGTCTTGATGTGTCAGAATATGTCAATGGAAACTTGATAGAACAAGATTCACATTCTTTTCTTCAAATGATTTATTGACTGAAGCATCAAGGGAATTCTGGGGTCTACTTGTGCCACTAGGAAGAATCACTAAATTTGTTCATAATCAGGCAATGACAACTATTTCACAACTGCTACCCCCTGACAGTAGGTAAGTAGTTAAAAAACTCACCTTTTAGAGAAAAAAATGTGAAAAATGTGTGCCCTAGAATTGATGTTAAGTTAAAGCTTAACTTTAAAAGAAGATTTGTAATACGTTTCTTCTATCAAAATACAATTAATGTATGAAAGTTTTTCCATAACCCCACCAAGATTTGCTAATATCCTACTTCAAATTTTTTTTTCAGTGTGTTAGGTATATAACATTATTTCAGTGTGGAATTAATTGCATTTTCTCTATCAAATGATGAATGCATAAAGAAAAAGTGGCACATATAAACAATAGAAAATATGGATTCATAAAAAATAATGAAATCCTGTCATTTGCAATAACATGGAGGAAAATGAATTTCATTATGCTAAGCGAAATAAGCCAGCACAGAAAGCCAAGTACTGGATGATCTCACTTATATGTGGAATCTAAAAATGTTGATGGCATAGAAGTTGAGTGATCTCTAAAAATGTGGATGGCATAGAAGTTGAGGCTAGAATGAGGTACAGAAGCTGGGGATGGTAATGTGGGGAATAATGGGGGAAGGTTGAACAATGGGCACTACTGGATTACAGTTAGATAGAAACAGTTTCTAGAGTGTACAGACTGCCTATAGGTAACAATAACACATTTCAAAAGGTTAGAAGAAAGGATTTTGAAAGTTTTCACCATATATAAATGATAACTGTTGGGCATGGTGGCATATGCCTTTAATCCCAGTAGCTTGGGAGGATGAGACAGGAAGAATGCAGGTTCCAAGACAGCCTCAGTAACTTAGTGAGGCCAGAAGCAACCTAGTGAGATCCCATCTCGAAATAAAATTTAAAAAGAGGAGCTGGAGATGTGGCTCAGTTCAGTGTCTGAGCAATCTTGGATTCAATTCCTAGTACCACACACACACACACACACAAAAGGAAATAGACATTTTTAGCCTGATTTGGCATTAAACAATGTATACACGTATCCAAACATGACATGGCACCCTACTGATATGTATAATTTTAATGTTGTCATGTATCAGTTAAAAATAACTTCAAATTTTCTGGCGTAAACATGAGACTGAAAATACTTTCATGTATTTGTTAGGCTATTGAGTTTCCTATTCTGTTAAATACCTGTGTCTTCTTTTGCCTTTTATTCCCCTCTTTTTGATAGCTTATTTTTTCCTCATTGACTTGAAGAAATTCTACATGTATCATGAATCCTAATTCCTTTTTAGTTTTACAATCAGATGTTGCAAATATCTTATGATTTTGTGACTCCTCATTTTTTTATATCTTAGAAGATGAATGGTTTATAATTTTAAAGTAGTCAACTTTGTTCATTTTTCCTTCATGACTTCTGCCTTTTGTATCAATCTATTAATTTGAGGGAAATAGCTACTTTTTTTGATACACATTATCAATTGTTCCAGTGATGTCTATTGAACGGTTCCTCTTTTCTGTTCTCGGGACTAAAAGGCTCAGTGGTCACTCCAGTTGAACTGGGCTAATTGAGCTGTGCAAAATAACCACACAAGAGACACAAATACCTTTTTCTTTGAAGTCACTGTGATGGCTCCTTCGACCTTAAGGGTCCACAGGGAGAGAGAGAGCGAAAGAGCAGGCGCTGATCCCTTTTATTGAGGAAAAGCTATTAAAATGAGGCAAGGGGTCAGGTTTCAGGGGGCTGAGTCTATCTTCATGATGTCTGCTGTCAGCAGGTTGACTGATACCTGGGTAGGCCACACCCAAGGACACAGTAAGAGAAGGGGACACGCACAAGGCACTTCCATGGAAGATTCAACCCTAAACAGGGCAAGGGGTTACATTATAAAGGAACAGGTGAGTGTAGCTCCACCCATGGGGTTGTGAGGAAGGCAAGCCTGGGCAGGAAGACACAAGTCACTGGAACCCTAGAAGAGCAGGGCAGTCTAGCAGCATGGGTGCCTGACAGTATATTGCCCGGCAGGGGAGTTAAGTTAGTCATTTTCAAGGTTGATCTCCCACAAATATCTATTTTTTTTTGATAATAGATATCATTGGAACAACTGATAATGTGTGAGTGGTTCATCTTTTCCCCAGGGATCTTTAATATTACATCTGCCATAGTATCCTAAGTTCTTGTCATGTCTTAATTATTATTACTCTTTAAAACAAACCTTTAATATTGGCTTCCACAACTAAACTCATGTTTTCTTCATGAATTAGCTTTTCTTGATCTTTATTTTTCTATATACATCTTGGAATCATATTGTGTTTTTAACTGAAAATGTATTTAATTGATCATATATTTATTTAAAATTTTATCACCTGGTTACATACACCATCTTTATGCTGTTGATTTATCCCATGGAAGCGTAAACATGCATACTTAATACAAAATAAGTCAGCCTCTTTAACCTCCTTCCAAGCAGTAGAAAGATCTGAGAGCACTTTAATTCTAATCTCCTCCAGCTTAACTGCACAGCTTTTTGATACTTTACATCAAGCCTTTTTCTTTTCCCTCCATTTTTAGCCCTACAAATCAGACATTTTATGGTTATTTTTAAGAAGACACTGTCTTGAGTCTATCAACATGTTATTTTCTTTGCTTACTTTCCTTCCTTCATCTCAGATTTTTTTCTGATGATATCAGTTATTTCTTTCTAAAAATTTATTTTTAAAGTGAAGTTCTTTCATTGGTAAGTTTTGTTTGTTTCTGGAATTTAATTTATTTAAATCTGTCTCTTGAAAACATTGCTTCCTTAGATTTAAAAATTCACATTGTCAGTTATTTTTGGTTATATTAAAAATCAAATCCACCATTTTGTGGATTCTACAATTGCTGGTGAAAAGTTACCTGTCAAACTCGGTGCTGATGCTTTATAAGTCAGCAATCTTTTCTCTTCTGGCTGCTTTCCGTGGATATACCAAGTTATTTGTCTCTGAAACTCTAAGGCCTGTTCTTTCATTGCTCGCTTTGTTCTAAGAACAGACCCTGGAAATTGTGTCATGAAGTTGGAAATGGTAATGTGTAGTGACAGTAGTAAGTATGGGTGCTTTTCATTAACATTTGTGATGTAACTTAGTAAAGTTCAATGGCACAGCTCAGAGGTTTCTACCGCAAATAAAACAACAGTAAATTGCTCTGACAAACACATAGACAATGTGGACACATGGCTGGATAAGAAGATCTGCAACAAGAAATCTGACAGTTAATGGAGCATGAAGGTATGTTCCTACTAAACAGTAAAAACTTGCTACTTGCCGTTAGAGTACATGAGTGACTGTTCTGCCCATCATAAAATGTTAGGAAATAAGAGTTGAGGCCATCTCTCCATCTGAAGAAGATGTGTATTCTCTCTTGAATGTGCATTTCTTACTTTAACCCAAAGGATGTACCTCTTGAGATTGCCCATATTCTCCTTTAACGTGAACTGCTTTCCTAAATAAACCTGTCTCCAAAATAATAATGACAACAATAATACTAATGGTTGAGTAAGGCACATAGGACATAAAGTGCATTGAATGTGATTATTCCATTTCCAAAAAAATTATACATAAAATATATTTTCATTTACTCAGTCTTATGAAAGTGTCTTTCATTTTGTGCAGTAACCCTTGGTAAAGGACAGGGATAGGACAACTTATTAACTGTATATGTATACTTTGTTTATTTGCCATATTTTATTAGTTATATTTATTCATTTGTAGATTTATTCACTTAAAAGATTTTAGTCAATGTTTTTTCCTTAGTCATTTTTTATGTTCTGGGGACCCATGTTCTTATCTGATGAAATGGATCAATCATTTCCTTTTTTCCCTCAGAATGATGAAACCAAAGCTCTAGTATTATGAAGGCAAGAACAACATAGGTGTTGTTCTTTTGGAGGGGATGGGATCGAAGTCTGGGGCACTCGACCACTGAGCCACATCTACAGCCCTATTTTGTATTTTATTTAGAGACAGGGTCTCACCGAGTTACTTAGCACCCCACTTTTTGTTGAGGCTGGCTTTGAACTCATGATCCTCCTCTCTCAGGCTTCTGAGCTGCTGGGATTACAGGCGTGCACCACGGCACCCGCCAAGGTGTACTATTTAATTGTCATTGTGGAAGAATATTTCATTAAAATGCCAGTTAACATGAGTAGAAAAAAAAAATCCAAAAACTAAAAACCAAACCTCATTTTAATGTTACTTGGGATGGTTAAAAAGGTTTACTTTATTCTTGGATAAGACTGCAAAGGAAAAGGGGACAGAGATTAGGAAAGAGAGAAGTGGGAGAGGAAAAGGGAGAGAAAGAAGAATGGATATGAAGGAGGGAGAGAAGGAAGAATTAAAAAGAGAAAGGAACTTCAATCTGACAACTGGGTGTTCAATTTCCAGCTACTTTGCTTTGTCAAAATAGACCTACTGGGCTGGATGCAGTGGCATATGTCTGTATTTCCAGCAGCTTGGTAGGCTGAGGCAAGAGTATCACAAGTTCAAAGCCAGCCTCAGCAATTTAGCGAGGTCTTAAGCAACTTAGCAAGACGATAAAGACACTCTTTCTCTTAAAAAAAAAAAATTATATATATATATATATATATATATATATATATTATATGTGTGTGTGTGTGTGTGTGTGTGTGTGTGTGTGCGCGCGCGCGCGCACGCGCGTGTGCATACACACATGACTGGGGATGTGGCTCAATGGTTAAACACTCTGTGTTCAGTCTCCCCAGTATCAAAAAAGAGAAGATACACCTAGTGTAGAGTCTCAAGAACACACCTAATTTAATGGTCTTAACTCTAGAACGATTTGGTTGTAATCTATTTGCCACATATTTTATGTTAATGTGGTAGTTTAATATATCTATTTTTAAAAACTTTTAAAGCTTATCAAATGTAATGAACCAACAGATATGTCTTTTGCCTAAAATCATGCTAGCAACATACTGACAAAGGAAAATCTTTTCTCCTACTTTGAATCCATCATCTGTGCCAATGAGAAGGGTGCTCAGGCTGGTAAGAGAGAAGCACACATTGGTGAGAGATTAGTGAAACTCAATAGAAGTGAACTAATTCTCAGGAAGTGTGTGTCCACTGCCAGACAAAGTACAGGCCTGTAGAGCAATTGAGGATTGCAGAGTTACTGTCAGTAATCTGTGAGAAGCATGGAGAGCAGAATAGGTGCTGAAGGACCAAGGTATTTGTTAATACCTTGAATAAAACAAAACTCCAAACTTAAAGACAATTCTAAACCTAACTTTAAAATAGATTAAAAAAATAATAAGCAATGATCCAAGGAGCTGCCATATATTCTCCATAACAACATCTGTGCCATATTGACCTGGCTCCATTTCAAAGAAAAATCTCTAAACTTTTCCACTAGTTAAATCTTATAGACATAGTTCAGGTAAATAGTTTGTATTAAAAAAAAGTAAGAAATAAAACTGGGTTCAAATGAGTTCATGATTTGATGTTTGCATAATTGATGGTACCCAAGGGAGGTAGATCCCTGGGGAAATGGTGAAGCCCTTTAGGTTCATGGTCCTCCTCAAACTGATTATAAATTTTACGTGTGTGTGTGTGTGTGTGTGTGTGCATGCACATTTTTTTAATGAAGACTTAATTGAAGACATATTTGTTAAACTTACAGGTGGCAAGAAATTGGGAGAAGTTTTTACTATTACGTTTTATAGAAAAATCAGATTTTAAAAAAATTTCAACTGCCTAAAATAATGAAATTCAGCACAGATAATTGGAAAGTCTTAACACTTGAATATGAGCATGATTATTGAGTAAAACTTAACAATTTAGCAGGTAGAACACCAGGGTTTTGGAAGAACATAATTAAATGTAAGGAGGTGATGATAAGAAGTAACCATTCTACTCTCTATGTCCCAAAAAATTCCAGGAAGGACTTATTCAACACAAATTAACCTTTCCAAAGGTATTGTGGGCTATTTTTATTTCAAGTTTCCCACTCTCAGTTACTATAAAAGAAGTAATGATGCTACCTTATATTTACAATATTATTTTATAGTTTTAAAGCTTGTTACCCCCCCTTCCCCATCCACACTTTTCATTTTGTCTAGACCAAGCTAAGTAAGCATAATAATTTTCCAGATCTTCTCTACTGTACATAATATTGCTTATCTATTTCTTGGTACCTGCAATTGTTTTTACCTAGGATAGAGGTATGTTCCTAGAGGCTGAATTACCTCAAATTTCTTTATCAGTGTCTTCTTTCCTCTATAAATACATTCTCCATAGGGGATCTCATTCAGTTTCAAGGTTTCAAATGCCATTTTCATGATGACAACTCTGAATTTACATGTCTATTTCTGATCTTTTCCATGATGTCCAGATTTACTTATCCTACGTCCCTGACATCTTCAGTTGGATGTCACAAACAATACAACTTGTCTGACCATACAATGTTTCCTTCTAACCTATTTAGCTGTCCATATCAAGCCTATCAGCTTCGCCGCCAAAGTAATTCCTTTTAATGACCTACTTGTCCACCTCCACTGCTCCCCCGTCATCTAAGGAAGCAACATCTTTCATTATTTCAAAATCCTTCTGACTCCCTGATTTCATTTGTGCCTCCCACAGGACATTCTCCAAAGCCAAAGACATCTTTCAAAGCACATGTCAGATTTTCCCATGTCCCTACTTTAATTCCTCTAAAGAATTTTTCATTGCAATAAAAAGATGACCTAATTTTCTATCATGACATATGAATACTTATTTAATCTGGCTTGCTATAGTTTTTTTTTTTTCAGCCCTTTCTCTCATTCTATCAGTTGTTCACTAGAATCAAGGGTTTTACTTCTATTTTTCAAACATTTCAAACTTATTCTTGCTTTAGAAATGGAATTTTTCTTGTCCCTTTGATTGGGATTCTCTGCTCCCAGATTTTTAAGTATTTATTTTTTTGATATAATTTGTATTTTAGTTCAAAATATTAGCTTCTCAATAAGGACTTCAACCCCCCCCCCCATTATTTTCACAACATGCTATTTGTATTTGTATGTATCTTGCTTGTTTCTTTATTAATTGTCACCCTCTCCCGAGGGTATATGCAGTAGTAGATCCATACCTGCTACCACTGCACCATTAAAACCTAGAACAACAACACTGAACACAACAGACATAGTGTTTCTTGAATGATGTATTCTGTCATCAGTAATGAGAAGTTTAAAATGCAGTATTTAAATTTCAATAAAGGTGTAGAGTTAATCAAGAAAATATCACTATGAGCAGATATTTTCAGCTTAACCCAGATGAGACCATGAAGAGACTAGGAAAGCTTTAGATTTTCATGGAAAACATCTCAGTCCTTGAATGACAGCAAACGGAACAGAGTTGGTGACAGGAGATAAGTAGAATGGAGTTGGTGGCAGGGGAGGGAATCTTGGAACAGGAGACAAGATGCAGTTTCAATAATTTGAGTCTAAGACTTTCTCCTCCAAGTATTCACCAATGGGGAGGGGGAACAACAACACTGAAAACAAGATTTCTCAACCACAGCACTACTGAAATTTTAGGCTACATAGTACTTTCTGATGGGGGCTACTTAGGTTATGGTAGAATATTTAGCATTAGTCTCGGTCTCTACCCACTGGATGCAGTACCATGTTCATCCCATTATCTCCAGATATTGCCAAAGTTCTCCAAAGGGGAAGAGAAGTAAAATCACCTCTGGTTAATATTCACAACTAAAGAATTTTTTCATATTTGCACTTAATTTACTTTTAGTACACAAAATTGTGTAATTAGATTTTTCTTTTTTTTTTTTTTGAAGAAACAATCGCCTCTTATGATGAAACATTATAAGATCTTCAAAAAGGTAGTAAAAGAAAAAAGTGGCTAAGACTTTCATGGTGGTATGTAATGTTTATCTAGACCCAACTGTAAATTTTCAATATTAAAAATAAGAGGTTTTATATTCAATTACAATTAATGGTAGCTTCAAATACAAAAACTAGTGAGGTCTTGTGGAATTCTGGACAAAGAATGAGCTATATAAATAGAGACAGCTGTTTTAAATCTCAGTTGGGGGCTTTCTAGCTGTGTGACCTTGGATGAGTTATTTAATGCAGCTCAACATCAGTTTCCTCCTCTGTACAATAAGAACAGAATCCCTGTATTTTAGAGGATATAAAGACTAAATGAAGTAATGCATAAAATCTTTTGCCTGAGTATATATCACAAATAGACTCTCTGGTGGCACATTTTTTCCAAGCTTAGTGGGGTTTTTCTTTTTATGTCATACAAAAGTAGCTAATGCAAATATATACAGTGATACAGAACTAATTTACACTGAAAGACACCAAGGGAATGCCTTTATTATTTCCATGCAAATACAATTTGACAGGAGTCAAGTATCAATTAAAGTACTACTTTCTGGTTACTCTTTGGACTACTTGATCATAAAAACCTTCTTAATTAGATCTGATCTTTATACTTGGCACATGCTACCACACTCTCAACCTGTTTTACTAATTTTCATTTTGTTGAGGTATGCTTTCCTTTCAGAAGCAGGTGGGGGTAAAGCACATCAAAGTAAATAAAACAGAAAATTACCTTCTGAAACCTTAAGACAAAAATCTTTAGGGCTATCACCTTCAATTATTGATTTCAAAAGGCCTCATCTCAAATTGGTAATGGAACCATAAGTGAAATCATCACAGGTATGATAACCAGTCTGTGCCTGAACTCTGCATAAAACCTTCAATATTATTACAAAGTGTCAGATTTTTAAAAATCTTGCTATTGATTCTCTGATTAAGGCTTAAACCTTTAAGGTTGTCTTAGCATGAAAATGAGTCACATCTTAATAGTGCTTTGTCAAATTCATACAAAGCTATGAGTATAGCCTTTGGCAATAAATCATGGGCCTGATATGATATTTGGATTGGTTTGCAATGAGACATTTTAAGAATGGAAGTAGATAAATGGGCTAATATTTGAGCCTTTGAAAACTGTTAACTGGGCTTTCAAGGTCTCTTATTTAGTTTTCAAAGCTGAGTAGTATTAACTCTAGATAGGGCAGAGGGGTGGGAGGGGAAGGAGGGGGCAGGAGGTTAGCAAGGATGGTGGAATGTGATGGACATCATTATCCAAAGTACATGTATGAACACATGAATTGGTGTCAACATACTTTATATACAACCAGAGATGAATAATTGTGCTGTATACCTGTAATAAGAATTGCAATGCATTCCACTGTTATTTTTTAAAAATCAATTAAAAAATTAAAATAGAAAGCTGATAAGTTTTTAAACAAAGTTCTATTTTCTACTTCACAATGAGCCATATCCCAGTTAAATAAAGGCAATGTTCTCTCATTCTTTCTTTCTTTCTCATCTCCCCCTCTGGTTCTTTCTTTTGCTCTGGATTTTTCTGACTCTTACCTAAGTTTCCCTTTCTCTGGATTGTTCTGCCATCTCATCGTCCTTGAGAAAGAAAAACAAAACAAAAAGGACCAAAATTTGGATGCAATTTGTGCTGTCTTATAAGGCCTATGATTGTGGGTTCCCACTATGCCACTATGATATCATCTCCATGACTCATGCAGATGACTTATTGTCCCTCCAACTGGTACAGTTTGGTGCCCTTGGTGCTGGTGCTTGTCTCCGCCTTAGCACCTGTTTCTGATATTCTAACTCTTTCCTTCCTTGCCTGCTTCTACTCTAAACTGAAAATACGTCCCAGCTTTCAGTGCCCACCTCCAAAAGTTTCCAAAAGGGTTCACATGCAATGCTAAATATTATGTGTAAAAACCAAGACTCCCAACCAGGACACACTTTTGGTGAAGTCAAGAAAATCCCTGCAGGCAGGTCATCAGATTGTTTGCCTCAGGAAAGCCTGTGGGGTTCATGATGTGTTGCCCCAAGGAGTCAGTCTTCTCACCCTACTGTGCCACTAAGTGACTGTGGGAACCTATCTCAGCACAATGCTATTGGTCTAAATATGAAAAGACTCTCTAAATTGGTGGTCATTATAAAAAAGGAGTGCCACTTCTTTCTCTTAATATGTTGACCATCATGGATTGCTCCTTCTAGTTGGCATCAATGCTACCCTGTGTTAAAACTTCCTGTGCATCACAGTGGGAAAACCAAGAATCACGCTTCCCAGAATCCCCTTCTTTGTGGCTCCCAGTTAGATTTGGCTGCTGTGAAGAGTAAATAAACTACCATATGTGGGAAGCAAGCATGATGCCTGGAACAAAGTAGCTAATCATTTCAAAGTGCTTTTCTCTTTCTTTCTCAACTATGGAAACTGATATCACATTTAGGGCATGCATACCCAATCTAGTGAATTTATAACATTGAGAAGGCCATCAGATATAGTCATTAATCAATAATGATCTTTTTTTTTTCTTCTTGAGAGTGTTAACTATAGTAATTGCAAAACCTGGAATTGAGTTAATATAAAGTCAAAGTGAGGAAGGAATAAAGAACAGTTAAGAGGACATATGTGTTGGCAAATTCATATAATAAGAGTAATTGTACATCGTGTGTCACATCAAGATTAAAATCCATTTTTTAATTAACTAATAATGATTACGCTGTCGTTTTACTGTGCTGTGCATATCTTCTCAGACCTTCTTGGACTTTAAGAGTACAATCTGATGAAATATTAATTAAAAGAAAATTGGTACATTCTGAAAAGCAAGAGAAGGGAAGAAAGTGGTTATATATATAAGCACCTACAGCATATTTGTTGTCTTAAAGAACTTGTCATAGTCTGGTTTGAGGTTTAAGATTGTTTCTACAAGAGTCTTTTGTTAGTACCAGACTCATTTCATCCTAATTAAGCTGTTGTTTTTGGCTTTAAAAATATTAAAAGCATCACTCACTGAGCATCTATTCCTATTCCTGGAATGCCCATGAAATACATCCCTACATGTATGGTTCAGCACTCAGACACAGAAATATGCTAAGAGTATTGAAAAAGCAACTCAATTTCCATTCCCTTCCCTTTCTTATTTTGCCAGCTCCTTAGCCAAGTATATCAAGGGCCCTTATGGAGTTCCTGAGACAATGCTATGAAAAATACAATCTCATTGGCTCATGTTTTCAACCCTAAGACATGAGTAATCTGTGACATAGCCTTCATTATAGCACAACTTCCTCCACTATTAGCTAGGACAAGGTGTCAACACCAGTAGAAGGAACTCTTTGTTTGCAATATTCCCAACAACTGTAAGGACTCAGTCCAGGATAATAAGCATCTGTCCTGATAAACACATTATTGATAGGTTTATGCTACTTTGATGCCAAGTGAAGCAATTGAAGGGAACAGACCTTACAGTTAAATCCTAGTGCTGTCACTAACTAGTTTTGGGTTGAAGAGTGAATTAATCTGCCTATCAGCTTTCTTGTTTAAAATGGGGATAAGAGTATCTATTTCACTGAGGATTAACAGAGAGACAATAGAGGGGCAAGATATCTCTCTCTCTCTCTCTCTCTCTCTCTCTCTCTCTCTCTCTCACACACACACACACACACACACACACAGGTTTTAGTACAACTAAAGGGCAAATAAATCATGAAAATAATGAAGTGTGAAGTTGATTTATATTCTAGGCAAGATACTAGATCTGCTTCTAGGGTATACACTTGGATCATTTGGCTGAACTCCTGTGCACTTTAGGTTCCGGTTTTCATCACAAAGCCACCTTGATTAAAAGCAAAATTTAAATCCAAATTCTTTTGTAGAAACACCATAGTGTTCCACCTGGTTCTGGCTCTCCTGCCACCTTGGAGTTCAATGATGAAATCCTGGCATGTCATTAGAGCAGATTATGCTAAGTGAAGCTAGCCAATCCCTTAAAAACAAATGCCAAATGTCTTCTTTGATATAAGGAGAGTAACTAAGAACAGAGTAGGGAGGAAGAGCATGAGAAGAAGATTAACATTAAACAGGGATGAGAGGTGGGAGGGAAAGGGAGAGAGAAGGGAAATTGCATGGAAATGGAAGGAGACCCTCAGGGGTATACAAAATTACATACAAGAGGAAGTGAGGGGAAAGGGGGGAAATATAAGGGGGAGAAATGAATTACAGTAGAGGGGTTAGAGAGAGAAGAGGGGAGGGGAGGGGGGAGGGGGGATAGTAGAGGATAGGAAAGGCAGCAGAATACAACAGACACTAGTATGGCAATATGTAAATCAATGGATGTGCAACTGATGTGATTCTGCAATCTGTATACGGGGTAAAAATGGGAGTTCATATCCCACTTGAATCAAAGTGTGAAATATGATATATCAAGAACTATGTAATGTTTTGAACAACCAACAATAAAAATTAATTAAAAAAAAAAAGAAATCCTGGCATGTCCCAGGTCTGCTTTTTTGATTACTAGTAGAAACATGGCATGTAATAAAGGGATAAACACAATAACATAGGCTTCAGTGTAGAATTAAGATCAAACATGAAAATACCGAGGTTTGCTCTATCCCAAACTGAGAAACATCTTATGAACAATAAGAATTCCACATTCTTTAGTGTTAGGGAGCAGTTCATAACATGGGGTCATAAAGATAATGACCTTAATTAAATATGTGACATTAGTCTATGAGCTTTATATGTATGTGGCTTTTAATTCCTTTCACAACCTTATGAGTTAAGTGCTATCACTGATTCCACTTTGTGATGGGGATAAGTAATGCCAAAACATCTAAGTAATTTTCCCAGGTCCAGAGTTAGCAAGTAGAAGATTTCAACCTAGGAAGCCAGATCTCATGCTTTTTATTTCTTTACTAGTTACCCTACCTGCAGTTTTCAATAGAGCCAAGCTTCTGCCTTTGGAAGGATTCTTAGACTAGTTCTGAGGCTGTGCTGCCTAAGAGATAGGAATGTAAGAAGCAATTTATACGGTGCATTTTCCTCTGGAATGAAAGGACTCATTTCCTTGTCAGAGAGCTGCAGACACCTCTGTGTAAAAAAATCCCTGGTCATTACCAGGAGCATTAGTCGCAATCTCTGACAAGAAGCAAAGGTTTCTTTGTTCTGATAATGCAAAGATGGGCATTTGGGTGAGGCAGACTGTGACACTGCATAGTAACTTGCTTTCAGCATACCAATATCCTAGGGTCATTGTGAAATTTAACACATTCACAGACTGTATTTAGTGTGGCAATTAGGACATAGTAAGTACTCATTAAACATTAGTTTCTTTCAACTGTCAACTTTGCCAAAACTTTTAATGCTTTCCAATTAAATATTAACGTCAGACACATTATGATACTTTTTCAACACTCAGGAAACCCTTTTGTTCCTGAAAATGGCACTTTTAAAAGCCTTTGCTATTGGTCTGAAAATGCAGTGTTCTGCTAGCTTAAATAATCCCTTTCCATTAGCGTGTCATTTTTACACTCTCAACCAGGAGCATTAGTGTTGGCAGACTGAGCCATGAGAAAGCAATGGCTGTGAGCCACCTTCTGAGAAGATCTTGAAATGTGTGTATCTTTCCCAGAAGCTAAACATTTTATTCTAACATCTACAACCTTGGAAATTCAGCCAGAATCACTTTTTAGGAGTTTGTAATAAAAGTACATACTTGAAAAAGATAACTCTGTTATGTCAATTTCCACACTTATTACAGATTTGGAATTTTCCAATACATCATGAGTCTGGTACCCAAAAAAGGACCTGGTACATGCTTAGCACTCAATAAGTGTGGTTTGAACAAGGAGCTTTTTGCAAAGGCCAAATAGCCAAACATCATTTATGATTAACATAAAGTATCACCTGGAAACCAGAATTATTTTGACAAAGTTTAGTATAATAGGTATGGCTTATTAGGGAAGAAGATGATGAGGAGATAAGTTAGTTTTCCCCACTGCCAATTTACCTAATTAAAAGACTACCTAGATAAGCTGCTGAGAAGATTGCTATTAATAAATGAATACATTTCTGCTGTTGCTCAGACTTCAAAAGTTATAGGAAATAACAAGATGTAGTTTCTCTCTGTAAGGCTTCTGTCCCACTTTCCCATTCCAGACTCTCCCAAAGTAAATTTAGTGTATGCCACAGCTTACAAGACCATTTTGAATAAAATCTCTAAATTTGGTAAAAATCTATCAAGGTGTATTTTGTATGCTGAAACAATAGGCATAATATCCATGTTTCATTTTATGTATGCTTTATAACTAAGCTAGGAAAATCTGTTCTTCTGACAATTTTACTAAGACATCATGCATCATGGGAAATGTTTTATGTGTACTAAAGTTGGAGAGTGATTATTTGTCCCCTTGAGCATCCTCAAACCCTTAATAAGCTACACATTAAAAATAGTGTTTGATTTTTATGTTTTCCATTAACATATGAGAAACATATAATGTATACAACATACTGAAACATGTACAACATATAACAACATACTGAAAAAGTAGACTACTTTGTACCATAACTCTTTCCTGATCTATCAGGTCCCTAATGGTATTTGTGACATTCTTAAAAAGAAAAAAAAATCAAATACTCCTCTCACTTAAAGTTACTTGGAAGCATAATGCACCTTGGGTAACCCCTTTATAGAATCAGGAGATAGGACACAGGTGGACACTAATCACATATAATCTACTTCAGAAGTAATTAGAAGGTAATCACACATATCTAAGCCAATAACATGTTTCAAAAATGTAATAACAATCTAATTAGAATACACAATTAAAAGTTTAATATTATGTCTGAATTTTGAAATTTTCCAGTCATATTTCTGAAACAAAATTAAATGTCATATCTCTCTGGGAAGACAGAGCAGCCCATTCATTATGACCCACTGAAGAAAAATACACATTGTTAGGCCCAAAATATCCAGCCCCCAGCCAGGCCCAGGACCACTGAAATGCTGTGCTACTTTTACAAACCAATTCGCATTAGCTACAAAGACCATCTCCCACTCCAACTACTCACTCAGGCACTCAGAAACCTCAGTGATGAGAGGTTTTTTGCCTACAGTAAAGAGGTGCTGAATATCATAAAAGTAGGCTTTGAGATGGGAGGAGCTGATGGAGCATGATACCATGTTTCAAATGTCCGCAAATAACACTTCAGGCAATTCTTTGTTCTAAAACTGTATTTGTAAAAAATATGCAACATCACATTTTTTGTGATTATTTCCTCCACCTGCCCCAAGGGACTCAGGTCCCTTCTGTCCACATACAGTGCCTTTGTGTTGGACATTGTCTATTGCTTAGCAACTAGCTCTTCCTGGTGCAATATGGTTTCAAACTTACAGCATGGATCCTTCTCTTTTTCTATGTATACTAGATGAACTCTGTTATTTTTTAATGGGGATACTAGACACTGGCAAAGTCACATATGAATTCAAAGATTCAATTCTAAGCTCTACATGGGGATGTTTAGAGAGTCAACTGGTAGGTGTTATGCATCCTAAAGACAAATAGGCAAGAATATTTATGGGAAATAGGAAGTGAAGTCTGCATAGCTGGTACTCATCTTGACAAAGGCCCACAGCTTGTTTGGAATATAGAATGTTTTCATGGGATGATGCCAAGGTGGGAAGAAATGGTGAACATGTTTGTATTATGGATAGAAGAAGGTAAATATCCACAACTTTCAAGATATTTTTAGGCTGTCTTTGAAATGTATTTCATGCTGCAATGGTATTGATGGGCACTAGAAATGAAAAAAAAAAAAAAACTAGGCACTGTAAGTCTCATTGGCAATGAATTCAAAAAATTATGCTGAACCACAGAAAAACCATGTATTTCAGGTAGGAATACTGATTAGATTAACAGAATTGCCAAATCTGCCTCAAAGCTCCTTACAGGTGAATTTTGTATTGTGATCTTGACTATGCAAAAGTCTAAGGTTCTATATTATATCCTGGGACAAGGAATATTAGTGGGATAAAATATTTAGTAATTTTTTAAATGGCATTTTTATGTGTTTATTAGTGCATTATTGTTATATAGTTATATAATACCGGAGTTCATTTTGACATAATCATAAATGCATATAACAGTCTGCTCCATTTCAATCTCTAGTACTTTCCCTTTCCCTCCCTTCCGCTCTCCCTTGACCCTCTTCTATTGGTATTCCTTCTCCTTATTTATTATTTAAATTGGTACACTATATTTATACCTAAAGGTGGAATTGATATATTCATATATACACATAGCATAATTTGGTCAATTTCATCCCACAGTTCCTCCCCTTTCACTTCTCCTTCTCCCTCAATCTCCTTCCTCTACTTCATTGTTTTCCCTTCTATTTTCATGTGATCCTCCTTTTTATTCCTTATTTCTTGTAGCTTCCACATATGAGAGAAAGCCTTCAACTCTTGACTTTCTGAGTCTGGCTTATTTTACTTAGCAAGATGTTATCCAGTTCCATCCATTTACCAGAAAATTTCATTCTCCTTTATAGATAAGCAAAATTCTATTATGTACATATACCACATCTTCTTTGTCCATTCATCTTTTGATGGGGACCTAGGCTGGTTACGTATTAAATAACCATTTGAAACATTACAACAAATCATCAAGGAACAGATTTTTGAAAAGTACTTGTACAATTTAACCTCTCATTTTATTTTCTTATAGCATAGTATTTATTCCAGAATGGAGACTTACACAGTATATGGATAAGAACAAAAGGAACTAAACTTAATCACTCCCTTACTTCCTACATATAATCAATGGGCACGTCTTGCTGACCTAGTCCACTGTTCATTCTCAACAACTCACTGTGGCAATTCTGTCCCACAACATAATATTTCACTGGGATTATGACAAAACTCTCCTGTCTGTTCATGTTCAATTATATAGAGTGAGCAAAAGTAAAGTCAAAATGACCTTAAAATGCAAATATGATAATATTAATCTCTTATTTAACATTTTAAAAGTTCTTTTTAATTTTTTGTTTAGATATACATGACAGTAGAGTGTATCTTGATATATTAGACATACATGGAGTATAACTTAGGATCTCATTCTTGTGGTTGTACATGATGTGGAGTTTCACTGGTTGTGTATCCATATGTGATAGGAAAGTTATCTCTGATTCATTCTACTATTTTTCCTATTCCCGAGCACTGTTCTCTTGGGATATTCACACGTATTGATAAAGTGGCTTTTGAGGTCAGGAATAATTTCGTCTCAGCAAATGTACTTCTCTGAATTCATCATGCATTACTCTGTATCAAAGCCACTGTGCTCTAGCTCTTTTGACCTTTTGTTCAACTCAGACCTTTGTTCAACTCAGGCCTTGTCTTACTGCTGGTCCCTCTGTAGGACATATTCTTTTACTCAGCCAACTGCTGCACACTCTACAAGCATGACCTTCCACTTCTACAAGAACACGTTTTTGCCTACTGTGTTCCCAGCATTTACAGGTTCAACCATTACTCCTTTTAGCATTTAATAATTAAATTCAAAAGCTTATTTGTGGAATTATTTGTTTCAAATCAGCTTTTCTATTAGATTGTAAGTTCTAGGGGGCAAAGACTCCTATTATTCACTGTTGTGTTAGCTTAGCATTGCTGTGACCAAAAAACCTGATGAGAGCAACATAGAGGAAAAAAGATTTATTTTGGCTCATGTTTCAGAAGGTCTTGTCCATGGTCAGCTGGCTCCATCACCTTCAGCCTGAGGTGAGATGCAATCCAGGAGGGAAGCTGCCCAGTTGCTGGTAGCCAACAAACATAGAAGGGAGGGAGGCAGACTTCCTCCAACTGGGTCCCACCTCCCAACAGTACATCCTACTATCAGTGGATTAATCCACTAATGAGGTTAGAGTCCTCATGGTGCAATCATTGCCTGAAAGTCCAAGCACTGTCATGTGTGCCATCCCTACACTTGTATCTGAAAAAGAAAAAAAAAAAAACAACCACAAAAAACCCCAGAAGTTCAAAACTTGTTTGAAAAATAATAAAATGAATAAAATTAACAAACTACCTAGGAGAGATTCTCCTACTATAATAGCAAGTGAACCACCCAGTTGAGAAGGGCAAAATTCTCTTATTGTGAACTCTTCACAAGCCATAGGCACTGCATATACAAAAATAAATGCAATGCTCCCTGCTTTTGAAAAGCCAGCTCCTAGTTTAGTGGGATTTGTGGGAGAAAATAGAGGGCACAGTAAATAGATGAACCAGCAATGTACAAATGCTAACAGATCTGAACGATATAATATGAAATAGAGAAGTGAACACATTTTGATAATTAAATGTGAACTTTTAATTCCTTAAGAATATGAAACAAAGTCATATTTGAGTCTCAAAAAGAGAATTAACATTCAGTGTTCAAAAGACAGGTCTTGTTTGCTAATGTTTTTGCCTACTGTGTTCCCAGCATTTATAGGTTCAACCATTACTCCTTTTAGCATTTAACAATTAAATTCAAAAGGTTATTGGTGGAATTATTCATTTTGAATCAGCTTGTTTCATTATGTCCATTAGTGGCTCCTTACCAAGGTAGAACCAAAGAAGCTCTGTGGAACTCAAAGCTGTGTTGACTTTCTTCATCTCAGGGAATGTTTCCTCTCATTCTCCACTTGGTGCTGTCTTGGTTGAGTCTTTCAGGACCTGACTTCTTAGCATCAATGGCTCTACTGGAATTGAAATTTATTTATAATTTTGTTCCTTTTGTTTTTGTATTTGCTATCTCGCATCACTCCTGAAAATTACATTTTGAAAGTGTATTTGATAGAGTACTGCATCAGAAAATACCTGAGTGAGTGGAGATTGATATGAGAGAAAGCTGGGGAATCTTCAACAATTATACAATTTCAACTTGGGGCACATTATATGTTTACATAATTTTCTTTAAAGCATAATAAAAAGTCATGGGCAACATAGTAAAACTAAGACCATAAGGAGAGAAAGCTATAAAATACGCTTTTTTGATAAATTCTGGCTCTCCCTCCATCCAACACTAATACTGCTCTCTGTACCTCTGGGCTATGTGTGTCTATACTTGGATTTTGACTATGCTATTGATGATGTGTCCATTCTAGATAAAAATCTTGAAATACAGAGTTATATTTTTTTCCTTTTGATTAATAAGTCTTGAATTTGCTAAAGGCTATGTATTTCTTCTAACAGAGCAAGCAAATGTTAGTCTACAATATTAAAGCAAGACAGTGCTTCAAAACAAACTATACACATGATTTTAACTAGGTCACTTCAAGGCTATGGCTAAGGGGAGAAAAAGGCTTTTAATTGCTTGCTATTATAAATGTTGCACAGCCTAATACCTCACAGTGTGAAGGGTAAATTAGAACAACTTTTCATTGACAAAGATTAAACTTTTTCATCATTCCTAAATTCCTGGGGATTTCCCCCACTGATTCTATGTGTTTTAAGCTTTTCAATTAAATCTCCTGGGTAGTGGTTGCAAGAATGCCCACTGACAATGGAATATTGGTGTCTGGAAGAGTTAAATTCTTTCAATAGATGTTTGTCTTGTTTACTCCTAAATAGACTGAATCTCTCAGCAATGGTACCTTATCAGCACACACTGCTAGAAGCCAAATGAAGTTTACATCACCGTGCCCCAGAATGGGTTTAATGATAAATTTAGTTTTGGAAGAGAAAGAGTTCCTGAAAAGTGAGGAAGTCAAGAACAGTCAGCCTTGATAACTCACTTGTTTTCCCTGGGATAATTTACTTTGACATTTAGGAGTATGCACTAGAAATAGAAACCCTAGTGAACATGCTACCATAGACTGGTGTGACAAATACAAGTTTCTGCCTTCCAATTTTCCATCAGCTTTGCCTCCAACTCACCTTGATCCCTCCCACTGAGTGTTTTGAATGCTTTAGTGGGCTACCACAGAGACTGTGCTGGAATCACAACTGTTTTGGTCTGTCCCTGGGCTGAAGCAGTCAATTAAAATCAGCTTTAGAAGCAGCCCTGGAAAGGGTTGTATTTTTTTTCCTATAAAATATTTCTGGTGGGACTAAGGGAAAAGACAGCTTTCAATTTTAAACAGTATATATGCTTGAATGATAGATCAAAACAGCCATGTGGGAAACTGGTAGCTTGGAAAGTTGTGTGGTGAAAATAACAATAATATTTTAAATTCAAGTATTAATTCTGATTGAAAAACGCAAGGCAGAGAAGAGGATCCCTAGTTGCCAGGAATGAGGTAAAAGATGAATTCATTTAAGAGATCTTTATTTCCTAAAACTCAAACTTGCCTTAAGCAAGAGAACATTTGTAAGATATTACAGATGGGAGAAGAGGGCAAACAGATCAGTAATTTTATTTTAAATATGCTGTATGTGTTTAATTAGTTTCAAAACAAGGATTAGTGTGAGAGACTGCAGCTGGGAAGGCAAAAGGGTTATTTATTTATTTATTTTTAAATTGAGCAGCTTAAAAATAAGCTCAGTTCAGATTTGACAGACACTTAAAATTCATAGCCCCAATTATAAATTGTGCATCCAAAACCATGAAGAGGGATTCAACTTTGATCCCTTCTTATCACTCATAAGCATGAAAAAAATGTTCACTAGATTGTTTTCCAAACTTTTATTTACAACTTACACCTACTATGACTACTTAAAAATAGGATACTAGAAAAATTTAGTAGCTAGATATCGTTCCAAGGAAGTTTGGCACTTAGCATTTAACAAATAACTAGCCTTTGGAAACCAAAGAACTACAGAACTAGCATATTTCGGAGTGATTATTCTGAACATCTCTGCATGAGGAACCAAGCTGGTATATTAACTCTGGAGAATCCATAGTGAATTCAAGATACTATTTTGTCTGTCTCACTACATTTTCTGCTTAGGTCAATTTTAAAATATGCTTATATGCAAACCATTGGCATTCTTATAAATGGGTATTCACCTTGAGTTCAAGAAGATTTACTGGTACAAGTTTCTGATAACTTAATATGCTTGAAAATATAGATACATGACCTATGTAACTTAAGATCTTTTGAATTTTAATGCAAAGTTGAAAAGTATGATTAAGTATAAAAAGTTAAAAATGCACCTGCATTTTTATTTATATGGACTGTAGCAGATTATTAACATCATCATAATTCTTTGCAGCTCCTCTCATCAGAAGGCAGAGTCTCCACCTATTGAACTGGGTTGCCTGTGACTTGCTTTGGTCAGTTCAGTGTGAGTGAGCCTGTGTAAGTTCCTGACCTGGGCAAACTTGTTTAAATAGCAGCTCAGTTTCCATTCACTCTCTTCAGATCCTGAGTTACCAGAAGAACAAGCCTAGATTAAGTTTCTGGATTTTTTTTTCCAGAAAAATCTGGATAAGAGGTATAGTGCTTCCCTCATTGCCCCTATGGCCAACAGCCAGTAACCTCAAGGAACTATGCTGCCCAACAGACCAGACATTGTTCTTAGGTGCTTGAGTGAATCCTACCTAAGCACAGCAGAAAAGCTACTTAAATGAACCAAACCAAGACTGCTGACCAAAACACACATGAGTTAGTGATTGAAAACAGCAATTATTTTGAGATAGCATGAAAAATAGTTGATACATATATACATAGAGAATAAATATGACAAAGCCATCATGACCCTATCTCAGTGGGAAATGATATTTTTAACTCTTACTCAAAGAGCTAAGGATAAAATATAGAGTAGGAAAGTACAAGTTATAGGATCTCCCCTCCCCACACACATGAAAGAATATGTTAATGAAATATTTTAACTGCTGGGCTCTATATAATTGAAAACATCTTCGTTTAGGCATTGATCAACCTGCCATATGCACATCCTCTGAAGCACGGGGACCCAGAATCACTCATCATTCCAACCTGATTGCAATTAGAGTTAGGAAGTCAGATTGGCACACTTTATTCTCTGGGTATGCAGTAATAGGTTTCTAGAGAGAAAGTAAGAATATGCATGAACAGCTGAAGACAAAAATACTTCACTTCTGTTTTCCCTCTTAGGACCTGTTCTGAAACACCAGGGGGTGGTTTTTCTCGTACTGATGAGAAGTCACAGTATTAGGAAGTGCTCAGAAAATGTGCTCTCTAGTGAAGCTCTTCTACAATATATGAAGAATTGCTCTTGTCCTCATTTGGTCCTGTTTGTGTGAGGCACTATTCTAGGTACCCAGAGTACTGTGATGAGCAAGTCAGAGTCTTGCTCTAATAAAGCGTATAGTCTAGTCTGAGGAGATAATGATAATGAAAATCAAGGAGATAAATAAATGAACAAAAATATCCCATAGTGATAACTACTGCTTAGAATTCAATAGCATGAATAAATTCAGGGGGAAAAATGAAGCAAGGTGCTGCAGACTGGATTGTGTTGCTCCCCCCCCACCCCAAACACACACTGAAGTCCTGTGTGAACCTTGGTGTGACTCTATTTGGACATAAAGCTCTTAGGAAGTAATTAAGTCTATATGAGGTCATATGGGGTGAGGTCCCAAATTGATAGGATTCGGGGTTTCATAAGAAGAGGAGACGGCTATCCCCCTCTCTCTTGCTCTTTCTCCACCCGTGCTCACTAGGGAAATTTTGCACAGCAAGTCGGTGGCCACCTAGAGGTCAGGAAGAAAATCCTCCTCACCAGAAACCAAATTGGCTAGAACCTTGATCTTGGACTTCTGGCCAAGGGAACCCAGAAATAATTTATCTTATTTAAGCCATCCAGCATGAAGTATCTCACCACAGAAACACAAGCAGATTGACTCAGAAGGAAATCTCATATAATTTTAAAAAGAATCAAGAACATTAGTCTTATTTTCCTCCACAGGGACTATTCAAGACTGACAATTGTTCTTACTCTAAATTTCAAAATTTTCAATTGCCTTCTCTTCCATTTCTACCTCCTACCTCAGGAGATGCCATGAAATAATTAAGAAGTCTGAGGAGGAGGAAAATTTATTTCATCTTCCTGTCTGACGAAGAAATGCAATCTAGGCGCTATATGGCCCCAGGGTACTGTACTCATTCCCCATTCTCGTACATATCCTCAGTTCATTGCTCTATCTTAACCTGCTTTGTATTTCAGTGTCCCTTCCCAGCTCCTTTCCAGCTTCTGTCCCCAGAAGGACTACACTGTGTTCTGAAATCTGACAGTCTCGAGAGTTTTATTTGCTAGGTGTTAAGATATCTCAAGTCATTTAAACTACTCAAACTTTTGTTTCCCTGTTGGCAAATTGGAGAAAAATTACCTCTATCATTTGGGCTGCTGGGAGGATTAAATAAAATCATACAAATGAAGGTAATTTGTTCATGGCAAAATGTATGCTTTTCCCTCCACATCTTAGTCCCATCCCTCATACTTGTGCGACTGCTCACTACATAAGCAAAGAATTCTGAGTTTTCTCATGGTGTTTCCTTTAGTCTGGAATGATCCTGGCATCTCTCCACCATTGCTCAACTCCTCTACCTGGTTAATTCTTTTTTTTTTTTTTTCCAGATCTCCCTTTGCTCCTTCAGATGGTTTATTTCTCAATTCTCCCTTCTATGTTCTCTTACCCATAGAGGACTTACCACAATTGGATCTTTACATGTATTTGTATGATTTGGGGTGGGGTGTCTTTCTCCCCATTGACCTGTATGTGGACTGAAATTATATTTTTCTCATTTATACATAATTAGACCTGTCACAATGCTTCATGTATAGAAGTTGCAATAGTAGTTTAGAATAATTTTAAGCCTACATTTTAATCATTTTCCTTCAGCATTGCCATTTTATATTTTGGAATATATTAGGAGTTTTGGAAAATTATTTAATTTTGTATCATAATTTTTTTACTGTAAATCACTGGGTTGGGCTAGTAACTCTAATGTTTCTTCCACCCTAAAATTCTAATGCTCTTTCTATATGATTCTGAGCCACTCCATCTCATTTACTTGTTTCCGATTGCTTTACTGCCGGTAGTTGTCCATGTATTCCAATAATTACAGGACAGAGCATTTTTGTATGTTAATTAGAAAAGTATACTAAGTTAAACCTTTTCTGAGCAACAGAGGACAAAGTAAAGAAACCAGTGCTAATTTACCAATATGATTTCAGATATAAACCTCGGTTTGCTTGACCTCATTCATGTTTCATTTCTAAGGATGTTGTGTGCATTTAAAACAACATTTAAAAGAGAAAAAAACCCACAAAACCTCCAGATGCTTAGCCATTTTTTGAAAATAGGTGAGTCATCCAAGTTTAGAATTCAGAGTTACTACAACCTTCCCTACATTTATCCCTTCTAAGAAAAAGTCATTTTAGAAACCCACTTCATGTTTCAGGACACAGAATTACAGGGTCTAAAGTACAATCTATCAGAGTTGTTCTAAAGGGAACACCGATGTGAGAATACCAGCAATGCAAGTTCACTGATGCTCAGACACCAATGGGAGCAAAAAGCCAGCGACTCCTCCAGAGCCTTGTTCAGATGGGTGTAGATACAGGCCTCAGAGCTTTCCCTGAATGAGCCTTCCCTCTGCTCTTAATTGTGAAAGCTCTCACAGTAACAATACCTAGTGACTCAATCCCCAAAACCATCTTCAAAAGGGAACACAGACTCTGAGGTCCCTTTAAGGTTGTAATTAGGTTGTTTCCCTTATGAAAAGACTGGAGGAAATGGGTGTGAGCTAACTCTTTTCAGAAAAAAAAATTGCCTTTGAAGGGTCTTCAGGCAGCATGACTATTAAACAGCATGTCACACTTGATGCAATGACTTAACACTTGGGTACACTTCCACAAAAGGAGAGTGCACAGAAAAATTTCCTCCTCTGTACACTGGCTGTTGATCTTTCATGCTCACTCCATGGTACCTTCGTCTCAGAAGGATCTGAGAGTAAGATCAAATCCAACCAGGAGAGAGGAAAGGGAACAGAGTAGATTCTCACTCAGGAGTGTAACTTTCTCAGCCATAGGCTTCCTAGAACTGCGTGCTTTACTTTTTCTGTTAGGTTTCTTAGAAGTATAAAAGGTAAAAATTTAGAATGCAATCTGGGTCGATTAGTTCCTGGCAACAAGGATCCCAAAGGATAAAAACTAAGGACACTTGAATACTTATTAAATGACAAACACCAATCTGAATACTTAGTTGTTATTGAAATTATATATATATATATATATATATATATATATATAATTATACCATTATCCAGTATGTTTTGTAGATGAGGAATGTAGTCTCAGAAAGGTATTCCAAAGTGCTGATGTTCAAGTGTAGGAGCAACCTTCAAGCCAACACAACACTGAGACTAAAACCTATGTGTCTTTTTCTACTTAATACAAAAGTGGAGAGAAAAAGACCAACTTCTTATGTTAACTCACTGGCGTGGCACAGAAAAAAGTTATTCCAGGGAAATTTTAACTTTGTCCTGATGTTTCATTAACTTATATTTTAGGAAGGAAATAATCATACTGAATATGACTAATTCCGAGTAATTGTTCTTCTAATTGCACATTAATTCAACAAATATTTTTACCCCCTTTCTGAAGGGAATTAAAATCTATCAGGAAGTTGGCAAAAAGATAATTGTAGTTCAATAACATAATGTAAAGGGATCCAACCATTTAATGGCTCAGTGAAGTATAGTTTTCTTCTCATATTAAAAACAGAAGAGAATGCTACCATAGAAATGTATGAGGGTTTTAGGATTACATTAGTGGAAGGGATGCATTGTTTCTGGAGAAACCATAATATATGAAGGTGATATTTACACCATATCTTAGAAGATAGAATGGGCATTTATTAGTAAGACCAGGCTGAAGAGTTTAACAAAAAATGAGAACAGCAAGAGTGAAAGCACAAAGCATAAGAATCCAAAGAGTGCAGAAAAGTGTGGAGAACAAGGAAAATACTGCGTATCTTTTTCCCCTAAATGAATTGCAGATTGGTTTAAAGTTGGAAGCCATATGCTATATGCCATACAAAATATCAAATTGTCTCTAGATTCTCAAAAACTTTAATGATTTTTTTCATCAAAATTAAGTTAGAGATATACTTGTGGTTTAATAAGGACCATACAGTGTTTCTAACAGAGCAATAACACATTCAGAAAGCTATCCAATTTGGGAGTAATACACAGAAGAAAGGTGTATATAAGGAATGAGAAAGGTTGACACCCCTAGGTTTAAATGCATTAACAAATAGAAGTTTTCAGTTGATATAGAGTGATTCTGGTGGTTCAATGTGGTTTTTGGAAAGCTCACAAAAAAATAAACTGGAGGAAAGTACTAGTTGCAGTATGCATACACTGTTGTATGCATAGTCACCACTACTAGGAAACTTCACTATATGCTTAATCATTTGTTTGTGTTAATTTTTTGAAGATTTATAAATTGGATCATGCAAGTTTTGTTTTATTAAATATGAAGTATACATGTAGTGAAAGATAATAAATACAGTACAAGATAGAAAATTTTCTTTGCCTTGAATTATACAGCAGAGTAGTCTGGAAACTTAATAGCAAGTGTGCCCTTTTCTGTAAAGTGGCTGGAGGCAAAAGAACTGTGAAGATTGTGACATCTCTGATATGCTATACTTAGGGTGAGGGATTAGAAATTAATTGTATAATTTGATCTCGGATGATGAATCATTACTAGCCAATATCTGGGCTCAAACATGTTAAACATGGTTAACAACCTTTTTTTTTTTTTTTTGGTATTGGTATTCAAACCTGTTTATTTGTACATAATAAACATGTGTTCTACCACTGGGCTATAAACCCAGTCCCCATATATTTTTTTAAAATGATTCTTACTTCTCTGAGTCTGTTTTTTAAAATGAAACTTACTTTTCGGAGTCTGTGGTCATGGAAGAGCACAGAGTGAATAAATTCTGGCAAAACCTGTCTTGAAAAGAAACCTCCAGGGAAAGGAATTCAGCACCTGGGACAGCAGCTGCTAAACCAGATTCTCTTTGTGTAGCTTCTCAACCTAGAAAACTCTGAGACTTAGAAACTACAACCAAAAGCTTTTTTTGAGATAAAGGTTTCAGAAAACCAGAGTTTATAGAAGAGAAAGCTGAGATCCAAAGACTGTATCATTATCTTAGATGATGTGTAGTCTGCTCCTCCTTTTGGCAAAAAAATTACAGAGGGTTTTATTAATAAAAGCCTGAGATACATTTATAAATCTATTTCCAGTAAAATCTAAAACCAGTCACTCCTGTTATGCTCACCTTAGAAGTATGGTCAAATGCACTGAGATAAACAAACAGATGGACTGAACACAAGATTTCTAGTCAATTTTGAAACAATCCAACCTCAATATAATTTACAAGTCAAACCACAGTTTAAAACACTTTTTTTCCTTATATATGTGTTGTAGAGAAAACAGAGGTGAAAGAAATAAGACCTTCAGCTTAATTTTGAAATCTTTGAGCTTTACTTATATTTCAGTTGGGAATGGCTCCTTGTAAGGTAGTAGTGGCAACTTAACAAGTAAATTTCTTCTAAAACAAACTGGAAAGAAATAGGATTGATGCTAATGGAACTGAGGAGGGGACTAAATAGACTGTAAAAGCCTAGGCTGCTATCCCAAGCACAAAAAAGATGAGGAAAACCAATCTAAGGTAATTCAGTTCATCACAAAAACACATTGTCCAATCGGAGGTACTGTGAATAATACCTTAACGCCTGTCACAATAGATGGGAACGGTCCTTTCTTTTATTCTTTTATTCTGAGGCAATCTCTTTGTGGGACTTTATTTGTATAGCTAACAATCTGAATGAGGGAGCTCTTGTGAGGACTTGTGCACCGTTCTTGTTGCCAGGGAAACTGGATCTTAATTTCTAGCGGCTGAATGCAAAAGAAAACAGGCTACAGAAAGAGGGGAGAAACTTAGTAACACGGGATTTGTTGGAAATATTTGGTGTTAAAGGGTCTGCATTTTTAGAGTCCACAATTTCAAGTAAAAGTATAAGTCACCCCTCCTTTTTTACCCCAAGTTAAATGCATTACCAAATAGCAGTTTGATTTTTAGTTGATGTGGCAATACAGTGATGATCATTCACAGAATCTTGAGATTTAAAATAAAGATTAATAACCAATGTAGGTTCTTATTAAATTCCAATGGAAGAAACACATAATTATTTTTCTGACAGCTCAAACCAACATATGGGAAAAAGCCTACTGTTTCAATTTACAAGGTTCTTCTTGCCCAAACCAGATGCTATAATGTTCCTTGTAAGGTACTATTCAGTGGTTCACAACCGTGACACTTTAACTGGAATAGAAGAAAAAGGAAGAAACAAAACTGCCTGGATTAAAAAAGAAAAAAAAGCAACTGAAATCTACCACATTTTTAGAGTAAATGATATCTATTCTCTATTGATTTATTTATTTGTGGAAAATCTGCTTGAGTATTTTGGTATATATTTCCCCTCAAGATTAGATTTTAGACACATTTATAAAAGATTTTTTTTTGTCTCCAGAACAACAACAACAAAATTCCAGTCTATAAATCTGTAGCAAAGATCCAAATAAATAAATAAATAAATAAGGAATAAAAAAACAAACAGAGAAACATGCTAGTGAGGGAGTATATATATATGCTGTCTCTCTGGATAGAGGTTTCTTCTGTAGCATCATGCATATTTCTCGACAAATGTACTTTATCTATAACTAAAATAATTTTTAATTATTTGTAGATAGCTTCGGTTTCATTTCACCAACATGGAGGCAATAAGTAAAACATGTTATTTTAGGATTTTTGTTATTTTCTTGCTCATATAAAAGAATTTAACCTCCTAAAATTTCATATCTATTATCTTTGATCATTCCTATTTTTTTCTGCATTCTGTTTTTCTGTTAGACTTGGTGGACTCCCATGGAACCTTCCGGAAAACAAAGAGACTCAGTTCTTTTTGTACTTGGAGCTACTGCAGCCAGTAGATAGGCAATCTAAATGAAATCAGCTGGGTCTCTTGGCAGAGTGCCACAAAAGACAATAGGACAATAGAGTCTAAAATGTGTCGCTTACAAGAATGTTCTTCAGAGGAATACCCAAAGATTTATGAAATATATCTTGGAAAAGATTGTTTTATTTAAGGGAAAAAAGGCTCTTCTAAAGATCAGTGAATAAAGGAAAACTGGGCACTTACAAAATCCAATTTATTCTCATTACTCCACTAGAATATAAATCAGTGAAAATAAGCATGAAGACTTCAGAACTGCTGAATTATATATTCAACCTTTGTGCTATTGAAAATAAATATCTTGCAAAAATGTAATATTTAATGCTCTTTTAAATTCCTATTAATGGAAAAAATTTACAGCACTGTCCAAAATAAATGCCACTATCTTCATTTTATGTATGAGAGAGAATAAAAGGTAAATGGACTTACCTGGAAAAATCAGACCTGAGAGAGGACTTAATTCCTGCCCTTTATGAAATCAGTAGATGATACTTCTCTTTACCTAATCCCCTAAATTCAGTGGCTTCAACTAACTTGAAATGTCATATGAGGAAGTTTAAAATAAAACTATCAATAGTATATTCTTTTTTAGTGCCCAGTTTGAGGATAATTTACTTGAAAAACCATAAAAATGTTTTTTTTCTAGAAAGAGATACAGTTGTATGATACGACTACTAACAATACACACCATTTTTAGGATTATTAAAATATGTTAAGAGTTTTTAATGAAATAGGGCTATATACATAAACAGGGATGAGAAAAAGAAAACAACAAGTGCTAGTGGCTCACTGGGTGTCAGATAAGTACAAAAGTCCTATGAAACTCTCATCTTATGGGGTAGCCCTCAGCATTATTATTTTGTATATAAGAAAACAGAACAAACAATTTTGGATGACTTGTCCAGAATCACACGGGTCTGGATGGATTTGGAAACAAAGATGTTTGGTGCCTTAATCTTTCTTTTCTATCACCCTGCAAAAGATTAGCTCTGTAGATTTCAGTGTGAACATTACACAATGGTTCCTCATTCTGTACTTCACACTTTTATAAAGCAAGTTATCCTAGAATATTGCTAACTTAGTGATTTCCTTGCTTCTCTATTCCCAAGCCATCATCATAACATCAGAAGAAGTACAAGACATGTTTTATAATTTTGTATCTTATATTGTGTAATTTTTGGAGTTCCCTTACATTTCTAACTATTGTAATTCTTTATTCCCATGAAATTTGTTGGAGGGACCATGATGCCTACCATAGGCAATCTGCTCACTGTTGCCTATTTTCTAATGCAAGGATTGTAAGTCTGTCAGAATAGAAGCAAGGCATATAATAATTACCTTTTCTTTCCTTTAAGGTGTTTTATTTTTTATTATTTTTATTTTTGGATCAAGTTCTTAACATTAAGAAAATACTGTCATGTTGGGATTTTCTTCTTATTCTTGTGCTCATCTATTTCTGTTTGGGACCAAAGTTGTATCAACTTTTTGAGAGACTTGAATAATGCTCAGTAGAGGAAAGGGATCACTTCATTTGTCCAGATTTTTTTTTTAAAAAAAAACAAGAATAGTTAATATTTTCCTAGTTTTAAAGAGGTGATCACTTAGAATTACTAGCTTTCAAAACAGAAATCAAATAATTAACAGAACACAGAGAAGGAACATCCTAAAAATGCACTGCATGTTTAGACTTGGCTATGTGAAATGTGGGGGCTATCTGGAATCTATTCCAGCATCAATTCTACTAATCTGCCTGGTCACCAGCATCTTCTTCATTCATTCCCTTCCTCTTGGCTGCAGGTATGTCCTTCCCAAAATTTTACTGTCAGAAATGAAGGACAGTTTTCCGAGAGAAAAGGGACATGCCTTCAGTCAAGAATTACTGTTCAGTCTGTGTGGTCCTCATGGTATAGAATATAGTGTCTAACACAGAGTCAACATTCCAAAATGGGTTTGTTATTGACCTTCAGGCTAAAATGAAACAAGATGCAAGACATTCTATAAAAGAGGAAGAGGTAGCCTTTTATTCCTCAATATTGGCATTAAAAAATTGAGATTCTTGATATGGAAAAGGTTTAATTTTTATGGGATATCCCAGGCCTTTTTCCAGCCTTGTTTTCTGAATAAAAGTACAATCCTTTCTACAATGGAAATGTTATTTGTAGCTGGCACATTACTGTGGATTTTCTCAAGGCTTGGCTTTAAGGACAAATGACTTATTCTTTACATCATTTGTTGGTAATAACCTTAAACAATCCACTTGGCTTTTCAGCCATGAACCCTGGTCACAAGAGACAGAATCCCATCTAGATTCTGAAAACCTGATTCTATATTATTACTTTAAGAACTACACTTCAAGTGAGCCTGCTAAAATTATGCATTTATGTTTAGGAACAAGATCTAAGATAAGACTTTGGGAGAATTAATCTACTTATTTTTATAGGAATAGAAGATTCTTCAATTGTCTTCCTTCTTGGTAGTTTCAAAATAAGAAATGTGTAACAATAGTTTTCCTTGATCACAGACATATTGCACTTATAATGATGCATGCTATACCATCTGTACAAGACTATTAAAAAACAAGAAAGAGTTACAGGATAAATTATATTTATTTTGATTTTTAATTTTAAAAATAACTATACACATGATCCAGATTGATCTCAGTGGCAAATTAAAAAGTCCAAAACAGAGATCAAGCTTATTTTTCTTGGTGAATCAGATATTGGCCTCTCTGATAATTATTCTATTAGCTGTCTGAGAAGTGGGGTCATTATGAATGTTTTGGGCCACAGACATGCTATTGGAAAGAGGTGGAGAAAATTTAGACAATGATATACAAGAGCAAAAGGAAAGCCCACGCCTTTCTCCTATTGTCTACACCCCGGCCTTTCAATCAGTTTGAGCAATCTATAGTGAATAAATATAAATATCACCAGCAATAATACATTAAATTAGATGTAAGGAAAAACTGTTTAAAATATAAGGACATGTGTCACAAAATGGAGGACTGTATATTTATTATTCACGCTAAATGGATAATAGAAGTGGAGTCACTACTCGGGCAGCTACCAGCACCCTTATCTGGACCCATGAACAAAGGAGGGTGGCTCTCAGCAGTATCCTAAAGGCTATTTAAAATCTTAGAGGGAGTGGTGCTTCTGGTTGGACATACAAAACTTGGTACCAGGTAAAACTCTGTGGGTATGTATACACACTTCCACAAAATCATTGGAGAGAATAGGAGGAGGGAGGAAACATGCACACGTGGCCTTTCTGGTTGTTTGAGCATTTCAATACCAGAGCAAAATTGTGGCAATAAATTTCTTAAGACCTTTCAAAAGCCCAAGAAGCACGACAAGTCATTGGCTTAAAGGGAAATAAAGAACATAGGGTTTGTTTCAAAATTAAAGATCACTATGATCTGAGGCATCTGTTTATTTATCTCAGCAATCTATATAAATGTATTTGTTCCAGAGGGAACTATATACAGAACAGCTCACATGTAACATACACTAAAAACTTATTTTAGCACTTTAGTTTGTGGAATATATACTGGCTTTCTGTAGCTAGAATATGATAAAATATTCTATTGAGACTGGATTGTTATGCTTCCTCTAAAATTTTTCTGGCGCCAAATTAGACCCAACCTTGTAAACACAATGCTGTTGACTACAGCAATTTCTTAGGATAGCAACCCCAGGGACAAAAGAGGTTTCTGTTCCAGATCATTAAGGTGTACTAAGATTTCCAAGACCAGAACTCGAAGGAAATAAGAAAATACAGTGAAAGAAAATGAGTGACTTTCTTTTTTGTGGAAACAAAAAGAGTGGGTCAAACCCATAAATGGTGACATTAATTGAAAGACTGTAGTACTGCCTAAGGCTAACCAATCACTAGTAATAGTTATTTTCAACCCCAGTCCCAGAGGTTCCGTTTTGATATTTCCTAAATATCTAACTGCCAGCATATTTATTAAATCATTTGTGATGAATTTCTAGTGATAATTGACTACCAACTGAACTGCACCTGTATTCCACACCAAAAGGATCTCAATTTCAAATCATTCCAATTAATTTTAACGTGACTATTTTAAATTAAGAGTCTTAAATATTAAGGAGTTCTGTCATGTCAAAATAAACAACAAAAATACTCATGAAAGGTGAGAATTTCTCTCATTTCTCTCTTATAAAATAGCCTGTCATTTTGTAGCCAAAGTATGTGACACCATATTCTGTGCTACATTTTGGTGCTGTGACTTAAAATAAAAGTTCAATTCTAAAATATAAAAAGCATAAATAACTGTATATTATGGGATTTGGTTGCCACAAAAATTTGAAACCAAGAATAACTACTAAATAAATTCCTTATGCCAGGGTTTAGGGAGGAAGCTCCATGAGTTGAATAGCCAGATGTAACACATATAAGTAGAAAGGAAAAAATCCTGATGACCATTGACCAGGTGCACCACCAACACTGAATAAGACACTGTCATAACAATTATTTATGGGGCTCCACCACCTTACAGACTCTGCCTAAAACAAAATGACTTTTGTCCTTTCAGTACTACAACTGAATGAAAGCTGCTTCACAGTTATCCCAAAGGTGAATATGTTTGAAATAGTTTGACTTAAACTGCAAACCATTAGGTAAAGCTGAGATTCACTTTGGGGACCCCTAGGGGTGCCTCAAAGAAATAAATAGTCACACAATTAGAGGCTTAGGATGCTCAGCTGAGGACTTACCACACACAAAAACAAGCAACAAACACCAATTTAAACATTGGTGATAAATTAAAACTTATAGCAGTAGCACTCCTTTATTTTTCAGTGTTAAATTCATCTGTATGGTTAATAGCTCTTCAACTGGAGAAAGCTTAGTGGTGAGTATATTCAAAGTCAAGTATTCTCCTTTGTAGAAGGGATACTCTTTACTTTGATGTTGATTTGTTATTGATGAGGGCATTCATGGGGGAGGAGAGGGTGGAATATGCACCTAACTTTTCTATGAAGTTTTATGCTGGACCTTTTACCTGTTGCTTTTGTCAGTGATCACAATCTTAAAATGAACTATTTTTAAGAGGAGGAAATTAAAGCTCACCGAAGTCCCTTAGGAATTAGTTGACATAAATTAAACTGAAGTTCAGGTCTGTCTGATTCCATCAACAAAGATGGCCACCCCACTTCCTTCCTGCCTCTTCGGTCCTCTCATTTACTAAATGGAGACTCATGCCCTTTCCTTTGAATCTGGGGCTGAGTTGACTAATAGATTATAGCATAAGTGTTATGCTGGGACTTTGGAGCCCAGGCCTCAGAGGCCTTGTAGCATGTGCTTTCACTCCTGGAGATGGCCACTCGGTGAAGGGCAACTAGACTACTGAAGTGAGAGAGGACCTGGAGGATGAGTGGGCACACACCCCAGGCTAGATGCCCTCACCAACACTGCAAGAAACAAAAGATAGCCATTCCCTTAAGCTCTACTCAAACAGACAAACAGTGGACAAATAATGGACACTTTGATTCTAAGTAATTATTATTATTTTTAATTTTAAATAGAGGATTGTTAGACAACAACAGATAAGTAAAAAAAGTTTCTCAAACCCAGGTTATTTCTATTGTGTGGTGTTGGCTTCCCTGTTCTTCATCCTTAACTATCAGTTTGGTAAAGAAACATTTGGCTGAGTCAAATGGGTTCTAATCAAAAGAGCATTGAGTACTTACATCCTGTGACATAGGAATGACTTTTAATCCCTTTACAGGTGAAGAAAGTGAGATGGAGGTAGAGTTATAAAGAAGCTGGCAGCTAGAAAGTTGTAAATTTAGGGTCAAACCCATGAGGCCAGATTGCATAGTTTTGTTCTTAATTATCGAGCCATATTGCCTGGACGTTTTTGTCACTGACATTCAAATCTGGTCAACTGACATAGATGGCTGGGACAAGTACTCCACTTTCATTATCTAGAACTGTAATACTTCATTTGCAAAACTGAACTGTAGATGACCCTGAAGAACTTCCCTTCAGAGTAGCCATGGACAATGCATAAAAGCGTGCTTCTGTCTTGCAATGCTACATTATGAGCTTAGGGAGTGAGTCTGTTTTATATGTGGGATTGAATAAAACACCTATAATAGGGAACAAAAATCTAGGCATGTGGTAAAATGACTCCTGGCTATGGTAGGCTTTTCCCAGATTCCTCACCATACTGAGAATATTTCCCAGGCATAGAAATAAAACTAGTGTATCACATTTGATGTCACTTTTTTTCTATGATTTTTTTCTGATTCAGTGCAGAGTTTGACATCCGAGAGACCTTGAGGAGTAGCTTGCTACCTACAAACTCTATGATCTAAGAAAGTTCCTTTTCCTCTCCTCTGATATTAACAAAATAGGAGTAATAATGTCTAAATCATGGAGCTCTTTAAAGGAAGAAATGAGATCAGATGTGAGTGTGTATACATGTGTGTGTGCATGCATGAACGTATATATATATTAAACGTCTAGAACACAGTAATAACTCTGGCAAAGGTAGCTGATGTTACCTTTATTATGCTCATGCTTCTGTTGACATGAACCAAAACTAGGTAATAAGTTAGAAGGCGACTAAAAGAAGGTTATCATGCTAGAAGGCAGTGAAGAGGCCTGAAGTAAAAAATAAGGTATGAAGAAGAAATGAGGAAGGTGAAATTATTCAAATTACAAATAGGAAATTCAGTTATGTGACTTTTTTTTTAAATTAAGGGTTTGTTTTTAACATCCAATAAGTTTTCTGCTGTTCAAAATGTTAACATGTAGAATTCATTAGATAGTACATGTTGGAAAGTTCTGGTTAGATATCAAGGCTGCTTAGAGGAATCACAGAATGATTAAAAAAAAAAAAAAAGAATGCCCGCAGAGATCATCCAGCTCAACCCTTTAATTTCATAAATGAAGAACGTTTCATAGAGGGAAAATGACTTATCCAAAGAGATCCAGCTTCTGAGTGACAGAATTAGCAATGGATCTAAGGTTTCCCTATTCTTTAGTGAAGAAAGGTTCTCACTATAGAGAACTCAAATGTCTGCTGGGAAAGAAGAACATAACTAAAAATATCCCTAGTTACCACTGATGATAATTACCATTCCCAGATTAGAAACTGTAATAACAACCCCAAATGGGTATGAATAAATCAAACTTATTGGTATTTATCTGTGTATAGGAGATGAATGTGTATAGGAGCCAAATGTCAGTGCTAATCTAGTTTCCTCTATTTCTCTTAGTTTTCCACGTATTGTAGCACATAATTCTGAAACTTGGCATGACCAAAAAGAGAAAAAAGTTATGAAAGTCTTAGCCAAGTTTGGATGAGTGCTTTTATTCTTTCTCCCTAGATGAGGTGATCTGAAGCTTACCATTGGACCCAGCTACTCTGCTATTCTGTCCTGGGCTGGACCAATGCTTACAAAGAACTCTGGTGAGGTACAACCTTCACCATCCTCAAGGCTGAACCTCCTTTTGTTCCCCATAATTGGTTCCTCTTCCATTATGCAACTGAGTACTCATAACTCCCAAGGAGTTGAGGCCTTGCCTCACTCTTGTAAGCATGATATTTAGATACTCTTGACCAAGGAGAAATCCAAAATACAAACTCTTGGCTGGTTTGAATGTCTCAAAAAAGAAAAAGTATAAACAGTCATATTTTCTAATCAGTCCTCAGAATAGCCAGATCCTGTCTAGATGAATAAGTCCAAGGATGCCTAACTCTTCCCAGACTCACTAGATCTGACTTCCTATACATAAGTTACTGTGACTTATCAATTGTTTGAGCTAAAGCAATAAGGGGCAGGAGGGAGGAAAACTTGAAAAATAGATAGTTGGGTATTAGTGGCCCAGTTGTAAATTTGGAAGTTTTCATTGACCAAATGTGCAGATATTTGGTGTACAGATATTCTGGGTGATTGCAAAATCTAATCCAGTCATAAAACTTTCTATCTTAAAATTAAGTTTGTTTTTTGTCTTATAAAATTGAAAACACTGATAAAAGAATACTTGGAAAATGATCAGAAGTGCATAAGGAAAAAAGTGGTTTTCTTTTTATAACATGAGAAATAACTCTAAACAAATTTGTGATTTGACCCAGAGCATATGAATCTTTGTGGTATAATAACTTAGGTTCCAGTGGACTACTATTTTAGAAGACATTTTCCCCCCTGTAAAATGCAAGGAGCCACAAAGTGACCTCTCCAGACTACCACAGATATTTCAGGGTCTCATGAATATATTTATTGATCTTTAGGTAAACTCATGGGGATTTAGTCAATTCTGACATTGATTCCCATGGGCAATGGAGGACTTTTCTAGATTTAGAGTTGTGCCTCAATTTTAACCATCGGTTTGAACTTCAGACCCTCTAAAATAGAACTTAAGACACCTCATCAGATTTTTGAAACTTGCTGCTTATTTTTTGATTCAAGTGTACTTGTTCTTCTGTGACTGTATTACTTTTGGATTCAAAGAGGTTAGCCACCCATAAGTCTGATATTCAACTCTCCCTTTAGCTATAAAACCATAGAAGGTATTTAAGCTTTCACATGGAAAGGGCTGTGTTGAGAGGCAGTAACAAACTTATAAATTCTACATTTTTTTCTTTCTCAACCAAATTCAAGGGTTTGTAAACTCCTTTCCATGAGACCACTGATAATGATTTAATCTCGTAGAGAGATCTGTAAAAAGAGAACATTGCTCCTAACCCAAGGAATTTACAATCTAGCTGGAGAAACAAGCAGCATATGTATAGACACAAACAATGTTAGCTGAAATCACACCACAGAAGTCATTAATAAATATATACTAGTCAGTGTCAGGGCACAGATGTTTGAGTGTAAGAGAACTATCTAGAGTCTAGATGGCCAGTGCTTATGGCAACAGAGTAGGAAATTATTTGTGTTAATAGATATTCTGGGCCAAATGCACAGAAATGGAAAATATTTCAATTCTAAGTAATTCAGCTTGGCCTAGAAGGAAATCTACATATATTCCTTCCTATGCAGGCATTTGGAGTTTCCCAAAATGGACCCCACGTCTGTATTTGCTTTAGTCCCCTCTATATATAGCCGTCAAGACAAACTGGGATAATGGGAATTTCTCACAAATGTCTGCTTTCCTGTCTTTGTTGATGCTTCTTCCTTAACATCTACCATGCCTCTACCCTTCATCCCCTTACGTCCTTATTATGAGGGTTAAAAAATTGTTTTTCATTGTTACCAACTCTGATAAATTGACTAAGTTGCTTGGCAGTGATGTGTGGGGAAAGGTCATAAAGTCCCTTTAATCCCATGAGTGATTTGTGATGTCCAATAAGAAACAGCTTGGGGAGTGGTGGCAAAAATGCCATGTATTTTGTCAACGCCATTCAAGGTCTAGAGAAAGTATTTTTCTGGGTCATAAATATCTTCTGTATGCTTTTAAATCAGATGTTTCCCTTTCTTCCTTGACATCTCCACTGTATTTTCCATGTCTTTTAAACTATGTAACTTATTCCACTTTAAGCTTATTCTTGGTTTATCACTAACAATAGACTTAGGTTCCTTAACAATAAAGAATATGTTCTAATCTTTATTTTATCCCCCCATAAATTGAATGAACTGAATATAATGAAGGGAAGAAGAATTAAAAGCTAAAAAAGTAAATGATAGCTTATAGAAATAATTAATTTAGCTGGTATTTATTCTGTCATATTTTCAGAAATATGACAGAATATTTATATATATATATAAAATCAGTTTAATTCCTATCATAATTAGATGCTACAGGGCCTTAACATACATTCTAACTCACAGACTCTAATAAAGAGCAGATTACTGACCCACCATCTAGGTATCAGTCTTTCACTTGGGTAAAAAACAAAACAAAACAAAACAAAACAAAACAAAACATCTAAATGAAAGAATGATCACACCCTTAAGGGCTTTTCAGGAAAATTTTACATCTTTGAAGAAGAGGTTGAAGAAAGAAAAAAATTGTATTTAGGGTGAAATGGATGAAAACTCTTCAGCTCACTGTGACAGAAAGAACAGACTTGGAGAAATCAAGATTTGAAATTCAAGAACAAATCTTGGGCTGGGGATGTGGCTCAAGTGGTAGCACGCCTGCCTGGCATGCGTGGGGCGCTGGGTTCGATCCTTAGCACCACATAAAAGTAAAATAAAGGTGCTGTGTCCACCGAAAACTAAAAAAAAAAAAAAAAAAAAATATGAAAAAATTCTCTCTCTAAAAGAAAAAAAGAACAAATCTCCTCTCTACCAGTCAGCTCCACCAGCTTACCACTGTGCCCTCTTGAAAACTAACTTCTCTACACCTAATCTCTTCCTTTCCAATGAAATATAATTATGCCTAGTTCCAAAAAGTTCAAAGCTAAATATTTTAATAACTAATTTTCTAAATATTTTAATAACTAATTTCATAAATGCAGACTTGCAAACTTATCAATGCACATGTGATACCCTTATTATATTCTATGCTATGTTTTCATTGACCATGATTTTTCTAGTTTACTATATTGATTACATTGTTCAAAACTACCTCTAAATTTCTGTATAAATAGATGGACTATAAATATATAAATTGGGTTATAGCCACTTGTGGAACTATTGGAGGATAAAATGGGATGCCACACACACACACACACACACACACACAGAGCTTAATAAGTGTGGCTTTCCCCCAAATCTATTATAAATTCTCATCAAAAGTGTGACTTAAAGACACTTTATAAGAAGGGAAGGCAGACGCCAAGGATTATGGTTGTCAGAGTTATAACCATTCTTGCTCTTCAACTAGACAACTTTAATTTCTATGGTCAGTTCTTTAGATTTTCCTGAGATTATATCATTTGACAGGTAAAAATTTTCAGGAAGAACTTGAAAGAAATTATCAAGAAACTGCTTTATAAAATGTCATTCCTTTGTGTCAAAGCCCATCATTTTAATAAATTAAGCTCACATGTAAGAAAATTATAGTTACTTTGCCTTCTATGCTTTGACTTAATGAAGACTGAGTTTTAGTCTGTTGTTCTATAAAGTGGAACGCACCTTATGTTATTTAAATCCCAGATCACTCTATGACCTTCTTTTAGATGTTATACTTCACCGGAAAACAACGCTGATCTGGACCTGTTTGCTTTCAATGGGCACTTACACAAATATCAACCACAACCACTATGTCCTAGAATGAGACATCACATTAATGTGAGCAGATATCCCTGTCCATCATAAAATAATCTCCACATTCATGAAGAAAATTCAGTGAGCTGTAGGTAAGGCTTTCAGTTCATACATTTTCTTAAACATAAATACACTAAGAATAAGTACCTTAAATGTCACAAAAGCATAGAGTAAGACAGAAATCAACTTCTGCCTCATTATATCAAACCACAAAGCAGCTGACATTTCTTAAGAAGATTATTTAAACAAAATTGCTTAGGAAAGCTAAGATTGTCCTATTCACAAGTAACCTTTGAAGAGACTAAGTAGATAAAAGACAAAAAGGATATGCAGGATTAACTCTTGCTATTTTTGTGCATACATATTTATATATTATGGAAGTATCATATACATTAATAATAACTATATATTATGCAATTATGGTTAATTATGTATAATATATAATGTATTATTAATGTAGCTTTTATTCCATAAGATAGATTATATATATAAATATATATATATAAATATATATATATACACACACACACACACACACACACACACATACATATGAATACATTTAACCTTTGGGGGAATCTATTGCTATAGCTATTAAAACACATAGAAAATAATTCCATATTTCTACTAAATATTTGCTCAGCACTTATAATTATGAACATGTATGTTTGAGATCATATTAGACCATCAAACAGAACTGTCAATTAGAAGAGTGTCATATGAACTTTGAGAAAAGGGTTACACTAGATAAATGAAATTAAAATTGACAATATACAGAAAATATTAAAAATTAAACCAGAGATACTATAAATATTTTTTCCAGGTAAATTTTCACACCAAGAGTGAATCTTGAAGTATTAATTATCTTAGATCACTGACCTAAAACAGTGACATGTTAAGAAACAAACTTGGAAAGCATTGATGGGTACCTCATAGGCATGGGTCATAAAATTCAGATCCTTTTATTGAAATGAGGCTTTCTGTCTACCTCAATGTCACTCCTCTTCAATCTCCTTTGCTATCTCCTCTATTTCCTTTCATTTTAAATGTTGATATCCTTAAGGGTTTGGACTTGGGATCTTTAATTTCATTAAACACTCTCTACATATGACTTTATCAAACTTTATGTTTTAAATGCCATCTGAAATTTATTAGTGTCCAAATTATCTCTAATCCAGGCCATCCCTTTAATTTCAGGTTTGACATTTCTTCTCACAGGTGTTACAATATTAACATCTAACATGCCATGTTCAAAAATAGCTCTCAACAAATAACACTACCACCCACCCTGTTCCTCAAAATATCAAAGTATTGGACTCTTCCTAGTATGTTTTCTTCCTTACACACTACCTCCAATTTACCAAGTTCTATCCATTCTATCTCTGAAATACATCTCACATCCATTCATTGATCATCTCTTCTGCCATACTGTAATCTTAGCCACAATCAATATAGATTGGGCTATTAAATTTCCTTTAAATTCTTATTTCTAGTTTTGTAAAAACAATCTGTTTTTTACTTATCACAATGATCATTTTTGAGAGAGAAAAACAGGGACACATATACATCAGTATGAATATGATTCTAGTTCTCTTAAATGGTTATAGCTTATCTAAAAAAAAAACTATCATTTTTCTTATCCACCATTATGTAAGAAGAACAAAGAACATACATAAAATGACCAAAAAAAGTTTAATTTCAGAAATGTTAGGGAACACAAGCTGCAACTCCAAATAATATGTTACTACTACGAAATGCGGCTAAGAGCTGAAGAAATCTGAGCCATTCAAAAGAAAGGGTAACTGGCGACCTAGATGTAAGCAGATTCCAGGAATGACAACACAGATACATTCCCCTAAGGGTCAGAAATCTCCTGAAATGTGAAAGTGAAACTTGTTGTTGGAGCTATAGTAAACAGGACTGAGTTCTATGGAGGCTGCCATCAGAAACTAGTTGCAAGACAATAGGTCTAATAGTAGGGTCAGATCAAAGGTATGCTACTAGAAACATGTCCTACAATTATTTAAGAAATATTGTCTTGGACCATTTCTCATCACAGTGGTGGGAAAGGGGTATGCAGGGCTGACAGAAGGAGCTATTGCATACCTTAAGGTTAGGGAGCCAAAGGAAAGCTGACTACACAGATAAACTCAGGGATTCTGTACAGCAAGAAAACAACCTAAACCTGGAAAGAAGATAAAACCTTAGAGTTACAAAGCCTGGAAGACTACCTCCTCCTAATGCGGAGCCTTTAGTTCCAGTTAAATGTTATCCATTCAACTACAAGTAACAAAAGGTACTGGATACAGCATGGCTATAAAGATATGCTACAAAGAAGGTGGAAAGAAGAAACAAAACCAAAATGTATCAAGGGGTGACAAACATTTAAGAAAAAATCACCATGGAACATATGAAAACTATAAGCAAACACTTACTTCAGCATAGGCTTAAATAAATATACACAGTGATGGCTTTGAAATAGCACCCTGAAAAGGAAATGTAAAAATTCAAGGAAAAGATGTTTAGAAAATGTGATGAGATGAAACAAAAATAGGTAGAATTACAGAAAGATAAAGGTAAAAAATTATTAAACAAAATCAAAGGGAGTAGATGGAAGAACAGACATGATAGAAAATATGGAAATGCAGTCATAATGGAAATGAGAAAATTAAATAAAACAACCGTCTATTATTTTACTTATTACTGTTACTCTAGTATGTCCTCAGTAACAAGATTCAAAATAAAAGAAGGAAATTCTACATGTCACTTCCATTCCTCAACTTTTTAATGGGCTCATGGATTAGAAAACGAAATTCAAACCTTGCATCATGGTCTATCCTGCATAACTGGCTCTCACTCCCTTAACAATTTAGATTTTGCAATTCCCTCATGTGTTGGTTGGCTTTTCATTGTGACCAAGATACCTTACAAGAACAACTTAGAAACAAACAACTTTGGCTCATGGTTTCAGAGGTTCTAATTATGATCAGCCAACTCCATTGCTCGGGGTCTGAAATGAGGCAGAACATCATGGTGGAGGAAAGTGGCAGAGGAAAGCTGTTCAGCTGTGGCAGCCAGGAAGCAGAAACGTAAGAGGGGGAGGAACCAGGGGAATAAGACACAATCCCCTAGGCCATGTTCCTAGAGACCAACTTCCTCACACACCACCTGCCTATAGGTACCCAGTAACAGTGGTCCTTTCAAATTATTAATCCATAAAATGGATTGATCCACTGATTAGGTTACAGCTTTCATAATCTATTCATTTGACCTGTGAGCATTCCTGCATTATCAAATGAGCTTATTAGGGAACACCTCATAACCAAACCATAATACCTCACTCAGCCACACTGATCTCCGATGTGCACTGCAGCTCTCTCAAAAATCAAGCATGGTTCCCAGAACTTCCCAGAGCCGAGTCTCAATGTAATGCTATGAAAGGCTTTCCGTCCACTTCCTCCCTGACATATAAGGTATTTACCCAAGATACTCTCGTCCATCATCCTATTTTATTTTATTAATTTTATTAATGTGCTGGTACTCATATCATGATCATAATTATCTTATTACTTACGTTGCTTACTTAGATACTGCTTTTCTCCCTTTACAGAAAAGTCAGCTCCCTAAGAACATAAACCTGCATAGTTCAACTTCAACACAGTCAGTACTTGATAAAGTCTGATGAGTAGAGTACATAAGATGAATTATTTCTAGAGATTTTGTTTGTTTGGTTCCCCGTTTGTTTTTGTGGTGCTGGGATTGAACCCTTAGCCTCCTGAGTGCTGGGTAGTTTCTGTTGGATCTGATGTCTCAATACTCATATCTAGTACTTTGTGGAGCCTGACAGACTTTACCAAAAACATGTAACAAAATTTAAGTCTTTAAATATCTTGATTTATCAAGCCAGTCATTAAATCATTAACTTCAGAATTTTAAAAAAAGTTTTTGTGAGGCCTGATATGGCCTCAGTACTGAAAAAAAAAAAAAAAATTGGTTGTGAATATCCACGTTAAGAGAAGGTAACCCTCAGCAGCCTCACTCAGTCCCTGCACAGGACACTCTCTATGGCCATCTCAGATCCCACACTGCATCTTTACTTATTATTTGGTTGAGCACATATCTGTGTGTCACTACCAAATAGACTGACATTTGGTCCATCTGTTCCAACTAAGATTAGTGACATTACTAGTACTTCCTGGAGAGACACTTGGGATTCCAGAGTCACCTTTAGGCTTTCCTACTCTGATCAGAATTTATATTTTACTCTAACATAAACATGACCTGACTAGGGTAAGTTTGGGAGATAACTGCTTCATTGTTGTCTTGTACCATATCTTACACTGTGAGGACTAAGTTTATGAGTCAACTTGATTGGGTGCTCAGGTAAAAATTTAGTTAAGCTTTGTCCTAGGTGTGCCTCTGAGGGTATTACTGGATGAGTAAGTATTTGAATTGGTAGACCAAGTAAAGCAAATTGCTTTCACCACCGTGGGTGGGTGTCATCCCATTTGTTGAAGAGCCAACAGAGAAAAAAGGTTGAGTAAGGGAAGATTCACTCTATGCCCATTCTTGAGTTGGGACATTGGCTTTCTTTTGCTTTTAGAATTGGACTTGGACTATAATTTACAGTAATCTTTCCTGGTTCTTAGACCTTCAAACTTGGATTAAAACTTTACCATTGATTTCCCTGGGTCTATAGTCTACTGACAGCAGATTTTGGAACTTCTCAGTCTTTATAATTGTATGAATACATTCCTTAAAAACAAATATTCATATGTTATATAGAAAGTCACATATACACACATATCTCTTCTATGGGTTCTGTTTCTCTGGATATCCCCTAATATACATTTAACACACTAATATAATTTTATATAATTGTATATGAGTTAAGTATCAATTATACTAAACATACATTAATTTAAATTTTTAAGTCTAAACCATTTTTATGGGGCAATAGTGCTTCATAGAGTAACTGGCATACCTCTACAACAACACTGCTTTTATGTGAATTTAATTAAAACCAGGCCTTCAGAATCAACCTGGCAAGCTGGTTTGTTATTGTTCCCATATTCTCTCACCCAGAGTCTAGCATATTTTTTGAGGAGACATAGTCCTATAAATTTTTGGTAACATGGACTTTTTCTTGATTTTACACATATAATTGATATTTTTACTAAGAATTTTAATATAAAAATCTAATATGTATTTGATAGAAAAGAAATTTTCTAAAGCCTGATTTGTTCCTTTGTTCTTATAATAAGTGAAAAGTTTGGCTTTTAAAACAATAAGTATTTGACATATTAAGATTTTGATCATTTCAAAGGGAATAAGGTAGATATGCAATCAAACTATTTAGAGATAAAGTTGATATCCTAGTGTTACTTTAAAAGTATTCTCATATGTAAAGGAAAGGGACCAGGAGAGATATGAGGGGAGCGAAAGTGGAAATATTGGAGAACAATACTGACCAAGTTATACTGTTATATCATGTGCATGTACAAAAAACAAATCCCACTATGATATATAATACACCAATAAAATATGGAAAAAATTCTGGTGGATTTGGGTTCCATGAGGTAAGAGTTTTCCTAAAAATTAATGCAAACTAAACCAGTTATGTCTGAAAATTAGCCAATATTAACCCATTAATCTGTGTGAGAGTAAATTTATGTTTCATAAGATACACACTTTCAGAAAACAAAGTAAATTCCTCTAAGATCTATAGCTACTATTAGCAACCAGTGTCAAACCTTTTGCTTCTAAATGGTTCACATGCATGATCAAGTTCATTCTTATAAATATTGTAGCAGGTAGATATCATCCCTGTTTTATAAAGAATTATAAAGAAAAAGTAATTTGATCAAGACCATCTTGACACTTAGAATAAAAGTAACCAGTGGCCACAGTTTGATTGAACCCCATCTAATTCCCCCCAAGATTAAACACAGACTGCTTTTCAATTCACTGGACTAATTCTCAGTAACATAGTTCCTGGATAATAGTTCCCTGGACTCTACTGATTTTTCTTACTTTGATTTTGACAGCATCTGCAATAATTTAGAAATTCATCTCTATTAAGAGACATAGCTGAGGATTATAAAATATGCTCTGTCTCCATGTATGCAATGTAGGAGGCAAAGATGCCAATCCAAGACAGCTAGTCAGTGATACAGCCAGGAATTAAAATTTTAATTCTGCCCATCTCAAATACAGCATTGATGCATCATTTTTCATGAGACAATTTTTCAAATTTGAATTCAAGATAAGTGATGTAGTGAGATAACAATTTTCTTTCATCACCCCTAGTCTTGATTAAAGAATTACAGCCTTGCTTTGAAAATCAGGCATTCTTCAATGACACATTAAAATAATCATGAACCATATTTTACTTCCTTTAGCAGTGGTACTCATGTCCTTAAACGTCTTTTAAGAATATCGTATAAAAGCTTAATGATGCTAATATTAACAAGCATATAAAATATGTTATAATAAAACTTTAAAAAATTATGTTAATACATAATTATTTTCAATGAATATACATAAACAAGTCTGCACAAAAAATTGGAATTCCACAAAGCAATACCTTTCCCTAACTTCACAAATGAAAAAAAAAAAAAAATTCAAAGGACAAGTGAGGTTAGAAAAGAATCAGCTCCATCTCAAAAGATAGAAGTACCAGTCTTTATTTTATAAAAGAATGGGTATTTCTCCCTAAATGATCAATTTCACTGAAAGTTTATCCTTTCACTATCAGTGATTCTCAAAAGGCCTGACTTAGAGAAGGGAGTGGTCTGTTCAGTCAGGCCTGAAGCTATTTTTCAGGTTAGTTAAGTATCAAAAACCTTAGAGCAGCCCGGCTGAGTGCATCATTATCTGCCACTGCAGAGTGACAGCCACAGTTGTGCCACTTGGCGATGCAGGGTCTGGACCTTAGCAGTGACCCCACTGGCATCTCAGTCATTACTTAAAAAAAAAAAAATCAGAGACATAACCTTGGCCACTGGTAATTTGCTCTTGGCAAAAGAAAGCTTACCTTCCAATAGATTTCCAGAGCTGGTTAAAGCACAAGTCTACATACACCTTATTTATATCATATATCCAGGGTGGACATATATGCATGCAGAATAATGTATCCTTAATGCAAATTGTGTGGATGAAATATATCTTGCTTTTAAATGTATTCCTTGTTCTTATTATCCAATTCTGACGCCAGCCTCGTCAATCAGCTACATTCCTTTGTATGTACTGGGGCACAAATGTAGAAAGCAAAACTTATAAGAGAAATGTAGATTTTAATTGAAGAGTAGAAAATAAAGCATTTTCCATGGTTAGCAATAGAAATTCTTAGATTCTTTACTTTTCACTTTTCATTGAATTTATTTCTTCCTATTAGATTTAATTTAAAATGCGAAGAAATTTTATTGCCAGACTTTCAGAAATTTTTTAGAAAATACATTGAGACATGCATTTTGAAAAATCAGATGTACATTTCAAAATGAAAAAAATAAGATTAAAACATAATGAAAGTTATAAGTGTAAGCACAGAGAAACCTGTATTGACTTTGAGCGAGAAAAGGTAATATCAAGATCATTCTGAATCATCCAAAAAGATCACTGAACTCATTTATTAGTCTTCTTAGATAACATTTAGTCTAATGATTATGACTTACAAATATTTCTGTTCTACCATTCAGTTCATTCAAAATCATTCTTCTTACATTTCTTGAAATGGCTTAGAAGGTCAAAATTATTTTTATTCAAAAATGGTGTGCATGTAAACACACACAATTCCAAGGTAACCTTGGCTCCTCAAGCAAAACAGAACTGATGTTAGGTTATCTAAAACTTAAATAGTTGGACTTAAAAACCAGCAGACATCACAAGACAAAAGAACTTTTTCTGGGTTCTTGTGAAGGGCTCTTTTCAATTCTCTATAAACATTGAGACCTGTGGAAGCCTTACTGTCTGCCTGGTGGCAAACAAAAACATTTTTCTTCCCCAAATTCCCACAAAATAAAAATTTTAATCTTCAATCAATACAAACTCAGATGTTTTTACTGAGAAGATCAGATGTGATCAATGCATATGAGAGAGTGCCTTAAAGTTTGCAAACTAATGAATTCATGCACACTATTGCCTAAGAAATCCTCACAGGATTTCCTGTTTCCCACATGAAAAAAGTTATACTTCTTACCAGGTGTTCTTTTGAGTGCACACACATCATTTAAATCTCATGTCTTCCTATTTCATTCTCTTCCAGTTTAATTGAAATATTACTATTTAATATTTCTGTGGCTTTGTCCAAAAATTCTCTTACAGAAAACCATTCTCTACCTTTGAACTCCTACTCATACTTTAAAACTTAAATGAAATTCCTTCAATGAGGATCTCTTTAAACCCACAGATTTATCACTATTCCTGGAACTTCCCCCATACTGTTACATGCACATTTTCTATATCTCTTAGAAAATTCTCTGGTAATTTTTGGTTAACATTTTGCTTTCACTACTAAATTATAGACTTTACAAATTAGGATCATTCTTACACACGTAGCTGCAAAACCAATCATAGGGCTTGTTATATGCTAATAATCCAAGTTATTTTCTTAAATACCTAGTGTTATGTGTTAATTTCTTTATTCCATAATATTCTTGTTATTATCCTTATTTAATAAAATATATCCCAGGCATGTTGGACATGCCTTGTAATCACAGGCACTTGGGAAGCTGAGACAAGAGAATATAAAGTTTGAGGCTAGGCTTAGCAACTTAGGCCCCAAGCAACTTAGTGAGGCCCTATTTCAAAATAAAAAGAACAGGCAATGTAACTCAGTGGTAAAGCGCTTCAGGTTTCAATCCCCAGTGCCAAAAAGTAATAAACATGTAAATAAATAAAATATATAATGTAAATATATAAATACACTTACTGAAATCATTAATCAACAATACAAAATTAAAGTTCATATTACAAATACAAGTTACCTTGAGTCACAAACCCATAATATTCAAATTAACATTTGTTTCAGCATCCTGATGTAGAAAATTGCCTTAATTATCTGGTGTGAATGAATAAAAAAAAAGGAAGTTCTTAGCTGATTAGAGGAAAGTTAATTTGTTTCTGGGATTCAACATGAATTTTGAAGGGGACAATCCACATTTAAACCATAGCAATGAGAGCATTCTTTCATTTCTCTATCCTGAAGATTTGGGGTTTACATTAGCAAAATCCCAAACTATTGATCATTGTCTCTGTTAGGTTAAGGACAGCAGCCATATACATCCTCAATATTTCCATTCAGCTGACTTCAATTACAAAGTAAACCGTTTTCCCTAGTGTTTTAATTCTGATTCCCCTGCCTGAAGAAGGGATACTGACTGATTGAAATGACTCCAGATTTGGTTCAGTAAGCAGTATTAGTTCTCATTATAAATCAGTAACTTCCGGTTCAAGTTTATGTGGAGTTTTGTTATTGAGCAATCGATTCTGGTAGGTTTCAATCTGATCATTTCTAGATGCATTAGCAAGAACTGAATTTCTGGAACTACAAAGCTCAAGCTGACTCTCAATTAACTGTTTGTCCAGATCCCACCCCGGAGGCCCTAGACAAGTGGCAAGTTACTTCTACTCAGAAATCACTCTCATTTTCTATAATTGCAAAAATAAGCAGTAAATTTGGGAGAATTTTAAAACTTGAAATCTATATTAAATCTGTTAGCTTTGTGCGTTAATAGTATATTTAAAGCAACCCACATTTGTTGCATTTATTGAATGGTCCTAGAGAACTGAAAACAGCCAGAAGTGGTAAGTTGAATATGGATTCTAAGGATGAAAATGAAGAGACAGTGAACATTGTAAATGCAGAAAGAACATTTGCTGTTTTGCATTTGCACAGATATTTCACATCTTGAAACTGAATCCCTTTTGTATTGAGTCTAATAAAAATCACATCTCTAAAGTTTCAAGGAGCAGAGGATTAGAGCAACAAAATAAATTGTAAGGAGCAGGCAAATGAGCTAATAGGCTTAAAATGGTTAAGGAAATAGATGAACTAGTGAATCAAATTGCTCAGCATTTTCAATATGAACTAATGACTAGGAAGAAGATTTTCAGTAGAATTTTATGTATGAAAGATAAATCCAAGGGAAAAGAGGAGGCATTTGGCACAGAACAAAGACACATAAATAGAAGGCCTGGTGATGAAAATGAGAAAATGAAACTTTAGAATCAATATCAAGTACATTTTTCTCATCATAAGATTAGAAACATTCCTATTAGGTTACTTAAATTGAGAAAGAGAAATAACATAGATCCCCCACAAAATATATTTTAATGAAAAAACTCAGTGAAGTAAGAGGCATTCTTAAATCTTCCGGGTAATATTAGTTTTTGTAATTTTTTTTTTGTGGCAAGCTCTTGCTGTAGCATCTGTTTAGTATTAATTTAGGAAGTTAAAATTATTTGTGCAGAAGCTCCTTAAGTCCTTTCTAGAAAAGGGATAATAGATATATTGAATGGACGATAAAGATGTGGGTAGATAGACAGATAAATGAATAGAGGCAGAAGGACTGTTGGAGAGAGAGATAAAATTAATTTACAACACTGTGAAAATTAATCAATCTTTACTTTTTCACAGAAAGAAATGTCTATAACAAAATGCCCTATTTCCTTCCACTTGGGAGATGAAGAGAACATACATAATTCTGCCTTCCTAGAGGTAGGCTCATCCTACCTTAGTACCATGTTCTCAAAATCGGCTACAAACTATAATTCCTCAGGAGGACAGTTTATGGTACAAATTCCTAGAATGTATTGCAAGCCATGGAATCAAAATCTTCAAGAGAGGGGCTCGAGCACAGGAAGTCTTAAAGGCACTACTGAGATTATTATGGTTCCAGAATTTAATGTAGCAGCACTCGTAACTCTAGGAATGAGAGTTTTAATATGTAAACTTTTCAGTCTTTAAGAAAATAAGCAGTATACTTCATCTCCTGGAATATATGTTCAATTCAGTTCCCCAAGAGTGTGTTAAAAGTCTGCTGATTCTGTGTTTAGGCCTTTGCTAAATGCTGGAAGCTGTGGACAGAGTATGGGGAGGTAGTCATATCAAACAACAATGAGAAAGGAGAGTCCCTCCTACAGAATTTAGAGTTTGGTTGCCAAATATGGATAAAAGACAAATGTGAAGCGTGTGCCGGACAGTATAAGATCAGGGATTTGGATACTGGGGAAGTGTAGCAGGAATGTCAAAAGGAAAGATCAAGTGTGGGCTTGTGCTGCATCACAGGACTGCTGCAGCTCCTTTGGTCCAGTGTGGAGGATGTTTTATAATAGAAACCTTTGAAATGTGAGATGCCAATACCCAGAATCTCCTTCTGGGGGAGGGGTGCACACAGTGAAGAATGGAGGAAGCAAGGAGAACAGAGTGCTGTCAGATCTTGCATAGGAGACTATGCAAGAAGGTCAGTGGTTCCTCTCCTCTTCTCCAAACCTAGGATCATTCGAAAATTAGGCCATGCTCTGCTATGACATGGGTTCAAAAGTTGGGAATATTAGGAATCCCAAATGGTTGCTGGAAGCTGAGAGGGTCTGTAGGTATGTGGGAGAAAGGCAAGGGCTGAGAGAGAGAGGATACAGTGATAACTGCAGAGAATTTTTTCATGCATTAGATAATTTGTAGTCTCAACTATGAATTCCTATGGATTTATTTACATGCTTTGGTTATTTTCAGCAATTCTCTAATCCTAGTAGTCTATAAAATAATATGTTTATATAGTATTTTCTAAGAACAAATTGCTTTCTCAAGACCACCATATTATCATCTCTTTTAAAAAGATGAATTCTGATTTATAATTAGAGTCGAGACTGGGTGTCTGTACTCAAAATCAGTTTGGAGATGTGCTTATGACCTATTTTTGTGAATACTTGGAAAACATCTGCTTCATATTTGAGCAAACCATGTTTCCTCTCTGTCTTCATTCCTTCTCTCTCAATCTTTCCATCATATTATTTCTCTCACTCCTCAATGAATGTGAAATTTGAACTGAGAATCAAGTTCCCCTTCTTGTCCATTCTTTAAGCAATTTTTATAGAGCTTTCAATTAAAAGCTTCCTTTTCTTCTTTTGCAAATAGCTTCAATAAAAAGTGAAAGAAACTACTTTATTCCTTCCCAGGCTCAATACACCAGGATTTCTTGATCAGAATTCTTCCTAAAATGACTCTTTCCCTGGGCCTTGGGCTCTTTGGCAGATTTGCTCTGTGCTGAGGTTATCCCTGATCTCCAAGTCTTTGTAGAGCAAACAGATGGAAAGGGATGAAGTTGTATGACATTGTCAAAAATGATTTAATGAAGTTCCACTTTATTCTTACATAGAGTCATGAGAGCAAGTCTTTTCCCACTCAACCCTGCATGGTTCTATTCATGATAGGAGCACAGCACAGCCCTCATCACTTAGAGACTGCCAGCTGAACCACAGTCGGCCCTCTTCAGATGCAACTGTCCACAGGGAAGAGCAAGCTGTCAGTCAAACTTTGCCTGGATGGTTATCGGAGTCGTTTTTCTCTATGGGCCTCTCTCCCCAACAGGCCTGCTTTCAGGATGTGTCAGAACTGGGAAAGAGAGGAGTCAGAAACAGTGCTTACATAACCATCCTCTTACTGCTGTCCACTCTGATCTCAACCCTTTCGAGATGGACATGGAAACTGTCCACTCCATGCTACCGTGTGCCCGGCACTCTTAGAAGACATGAACAACTTATCTTAACTAGTTCTTGGGATCCTCACAATAATCTTAAGATAAGCACTATTATTATCTCCAATTTACAGAAGAGGAAACTGAAGTGTAAAGAGGTACAATGATTTCCTCCGAAGCTCACAGTTATTAAGAGTTCCAGAAAAGGGAAATTAGCAATTCCAAATAAAATCACAGGGATATGTGACTTCTAGCAAAGCCATGTGAATAATAACAATTAAGACCATTTTAGGTGATACTTTTTCCCCTGCTTAGGCCTATATTTCATTCACCCCTAGAAACGTCAGATTAGAGCCAAAGTGAAAGAAGACTTCAGATACCAAGAGAGTCTAAAAATCGACAAAAATTGATAAAAGATAGGGGCTGAAATTCTGAAAAATACACTGAAGACATCCTTTTGGTGAGGCTGTTGCACCCAAGAGGATCAGACTGTTCTCTGGAGAATTTCCTCTAAAATTTTATTCCTTTAACATGGATAATATAGCAACACCACTAAAACAATAACTCCTGAACTTATTCTGCTTCCCTCTCACTGCTGCTCCAACCATTGCCAGGCAGAAAACAGAATGAAAGGCAAAAATTAAAGCAAAAGTAAATTAGAAATAGAATTCTAGAACTCTGCTTCAAAAGCAACTAATAAAATAAGTGTGCCACCGGCTAGCCTAATGTAGCAAAGGACAGAAAGTACAAACACTGATTGTGTTTTGATAAATTGGGGAAAACGGCAGTTATAGAGGAAATTAAATGTTTGAAAACCTCGACGAAGTGATTGATTTTCTCGGAAAGCGCAAACCAGCAAAATTTACTTAAGAAGTGATAAAAATCCTTAACAGGTCAATAATCATGGAGGATATTAAGTATAAGAACTTGGTCAAATAGTTATTTCCTGAAACAGTGCCAAACTCAGTTTTAAAATTAAATTCTTCATCCTTAAAGGAACACAGAATTTCAATGTTACTTAAAATATTACAGAACTGAAAAAAAATGCAAGGCATTCCATTATTTTTAAGAAGCCAGAGTAACATCCATATCCTGAGAAAGGAAATGATTAAATGAAAATTAAATTAAAAATTAAAAAATTAAATTAAAAAAAATTAAATGAAATTACGCAATAGTTTTATTTACCATGACGAAGAGAGAGAGCCATGAAAATGATTCAGCAGCATATTGCAACAATAAGTGATTATGGTCAAGCATGGTTTCTTCTTTGAGGGCAAAGATGTTTTCATATTATGTATCAATAACTCTAATTCATTATTATAGTAGATCAATGGAGACAGATCACCAGATCCCCTTAATATGCACTTAGAAGCATTTGTTAAAATCCAAAATTCTTTCCTAATATTTAATAAATGAGTACTATGTAAACCTTTCTTAAAATATAAATTTTTGTTTATTCATGTGTATGTATATATACATAAAGAAAAAAATATAAAATACCAACCATCAATATGATATTTAGACTTACTGGTGATATTCTAGAAACAATGCTAATAAAGTCAAAATCAGCTTAAGGATATCTTTTATCATTAAATGAGCTACTTAATATTATTCTAGATGTGCCAACAAATATGGTTAATGGTGCTATGACTATTTACACAAAGAAATATTATAATTACTTGAAGTTGATGGGATTTTTAACCAGACAACTCAAAACAATAAACGTTAACAATTAATAGAACTTAAAGGTTTTAAATATTATAAAAAGTGATTCATAAGTTTAATTAAAAATCCTATTTACCATGGCAATAAAACCATAAAAATTTGGGGAATTTAAAAGGAAATAGAACCTGTAGAAATTAAAAACTAAGGAAAATTTGAATACTGGGATATATTTTGGTCCTAGACCAGATGATTTAGTATGGTAAAGATATCAATATTCCCTACATAGATCTAGAAAATAAAACACAGTCCCTGAAAAAAAGTATGAACAAAACTATTTTGAAATTGATTTAGAAGAGCAAGTATAAATATATAATAATGTAGAAATGTTTTAAGTGCCATGAGGGCTTTTAATCACCCTTTTGGATACAAAACATAGCGATTATCAGAGTATGGTGCTGAACAAGGAATGGAGAAACTAATGGAACAAAACAAAGAAGTCAAAAATAAACCCAGGTAAGTATGAGAATGTAAATAAAAATTGCATTTTAAATTATTAGAAAAGTAGTAAATATTGGTGGAACAACTTGGGGCATTTTGAACAAGTAAAGCCAGAGACTTATTTCACAATTTACTGGAAATTTAGATTGAGGCACACAGATACATGAAGTGAAAATACTCCCCAGAAGTATTGGACAACTTATATTGTTACATTGTGTGCATGTGCAAATATGTAACAACAAATTCCATCAATATCTAATGTACAACTATAATTTACCAATAAAAATGTAGAAGAAAAAAATGAAAATAGTAAAGTACTAGGAAAACAAGTTGGTATTTTTGTAATTTGGGTGTATAAAATGCTTAAAATGTGAAAACCTGAAAGTAATTTAGAAAAATCGTTGATAAATGTAAGCAGTAAAATATCAAAATAAACCATCAGTCTTCTTTAGGCAATAAACTTACAACAAATTTAGAATAAAATAATTCAATATAATTAGAAACCAAAAGGACTAATATCTGTGCTATTCAAAATACCTAATCATCAATGAGGACAAGATAGAAGACATTTTCGTGCTCAGTATTATTAATAAAATTGATAAAATTTAATCAGAGAGCTTACTATTCACTTAGAGAAGTAAAATGTTCATGTTACATAAGACATGCATTATTCCTTTGAGTTTACATTTGTACAACTTTCTAAAAGCAATTTGGCAATATCTTGTAAAATAAATACCAATAATTTTGACCCATTAGTTTCACTTAGTGAACATTTGTTTAAGTGCAGAAAGGAATATGTACTGAGAATTCCTTGTTCCTTTTCTGGGGCGGGGTGGGGTCTATGGAAATTGTGAAGCACTGGAAAAAGCCTGAATACTCATTAATGACGGTTATACATTGTGTTATGGTATGTGTATATAGAGAGGTACATCTCTACCTTTGGCAATGGTATATATATACACCTTGTCCAGATTATTACTATAACCCATAGCCTAGAACATTACCTGTCACTGATATTCAACAAATTTGTGCATTGGATGAACACTTTATTTATTTTAATTGCTTTTTTTTAAAAAAAATACATGACAGCAGGATGCATAATAATTCTCATTACACATATAGAACACATTTTTCATCTTTCTATATAAAGTATGTTCACATCAATTCATGTCTTCATACATGTACTTTGGATAAAGATGTCCATCACATTCCACCATCATTGCTAACCCCCTGCCCCCTCCCTGCCCCTCCCACCCCTCTGCCCTATCTGGAGTTCCTCTATTCCTCCCATACTCCCTCTCCCTACCCCACTATGAGTCAGTCTCCTTATATCAGCGAAAACATTTGCCATTTGTTTTTTTGGGATTGGCTAACTTCACTTAGCATTATCTTCTCCAACTGCATTCATATACTTGAAAATGCCATAATTTTATTCTCTTTTATTGCTGAGTAATATTCCATTGTGTATATATGCCACATTATTTAATCCATTCATCTACTGAAGGGCATTTAGGTTGGTTCCACGGTTTAGCTGTTGTGAATTGTGCTGCTATAAACATTGATGTGGCTGTGTCCCTGTAGTATATACTGTTTTTAAGTCCTTTGGATATAGACGGAGGAGGGGGATAGCTGGGTCAAATGGTGGTTCCATTTCAAGTTTTCCAAGGAATCATAGTTTTGATTTGTATTTCTCTAATTGCTAGAGATGCTGAACATTTTTTCATAGTTTTGTTGACTGATTGTATATCCTCTTCTGAGGTGTGTCTGTTCATGTCCTTGGCCCATAACAAAAACAACATGGTATTAGTACCAAAACAGACTGGTAGACCAATGGTACAGAATAGAGGACACAGACACTAACCCACAAAATTAAAATTATCTTATATTAGACAAAAGCACCAAAAACATGCATTGGAGAAAAGATAGCAACTTCAACAAATGGTGCTGGGAAAACTGGAAATCCATATGCAACAAAATGAAATTAAACCCCTATCTCTCACCATGCACAAAACTCAACTCAAAGTGGATCAAGGACCTGGGAATTAAACCAGAGACTCTCTAAAAGAAGAAAAAGTAGGCCCTAATCTTCATCATGTGGGATTAGGCCCCAACTTCCTTAATAAGACTCCTATAGCGGCAAGAATTAAAACTAAAAATCAATAAATGGGATGGACTCAAACTAAAAAGTTTCTTCTCAGCAAAAGAAACAATCTGTGAGGTAAACAAAGAGCCTACATCTTGGGAGCAAATTTTTACCCCTCACACATCAGATAGAGCACTAATCTCTAGGGTATATAAAGAACTCAAAAAGCTAAACACCAAAAAACCAAATAACCCAAACAAATGTATTTTATGTGACTAAATAAAGTAGAATATAACATAAAATCATGCATCTGTCAAATTTGTAACATTTTCAAATTGTTATGACAAACATGCAATTATATGAGATCTGAATGTTGAAGTATGAACAGAGCACTCTATTCATTCATACTGAAGCTGTGGTATTTGGAGTCATCTAAATGTATATTCTTTGTGATCATGCTAATAGTGAGGCAGCAGGATACTACAGTATAGTGGTGGTAATGTTATATCCAGGGAAGGAAGAAAGCTGATAAAGTAATTTTTCATTAAAGAAAGCAAACCCGATTAAACAAGACTCACCTCTACTTCATGAAGTGAGGTTTACAAAGCACTTTCACATACACATTCATTTAATTCTCATATTTTAATAGAAATGAGATGAGTAATATTTAGAAGAAAGAAAGAACCTATAATTATTAATGCAGAATCAAGACGAGAATTTGCTTTAATGACTTTGGATTGTTACAGGTATAGAAAGTATCACTAAATAGCAAGTTCTTCTAGCTGGGCAGACAGTATCTTTTTGGGTGATGAAGAAAACAGGGAGGGAAAAGGTTGGATGGGAAAATTCAAATTTCCATCTAGAACATAATTCTATAGCTTGCTATTTATTAGCATTCTATTGTGTTTACCTGTACTTTTTTTTCACTCACAAAGACAACTTAATTCTTTGGATCATAATATTAAGTCAATATTTTTCTGCTCAAAATAAAGCTTACCCCCTTCCCTGTGGGGTCAAATAATCTTTGAAAAAGTTTTAAATCAAAGATGAACACATGCTGATCCAAATGTAAAGAAATTCTAGGAAGTAAATGTGGTATTTATACTTCTGTACTGTTTGGTCTATTTGGACACATGCCTCTGAGTAGGGTTTTTATTTATAAAGACACAAAGGCAGATTGTATATCATTTTCCTCTTATGGGGAAATGAGGCTTTGTTCAGAGTATTGTATTTCTGGGCATCAAAATTACTTTCTACCTGTATTAAGTCCCTGTGTTTCCATAATGAAAAGAAAGCCTTTATACTCTAATGAATTATAGTGCACAATTTATAATAAAAGGTTATGAATTTCCACTTTGCAACATTCCCTTTCAAGCACCTACGGACTTTAAGTATTTGTTCCAACACTTACAGAGGTAACAATCTCATCCTAATAATGCCCTAATTTTAGATTACAAGGAAGAACATAATGTCAGGTTTGAATGAGAGACAGTTTTCGTCCAATGGAGAAAATTAAAGACAAAACTGAACTTGTTTTATTTCTGCTCATTCTATACCATTAATGTTATATTATTTATGACATGGTATAGAATGAGCAGAAATAAAATAAGTTCAGTTTTGTTTTTAATTTTTCAGGAGAAGTTTTATACATAACTTGCTTCATCTTTTAATCATGGAATCCCTTACTATTGTAAGACAGAAGGGAAAATTGTTGGTGCATTGCAATTGCTCTTGGGTTTTAATTTTCTCCTATGAATTCCAGTTAAATTCTTATTGCTGGTATTTTATTTACTAGTAGTTTTATTAATACAAAAAAATCTGAGCATTAACATTCATTAAGGAAAAGATAAGGAAAATAAATAAGCTATTGTCAGTGATGGTTTCCAGCTTAGGAGAAACAAGTTTATCTTGATAATATATTCAACTTACTGTAATAATCCTATTCATCTATGTTTAGATTTCCAGAAAATTCAATAATCAGGGAATATAGACAGAAATCCAGAAGTAATGAGAACCAAGGTCCTTTAGGAAGTCACATATCATATGTAGTCCATCATGATAAGTAATGCCTTTTAGAATCTTCTATATGCTCTCACTTAAGGTCTCTCAGCTTTCTCTTTTTGTACTCTCCTAAAAAGTCATACTTCCTTAAGTCTACTGATCCTTTCCTCTAAATTCTCTGAACATCAGTCAGAAAAATCTGTTTGAAACACAAAACGGATCACACTACTCTCTGTTTGAAATCTTTGAAGATATTACCAATATACATTTGTGGAAATTACTTTTTCTGTAAAATATGTCTTATCAAAATATTTATCTTCTTACAATTACATACATAGTCAATGCATCCAAATGTCCATTTATATATATGTATACATAGGTGCATATGCATAAATATCTGTTATCTATTTATAGTTATGATAGAAAATCAGCTCTCGACTTGAGGGAATAAATGATACAACATTAATGGTATTGAATGAATAATTAAATCTTCCCCAAACTCATATGTTTAAATCCTAACCCCCAAAATAATGGTATTAGAAAATGAGACCTAGGGAAATAATTACATTATGAAGGTGGAACCCTCAAACAGGATTAGTGCTCTTATAAAATAGATGGAATTTTATTTACCGTTTCCTTCACATAAGGACACAGTGAGGAATAGTGCCCTTGCCAGACACTAAGTCTGCTGGCACCCTGTTCATGGAATTTCTCAGCCCTTCAGAATTGTGAAAAAGGCTGTAAGCCACCCAGTCCATATGATTTTAGTATAACAGCTTGAACGGATAAGGAACAATTACTGTTGACTTTAACCCTTTCAGATGAATTATTCAAAACAACACAAAATATTTTATTGAAACAAGTATATAAGGAGTTTTGGGTATCCTATCCTTTTCTTTCTGGGTCTCAGTGGGTTTTCTAATTTCCTTCTATATTTCATATTTATGTTTTGAGAACAGTAATATCAAATATGAGTGGCTTCAGATATATATCAGATATATACTCCCTACATTTGGGGGGAAGACCAGAAAATTCTCTTTCCTTTAATAGAAATCCACCAGACTCAAAATAACTCAGTGAGAGTAACCACGCTATATAATGGTTTGTAAAAACACAGTAGTTAGTGTTGTTAAAGAAGTTATTGTACCAGGCATTGTGGTGGGCATTTTTAAGTATACCCCCCTCATTATAAGACTGAATCTCCTTAACTTTATAATTTTTACTCTAAATTTGCAAATAAAGATCAGAGATTTAACTTTTAATATAAGTTTTCCTATGATATCACAAAATAAGAGAACTAAGAATTTTCATTGAATTTAGCAAAATGAAAAAAAATCAGACAAGTATGATTTTTCACTATTTAGGGAATAATAGAAGAATCCTTGTATCAGGGGGACCAGGACATGCTGAGTACTAAAAGTTGAACTCTTTAATGGAGCAGAATGCATCTTAATTATCATGGATAAATTATAATGATGAAGATGACAATATGCTCGTTGATATTGTAACTTATTGAACCTTTCTCTGAATCAAATATATTTAATTTTTACAATTGTATGAGAGAGATTCTGATTCAGATTTTTTGGCTGAGAAAACTAGAACTTAAACAGCTTAAAACTTACTCTAGAGAAACCCAAACTTTAACTTCAGATTCTTGTGATTCCAAATTCTGTTCTTTGTCAGTGTACATATAGCCTTAACAACTGTCCAATTTCCCCATTTCCTTTTTTTACAATAATTTTATGCTCAACAAGCAACATCCTGGCTATACATCTGGTTTCCCAGTTACATGCCCCAAATAATGCATATTCAAGCTTTTTTAAGGTGGCCACCCTATTGTACATAATATCTTTTTAGTTTACTGAACACCTATAGAAAGTTGAAGTATTATAATTCAGTCTCTTAAGTCCTTATTACCCTGGGAACAAATAAAAAAAAAAAATCAAGTTTCTGAGATTGCAAAATCAAGGAACAAACTGTACCTATGCAAACCAGCAACTCAGGTCACTTTTTTGAAAATTTGTAGTAGTTTATAAACACAATTGTTTTTTACAAATTCACCAGACACTTAATGAAAAGCTTTCTAATGAAGAGCCCCACTTTACCATCAAGTTTTAGAGGAGACTTACTAGAAGCAAAAACTGAAGTGCCAATGAAGAGTTCTCAAGTAAGAGAAAATGTACTAAAGGAAGGTCTGAGAAAGGAGGAACTTGAAGTTGGTTAGGGAGTCTGAAGGCAAGGAAAGCTGGTTTCACTCCAGCCCAGACTGTGCTCTCAGTTTCTTGTATGCCATGTTCTTCTTCTTTTTCCCTCCTTTCTTTTGAAATTGGATTAAAACGGAGGCTTAGGGCTCAGTGGAGCATGTCCAGTAGACAAGGCTTTGGCTGGAAAACTTGTATTATACTATCTATAGGGGTAGCAGTGAAGGGCTACCTGACATGGACAAGGGTGGGTACCCTTCCAGCTGCTGTTTTGACTTAGAAAAACTTGGCATGGATGCACAGCAGTTCCTAAGGATACCTGAGAATGAGTTTCACAGGGGAAGAATCTGAATTTACAACATAGCTAAGAGACAGTCCATGACCAAGTAGGCATTGAGGAAGTTGTTAGTTTAAATTTTCATTTCCACTGAAAATATTTATAAAGGATTATCTTAAAAAGCAGCTCAATTAGATTGCACTTATTCCTATATTTTGCTTCAAAGAAAAATAAAATACAACAATAAAACAAACCTAAAAGGAAGTTGCACATAGACATATACCTGAAGAACAGATCTGGTTACTGAATTCCAGTCATCATTTTCACTCATGATTTGGATGAATGACAAACTGTTTAGCACATGTATAGTGATGTTAACCATAAGTATTTTTATTTGGTTACTTAAATGATTAGTGTATACTATATTTCAATTTGGTTTGATGACTTCTTTGGGAGGGGGGTACCAGGAATTGAATCCAAGGCTGCTTAACCACCAGCCCTTTTGTTGAGAAACAATGTCTTCTACAGCCACTGATTTGTTCAGTTACTATTTAATAATAGCTTCCAAAGAAAAGTGTCTGCCACTTGGCTTGTCCCACGCTCCATCTCCACTTGTTGTGAATCCAATAAAGCTGCAGTCTCCAAGTTTGCTTACTAACATAAATCTTAGTTCCCATATCTTGCATCTGTCTTTAGAATGAAGCCGTCTCAGAAACACTAGATGTTTCTTAGGGCCTCACTAAGTTGCTTAGGCTAGGCTTGTACTCACAATCCTCCTGCCTTAGCCTCCTGAGCCTCTGGGATTACAAGTGTATGTACCATGCCCAGCTTATGATTTATTTAAAATGATCTGGACCATATTTCCCCACAAGTATTATGAAGTTTTAGGTAAATTAACAGAATGAAAGTGCCGAAACTATGCTATGGCATATTTTAAAGTCAATTAAAATTCCCTTAAATAATAAATGTAACTAGTTCTTTGTTTCAAACAAGTTTTAATGGGCATATGTGCATATTTTCTATTTTTTGCACTTAACATGCATCTATATTTTAAGATTCTCATTTCAATTAACAAATTCTAATTACACATATTTATGGGGTACACTTGATATTTTGATGTATGTTTATATTGTGAAATTATGTAACTAATTAGCAAATTCATTTTTTTCCTTAAGTAACCAATTCATAAGCTAGTTTTCTGATATCAAATTTTGTTGATTTTCATACTTGACCATTATAAATAAAAAAGACCAATCTAAAAATCCAAATGAACTTTTAAATTCCTTGAGAGCCTTCTGGGGTTTTCTGGCATTATTTAGAACTCCAACAAATAAAGACCAATTGGCATGTTTCCTGCTTTACTAGATTGCTTACCCAACAAAAGAAAAATTTTAAAATATTTTATTTAAGCTTCAGGTGACTAAGAACATTATTTTTTATTTGAATGCAGTTGTTCTGTCCTTTCTTATAAAGTAACCTATTACCCACAGGTGCATTCGTCTGAGACTTTTTAAACTAGAAAAACATGACAGATGTCTGTTCAACACAGATAATGACTTGGAGCATCTAACAGCCTCACTGAACATGAGATTCTGGTTCTTACAACTGCTGAGAAATATTGTGCCTGATAAAATTTAGTAAATACAATTCTCTGGGAAGGTGCTACCTTATGAAAGGGAATCCAAGGCAACTGTGAAACCAGTGACTCCAGAACACCAAGGTTAATGCAGGTATCCTCTAATGTTCTAATGGGTGGAGAAGATCAGTTGAAACAAGCATGTCAGCATGTATCTTGCACTGACTAGTCTAATGGACTCCAATAAAAACAATGGTCCTCTTGGGTGATATTTTGAGGAAAGGCTTGCACTGATTTTATGTGAGAGGCCCACTCTTTAAAAAGAATCATGTTGCTTGAATCTATTATGTTTAAAAATTATAGTAAGAGGGAGTGAAACTGAAAAAAAAAATACCTGGCTTCCAAGTTATTTGTTAGCATATAAGCTGAATTGTGGGCATATTTTTTGAGCTATCTTGCTTCTTCTTTTGTATCAGTCTTCCCCTACCCCCAACATCAACTCCCAGGTCACGACTGCTCCATAAAAGAAACTAACAAATAAAAAGACTCACAATCCATCTTTCCTGCTCTCCCTTCCACTCTTTTCTTCTGTTGCTCTTCATCTCTGATTTTATAATCTACAAATGTACATTGCTAATAAATTCATTCTTCTACAGGTACTTGTTTGTTCAGTTAATATTTAATAATAGCTTCCAAAGAAAAGTGTCTGCCCCTTCCCTTGTCTTGCTGTCTGGTCCCCACACTCCATCTCCACTTGCTGTGAATCTAATAATGCTGCAGTCTCAAGTAAATCTTAGGTCCCAAATCTTGCAGCTGTCTTTAGCATGAGAGAGTCAGGTGGAAAAAAAAATCACAAGAAAAGATTTGGATTCACCTAGCTTGGGTCAGAGATGCACTAAACAACCACCTGGAGCTAAGGAGATAGAGATATATGGTGTAGATGGAAGCCATCTCAAAACCACGAGGTGTCAGTAGAGGAATAAGCCTTTTCCACTGGAGGAAGACCTGCTGGGGAAACAAATAACATTATATATTCTATTATATGGGTTAATATGAAATGCAGTATGTTGTTTACTATGGGATTAAAATTTGTGTTTTAGAAGTTGTTTTACTTTTTTTGTTCGTGTATTTCCTTGTCCACTACTCCCTACCCCAGAATATGGCTATGGTGGTAGCAAACCTTGATGGAACAGTTACTACTTACAGTGGAGTTTAACCTAGATATTGTCCATGCATATCCATTCAGCACAAACTGGTATAGCACAGTGAGAATTGACACAGACAGAGAGTAAAATGTTTCTGGGAAGAAGGAAAGGATTCAACAAAGGAACAAAGTGAAAGAATACCTTTTTGAGTCCACTGTGAAAACATGATGAAACTGAAGTGTCAAGGGAATCTTACAGGAAATCAACTACTGGAACATTGTAACAGTTGAGAAATTTAGTTTTTATCTTTTGGTAACAGATAAGTTAAAACTGGTAAAGATCATATTCACATTTGTGCTTTGTAAAACAACTCCAGTGGGAGTAAGGTCAATGAGAGGAGCAAAAACCAGATGTGAAAAATAATTATATATAAGTTTATGATAAATATTCCAGATAAAAGTCCTAGTTACTTCTTGATATGAGAGACATTGGAAAGGAAACATCAATAGAAACGATAGTTAAGTGGGAGCTGAGAGAGATCCAATAGCCAAAGGTAAGGGAGAATGCAAGCCTGAGCTATTGGCATGAACATTGTGCCAGGAGGTTGATAATTAGTAGATACTTACTGGTGACCTGAAACCAAGGTACAGTAGCACCCCCTTATCTACAGAATATGTTCTAAGACCACCATATGGATGTCTGAAAGCAAGTGGATGGTAGCAAACCCTATGGATGTCTGAAAGCAAGTGGATGGTAGCAAACCCTATATATATATATATATATATATATATATATATATATATATATATATATATATATATATATACCATGTTTTCTCCTACCTATACATATCCAAATAAAATTTAATGCATAAATTATGCACAGCAAGAGATTAATAGCAATAATAATATACTATAATAAAAGTTATGAGGATGTGGTGTATCTCCAAAAATGCTTTATTTTAATGTAGATCATAGCAACCTCAGCATATAGTTTTTTTTTCTGTCCTGATTAAGTCAAAAGCTTTCACTTTTCACTTAAATGAAGCCCTTTATAGTTCTCTTTGGCATGGCTGAATTGCCAGCATACTACTTTTGTACTTTGGGACCATTATTAAGTACAATAAAGGTTACTTAAACATAAGTGCGTGGTACTGTGACAGATGATCTGATCACTAAAGTGGCTACTAAATGACTGATGGCAGGTGTCATCTATCGTGTGGATGTGCAAGATGGAGCTGGACAATGTGATATTTCATCATACTACTCAGCACAGCATACAACTTAAAATCTAAGATTTTTTTTTTTTTTTTGAATTTTCCACTTAAAAGTTTGGGCTATGATGCACCCTGATTGACTTTGGGTAATGGAAACTACAGAGGGACACAGAGATGACAGGCAACTGTGATGTGAATTCAAAGCCACCCATTTCTTTTATAATATGTCTTAGAGATGTTTGAAAGTATCCAATGGTTTGTTTCCAGAGGACAGATATTTTTAAAGGACACTATAAGCTAATCTACAGAATTCAGATAGAAAATAAGATATAGGAGAAATTAAATAATATGGCTTAAAAGCAATATATGATGGTACCATATGTTGCTCCTGCTAGTTCATTTTTTGTTTATTTGGTAATGGGAATTTAACCCAGGGACACTTTAACCACTGTGCCATATCCTCAGTCTCTTTTATTTATTGAGGCAGGGTCTCGCTAAGTTGCTTAAGGCCTTGTCAAGTGGTTGAGGCTGGCCCTGGACTTGCAATCCTTCCTCAGCCACCTGAGTTTCTGGGATCTCGGGCATGGGCCACAGTTCCTGGCCTACTAGTTGTTCTTAAGACAAAAAGATATAAGAGCAAGAATACATGTTCAAAGATTTACCAGCAAAATCAAGAGTATAGATCATGACACAAGGTCACTTTGTCTATTTTGTGGACTACAGAGTTTGTCTGATTCAATAATCACCACGACTACACACATATACCACGTGTATAGCCAATTTTCTGCCTAAATGGTATCCAACTTGGCTATTTACAATTCACTGGACTTAGTTAAAACTCTAATAACAATTATTAGACTGATTTGACTTCCTGATGTAACCAGGAACTCTTCCGCAACAGCCCAGAATTAAGATGTCTTTTGTCCCTGACTTGTAACATCGATCAAGATGAAAGTAGGCCAGCTAGAATTTGTTCAGCAAATGATTCTGCCTGCATTTTATAAGGCCAAAAATATCAAATTAATCAGGAAAAAAACTTTCTCTAAATGTTGGAAATTATTTGCTTAAGTGTAATAAAAAAACATTATAGCCTACTAGCCCTAGAATACAATAAAATTATCACTTTTGAGAAACTGTCAGGGGGGAACCTACTATATTATTATTTTAATTCTAACTAAAAGGTGACTATTTTGACCATTTCAGGAGCTTTATAAACTTAAGATTCATTCTCTTTCATTTACTAGTGTGGTAGGTATATACAGGTCTTTCATAATGTGTCAGTCACTGTAGCAGACACTGGTAAAATATAAAATAACAACTATATTAATAAAATAAAATTTTGCCAGCCTGCCAGAAATTATCCAAAGAATTTTTCATTTGTTTACTCATTTAATTTTCTTAAAGTTATGAGATCTGTAAGCTTTCATTATTTCCAATTGAGAGATGAAAATATAGAAGTACACAGAGATTAATTTGCTCCCAAATACACAGCTACAAAGTGTTAAGCTGAGATTGAATCCAGGTGATGTCTATAGGGACCATCTATAAAAATGGACAAAGACAAATTACATAAGAGCAGTACTGATCAATGCTTTGGCAGCACAAAAGAAGCAAAAATCATCTTGATACCAGGCAATGTAGAAAATCATCAGGGAAGATCACATTTGCAATGTATCTGGAGTGATTTTTGTATTTGAGCTGGCTGGTGCAACCATGTATGTAACTGGCATTATGGCATCAGGGTAAGGGCATCTTCCCAGTTCTAAGTTTTAAACCACTAAACACTCTTGCATTCTCCTGACTAGTTCTGTATCTCTTTTGTTTCCTAGTTTTGCATTACATGGTAATTGTCACTCTATATGGCCCCTCCACTAACAGTTTTGCCTTTCTACTTACATATGATTCAATGGGCTGTTGGCAACCTTTTCTTCAAGTCATTTGGACTCTTTGATGCAAGAAGGCACCAACCCTATCACTGGGTAACAACCAAATTGAACTTTTCTTCCTGCTGGTTAATTTGTGAAACAGAAAACCAGACATATAGGACTCAATTTTTCATTGCTATAGCTTCTAATTTTGACAAAAGACACTAAGTTAAAACCCAGATATCCAAGATAAGGACAAGGGCAGAGTCATAAAACTTGTAATTCCTTTAAAGAACAATTTTTTTTTTTAGTGGGTCATTTATTTCAACCAGAAGTGAATCACTAGTATTTTATTGGTCTTTTCCATACTAAAGCTTTGAACATGGTATACTTTGTTACTTTACTTCAGAGACTCTTGTGACATGCTGAGGAGATCCAGGGCCCAAAGTTCTGAGTTCAGAATATTGACTGTGGAGTTAGTGAGGTACAAGAGGATATAAGATAATCAGCATTGTCTTTCCACTAATCACCCCTGGATTTTTACACCAAAGATGCCTTGTTTTCTGTTCAAACCACAGAGTAGCTTAGCTGAAAAAACAGTCTTCAGCACATGGCAATCTCAAATTCATTATCATCAGAACATTCTCATTATCAGCTTTAAAGGAAGGGAAAATACATGCAAGAAAATAAATTCTGAAATAAATACTTGAGCTTGTAAAGTTTTCATCTGTAATTAATTTACCCCCTGACCCCACCACCCTGGAGAAGCTGGGGAGGCTTCCTTCCAAAGACCTGAGATTACCTCCTCCCAAATTTACCAAATCTTTTCCTATTAAAAGAGTTTCATATTAGAATATTGATCACAAAACTTGACAGCTCTGTAAACACAATCTCATATGTATCAAGAACTATATTTTGCTCAAAGCCTTAGCAAAATGGGACCACAAAGCAAAGAGAATAGGTAAACAAAAAGTATAAAAAGGAATTCTACATAAATCTTATTTACCAAAAACAAAACCACAAAACCCATCAACAATGTATCTCCTACCACACAGCCAACAACTTATACTGGCTATGACTCGCAATAGAATCACCTTTCAAAAGATAGTTACAATTCTCATGCTACTCATTCAATAAACATCCACCAATGACCAGCTATAGGCAAAACACTATGCACAGGACAAACAAAGATGAAAAGCACGACTTTTATCTTAAAGTTTCTAATTGAGAAAATAAAGTTTAAAAAAAAAAAAAAAAAGCAACATACCTTAAGGAAAGGTGGTGAAGCCAAGAATTTGTTCCCTAAAGCCAAATCGCTGGGCTCAACTCTATGCTTTGCTACTTATACGCTTGCTAATCCTTCATTTCCTCCTTGGAGAAGTGAGAATTAAAATACTGAGCCCATGTGTCTGTTGTTAAGGTCAAATTAGATAACGTGCACTCGTGCTTCCTGCAGTAACCATCCCACAGTTATCAACAAATAGTACCTAGGGCTGTGGACGGCTTGCTTCAGGGCTCTAGAACACTCTCCTCCACTCACAGTTTTGGAGCCCATGAGACATCCAAGTGCTTCATAGGAGGGACAATCCTTTTTAGTTTGGTGTTAGAAGGAGGCTCAGGAAGGCTTTTTGGCATTTATGATGGACAACAAAGGAAGAAAATGATTCTCATTTACTGAAATTTATTGTAGAAAATTGAATGAAGGAAAAGGTTATGTTAAAATTAAAAGGGTGTCTTATTTTTTCTATTGAGTTTTAGAATTTGACACTACAGATAAGTATGGAATTTTTCTATAACTAATAACATTATTCATGGTCTTTTATTGTTTTTTTTTTTGCTATTGTTTCCACAAAAATTAAAAAAGAAAAAGAAAGGAAGTGGCAATATTGACAGTTTGTACCATAGCAATTAACTTTATTGTAATATTTTTTATTAGTTCTAATCAGTTATACATTGCAGTGGAAAGCTCGATTCATACACAAATGGAGCAGAATTTATCACTTCTCTGGTTATACATCAAGTAGAGTCACACTATTCATGCAATCATACGTGTACCTAGGGTAATAAGTCCATCTTATTCCACCACTTTTCCTACCCTCTTGCCCGCTCCGCTTTGCCCCAACCAAAGTTTCCCCACTCATCCCATGCTACCCGCCATTATGGAACAGCATCTACTTATCAGAGAAAACATTCAGCTCCTGTTTTTCTTTTTTGAGATCGGCTTATTTCGCTTATCATGATCTCGAACTCCATCCATTTACCTGCAAATGCCATAATTTTATTCTCTTTTAAGGCTGAGTAATATTCCATTGTGTATATATATCACAGTTTCTTTATCCATTCATCTATTGAAGGGCATCTAGATTGATTCCACAGTTTAGTGCTACTAGAAAGATTGTTCTGATGATTGTATAAATAAATATAATTTTCTTTCAAGGGTATAAAAGTCTAGCACAAATTATGTAGAGTACTTGACAATGAAAACAAATGACCATGTTACTGTCTTACGTTTTTGCTATATTATACTGCTATTGTTATTTTAGATACACTATCGTTTACTATAAAAGAGTATGCCACAGTGAAAAAAAAAAAAAGAAAGGAAATGAATTTAGGGATTGTATCATATTACACCTACATGTTATTCACTTTTCACCTGAATGCCACAGGTGGTCAATGAAGATTCTTATCTCTGGGAAACCAAAACTCAAACTTCTCCCAGCTCTGTGTGACTCAGATTGTTAAGCACAGGGTCCTACTTAGTATTTTTCCAGCCTTTAGAATCTCAACATCTGTGCACATGATTTATCACTCAGGAGGAGACTTAAGTGAAGTACATGCAGATTCCTGGATCTCTCATCTCAATGTAACTTCTTCCTCTCCCCTCTGGCAAATTCCAGGCACCTCAGCTTCCTCAACCCCTGATCCTCATCTACTATCCTTTTGTAAGACCCTTTGCCTGTTACTGCACTATAATCTGGCGAGTATGTCTTGGCACAATTTCTATGATCTCTGGGCTTGTCTCCCTTGTTTCCTTTTTCCCAGGGAACACAGTGTTTCTCTGACTGCTGTTTAATTTTGGAAAACAGTTGCTCTACATGTTTTCCACTTTTCTGGTGGATTATGGTGGGAGAGTGAATCTGCTTCTCTCTTACTGCATATGGCTGAAGCAGAAATTTCATTGGCAACCTACAGATTAAAAAGCAACACAGGTGATTCTAAGGGAAAGCCAGGTTTGTAAGCAATCAAGATGGGCATGGGAGTTATCTTCTTCCCTACACATGGGAGGATTTTGCATAGAAATGAAGAATTGTGACTTTGCTAACAAGTATCCATTCAGCCCTTTTCTGATAATGTGCTCTTATTTTCACCCAGCTGGTCCTGGTCACCCAACTCACTCCCTGAATGTAGCGTTCCTCTGGTCACAATGGTTTCTTCTCTCAGATTTATGCTTGAACTTCTGGGAAAGAGTCCACCTTGCAGTCTGGAGGAAAGGTCGTGTGCACTATGTTTAAGTAGGGAATATCATTTTGCCATCTTTTGTGCCCTTATTCTAGTTGAGTCTAAAGGTAAATATCCTGGATATTTCAGATCTATTAGCTAATGAATTTTCTTGAGATTTTTATTTTTTCTGTGATACTTGGAGCAAGAACTGTGTCTTCTCTCAACAATCATGAAGTCCTGATGCTTATAGTTGGGCTAAAATATGCACATCCAAAGTAATGTAAAAATAGCAACCATGAGGCTTCTTAAGCCAAAGACCTAGAATTTTTTAAAAAAAGTTATTTGCCCTCCCATACTTAAAGTTCTCTAAATTTAAGAGCATTTACCTCATGTGTTTGTTGTTAAGTAGGTTAGGAGTTTATAACAGGTGCCATTATTTCATTCTTGTTAATTTGCAGTGCTAATAGCTTACTTTTCAAAGGCAGTTACTTGGTTCTAAATGGCAATAGTTTCCAAAATGTGAAAATCATATGCATGCAGAGTCACATATATTGAGCACAGACATGACACATATTGCTCTGGTGGTATGCACAAGTGATTATATGAATGCTTGATGCTAAAGCTTAAAGATTTGTGGGATCTAAATGGCACTAAAGTAATCATAACATACACGTATTGCAATTGGGACAAAAAAAATAGTCAATAAATGAAGTTGTCACTTCCAACTCCACACAGTGGTTTTGCCTCCCAGCATCCATTCAGACATCTTTCAGTCACCACATGCATGACAAATAAATGCATGAATGAAAAGCACTTATTGAACAGCCAATCTATGCCAGGTAATATGTTAACTGCTTGACATACCTTATCTCATTTACAAATGAGCTACATATCTCCACCCATGAATGAAATTCTTCCAGGCTTTGAATAGGGAAAAAAAAATCAAGTCTCTGACTGATATATGCACTAAATATTTTGCAGCCATTTTTCAAAGAGTATGGAAATCTTTATTATTTTCCTTATTTGTAATGTACCTATTTTGACAATTCAATTCACTTTCCCACATTGTTGGGGCAGCAGCACAAAGAACAAAAAGGAACACCTGATCAAATTCAAGGCTTTATCCAAACATTGCCTTTTTTAAAAAAATTGAATAGTCTTAAGCAGTGTTGGCAAGAGAAGGGCTAAATTTTTATATGAAGGAATTTGTATTCAAAATATGTTTGTCCAGAATTTCCAATCAGAATAAGGATGAAGATTTCATAAGTAGAGATTTAATGGAAGCAAAACCAGAAGAAAATATAATTAATAATAACATTTTAAGTACAGGAATTCTAAATAATTTTCTCATTCAAAACATATTTTAATTAATTTTTCTATTTAGCAAATATTTATCAAATATCTAGGATACATGCACTCAGGCCCTCTTCTAGATTCTGGTAATACAGCAGTATTAAATGGACAAAATCCCTATCTTCATGGAGCTTACAATTTTATTTTTAGGGAAAAAGAAAAGAGGCAAGCAAACAAATAGACATAATACATAATCAAGGACGTAGACAACATATGACATGGGATCCAGAATTGAGAAATGGAATGGTATGTGGAAGGGAGAGTGAGGTAAAAATGTGGGGTTTTATTTGCTCCAGGAGAGAATCCATAGTATGAACTTTGTACCTGGAACTCTGTCTGGATTGCTTTTCCCCAGAATATCTGCAAGACTAGCCTTCTGATGTGCTGTACTTGAATGTTATCTTTTCAATGAGGCCTTCTTTGTTCACCTAATTTAAGTTTATCTTCCTCAACAAACCCCCTAGCACTCCCTATCTTGCCTGCATATTTTTCTTTATGTTATTATTTCTCTTGTATATTATCTCACTCAGCCCCACAACATTGGATGTTGTCTCCATAGGGCAAGGGGTACTTTCTGTTGTGTTTACTGCTAAGTCCTCAGCACATGGAACAGTGCCAGGCACAAGCCTGGTATTCAATATCCTCTTCTAAATGAATGAATAACTAAATATGCAAGCTGTGAGAGGAAGGGATACATTGTGAGGCAGAGAAAAGATGCTGGTTGAGACCACTATAATGAACAGACATTGCCAGATTCTGTTCCAAGTAACTTTGTGTACAAATAATATCTATTACAAAAAACTATTTTATGGTTATTATTGTTTTCTATAAGGAAAAAGAGAGCTTCTGTAGACATGTAAGAGATGCCTACTATTTATTCATTCAGTATACTCAGTGGCACATACAAAAACAAGAGTCAAGAGGTTCCTAAACTATGAGAAGCTACATTTAATTTCTCTGAGGTCTTGAGATTATAGGTGAGAGTAATTGGCAGTAATGGCCTCTGAAAACTGACTCTACTTCTCAAATGGATGGTGTACTGGTTGCCTATTGATGCTGTGAAAAATTACCAAAGGAATAGATATTTCGATGAGTAAAACAATACATTTATAATCCTAACTGTGGAAGTGGAAAATGGGTTACAGGGCTATATTCCTCTTCGAGGTCTAGGGGGGAAATCTATTTCCTTGCCTTTTCCAGCTTCAAGAGGCTTCTTGCATTTCATGGGCACATGACCCTGTGTCACTCACAACTCTGTTTTCATCTGTGTATGTCCTTCTTTCACTCTTCTGCCTCTCTCTTTCCCCTTTTAGTACTTTGTGCTGACACAGATAATTCAGGATAATCTTCCCATCTCAAGATCCTTACTTTAATGACATCTGCACAGTCTGTTTTGTCATATGAGGTAACACATTTAAAAGTTCTAGGGATTAGAAAGTGTCTATCTGGTGAGGTCATTATTTTATCACAAATGATTTTGACTACCATATCCCCATCCCACAACCACTACTCTCTCTCCCTCTGTTTTAGACAGACATGCACACATATACATTCCATATAAATGAAACATCTGCATCTACTACTTCTTGCTCAGCATCTGCATTTCAGTTTAGATATATCATCATACAAGATTGTGCAAATTAAAGTCCATGTTATGTCCTTTCAACTTTTCTCTTGGTGCTATAGACTACATTCAGGATACATGCCACATTGTATGCCAGCTGCCTGAACACTTGTTTGTATTTTCCAGAGACTATAAGCTCTATGAGAGGATTAAAAGTCCTCTTTTCAACCAGAACAGTTTTAGTGTCAGCCGTTCTTGATCAGGGTGGATGGCGTACCTGAAAGGACCACTTTCCACTATGTCCTCTACATAACACTAAAACACCTGAAGTGTGAAAGATATTGCTGCAGGGATTACAGTGGACTTGGAGGGCTCTCAAGAACACTAAATAGACAAAACTTCAGTAGGATGTGGGACAGAAATGCCAACACCTGGGATCATAGGATTTGAGTATTATTCATTCATGTGTTGGTACTTTTGCTACTTAATAATTTATCCTATTTTCATCAAAATTTCCATGTCTAGAACTTGCAATTTGGTAAAAAAAATGTGTACCTCTGGATCCTGGTTGAATTTTGAAAATTGCTTCTGCTTCTATTTCAACTGTAGCTGCTACTGTATCTGCCATAGTTGAGGATTTGCAAGGCACTGATCTAAAGTGCTTTCCATGCACTATCTCACTGAATCCATCAATGGATTCTTCTACAAAGAATTATCTTCATTTTAAGTATCTCAGAATTAGGGTAATTTTGACCTAAGTGTTGGATATTTCTGTGATTGAAAATACATTAATCTCCAAATAGTAAATTCATAATAAAAGGTTACACATGAAGAAGTGGCTAAATTTGAAGAAAATTTTTTCAGGAAAGATGGACAAGTATGTATGGACAAGTATGTATCAAGAGCTTACTGTGCTGAGTCTGTAGGTCTGAGTCAATTCACTGTTTCTATGTATAAGTATCTCAATATTTTTCCTTGAAGTTCTTTTCCTAGCTCCAACTACTCCCACTTTTTTTTTGACAGACATTTCACATTTTTTTCATAGTTTACTAATGAATGTTAAGGAAAAGAACAGTGCTTGGAATATTGCCTTTTGTCTATGTCCTATTTCTTACATGCATGCCCAGCATTGTGGACTGGAGAAATGGTATGCCAACCTTCTGGAGGCCAGCATATGCAATTACAAACTTGCTGAAACTATTATCTTTGGTTGCAACTAATAGAATTAACCCCTGGGTGCTTGACATTTTTAAAATTGTGTAGTCCAAAGGCTCCAGTTCAATACATTCAGCTTCCCCTTCAAAATACTCTGGTTTTAGTTTTAAAGACATCTTGAGGACTTCGTGGTTCTTTTTAAAATACATATACAGAGATCTATCTATCTATATATTTATCTATCAATACGCATACCTACCAGAAGCTGTAGGACTACTGGAGCTTATTAGTGAATGAGAAAACCACAATCAAGCATCCAATAATACCCTGCCTAAGTCTTTGCTTCATTTTCCTTGTATTTGAAATTTTCAATTCTACGAAGACCTGGTAGATCACTCACCTTAAAATGCATTTATATCTGGTATTTTTTATCTTATATGTCAGGACCTGATAGTGTGAGGCAGATAGCTGAACTCTAGAGGAGTGGAAAATTGGAAAGTTAGATATAACAGGGAAAAAAAATCAAAGGAAAAAAAATTCTTATATTTTTATTGAGGTTTAAAATGATGGGACCAATTTTCTGGGTTATATAGAGACTAGGAGACAGTAAGATGAGTAACTCATCTACCACCAAGTGAAGAGGGAGAGGTTGTCACAACTGCGGAAGGACCACTGCATTTGAAATTTTAGTAAATACACTCTATGGAAAGACATGGGCCATCAGTCCAGATCTAGAAATACCACAAATTGCAAAGTGCTCTGCCACACTGGTTTTTTGATGACAGAATGGTTATTAGAACGGTTGTTTCATTGTGTGTATAATTAGCAAGAAAATAATTTTAATAATTTGTTTAGCATAGTGTCTGCATATATATTCATGTTATATATATTTATATGTATATATACATATATATGTATATGGAATCTAATATGTATCTTGTCTATTGTGTTTTTATCTTGTTTAGCTACTAATAATAAATTCTTGTAACTTTTTTGGAGAAATAAATTTCTGAGGAAGACATAATAGTAGAAATAGGTGGTTACTAAAAGCTCTGTTTAAAGATTTTATTAATTGTTTTTTAATCTACCAAGTTCAGGGAAATTACATCCAAGAGAAATTTGAGAAAGCTTTCTTACAAAAGGTTCAGATCTCTTAAAGGGTTGCAAATAAATAAATAAATAAATAAAATGCTTTGTAAGGTAACAACGTAGATGCACTAAGATTTTTGTAGGAACTTAACAATGAAAAAAAAAATGCATGCACTATGTTTCTGTTAAGCTATTCCAAAAACTGCTCTTAGAGGATTTGGCTTAGCGCTGGTGACAGCTGCTTGGTGTGAGCTGCGACATTTCTAAAATGAGAATCCACTCAGAATTATAAGCATTCATTCCTGCCTTAATTATAAAGGTATAATAAAAAATGTTCCCTTCTTGAAGATTGAGAGGTAAACCACAGACTCAACACACAAGGGATCAGAACAATGCTACTGAAAGCAAATTACTTGCTTTAAGTTTATTGAATAACCCTTGTTCATGAGGACATGCTTTTCCTTCCTGATCTCAATTCACTGTGGCCTTTCTCTTCCTAAATCAATCTCCTTCTCTCTTTCTATGTGTCTCTCTCTCTCTAATATATATATATATTTGTGTGTGACAGACATGCATGCACATACCCATTTCAAATAGATATATGCATTTCTTCCAACCAATTTTTGGTTAGCTTCTGTATTTCAGTTGAGAAATAATTATGATTTAGATATGAGGTGTCCCTCAAAAGCTCCTTTGTTATTGCAGGAATGTTCATATGTGAAATGATTGGATTTTGAGAGCTCTAACCTAATATGTTCATCCTACTTTGAATAGACCCACTTGGGTGGTAACTGTAGATAGATGGGGCATAGTGGGCATGGTTGGAAGAGGTAGGTTACTCAGGGACATGCCCTGGAAGGGTACACTTTCTTGTGGCTCTTTCCACTCTTCTTTATGTGCTTTATGATCCCACTATGAGCTGAATAGCTTTCTTCCACTGGACCCTTTGGCCATGATGTTCCTTTTCATCTTGGGCCAACAGTAATTGTCCATGTATGGACTGAGTCCCAATAATCCCACCCTCCTCTAAAGTTGATCTGGTCAGGTATTTCAATCACAGCAATGCAAAGCTGACCAAAACAGACATAATCTTATAAAAGAAGATAATTCTGATTCAAAGTTAAGTTGTAGCACTGTACATCATCTTCAAGATACATGTCACATTATATGGTGATTATTTGAGCACTTGTTTGTGTTTTCCAGAAGACTTAAAGTTCTGTGAAAGAAGAGTCTTATTTATTATGTGTCTATTCCAGGTCTGCTCTGTAGAAGTTACTCAGTAAATGTTTATTAATGTTTCAATGGAAGAACTTTAAGGAATGATTTGTGGTCTCTGTTGAAGCTTATTTAAAGGATGAATGCATTTAATGATGCAATGGTACAGTCAAAAGAGATAAGGCGAGAGTAAGTTGGCCAATAACCTAAAAAGAAAAATATGTTACACAGGCAAATGAAAACAGTGTCCTTTCAAACTGCCCTTAGGAGAGAGGACACTCTTGCCAAGTGCTCCAGTCTTTCTTCTGCTAGCAGGTGGATGTTCATCATTGAAATGGGTACATCAGGCTATTTAAGCTTGATTTTATTGGACATTGGAATCAGATAAGAGACTTCTGGATTTGAGTCTAGATATCCAAAGCAAACTTCTTGTTTCAAATCTCCTATGTGGTATTCTGATGAGAAGATTGTTTCATCCATGAGAGCTTCCAACTCTCACTCTCTGTGTACTTAAGAATGCAATTCCTGGGGTTACAAAAAAAGTCTGAATTCATGAATTTATGGGTTGAATTCATGAAAATAATGCTTTATGGTGGCTATGCTTTACTGTGGCTAATTGGCTATTCTGATAAATTGTTCATCTGTCTTGTCATCTCATTTGAACTTACAGATTAACAGCTCACCAATGCAGGTGCCCTATATATAGTAGCCTTTGAAATGAAAAAACAAATAGAGTCCATGAAGCTTATTTTTGAAACATGAAACAATATTTCCTGGCATTGTTCATAATCTAAAACATTTTATCAAGCATAGAATGTTTCCAATTCTTAATTACGCCACATAAGAAATATATGCATTATATAGTATTTCTCAAATTAAGGTTCTTTATAAAGAAAATAATTATGCAATTTGAGTTATTTAAATTTCATCAGTTGAAACTATTCTTAGCCAGATATGCATTATTAATGCTCAAGGACCTTCTATAACTATCTGAGAAAAATAAAGTTAGAAATTAAATATGAATAAGTCTGAAAAATCCAATAAAATTATAATTAATAAAGTACAATTTATTATTGAGAGGCATATTGTTATTACAGGAATTTTGTTATTATCCACATATATAGTAATATACTAAATACTTGAAAAACTGTTTAGAATGAAAAAGCCATGATGTATGATAGTGCTGAGAAACAGTCTCAAAGACAGGTCAGTCAAGTTGTTTTCCTGGACCACCTGTGGTGAGTCATTGCATCTAAGTTGGAGTGAGTTTTCCCTGTTCTGCAGGATAAGAATGCTTCCAAGTCCTGTTCACTCTCACTAACACTTAGATGTTTGGTCTGTGTATTGCCTGCATTATCTCCAATAACTCTAGACTACATTGGATGAAGCACCCATTCTGGTCTTGGTGTAAATTCTGGTCCCAATGGTGAGCGTCAAGGAGTCAGTATGCCTGTTTACGAAAGGATATGGCCATCCCAGAGTCATGACGAACACTTGGAGGTAGGAATGATACATTCTCTTCCCTCTTACATCTCCCTTCAAAAATAATTAAAGAAAAATAAAGACAAAAATATTCTGTGTTGGTGTCCTGCCAAAGATATTTTCATGTCTTCCCAAAGTATTCAGAATAAAACTAACTCAAATATTGTGTTACAGTCTTCACACACAACCTTCAAACCTGCCATGTAAGCTCATCTCCTGCTAGATGCTCAGTCAGGCACCTTCCACATTCCAAGGGGTGTGCTTTGTTAGGCTTTTGTGTCCATTCTCACACAATCCCTTCCATGGAGGATATTGTTACCAGAAAAGTGTTCTTCCTGAAGAACTGACATCACTGTGAATGCAAGCTCAATATGTCACTCCCACATAAAACTTCTCTGACAAATCATGATTGCCCTCAATTAATTATGCCCCTTATTTCTATGGCACTAGGGCACTTTGTCTATACATCTATAGTGACAGTTTTCACACTGACCTTAGTTGTTTGGAGAAGACACATATGTTCTCCATTAGAAAGTTATATCTTTGAGGGTAAAATCAAGTTTTTTACCAAAATTTCAGTATTTGTATTCCCATCATCAAATGGACTACGCTCAATGGAAGTTTAATGGTCTGAATTTAATACAATGTCTAATATTTATGTAATAGGCTTCAAATACATATAGTCTTAATTCTTACAACGAACCAATAAGGTGGATCTATTTGTTATTTATTTGTTATTTGTTATTATCTATTTGTTATTTCTAGATTGCAGATAAGGAAATTAAAGCTCAAGCATATTTAGGTTCTTCTCCAGCACAGCATTCACCCACAAATACTTTCAGATTAATAGTTTCATACGAACACTGGCCCTCAGATCGATCTCGATCTCTCTCTCTCTCTCTCTCTCTCTCTCTCTCTCTCTCTCTCTCTCTCTCTCTCCTCTTTCTTTAACAAAAAACAGACCCATGCAGTCTTCATTCTAAACTTTGTGTCAGTTGCCTGTGCCCCATAGTGCTATTCAATTGTTTGAAATCTAAGAATCACATTTTCAATCTTCCCTCACAACTTCCCACAGGCATGACTTACAACATGGTCCTGACCTCATGTTGGTCACCTCTCCAGTGAAATTAGCACTGAAACATTTTGTTTCAAGCCTTCTACACTTTCATTTGATTGAGACAGCATTTCCCCTGCCTTAGGAACCCATTAAAAATTAGGAGATGTAAAAATTCAAATGTAATTGTGGGCAGAAGGGGATACACCTAAAGAATGTATGTTTCTTATTTCAACATGAAGGATGCCTTCTGCTATCCTGTGGTCAGGTGTTTCTACTGTGCCATGTATTTAGATAAAATCATAGGCAGCCTTTTTAAAAAGTGGTTTCTTTAAGTACACATACAGGTAGAAATAGACTAGATTACTTGGGGAATAATTAGCTTATTGAAATGGAATTTTTTTTTTTTTTTTTTTAAAGTGATTGGAATTGGAACTGGCTGAAGTTCCACAAGATTTTTCACCCTGAAGCCCTGTCATTCCTAGTACTCTTAGGGAAATCAGAATTCATGCCTTCTAATTTCCAAAGGTCACACAGTATTAATGCTTCAGGAACCTCTGAATTCATAGATTTATGTTCAAATCTCTAATTCACCATTAACCTTCATAAACTTTTCTGAATCTCATTATCTCCCTTTGTTAAATGGAAATAAAAGAAGTAACTACCCTGGAGGTATTATGATAATATCACATGTTGTTTTTTTGGAGTACATCTGATGATGAACATAAAGAACATAGTGCCTGACAAGCATTAAGTGTCCAAAAAATATTGTTATGATTACTACAGTGGGAATAGAAGAATAGGAGCAAGAAAATGGATTCAGAATTCTCAGGCACACTACTGGGCATTTTATCTCATTCTTAACAAAAATTTCATGAAATAAGTTTCAGTAGCAACCCCACTTTATAGATGAGGACAATGTGACCCAAATAGTGGGTGATGTGATCTAAAGGTCTCATTCATGCACTGTATCTGTCACAAGTGACACTGCCAATAATTTATGACTGTACAACCAACCACATACTCATTGCTTTTTCATTCCTCTTTGTAAAAGAGAAATCTGTTTTAGACCTCCTAGTTTCCACCAGGTGTTTTGAAGGTTATATGAGAAACTATGCAAATGGAGATATTTTTCCCTTTTACTGCCCTCTGGACAGATCCTGAAGTCCTAGAAGCTATGAAACCTACTTGTAAATCATCGTCAGCTCTTGGCTTTCCATCACTTTATCTCTGCCTTGCTCTCTGAGCTTTAACAGGCTGAAACTGATTGGCACAGCTTTGTCTATCTGCCTGACACTTCAGGGCATAAACCATGGGGTGAAATCAAGCCGCAGATGCTAGCAGCTCCCACAGTGTTGTGATAAAACTGAAATTACAACTCAAGAGAAGACAGTGTATACATTATATTAAAATGTCTGGGCCATCACATATAGTAAAAGGAAGCTTGATACTATAGCTTACAATTTTAGTGAACTTGGAGCTTGAAATTCCTCATATGAATGAAACTCACATTCAAAATATATAACAAAATCACAATGAATGCTTCCTTCCATCAAAACTTTCTACATATTAAATATAGATAATGGATCTCAGTTAGGCACCAGAGGTGTTTTGATTTTAGAATGCTACAAGCATTCATATTCATTATAGAAATGAAATTTGATAACCAGAGAAGCAACAGGGATCAATCTTTGCTGATAACAGGAAATCATTTTAATGTTTAGGAAATAGTTTGCTCTCCATTTTTACAAGTCAAAGTTGACACTGAAAGTTATGTTCCCTTTAGACTGTACATTTTCTTCTATAACTGTGCTCTTTTCATAGCTTGATTCTCTTGTTTTTATTCTAGCAATTATAATATAATTGATTCTACTCAAATGCATATCATGGATATTATTATTGATAGCTGGAGGGATTCCAATCCAAGAACTTTCCAATGGGAAAGAGAAGTCAAGTGCAGCAAAATAATTTTTATTACCTTGTTTCTAAGTTGGAAACAATATATACTCCATTTTCAATTTTTCTGAATCCATGCTCCATTGGGTTATATCAGGTTTCACCTTTAACATCAGCCAAATAGATTTGAAGGGAGACAAATTGAGATTCAAAGGATAATATAGTTTTTGGGGGATATAATAAAACCCACAAACATGAATTGAATAGTAGCTTGAAGCAAATGTTAAAATTTTTTTAATACATGGAATTGGTGTCTGCTAGAACCACTTATTTAAATTTCCTCCCATATTTTATTGGAAACTGATACTTTAAAGGATTTATAGCATGGCCAAAAAATCTCTTAGAACTGGCCTACTATTTGCAAAAGCACTTGGTTTTAACTCACTTGCTTTTATACCATAAAATGGATATGAAGTATTCTCCCTTAAATAATCACTTAGAGAAACATGCAGAATTCTAAATTTGCAATACCTTAGCATTTTTTTTAACCTCTTTTCCTTACTAAAGGAAAGATGTGTTTTCTAAAAGTGCCTGCTGAATGGGTTTTTATGGTTAGAACTCTTTGGAAAGTTAAACTAAAAAAATAAAGGAAGAGTCAAATAACTCCTAAAATAAAACTTCAAAATAAACTAGGTATTTTCTTCTTTGAATGTATTTTCATAAGCATGGCATCACAAGTCTATGATAACAATTAGCCTTCATATTCATATTTACTATCCCTACTAATCTCCACTGACTCTGTGACCTTGGACGAAGATCAGACATTTGGTGCCTCAGTGTGGATTGGGAAAATAAAAGATCCCTTTTCTGTAAACCACAGAAGGCATTTCTGGGAAGACTGGGGAGGAGAGCACTGTCTGTTTTATCAGTGGTTCCTGGGATGTCCATATGCCTCTTTGTGACTGCACTCAGGTGAGTGTTCTTTCTGTGGCTATGTAGCCATGTGTATCTTCCAAGATAAGAAAGGTTCCTAGAGAACTCAGTAACTCTTTGTTGGAGCATGTGTCCCATCACTTAGTGTTAATTATTCTACCTTGTGAATTTTAAAGGATGTTTTTAAGTATCTGTTGTGTATGTCTAAGCAACATGTGTGTGAAAACTATTTACAAATTCTACCTTCTTGTAGTAGAATACTTGTTACTATGGTCATTCTAAGGCAAAAGGAAAAGGCAGATCATTTCCTTTGCTTCCCCTCTCAATTCTGTTCTCTTCATCTTTCTTCACTCTCTTTATTTGTTCTCCTTCTAGTTTCAGCTTCTGTTTACCTGCACCTCAAGTATAACTGACTGCTAACATCTTAAAGATATTTTTTTTCTAGACAAAACAATGTAGGTCAGAAAATAAATCAGATATTAGCTCATGAGGAGAGAAGGATTTCTGGAGGAAAATGGATGCTTTCCAATTCACTTATTCAATAAATATCATTTTTCTTTTTCCCCCTCTGGAGTAAAAAACTATAGACGTGTATCAAATACACACACATACACACACACACACACACACACACACACACAGAGAGAGAGACAGAGAGAGAGAAAGAGAGAGAGAGAGAGAGAGAGAGAAATGTGCAATATTTACCCAAGAAAGGAAAAAAAAAAAACCTAATGGATTGTTCAATCCAAGTTAATGTAGCCAGTCAAGTGGAGAGTTATGTGTCATTGTGGTCTCCCAGATACTTTCATGGAAACAAAGCATTATAGACTTTGGGACTGAATTAATATATGATGAAATTTATTGTTGGATTTTTATCAGATTGAGATACAGACTCAATTCTTTAAGCCTCCACTTTATAGGCCAACAGAAACCAATGGAGCTGGAGGTAGACTGCAAGCATGGGATATCTGGTAGTTTGGGGGACCTTTGTGAAATCTGCAGCAGTTCTTACCACCAACAAGCACATCTGCTAATTTAAAGTTATATACCTTCTTTGCTGCCTGTGATAGGTCCTGGATTGCCAAAAAAAAAAAAAAAAAAAAGGCTGATTAGTTTATCAGGTGGGAATATTGTATAAAAAAATTTAATATGAGCAATGCTTGGTGGATTAACCAATTCTATTGTTGCTCCAACATTTCCTTATTGAGTATCTTAGATTTTTTAGGTAAAAGGGATGACTCAGGCCAGTGAATCTCAAAGTGTGAACTCTAGACCAGAAGCATCCACATCCCTGGGAAATTTGTTAGAAATGAATATTTTCAGGTCCTATTCCAAACATACTGAATTAGAAATGCCAGTGGTGGGGTCAACAACCTGTACTTTTAAGTCCAATAGATGATTCTGATGTACATTGAAGTTTGAGAACTACAGGTATAGACATTTTTTTCTTTGGGGTGGGAACTGAAACCAGGCTACGTTCCAGTCCTTTGTATTTTTAATTTTGAGAAGGTCTTGCTAAATTACTCAGGTCCTTACTAAATTTCTGAGGCTGGCCTTGATCTTGTGAACTTCCAGTCTCCTGAGTCACTGGGATTAGAGGCATGCATCACTGTGCCTGACTAACCTAGGCAGTTTTGTAAAGCCTAGTGAAGTTTTCAAATTCATATTAGGGACCAATTCCTGCTGGCAGTTCACTGAAAGTCATGCAACATGAGGCCTATTCAAGTTTTTCTGACAGCAATATCAGCAGGGTCAATACTTGTGTCTTAATCTCCAGAATCACTGGTGAGTTAGTGTGCACAGAAATGCAGCTTTTATGCAGGGGTTGGAAGAAGAGACTATGATGAATGAGGCAAAGCTAGTTCACTGCCTGTTTTTTTCTTCTTCTTCTTCTTTTTTTTTTTTTAAATATTTTTAGTTGTAGAGGATCCAGTGCCTCACAAATGCTAGGCGAGTGCTCTACTACTGAGCCACAACCTCAGCCCCTCATTGCCTGTTTTTGCAAATCAAGTTTTGTTGAAACACAGTCATGTTACATTTTTTAATCCACTTACTGCCCATAGTTGTTTTTGAACCACAATGGCAGAGATAAGTGGTCGCAAAGATCCTATAGCAGGTGATGAGAGTTATATGTTGCAAGGAGATGCATTGTTTTCCACCCTTAGATTTAGAGCTAGCCTGTGTCTGTGGTGTGTGCATGCGTGTGTGTGTGTGTATCCCTATGAGGAGTTATACAGAATAACAGGGTACCCTCAACCAAAACTGGTATCATCTTGGGACTGAGCTTATGTGAAAATATGCTATTTTGAAAGACTGCAGGAAGAGCGCTTGAAAATGGGGTCAGTATAGTAAAATATGGCTGGGAAATAAAGGAGAAGAAACAGATTTGGAGTAAAATTGGAAAGCTCACATGTAGCAACATCCCTCTCACATTAATGACAGACATTGTTAACTGAGCTTTAGTTTCCTGTTCTCAGAGATCTACCAGGAGCTCACCATCCTTGCAGCATAGCTTTGTAGGTAGCCATTACTCATTGTTTGGGGTTGGTATGCTAAAGAAAAATTATTGGCCATCTTGTTCTATATTAAAGAGCAAGATCAGCAAAGTATGTCATAAAGTACTCTCTAGAACCTGTATAGGGAAGTTCTAGGGAATCAGGAGGGAAATCTGGAAGGAGAAATCTCTTACTGGGGAGTAGTAATGGGAAATGAGAGGTAGGTGGGAAGTGACAGAAAATTCTAGGCACTTTTATATATGTTGTTTCATATAATCCTTTCTGTTCTTCCACATGTTAGATACCACTGTCTTTTGTTTATTTTTTACAGAAAGATATGGTACCATAGTTCTTAAGTAACATGCTGGGGGCAAGCCAGTTAACAAGAGATATGGACCCACACTAAAGCACATATTTTCTGCTACTTCTTATCCTGCTGCACTCTTTTGCCTGAGGCTACAGTGTTCTTGAATTTTGCTTTTTCTAAAAACCGGACAGTGTGGTTTATCTAAATGAAGAAAGAGGGGAGAAAGGGAAGGGAAGAGAGATGAAGAGAGGGAGAAAGAAGGAAGAGTCTCTGAGTCACACAGTTAAAGGCAAAGAGGTTGGCTAGGGACATAATGCATAAAAATATGGCCATTTCATCTAAAAGAAGAAAGTAACCAATAAAAAAAAAACTTTAACATAGAACTTTCAGAAAGAAAGCAAAATGGAAAAGGCCCCAAATAACTCTACCCCTCTACCCACAGTACAAGAAAACTGCTTTACCCAGGAGGCAAATATTCATGTACAAATTCTTCATTTTCTGGAGAGCATACTAATGAAGGGTGGCTGATGAACAACAAGAGGGATGAACAAGCAAAAGAAGAAAACTTAAACAACTCTTTTCCAAAACTTTGGAGAGACAAGAACAGGGCTAGATTTATGGGAAAGTGAAGTAGGTGATTGCTTTGAGAAATGTCAGGAAGTCCCAGCTATGCTGAAATAATACTCATCCCAGCTACCAGAATTCCCAAACAGCACCTTTTGAAAATTATTCCTTGGGTTTAAGTGTAACCTTATTCTGAATTTCTTTTTAAAGGTTAATATATTTTGAAATAATGTCACATTTAATCAGAAGTAGCCAGTGTGTAGGTATCAAAGGATAGTTTTAAGTTTTTTAATGCTACACACAATGCAAGATGTTTGAAACATCCTTATGTGGCTTTACACTTGTAATAAATTCTGTCTTATAAATACCAGTATTAATCAAATGTGTTTCCAAGAATATTCATTCTATATAATTCTTCCTGATTAACAGATAAAATGGTAAAATATAAATTTGGGAAACATGGCCTATTTTATCTTCTTCATGGTATATCACAATTAGTTCTAATCATAATGGCTCTGAGAAGTCATAAAGTAATGTCATTTAGCCAATAATTCCTCCCAATGTAATTGTCTGAGGGAGACTTCACCCCATACTTATTAGTATTCCTTAGGTGACTGGGACACAATTTTGGAGATAGGACTATAATAAAATAAACTTAACAATAGCTCTTTGCTGTCACAGACGTTTTTCAGGATTACGTGTGAAGCCTTGTTGGCTAAAGACACTTGTAGGACTTTATAGTCCACAAGAATTATCCAGAATCTTTAAGAAACACAGTTAACATTATTCTGAATCAATTATTATAGGGAGTGATTAGTAATCTGCAATTCTTTTACTCTATAAAAGGCATTTCCAAGACTGTACTCTGAAATATAAAGGGAAAAACAGCCTGACCCTTCAGGAAGCCCTAGGTTTGACCGCTAGAGACTTGCCTATGTGGATTTGAGAAAACCAGACAAACAGAGAGTTACTGTTGGAGACGTTCAATCCTTTAGGACTTGTCCTTACCTATTTTCTTCTATACCCCATTTTTCTGGCCCAAAAACTTTTTTCTCCATCTGATTCCGAAGCCGTATTGTATTATTCTGGACCCAATTTTATGTCTTTGCTCTTTTGACCTTACCATATCATTGCACTTTTGACAGAAGTGCACCTGATGCTCCTCTCAACTGGCTCACCTATTCAGGCCTTCCTTCCAAGTGGTCTATAGGTATAGCATGTGGGGCCCAGACAATAGCAGGTTCTTTTATAGAGAGAGAAGTGATAAAAATCAGTGCAGCTGAGATGCTGGATCACAGTAGAAGAGCAAGGAGAGGGGTTGTAATCCTGGAGTTCATCTTTCCTTCATGCAGTTATTCATATTCTTCCTGGCCTCTGTGGTCATGTTGACCTCCTCTAATAGGGGGATTGGAGAAATCTGAAGGAAGGGAGGCTCCTATACAAACAGCTATTTCTTTGAGTGATAAAAGACTTATATAGAGAGAAATTCCTATAAAGGCTCTTATTTTATGGCAGCATGAAGAAAAATAAATAGGTCTATTATTTCAGTGTCTATATATGTTAATATAATTATAAATGAGAGATTTACTGAATTCTGCAGTTACTTATTGAAGGCTTTCCATGGGCCACATATAGCTATGGTCCTGGGGACTTAGCAGTGAAGAAAAGAGCAAATATTCCTTTTATCATGAAGTTTATGTTCTAGATGCTAGACAGTTGAAACAGATAAAGAGAACAATAAATAAGAGAAATATATATTAGATTATATAAAGTTCTATGAAGAAGAATAAACAATGAACAGTAAATAGGGAGTGTTGGAAGGAGCAAAAAAGTGTAAAGTTGGGACTTTATATAGAAAGATTTATACAGAAAGATTTAAATGAGTCAAAAATTGAAATGATGAGTAATACATATATGTATGTATGTACTATATGTATATATAGTAAGGATTTTAGGGTAGACAGGAAATGGTAAGGTGCAAAGTTCTTGAGGTACAGTACAAGCAGGTCTGGCAAGTCAGACAAGTAGAAAAGGGATCAGGGTACTGGAGGGATAGGTACCAGGAAGTATAGAAGCAGATGGGTCAGAGAAATGCCTAGGAACCAAATCCTCAAGATGGTAGAGGCCACTGTGATTCACTCTACCTTTAACTTGGAATTAGATCTGAAGTCATTGGAGGATGGGTGCAGATGACTGACTTGATCTCATTTATGTTTAAGGGATTCCTTTGGCTGTTGTGTCAAGACCACATTGAAGGGAGGCAGTGGTAAGGAGACCAATTAGGAGACTACAGCAATCTTATAGGAAATAGATGAGGGTGATGAAGATCAGATGGATGCAGTGAAGGCAGTGTGAAGTTGCAGGCATATTTTAAAGACATCAGAACTTTCTGCTGGACAGAAGATCAAGAGAGCATTCACCGATGAATCCAAAGCTTTAGTCTTTACTACCAGAATTACCAACAACTCAGAAGGGAAAGTTTATGGAAAGAGCACATTGAGGGATTGAAGATAAATTTTTGACGTTTTAAGTTTGCAATGCTTATTTCAGATATCAAATTCAGATTAGAAGTCCAGGGTGGGCATACATATTTTAAAGTTGAAAAGAAAAGGAAGAAGTAATTTAGTTTTTTTTGTGTGTGTGTGACAAATATATTCATCCTTACTAATTTAGACAGGTTTGCATAATTGATTACTTCTTAACACACATGCAGTAACATGATCTCTAAGGCTTATCCACATTCTACACTGTGATTTAATTTTAAACGACAACTAAACAATTAAAAAATATAAAGTCTCAAAACCCCTAAGAATGAGGTAATTGCCTTTTAATTCCAAACTATGATTTGTTTCTTTATCTTTCTCCCTTGTGCTTGTCACCTCAGACAGTTCCATAGCTTTTGGACTCGGCTATCCAAGCTTGTAATTAGTTGCTCTTTACAAAAGGTTCATTAATCCGTTTTAGTATTTCTCTGCTATTTGCTTTGGACTCTAAATGTTTTTACCTGGCCCTTCTTTAGGCCAAACCATTTCTTCTGCTGTCGAGAGCTCAAAACCTTTGTGTGGACTAAACGGCTGAAGGACTTTTCAAATGAGCTTCCCCCAGTCCAGTTCATTGTTAATTCCTACTTGTTCACTCAGGGCTTCTTCTGTGTGAAATGAACATTACCTCAGACTACCTATTTCTTTAATATAGTCTAGATAACTTATTCTGATAGAAGATTAAATACAGCATGTTTTCTACAAAACTAAATTGTTCCTTTCTCTCAGACGCAGCAGCTCCTGACTTGTAAACATCACATTTATAAATAGCCTCATATTTATGAATGGCCACCTATAAATTAGAGACATTGCAATGGCAGGGATAACAGGGACAGAGGGTGTGGGAAGAAACAAGATTAGCATTTTTCCTGCAATTTCTGCTTGGGAAAAGACATTTTAGGAAAAGAAAATTTGCTATTGTATTCTCTATAACCAAAAACTGAGACACATTTTTTTTCCTACCACATTTGAATGCAAGAAGCAGTAAGAAAGATGACAAGAATATCTTGGACATTTGGATAGTTTCTAAGAACAATCTCTCCAACATGGAACAAGCCAAGGAAAGTCAAGAATGGCCTTCATATGCATATGATCTGCTTTCCTGCTGTCAGGATCAAGAGATACAGCTATTCCCACTGTGATGGGTCCATCTTCTAAGCTGGAGGTGTAACAATCATTTATACATAATTAACATGTCCAAATATGTCCCAGGTTCAAAACAAAGGACTTTTAAACCAAGGGTGGGAACATAACCTCTCTTTATTTGCCTATCAGAAACAAGCATCTCTGAACTGTTTAAGATTGGGGAGGAAAAGCGAAGGAGAAAAAGGAGAAGAAAAAGAAAGAGACCTCAAAGTCTGCATCAAATAGATAGAGAATCAGAACAAATATTAGCGGCTTTGTACTAGACAGTTATAGTCTGAGGCCAACTTCTGTGTTTTCTACAGGTCGTCTTGCAAGTTCAAAACAGTTTCTGATGTCAGGGTAGTACAACTTCCGGAAATACTTAGAAGTAAAAGGAAAGATAGACAAAGTGGTGATCCTTAATTAGGAGGGAAAGAAATAAGATTTAAAAGATGATTTAAGTTTCTAGTACTTTGCTACAGCCTGCTATTTCCTGGTGAACTAAAATCTTGGAGCAGTTCCAATCAAAGCAGATATTCTTGCTGTGTGTGTATTTAAGTACGTGCTGATGTGTGCTGTATGTGTTTATAAGGGATGAAGAGCAGTGAGGGAGAAGAAGAGCCTGACTAGTAAATAAGAGCCTGAACAGTAAATAAACAAGAAAAGGAATTGAGTAGGGGAGTATTTTCTATTGATGAAGAACAATGTAATTTAGGGAGGGTGCATTTAATTGAGGCCATTTAATCGGGTGTCCTTGAATACAGCCAGGATTACTGTTCAAACCCTTAAAAAACAAACAGGAACCTTCACACACAGTACAAAGAAATAATGTTTCCATTAGTCTCCACAGGTCCACAGTGATTCCATTGCCAGGTTTACTTGCACATAACTGCTCAATTCCTGATCTGAATTGTCCATATATCAACTTAAGAGGTGGATGAAACTCCCCAAATTGTAAAATTTGGGTTATGTCACTTTTGTTCTGGGGAGGCTATCCACAGTTTATGAAGATACTGAATTCCATAACATGTCCGATGTAGTTAAAAAAAAAAAAAAGACTACATCAAAGGAAATCAAAACTCCTGTTACAGTGGACTGCTTGTGTTTCCCCAAATTCATGTGTTAAAATCCCAACACACAATATGATGGCATTAAAATGTGGATTCTTTCAGAGATATTTAGATCCTGAGGGCAAAGACCTCATGAATGAGATTAATGCCTTACAAAAGAGAGTGCAGAGAGATCCTTTATCCCTTATGCTTAGATGCTTCTGCCAGAAGTCATTTATGAAACATTATTGGATCCCTCCCCAGATACTAAATTTCTCAGCACCTTGACCCTTGAACTTCCCAGGCTCCAAAAGTATAAAATAAGTCTGCTGTTTATAAGTTACCAGTCTATAACCTCTTTTTAAATAAGATGCTGTTATTTGTGGTTTATTCAACCTCAGGGACCACGGTCATGATTCATGAGGAGGAGTTGGGGAAGGACAAACACAACTAGGCCCTGTTAACTGGTAATATGCATTCATGCAAAAAAAAAAAAATCTAAATTTTAAAATCGTGTTAAAGAGTTATGAGAATCTAAACACTAACATATCAAACAGATGCCTGCTCTCTTATTGCTTTGCACAGCAGTGACTAAATAACTTGCAAATGCTTAAGTGGAGAAACTGAATTATCTGATTGTCAGGCAAGTGCCAGTTAGCATTTTGAAGGCAGTGTGTCTTAACCAGCAGAGCAAATGCTCAGTTATTGTTTGCTTCTTAATTTCTTTAAAAATAAATGGCCATATGCATATCAAATTACATAAATGCATTCTACTGTCATGTATAACTAATTAAAACAAATTAAAAAATTAAAACAAAAGGCCAGTCCCAAATCATGTCCTCCTGGACAGAGTTTAAGAGGAAGCATCCACGTTTAAGAAAAAGTCCACGGCTAGACTTGTTTTATGCATGTAAACCGGGCTTTGTGCCAAGGACACATTACTACGTAAAAACAGGCAAATGAATGGAACAACTCTTGTCACAGTTGTAAAGAAAGGAGTTATTCTACAATCAAGGGTTTAGATTCCACCTTTATTGACATGGGACTATTTGTAGGAGGACTGTTTAAAATTATTCCATTATGCACAGATCATGAAGAGAAGGCAAAGATTATATCTGATTTTCACCTGGGATTCCTTAAATAAACTGCTTACAGCCTGTATTCTACGGCTGCCTCATTCCTGTGATTTCATTCTCTAAGCAGCATTTCACATAATAAAATATCAACTATCACCTAGGCAGGAGGAATAAAATAAAATCACTCAGCTCATTTACCTAGTCATTCCTTCCTTACTTTTCTCCTATTTCTTTTCCTTTCTCCCTCCCTTTCTTCTCTCCTTTTTTCCTCTCCACAGGCATTTACTGAGCACCTATTATGTACCTGCTCACTGCTGGGAACATGATGTGAACTCAGAAAAAGTGAATGGCATGAGTAAATGTCACTGGCAACCTCTCTCCTTATCTTTCTCTACCTCTAAGCAGAACCTAAAGTTTTAACCTCTTCCTTCGCTTGAAATATTGTTTCCTGGTTTGTCATCTGGTTTTCTTCTGACTTACTGGCTATCTTCTGATCTATATTGCTAGATTTTCTTCCCCTACTTGGCCTGTAAATATTGCCTAGTGCACATTCTTTGCTAGTTCTTTCTCTAGTTCAAGTGTTTCAGATACCATCTTCATGTTAATGAATCCAGATTTTTATATATATTCTGGACCTCTCTCCTGAGAACCAGATGTGTGTATCCACCTGCCTATTTCATATCTAGATATACACACATAAAAAGAATTTCAGATTTAAGAAAGCCAAACCTAAACTATAATCACTTCTTGATTATTCTTTCCCATCTTATTAAATAGCACCAGCACTTTGCCATTGCTAATCTTAAAATGTATGAGTTATCTTTCATAAACATAGGTGTGTGTATATGTGATATTCACATGCAAGTACTCAAACACACATGTATGTAAGTGAATACAGTTAATATTTTAGTGCATTTTATATACCTCAAGTGCATACAATAGGGACCCAGAAAATGTTTATTAACTAAACTAATTTATTATTAAGTATTCAGCATAAGCAACCTTTCTCAGAATATATTCCAAGTCACTGGCATCTTATCTATCTAGCTCAATAGGAGATAATAAGTACCATCTCAGAGCCATGATTTAGCATTTGATGATGTACGTCCTGGATTATCAGTGATCTTATTGCTTGCCTCTTCGACCTTAATTCAACCTGCAGAGACCAAGGTCTAATTGTTATATGCCATAGCATCCTGCCTGGTTCTGGTGGTAATATTTCTCTCCTTACTATAGACAACTCTATCAAAAGTCTATGTACTTTTAATGGAATCCTTGCAAGATTTGATAGGTCATGATTTTCAAATCACTAAATGGACACTTTATGCAAAGTATTGGTTTTATTTCTGATTAATTCATCTATCCATGTGGCTACCCTGAGTTTACTTTTGAAAGAGTGTGTACACAAAGGCATAATATTTGGTATATATATTAAGCTCTATATATTTAAAAATGCATTTTTATGATAAAAATTTATCTTTGAAACTCCTGCATCCTTCCCAGGGGGTCAAAGATAAAACAATTACAACAATACCCACTGAGACAATACTAAAGGCATTAAGAGCAAGAGATAATTGCAGAAACATAGGAGAACCTAACTAGTATGTCATGCAGAATAGCCCCCATTTGATGTTAACCAACATAGTACAAATTTAATTTATTCCTAGAGGAATAAAGATGAAAAGATAGATTACTCTGATGTTTTCAAAAATTTATGCTGGGAGTTCAAATGGTTTGTGAATTTCACTATTATGAATATGAGTTCAGCCCCAATGTTTTTCCTCAGAGTAGCCCCATTCATTCTTAGATCTAGGACTAGATCACATTTTTCAAGGCTGTGTTCCATTTACCATCCTATTTTACTGCAAAATATGATAATGAGAAGTTCCTGGTTGATATTGACACATGTCTTGCTCTTTGGTTTTCTTAACTAAAAAATCAAATAATGTCTCCTAAGATTTTTAAAATATTAAATATATACACTTGGAGATAAAAAATAACTTGAGTGATAGATACTCCAAATGCATTTTAAATAGACATTGCTATGTCTTTAATTCTGAATGTTGTAAGTTAAAATGTTTTTTTGAAAACCATTTAAAAGCACTCTAATTGTGAACTATTCAGCAGTGAGGTATTTTAACAATCAGAAATTTATGCATACAGTGAGCAGGTTGCAAAAGAGCCATGATTTAGCATGGACTAGTAGCTTCACACCCATGTAAGTGGAATGATTGGGATCAAGACATATTTAAGGAAATATCAAATAAAAAAAGTTCAATAATTCTGAAAAGTATAAAACTAATTCCAAAGTAAAATTATATACTAAAATTTAACAATGAAGGAAGAAAGTGGAAATATACCAAATAGATTAAGACTCAATAGGAGATAAGAAGTACCATCTCAGAAAACAGGACTGAACATATTATATAAGGTGATATAAATGTAATGACTAAAGCAAAAATGCAAACTCTGAGGTATTTTGATTAGCTAGAGCTATATATTAAATCACCTCAGAATTAAGGGCTTACAATAGCAACAGATACTTTATTATCTCTTCTCTCCTCGATAGGTCAAACATTACTTGCCTCTTCAAACTTTATTCAATCTACAGGGAGCAAGGTCTAATGTTATATGCCAAACATTCAGAAAGGACTTTCAGCAGTTCTGGTTCAGAGTCCCTTGTGCATGTCCAGTCATGTGGAGGCTGGAGCTGAAACAGTTGGGGGGCCGGGGGCAGCTTGCAGCTGTCTTGGGGTCTTTGTGTAGTCTTAGAGTCTCTTTGATGTCTATGGGCTAATTTGTTCTTCCTCACAGCATGGCAGTCTCAGTGCAGCCAGGCTACTTAAACAGCAGCCAGCTTATTCCAGAGTGAGCAGCCCAAGAAAGAAAAGGGGGAGGATGGCATTTTTATGACTTGCTTTGAAATTACATGACATCTCTTCTACTGTATCCTATTGGTCAAGGTGGTCACAAAGGCCAGTCCAGTGTCAAAGGAGAGGATAGTGTCAAAGTCATATTGCAAGAAGAACATAGGGAATGGGAGATACTCATGGCTATCTCTGGAAAATACAATCTACCGAAACCTTCCATATATATTATCAGAAGAAACAAATAACACAACAAGGGGAGGTACTGGGGACTGGAATTGACCAAGTTACATTATGTGTATGACACTATCATGGATAATTATAATGCACCAGTAAAAATAAAATAAAATTAAATAAAGGAAAAAGAAATATATAACAAAATAAAATGAATATAGAACAGTGAAAAAGGAAAATGGAATTTTAAAAAAGTATGACATAAAGTAGAACATAGTAGCAAATACCATGTGCCAAGCACTTTTCTAAATTCTTTACGCATATTAACCTAATGAGCCCTCACAATAATTCTGAGAAACATACCAGTAATACAGATTTAGAAATTAAAACAAGAAGGGAAATAAATTGCTAAATTCCCCTCATGTAAATGTTGAGCTTCATGAGGAGCAGAGTCTGATTCCAGAGCACATTCACTCAACTGCTTTATCACATTCCTCTCAGAAGGGTGGAACTCAGATATGACCTATTTATTTTAACAACAACAAAAAATTCACCTACTGGAAGAAAAATTTCCAAATAAATAAAAAAGAAAACTACTAGTAAATACTATGTGAGAAATTCATACAAAACCATGTGATATGAAAGTAAAAAAGACAGGGTGAAAACAAACCTATTAATGCAAACAACTACAAAGCACTCCTAAAATTTGATTCCAGGCAAAAGCAAGAGATGAGAAAAAGATCATGATGAGGCAGCAACCCACCAACATCTAAAGGTGATTCTTATCAATGCACCAAGAACTATGTAGCATCAAAACTATAGAAAACAGAGAGCAACTAAATGAAACATATTAATAGTGGGCAATTTAATTCAGCTTTTTGATCCTAACAAAATAAATGGACCAAAAATTAAAAAAAAAAAAAAAAAAGGAAAGAAGAAAGAAGGAAAAACAGGATTAGCAATAAAAATAGGGAAAAGGACTAGGGGCATAGCTTAATTGCAGAGTTCTTGCCTAGCGTATTAGAGGTCCTGGGTTTAATCCCCAGCCCCCAAAAAGAACAAGGGGAAATAGGTGACTTCCTAAGAAAATAAATAAATAACCAATATATGGACGTTTGTCTTCTGAAATATAGGGAAAAATACGCTCTATGTGTGTGTGTGTGTGTGTGTGTGTGTGTGTGTGTGTGTGTGTGGTTTTGGGGACTGAACCCTAGGCCTCCTACATAATAGGCAAGCTATACCCCCAGCCCGGTAGTCTCTTAAATGAATTTTGGGACAAAATGCAAACCAAAACCAGAATGAAAGAATATTTAGAATGTAACAGAAAAAGCACTGCATGTTAGAATGCATGGATATCAGGTAAAATAGATTTGGTAGGACATTACATGAAATGTGACAGCTATCAATTAGTCATACCTTAAATAATCATGTGAATTAGATCCTTTCTATCCTTATTTGTTTTTGTGTACCAACATGATTTAGAACTAATAAACAAATTCAAGAAATGGGTCTTTATATAACAGTAGTGTGAGCATCCATTAAATAATCTAGCCTAGAAATCTAGAAAAATGTATGATCATATGAGGATAAGATGAGAGAAACAGAATATTGAGAGACACCTAAAAATATATTTTACCAGACTATGCAAATACATTTGAAAACCTGGATAAAATAAGCAACTTCCTAAGAAAATAATATAAGACTGACAGAAATTATATTTAAAAAAAACCTTCCACTTAAATCCCTCCCTATGGCAATAACTAGTTTATTTATAAATAAAGAAATATTATAGTAAAAATGGATTTGTAGGAAGAACTGTATCATTTGCAGGAACAGAAAATTTCAAGTTAAAGAATAAAATAGATATGAGAATCATACAAGACTGTTGTTCAAAATTAAAATGCTAAAATAGACAAACAATAGCCATTGACAAGACATGTAAAAGGAAAAGTCCTCATTTGCAATGGAAATAGCAAGAAATAATATCTAGGAATAAGCTTGACAGAAACATAGGAAGAATTTAAGTAGATTAAATTCCTCTTAGTAAGAAAAAATTGCATTTAAAGCAATGTAAATTTGTTCCGTTTTTTAGGAAGATTCTATGTTAAAAGAGTATCAATTCTCTTAAATTTATGGAATTTTGATAAAAATACCTATAGGTTACTTTTTATAATATCTTGGCAAGCTCAATATAAATTTAATAGAAAAATAAAAGCAAGAATTTCTAGAAAATTCTAAAAAAGAATAGAATAATTAAAGGAAGATAATCAATATAACATCAAATAGGATATAAAGCTAAAATAACTAAAACAGGGTAAAACAGATTAAAAATAGAGTAAGAGGGTGAGAAATAAAATTTAGTATACAAAATAATAGTAAATATAGCATTTCAATTCACTAAGGAACCATTTGTTAGTCAGTAAAATGCTAATAAATAGTAATCTGGAAAACTAACAAGTTATGTTTCTTTCTCATGATTTTTATCAATATAAATTCCAGATGGATCCAAGATTTTAACATGAATAAAGCAGCAAAATTTAAGAATCTCAGAGTTGTGAAGATTTTCTTAGTGCTTTCAAATAATTAAAAGAAAATATAAATTTAATTCATAAAAATTCAAGTAAACTTACTTCATATAAGAATATATTCTTGCAAAGGCTGGGGATATAGCTCAGTTGGTAGAGTGCCTGCCTCACATGCACAAGGCCCTGTTCAATCCCCAGTACCATGAAAAAAAAAAAAAGAATACAATAATATATTACAAAGGGCTTGCAATAATATATTACAAAGGGCTTACTTTAAATATTTCTCACAAATCAACAAGATGTAGACAATTTGCATAAAAAGCCTATTAATTATCCTCATAGGATAAATATAAAATACAACTGGAGTAATATGCCATTGTTTAACTAACAGATTGGGAAAATGAGAAAAGTTTAATAACGTATTGTGCTGATAAATGTGGTTAGACTTATTTAAATTGGAGGGGAAATTCATTAAAACTGTAGGGATGGCATTTGGCATAGTCATCAAAATTACAGGCATATACCCTTTAACTCAAATATTTTACTTCTAGGAATTTATTTTACACTCAGACACATACACACACATTTGAGGAACAACAACGAGAAATGTTGGAGGAAAAATGTAAACGTGCATCAGTAGTGTATCTCAAGGCAGATTACAATGTTTGTTAAAAATAAAGTGCCAATTAGAGAAATTCAAATTAAATCTACAGTGAGATATCATCTCACTTCAGTCAGAATGATAATTATCAAGAATACAAGTAACAATAAATGTTGGTGAGGATGTGGGGAAAAAAGGTACATTCAGATTTTACTGGTGGGATGGTAAATTGGTGCAACCACTCTGGAAAGTAATATGAAGATTCCTCAGAAAAGCTGAAATGAAACTACCATTTGACCCAGTTATCCCACTCCTTGATATGTACCCAAAGGACTTAAAACCAGCATACTACATGGGGCTGGAGTTGTGGCTCAGTGGTGGAGTGCTCACCTAGCAAGGGTGAGGCACTGGGTTTGATCCTCAGCACCACATAAAAATAAGTAAATAAAAATAAAATCCACTTACAACTAAAAAATGTTAAAACAACAACAACAGCATACTACAGTGATGCATCCATACCAATGTGTATAGCAGCACAATTCACAATAGCTAAGCTTTGGAACTAAAGTAGGTGACCTTCAATAGATGAATGGGTAAAGAAACTGTGGTATATATACATAACAAAATATTACTCAGCCATAAAGAATAATGACTTAATGATATTTGCAAGAAAATGGATGTGTCTATAGACTATATGCAAGCAAAATAAGCCAATCACAAAAAAATGGGTCAAATGTTCTCTCTGATATGTAGATGCTAACATGCAACAAGGGGGAGATAGGAAGAATAGCAGTTCAGTAGATTGGAGAAGAGGAAATGAAGGGAAGGGACGGAGAAAAGGAACAGGCAAGCCAGTGAAATGATTCTGAAGTAACTTAGCCTATGTTTATATAAGCATACACCATGGTGAATCTTAACATCATGTACAACCACAAGACTGGGATCCTAATTAGAGTAAGATGTACTCCATGTTTGTATAAATAGGTCAAATTATACTCTAGTGTTTTATATATAATGAAAAAGAACAAAGACAAAAAATTTTAAAAATTAATATGCTAATTCCACATACAAATATGACAAGATATCCCAAAGCATGGTTCAGAATGGTGTGTATATATTTTACTATTTGCATTTTGTGTAAATGTTCATGTACCTGCATGCACCATATTTTTGGATATGCAGAGATCATATCTGAATGGAGAAAAAAGGAACTGATGATAGAGTTTGCTTCTAATGAAGAATGGGAAAAGGAAACAAAAGTGAATTTACTTCTCACTAATGATTAATTCTTTGCATTTCAATTGTTTTCCTATGTACTTGAGTACCTATGCAGAAATAGAGAAAAGATTTCCTTTTTCAACTCCTCTTGCTTCTTCCTTCTTTTCTTTTTTTTAATGTCAAGTGTATTTTAAAAAATGGAAAAAACTGCTAAGTACTCTCAACCATCACTAACAATAATCATTATTTTTCCCCCACTACATTCTTTGGCTTCTTGTTTTTGAGGAAACTGTCAAAAAACACTGTGCTCTGTAGATGGCAACTAAACGAAAAACAAAGTAATGTCCCTATGTTTCAGTTAATTTCCAGAATTCAGCTTAGTAAAACTGTGGACAAGTTTACCAGTAGTCCGCATATAATGTCTTAAAAACAGAGGATCTCAGAGTCAAATGGATCCCGAATGTCCCATCTGTTGCTGGCTTTTAAATGATTTCCTGACAAGTGCTCTTGCTTGGCTTCTGTTGGAAGATGTGGAAGTTTAGCAATTTTCTTCATTGCAATAAAACACATTTTTGAAAGACTCAGAATGTTATGAAGATTCCCTAGAAAATTTCTTTTCCATGTACAGCTTGAAAAAGTCACCAGCTGTCACCCTATTTCTCCATGCAGCCTGTTCTTGTTAGAGCACTCACTACCCCTGTGCGTATACTCAGTGTAGCTGCTATTACACACAGGTGCAACTTTCTACTTGCTTACCTGACTCTCCTCTACATTGTGACTTATCTTTACTCCCTCTGCCTACTAATCATATTGCCTGGCACAGAGGGTACAATTAATAAGTGTTTTGTGATATGAGGGCAGGCACTTCCTTAAACCTTTCAAAAATGTGTTTTATTTTCCAACATGCTCAGTAATTTGGAAGGCTATCGGCTATCTTCTTAATTTTGAAGTAACACAGCTTCTTACATTTAAAATGAATCTCTCTCTCCTTGTCAGTATCTTCCTGCTAACTTCAATTAATGTTTTTTTTTTAATTTTAATTTTCTATTCTGAAATTGATGCTGTATCAAGAATAAAGAACAGCAGAATATATCATGTTACAGAATCCAATACATGAGAGGACCCTTCCCTACAATAAATATGACCATAAGATGAGAATCTTTAGAAAGTTAACTATAGGGATCCAAAGCTACAGGTCATAAAGATAACCAACAAAAACCTCCAAAGTGACTGCCTATGAGCTGAAATTCAAGTAAACTTCATTTAAGGAGAAAAGAAAAGCTTCCTGTGTAAAATGAAAGCTAATTTTAAAAATAAACAAGCAAACATCCACAAGATACTGCATTTCCAAGTAACACAAAGCTATCATGGGATTTTCGATTCAATAAACAAGCTAATATAGTTGCCACCAATAAGGGTTTTAAGCTGCAAAACAGTGATTAAGGTAGGTAACCCTTCTTTTAGAGTTATTTTAAGCAAAAGATAGTGTTGGTTTATAGGGTTGAATTGGACTTAATTACTTCCCAATCTTCCTTCCAATTTTATCATTCTATTCCTTTTAGGTGGGGGAAAAGAGTCTCCAAATTTGGAAGAGAAGAAATAAGACTCCACATTTTTAGGATAAATCATACATGCTTTCTCCGAAGTGTCATCCTGGTTGTGTAAAAAAGAAACTAGGTCATGGAGGTTTAAGCAATGGTTTTCCCAAAACAGATACAGTTCTCTTAAGGAAAAACCAGTCATTTATATAAGTCTTCAAAAATACTTCTAAATTACTTCTAGAAATTCAGTATTTAGTCGGGACATACTGGCCACAAAGGCATGACTCATATTATTCAAGATGTTCTTGATAATTGTCTGCATGTGAGTTGTTCTGTGCAGTTCACTATTTTAAATTAACAGAGTTCTTTAATATATAAGGGATGGAAATGATACCTAAATAAGAGTCTTCCAGGCATTTTTTTTTACTATAAATTCCACATGTGGAATAATACCAGCATTTTTTAAACCCAGGGATAAAACATTAGAAATAAAGTTAAAAATATTAAAAGTGACTTTGATTAATAACAGTGGATCAGTTTTGATGTATTTAAGTACTAAGGTGATCCTACACATATTTTTTAAAATTAGATACATCCCTGTACAAGAACTCTAACCTGGTTACTATCTTTAACTAAAAAGTTTTAAGCTTTTTCTTTTATTGCCTCCTTGATTCAAAATCATACTGCTATCTTTGAGAATTGTTGTCTCTGATGTCATTTTTTCTTTTCCTAAGGAGAAAATTGGGCCACTTGAGCTAGGTTGCTATCTGATCTTGAGCTCCTTCCTCGTCCCCATCTTCCTTCTCTGCTAGGTTTCTCTTCCCCTGGTCCTGCTCCTCCTCCTCCTCTGCCTTCTAAAAGTCCTCTACTGCTTTAATAGAAGGTTTTACAATAAATGTGCCCACTGCCCTAGCAGTTAGTGCTGTACCTGCTGTCCTTTTTATTGAGAGTTGATTCTGGGTCACTGGTTCTCAGACTTCAGTATTCATCAGAAATCACCTGGAATTCTTGCTTAAAAAGGCCAGTTCTCCTCTGTAGCAGTTTCCTAGGGTTGCAGTACCAAAGTACTATAAAGCAAATGGCTTAAACAGAAATTTATTATCTTATAAGTCTGGAGGCTAGATGTCCCAAATCAAGGTGCTGGCAGGATGGTTGTTTCTGAGGGCCAAGGGAAAGAATCTGATCCATACCTCCCCAGATTGCTGACAGTCTTCTTGTGCCATGGCTTGTGGGTATCTACCTTCATTTTCACATAGCCTTCTTCCTGTGTGTATATATCCAAATTCCCCCTTTTCATAAGGATGCCAGTCATATTTTAATAGAAAGCTACTCTACCCCAGCATGACTTTAGTAATTACATTTGCAATGACTCTTCAAGTAAGGTCACATTCTAGAGTACTGGGGTTAGAACATATGAACTTCATAGGGGACATGATTCAACCCATAATACTCTCTTTGAAGGTCTGACTTGGTAGTTCTGAGATAGGAAACAGTATACTGCATTTTTAACAAACACCTGGGATTTTTTTTCTTTTTTCTTTTCTTTTTCTTTTCTTTTCTTTCTTTTTTTTAAATCACTGCACTGACTTTATTAGCCTGGGATCTCCAGATTGACCAGCAGGTGATGAGAATTACTTTTTATTTTCTATACTGGGTGTTAAACCCGGAAACTTGCACATGCCCCGGAGCCAAGCCATACATCTGTGCCTTGATGCTATGATCTCATTGTCTACGATCACCCTCCCATTCAGGGAGATTTATTCTGTTTTAGAGCAGGGGTCCAGCTCTCTTCTCACCCACTGCTTCACTTAGCTCTAAGGAGCAGCGATAGTATTTGATGAGAATTCCAGTATAAATCTACGTCTATTCTTTAAAAGAAATTACCTAGAAATAAGGTTTATTTAAATTGTTGGTTAAAAATTCTTATGTGAGAGGTGTGAAAATAAAACCAAACTGGTTCCTTAGTAAATCCGGGTTCCACTCTCTCTACTTGCCAGCCCAAGGATTCTTGCCAGACTCCGATTCCCCGCATGGAAACAGGACGGCAACACCTGCCTCTCGTGGTTGGTGGTAGGAAATGAAATAATGGGGTAAGTGCCCAGCCCACACAATAGATGCCCAATTAATCTTGCCCTTCTCGGCACCTACTGGGGGGGCGGACGCTAAATTACTGGGAAATGTAGCTTTCCCAGGCGACTGAAGGGCTGCGCTCAGTACTGAGAACCAGCTCCTGAGCGAGCCTCTGCGGCTGGGAATTTTGATGCAGCTGACTACTCTTCCAAAACAACTGAAAAAACTGGACGCATAAGCTCACCTAGTAGTTTTTAGAGCAGTAATTCTCTCCTGTTGAAGTGATGCTTCTCCTCCTGACTTTCCACCAGAAAGGCTTCACATTAACATATCTTTTATAGTCATAGATATCTTTTAGATAAATGGGGCTTTCAATGTAGAAAAACCTTGGCTCCAATTCTCCTCCTGTGACTTCTTCATTCTTTAATGTATGATCGTGGACAAGTTACCTAACCTTTGTGAGCCTCCATTTCCACAAATGTAAAATAGAAAAATTGATCTCACAAGGTTGGGAGAACACAGGGTTGTGCCTGGAAAAACGTGAGTTCAATAAATGTCATTGCTCTTTATACCAAGCTTGGGTGATGTCACAAATTGATATTCTTGCAGGGTCTGCAGTCATAGACAGTCCTCAGACAATCTCTCTATCCAAAAATAAATAAATAAATAAATAAGGAGTGGAAAAAACATTAAAAATAGTTCTTACCTATTTTATTGCACAAAATAACACGTTTATTAAGTATAGAATATAAATAATGTAAAAGAAGGACTTTGCCTTGTTTACTGCTGTAGCCTTTATATTTTGGTATTTAGAACTTAGTAGGTGCTCAATGAATAAATATTAAATATATCAACATAGAATTAGTGAAACAAAAGCAGGAAACAATTCCACTATCCAAAATTGTAACAAAACATGTAGCCTTCCACCTTAAATATTTGAGGTTATATTTTATAGAATAATAGTAAACTAAATTATAAGACATTATGTATTCTTATAAAGGATTTACAGCATAATGTTTCAATGTGTTTGAATACCATAATTCATTTAACAATTTGGCTGACTTTTAGTTTATTTCTAATGTGTACTTTCTAAGCAATGCTTTGATATTGTTGGTAGTGTTATGCACTTGTGATGAATTCCATGGAGAGAATTTACAGTTCAAAGAGGAAGCACATATTTGGTTTGGGCTGCAGCAAGATGGACTCTATAATCACTGAAGTATGATATAAAAACCGCAGTACCTCTTTGTATGGGCCATTACAAAGAGAATTATCTCTTTTAGTCTGAGGATCTGAAGGAGGGGTAGGCAGTGAGACAGATGAGGAGTACCGAGCCTGGAATGATAATTGGAAGGACTCTGAATATCAGAGTCATTATTGAATTATGATAAATACTGCTCCATTAATTAATAGCTTATCAAAGGTTTCCATAAAGACTATGAATGAACTTATGGGAAATTCACACTCTACAAATTCAACAAAATAATCAATAAACAGAATCAAGGAACATGTCCTATCATGCACAGTATTAGCATCCGAGGAATAAATAAAATATATCTATATCACAAAATGGAATAATGGTATAATTCAAACACAACACTTGTTATGAATAGTTTCCTGAAAACTAATAGCATTAAGCCTCTGGGCTCCAGGATGTTTGGTGTAATATATTCCATGAAGATTTAACAGGTATAAAATAAAGCAAACAAATAAAAATGGATTATAGGGACAATATATTTAGGAAACAATGGGCTAAAAACCATGCATTGTTTTGGTTTTTTTTTACTGAGGTTCATTAGAGACTTTATTATTGTACTGTGCATTCTGAGACTTCTAAAAGGTCACAGAGTATATACAGATTTTTCAAAACTTATTTGACACTGAACATTTTTATTCACTGAATGTTATGAGGGGCTGGTGTTGCATGGAATGCACTTCAGTATCACCTTCCAGGCTCCCTGAAGCCAGGTCACAGTGTCACTGCAGCAACTATTTTTCACTTAGCTGTAGTTTTCCCAGGCATAATTTATATATCTACATCTGTAACTATGTCCACTTCTCTCTTTAAAGTTAGTTCTCTGTAGCTGTGGGTTCCACATCACAAACGCAATCAACTACAGATTGAAAATGTCAGAAAAAATTGTGCCTGAACTGAACATGTTCATACTTTTTTTTATTATTGCCTAAAACATACAGTGCATTAACTACTTACACAGCATTTGCACATATTAGGTATTACAAATAATCTGAAGATGATTTAATGTTATACAGCATAATGCACATATATTACATGCTAGCTACCATGTCGTTTTATATAAGGGACTTGGGCACCTATGGATTAGGGTAATCTGCAGAAGTCTAGAAACAATCCCCTGAAAATACAAAGCAATAACTCTATATGTATGTACATATACATGTGTACACACACACACACACACACACTCTATTAGATGTATTCCCTATTAATAATTTTAATCTTTAGTGGAATTCATTGTAATTAAATAATGCTTATTATTTTTGCATTTGTAATGTACTGAAAAGACCAATGCAGACAAATTATGAAATACTGATTCTCTTTCTCCAAATATAGCAGTCTACTTTTACTTTGATTATGTATCATCTTTATTACCATGGTTCAATGGTTACTTATTCTGGTCATTGCTCTCAGTCAATTGTTAGCTGTGTTTCTCCTTACAGAATGACAGGTCAAAGTAGCTTCCTAGGCACATGTTGCATGTGGCTGGTATATGAGAATAACATTGAATGACTATTCTTCAATTCTGCAACTTGGGTTGATGTTTTCTTTATCAAAGTATCATTTGGAATAATTGTTTAATTAAATGGTAACTCTTCTGTGGAGAATTTTTCTATTTAATGTTAACTCTTTTTCATATATATATCTATATATATGTATCTATATATGTACATAAACATACATACATATATATGTATGTTTATGTATATGTATGTTTATATATATATATATGTATTTATACCTATGTGGTCTTAATTGGCACTTCTCTAAATTATACTATGAAATTGCTTATTTTACCTGCAATGAAGAAGAGAATATTAACATTGAGAGAAGGCAACTTAGCAATCTGAGTAGCGTTTAATAAAGGGAACATTTAATTTATGGGTTTAGAGGACATAAGTCAGTGTTAAAACCAGGTGCCAATTGCTAGACTGATCCTCTGCACAATTCCTCTACACAATTTTGTAAAAAATATATTGCTGCTGAATTAAAATAAATGATCTCATCTTTAATTTTAAATTAAAATTATTTTAACTGATAACATAAAATATAAAAATTGTACATATTTATGGGGGTATTATATGATATTTCTATACATGTATGCATTGTGTAATATTAAAATCAGGTTAAATAAATATATCAATCTCCTCAAACATTTATCATCTCTTTATTGTGAAAACATTTAAAATCCTTCTTTCTGACTTTTAAAAATATGCAATCATCATCATTATCTGTAGTCATCCTACCCTGCAATAGCACACCACAAATTCTTACTACTAACTATAACTTAGAACCCATTGAATTATCTCAATATGTGACTGTTCCTACCAATTCAACAGCATGTATAAATTGTTCCAAATCCCAAATCTATTCTAGATTCTATTCTAGATACTGGGGGAGGGGATAACAGAAATGACTAAGATTCTGTCTATAACTTCTATGAATTTTTTTTGTACCGGGGATTAAGTCTAGGGGAACCCACTGAACAACAATTCCAGCCCTTTTATATATATTATTTAGAGATGAGTTATCATTGAGTTACTTAGGATCTCACTAAATTGCTGATACTAGCTTTGAACTCACAATCCTCCTGCCTCAGCTTATGAAGCCACCAGGATTACAGGTATGTGCCACTGTGTCTGACTCCCTCTTGGGATTTATTTATAAGTACATTTAGTCAACAGAAATCAGTAGCAGGCATTCAGGAATATTTGTATTCAATAGTATGTGACATAAACTGATGATTACATTTGGAGAGGGCAAAATGTATTTCTCATCAGAATATTTTCTTTTCTGACATGCACTTGGGTTTTGCTATTTCGTTTCCAGGGAATTCCTTTCTCCAAATATTCACACCTGGCTCTCTCCTGTCATCCAGATCTTTGCTCAAAAGGGGCATCCACAGGGATGCCTTCCATGACTAACCAACACATTCCTCTGCCATTTCATCATTGTGTTATGCCCTTATTATACTCAGCAACAGGTGACAGCACTCTACTTCACTAGTATCTCTTTGGTTTTCTGTGATCTCTAACTAGAACATTAGCTATCTAAATGCAGGACCCTTGTCTACCTTGGACATTATGTTTTAGGCATTCAATAATTAACTATTAAATGTAAATTGTTTAATTAAAAGGGAAATAGAGAGGAAGAAATAGCAGTATTTACCCAACTCCAATCAGGTGGGGAATCATTTGTTTTAGTAACAGAAATATGTTAATCAATAGAGAAACTTCTATGATAAAGCACATAGATGGCACATTATACCTCATCATTGTTTGGGTGAAACAAATAAACATATGTATACATATATGCATAAATATGTATGTATGTATGTATACTTATGGAGGTCTTAATTAGCGCCTCTCTAAATTATACTATGAAATTGTATAATTTCACTTCCTTTGTTCCAAATGTAAGCTCAAAATTCAAGTGCAGTCTGAAGTATATACTTCCCAAGTACCTGATTTCCAACACACTCTAGAAAACAGACATTAAAGTTCAGGAAGTTTTACCTTTCTTTATAAATGAAGTTATTAGAGTTTGGTTTAATTGTCCCTTTTATCTTGTGAATTTGAATATTTCAAGTCAAACTTCTTGCACTGGATAACCTCTGGCTATGCTTATAATTGAATGTTTGACCCAAAAAGCTGAAAATAAGATATTCAATTGTGGTAACTACTAAAAACACCTTCTCTGAGTGATTGGCAAATTTCCCTAGAAGCCTTCGCCGAGAGTGATTTGGGGTCTATAAATTTAATAATGTTGAAAATCAAGCATAAAAATATAAAATACCTAGCTTTATACTAAATAAAATGCTTTTGAACAGAGCTATGTGTTTGATGAAATATCAGTCATATTGAGAAATGTTTCAGTCCACTGTCCATGTTTTCAAAATGTCTCATAGGGAAGCTATTTTAACCTGTTTAATATTTTATATATTGTTTTTATGATCTATAATTCTACAATACTAAGTTGACTTATATAACTAAGAAGTATATTTTCATACACATGTTAACTCTTTAATAAACCAAATCAATAAAAAACTGTATTTTGAGGAATGTTAAAAGATAAGAATAATACAGGTGTTTATAATCTGCAGCATTAATATTAAGATCAGAAGAATGTATCCAATGTCTTCTAAAGCTTTCTTGTAAGGAATCTTCTTTTTAATAGTTTAAATTATTGAAATATTTTATAGATTATAACTGACTGAATCAATGGCTTGATCATTCATTTCTACCAGTATAATTCTTAGGCAAACCCAATTATTTCTGTACACTTGGATAATTTTTGACAATGTAAAATCGAACTATTTGATTCAATATCATACCATGGTTATACAACAATTTAAAACATATTATGTACTTTGGGGGCACATATAGTTAATATTCTCCCATTATATTTTCACTAATAAAGGAATGAGACAGCTTTAAAAGTTATGATATAGTAAATTAAATGTCTAACCACAGGATGTAGTTTAGGCACCATACATTATGCATTTGCTGATATTTATAGCACATCTGCAATAAACATTTGCTACATATGCAGTTAATTTTAATATGAAATGTATAAATAGTTGCCATTCAAAGTAAAGGTACTTTCAGGTTGGCTCTGAATTTATATCAAACACAGTGCATTTTCCAATTTACCACTGTAAACATAGTCAGTTGGAATAATCACATTCTGTTAAGAAGATTAAAACTATTTAATATCATTTAGAATTCTTAAACTACAAATTTCACGATTTTTGTTTACTTTACATAAATCATAACAGATTAGTAAGGTCTTTAGACAGGTTAATTAATGCCTTTAAAATATTTCTTCAAGTTTTAATTGTTTTTTAAAAACCTGTTTGATTTCTTACAACGAGAAAGTATTACTCATGAAAATAAAATATATAACTAACCAATAAATTCTTCACAAGGAGAAAAAAACCCTTTCTCTTCTCACTTCCAATATCTAATAACAAAATATTCTTTTCCCTTTGAAATAACTTTTTTTCTTCATTTCCATAATGATTTATTAAAATCTAAAAGAGGTACTCACATTGAAGTTTATCTATGTGTCTCAGCTCTATATGTCCAGGAAAAATGTCCAGAAACCAATTTTGGGAAGCACTGAATCTGAAGGCTTAAGCTTTTATTGCCCAGACTAAAATTAATTAGCTATGTTTAATTCCAAAAATAGACTTTCGGTGTCTGCCAATATTTTAGGAACCGAAGAAAAAACTCAAGGTAATATTTAAATAAATGAAACTTAGCTGTTCATACATCCTCAAGGGGCCTGGGTGATGATATTTCCATATGAATAAGTAGATTGTAATTCAAGATCTACTTTTTGGCTTATGTGATTGCTACCAATTGAGCCTAATTTCCAGGCTCAGTTCAGAATACAGATCCTTTTATATCAGTATTGGATCTATGTCCATTATTTCATGGCTGGTTTACTCTTTGTAAAAAATATCAGAATACTTTTAGTTGTTTCTAAGAACGTGTAGATTTTATAGCTATTCAATTGCTTGTTTACACTCCAAATGCAATTAAGAGACATTTTAGTTTTAGATTTAAAATCATCATAAGCCTTAGGACCCCAAATAATAGTTCTCTTTGCCAACTGCTTTCCATATGCGCCTTTTCCTATATGGGTATAAATAATGATGTTTTGTTAAATCCATTTAAAGTCTTTTATGATGATATACCTGTGGTAAATATACTTTATTCATCGAGCCTGTTTCTTCAGAAGATTCTACAACCTGCAATTTATGGAAACTGGAATTATAAGCCTGTTGCAAGGTTCTGGGAGGGCTAATGGGGGAAAGAGTCATTTTCCCTTCCTATGTTCAAGATGGTACTAACCTTTTTTATTGTATCTGGTTCCCTAGATCTAGTTATAACTTTCCTCCTTTCATTTCCATAAAGAACAAAAGCGTTCAATCACTGTTTTGGATGGAAGAAGAGATCTGGGCCTCTTTCAAACAATAATCTTAACTTCCAAACTTCAGTTTTTAGTATCTCCATTCACCTGTGTTCTCTGGCATGTGACGTCTTTAATTTCTGAGAATATGCAGATCTACAGCTTTAATTGGAATATAGTTTGGTTATGATGTGAGTGGATCCCAGGGATTCATGTGTTGGAGTCTTGATCCTTAGCATGGTGATGTTAAGAGGTAGTGGGAACTTAAGAAATGGGGTCAATTGGAAGTTCTCTAGGTCTTCTGTTCACTTTCCTCAGAAGAAATTTTGTGTGATCCTGTTTGATTTTTGAGAAAAAGTTATTATAAAATAGCAAGACTAGTCTCTTGTCTCTCTAGCTTCTAATCTCATAGTGTTATTTTTTTTTCTTTTTTAAGCTCAAAAACACATTTTATTTTGCTGCTTAAGATAAAAGGAGTTCTTTATATACCCTAGAAATCAGTGCTCTATCTGATGTGTGAGGGGTAAAGATTTGCTCCCAAGATGTAGGCTCTCTGTTCACCTCACAGATAGTTTCTTTTGTTGAGAAGAAACTTTTTAGTTTGAGTCCAGCCTATTTATTGATTCTTGATTTTAATTCTTACACCAAAGGAGTCTTATTAAGGAAGTTGGGGCCTAATCCTATATGATGGAGATTAGGGCCTACTTTTTCTTCTATTAGATGCAGGGTCTCTGGTTTTATTCATAAGTCCTTGATCCATGCTTTGTGCATGGTGAGAGATAGAGATTTAATTTCATTTTGTGGAATATGGATTTCCAGTTTTAAACACAAAATACACACACACACACACACACACACACACACACACACACACAAATAACCCAATCAATAAATGGCTCAAGGACATGAACAGACACTTCTCAGATGATGATATACAATCAATCAACAAATATATGAAAAATGTTCATCATCACTAGCAATTAGAGAAATGCAAATCAAAACCACTCTAATATTTTATCTCACTCCAGTCAGAATGGCAGCTATGATGAAGACAAACAACAATAAGTGTTGGTGAGGATGTGGGGAAAAAGGCACACTCATACACTGCTGGTGGGACTGCAAATTGGTGCAGCCAATATGGAAAGCAGTAGAGATTTCTTGGAAAAGAAATGGAATGGAACTACCATTTGACCCAGCTATCCCTCTCCTTGGTCTATACCCAAAGGACTTAAAAACAGCATACTCTAGGGACACCACCACATCAATGTTTATAGCAGCACAATTCACAACAGCTAAACTGTGGAACCAACCTAGATGCACTTCAATAGATGAATGGATAAAAAATGTGGCATATGGAATGTTACTCAGCAATAAAAAAGAGAATAAAATTATGACATTTGCAGGTAAATGGATGAAGTTAGAGAAGATAATGCTAAGTGAAGTTAGCCAATCCCAAACAAATGCCGGATGTTTTCTTTGATATAAGGAGACTGATTCATAGTGGGATAGGGAGCAGGAGCATAGGAGGAATAGATAAACTCTAGATAGGGCAGTGGGGTTGGAGGGGAAGAGAGGGGGCATGTAGTTATTAATGATGGTGGAATGTGGTGATGATTATTATCCAAAGTACAGGTATGAAGACACTAATTGGTGTGAATATACTATGTATACAACCAGAGATATGAAAAATTGTGTTCTATATGTATAATAAGAATTGTAATGCATTCTGATGTCATTTTTATATATCAGAAAAGATAGCCTCTTCAAATAATGGTTCTGAGAAAATTGAAAACCTACATGTAGTAGATTGAAATTGAAATCTCACCCTGCATAAAACTCAACTCAAAGTGGATCAAGGACCTTGGCATTAGACGAGAGATTTTGTGCATACTAGAAGAAGTAGGCTCTCCATTATATCAGCTCAGGAACAGACTTCCTCAATAAGACTCCTAAAGCACAAGAAGTAAAATTTTACCTTTTTCTCTCTCACATGTATGACTGTCGTAATGCCCTCTTCCATAGACCCACATTAGAGGTTGAAATGAGGCAGCTGCTCTGAGATCAAGTACAGGGCCATGTACATGCTAGATAAGTTTTCTACTACTGAGCTATAAAACCAGCCCAAACCTCTTTTCTTTATAAAGTACCATGAATCAAGAATTTTGTTATAGCAATGGGAATATGACTAATACAATCAAATCATTTCATACTTAATTGACCACGTGCAAACATTTAGGCTTCCTATTCCTCTTTTCTGTGTCCTCATCAGTTTGAAATCTGCTTTTCATTTCTCACCATTTTATTAAAATCACTTCTCTACTCATCAATTCTATCCTCTTGGTCCTTACTGGGTTTACTACTATACAGGCAGTTTAAGGAAGTTTCAGAAGGGAGTGAAGAAAAATAAATAAATGCATGTTTTCCCTATGCTATATTTCTTCTTATATTTATCACAAAGACCAAATTTGGGGTAATAAGCTTATATAGTCTTGAAAGTAGTTACAAAATTATAGAAATCCCTCATGTTCTTTGATGAGTTTTTTAAACATATTCTTTTATCATCATATTTATTCATTCTCTAAACATTTTGTGATAATATCGGCTTTAGTTTTAATACATTTGCAATTTGTGATTTTATATATCAAATATATGTTCAATTCAAAACTATAAGCCCTAGAAACACTGGATTATACTTGTTGTGCCCATCATTAATTCTTCATTACCCTGTTGGATTCATCTGTCCTGCACACATAAATCTTAACACCATGTCCCACTACTTCTTAGCTTTAGTTTTCCTTGGAAATCTCCATTCCTATTATAAATGGTACCAAGACCTTGCCATTGCTCTCTAGTTATTATAACTACATTTTCTGAAATAAAAAGCAGGTTCTATTGTCTAATGATTTTAAAAATAATACCTTTTGTTTTCTGAAATGTGAGTTTATTTTAAAGAAAGTATACAATCAGGTCATCTAAAAAATGGTTTGGTTTAATGAACACATTGAAAACTCAGGGTCGATATTAATCTAGGTTAAAAAGATAACTTTGAGGAACTTAAGTACAAGTATATAGTGAATAAAATTGCATTGTTGAAAGGATACATTGAGTGCCTCAGAAAAAGTAAATTAGAACTATTCTAGAAGATCCCAGGAGAGTGATGGAATGAGATAATAGAATAGCATGGTAAACAATTTGCTAGAAATATTTCACTAAATGAACATGTTAGGGTATTTTATATTTTATTTCAGCAGATAAAAGATCATCCTTGCAGGCATATAAGCATGGAAGGCAAGCTGTGAAACTACATGTACCCCCCCAAATTTTTAAAATCTCCTAATTTTTAGGGTTACATTCATAAATAATCCAAAAGAAATTCCAACTACCATACTCTAGAGCTATTTTAATGCAGACTAAAATAATTCTGAATGGATTTACTCTACTTTTCCCCCCCATAATTACATAGAAGTAGGTCCCATAATTACATATATGGAAAACAAAGTTTAAAAGACAGAGCCTGGATAAAAAATCTGTTGTGCCAAGAACAACACTCAACCATGACTATTAATTTCAATAACTAAGATATTTCTTTTTTCCAGGAATAATGGATCTGGGGAGTCAGTTTGATTGATTTATAATTACATATATTTCACATTTTTTTTCATTTCTATGAATTTGAACAAACACATACCGTCACGTAACCTTCATTAAATCTAGATAGAGAAGAGTTTCCATTGCTCCAAATGCTCCTTCATGCTGCCTCTTTGTAATTATTCCTTCCTTTTACCCCCAGCCCCTGACCACTCAAGCAACCCTACAGATGGTAAAAATATATTAAGATAATAGTACAACTGTATTCTAACATACCTGATAGCTTATGTAGCATGGTCTATTTTAGAGAAGGATCTGTGTGTCGCTAAGAAGAAAGTCTGTTCAGTCATTTCTGGATGAAATATTTTATATATCTCTGTTAAGCCTAAATTATCAATTGTATTTTTTAGTTCTATAGCTTCTTTTATTTTTATTGGTTGTTCAAAACATTACAAAGCTCTTGACATATCATATTTCATACATTGGATTCAAGTGGGTTATGAACTCCCATTTTTACCCCAAATACAGATTGCAGAATCACATCGGTTACACATCCACATTTTTACATAATGCCATATTAGTAACTGTTGTATTCTGCTACCTTTCCTATCCTCTACTATCCCCCCTCCCCTCCCATCTTCTCTCTCTACCCCATCTACTATAATCCATTTCTCTCCTTGTTTTTTTCCCCATTCCCCTCACAACCTCTTATATGTAATTTTGTATAACAATGAGGGTCTCCTTCCATTTCCATGCAATTTCCCTTTTCTCTCCCTTTCCCTCCCACCTCATGTCTCTGTTTAATGTGAATCTTTTCCTCCTGCTCTTCCTCGCTGCTCTGTTCTTAGTTGCTCTCATTATATCAAAGAAGACATTTGGCATTTGTTTTTTAGGGATTGGCTAGCTTCACTTAGCATAATCTGCTCTAATGCCATCCATTTCCCTGCAAATTCCATGATTTTTTCATTTTTTAGTGCTGCGTAATACTCCATTGTGTATAAATGCCACATTTTTTTTATCCATTCATCTATTGAAGGGAATCTGGGTTGGTTCCACAGTTTAGCTATTGTGAATTGTGCTGCTATGAACATCCATGTGGCAGTTTATTTAGTTCTCATTTGGAGGGTCAATCCAATGGTGAGAGAGGCATGTTAAAGCCACCTAGTATTATTGTGTTGTGGTCTATCTGAATCTTGAAATTGAGAAGGGTTTGTTTGATGCATGTAGATGCTCCATTGTTTGGCACATATATATTTATTATTGTTACATCTTGTTGATGTACAATTCCCTTAAGCAGTATGAAATGTTCTTATTCGTCCCTTCTGATTAACTTTGGCTTGAAGTCCACTTTATCTGATATGAAGATAGAAACTCTTTCTTGTTTTCAAGATCCATGTGAATGATATGTTTTTTTCTCATGATTTTACCTTCAGTCTGTGAATGTCTTTGCCTATGAAGCAAGTTTCTTAGGGAAAGCATAATGTTGTGTCTTGTTTTTAATCCAATCTGCTAGTCTATGTCTTTTGATTGATGAGTGTGGGGCATTTACATTCAATGTTATTGAGAAATGATTTTTATTCCCTGGCATTTTGATTTATTTTGGGATTTTAATTTGAATTAGCTTCTCCTTTGGTGGACTATTCTTCTAGTGTAGTTCCTCCTTTTGCTGGTCTCCACTTTCATTTTTTCATTTCTTCTTCATGATATGACTCAGGGGCTGGCAACTGGGGAACTGATTCCTGACAAACCTGAGTTTGGGTGGGTTTCCATGACCAGAATTCCCCTGTGTAAACCGCTCTCCATGTTTGATTTTCTCTTGGTCACTCGGGCACACTCTATGTCATGCAATGTGGGTTTGGCAGGCCCATAATTTGGGCCAAACTCAGTTGCCAGTTCCATATTTGCAAAATGGTTCCTCCCTCTGTCCTCTGCAAGCTGTCTTTCCTGCACAAGGATATTGTCCAGCACACCTTCAGTTTAGTCAGGCAGTGTCTTTGATCCCAAAACTCTCTGTACTCAGACACACATCAGGCCTCATAAATATTACGGTTCATTTAATTCCCTTATCCCTTCATTTTGCTCATGGAGGGCCCTCTCTGGTGCCTCTGGCCTTAGCAGCAGTGGTGGAATGGGGGATTTCTTCTTTATTTTATCATATACAACCTCCTGAGTTCCTAATCTGCTTTAAATATTCAGTATCAAATTCCAGTAAAGCCCCTGCCCCTTTTATTGTTCACCCATCTTGCTGAGAAGCTGCCTGTATGCTACCTTGGTTTCACACCACGGAGCAGCCAAAAAAAGCAACCTACTCTATCCCGCCATCTTGAAACTCCTCCCGATTTACTATAGTTTTCCAAGAGAGAAGCAATCCATGTTCTTCAATGTCACGTGTAATTTACCTCATTGTGATTGTTAAACTTCAGTTCTAGTTATTGCAATGTTTCTCCAATCTCTAATGACTTTGGGTTCTTTGTGGTAGTTGTAGCCCTTGCCATATGCCCTAATAACTTTAGATACCAAATCAGTAGATTTTAAATAAATTTTAAAGCATTGAGCAGTTTCTCCATACTTTAGCAGTCATTATACCACAGATTTGTGAAGTAGAATCTAGTAGAACATTTAGCAATTATGGTATTGTCTATTCTTCAAATCCTTCGATTGAATGTGAAAATGTTAATATATGGAAACCGAGGCTTTAGGATCAAAAATAAGAATTCCTTGATTTTCACTATAATAGAAGCTATTCACATAAGCCAAGTTAATGAGCTGGGAGAGAGATGGCAATAAATAACTGTTTTGTGCTATTATAATTAATAGCAAGTTTTGTAGTTCTTCTCAAAAATATTACCATAATATTTTAAGTGGAGAAGCTGTACTTACTTTGACAAATCACAAGTCAAAATTTGTACAGAGAAGATAATCACAGGAATAAAACTGGTAGAGTTCTATAAATGTTGTTGGACTGACATCTATGTTATTGATACTTACTTAATAATTCTCTTTATATTTTTTGGTATTTGGGAAAATATTTTATACTATTTTTTGAGACTTCCATTCAACTAGACAGAATTTCCAAATTTGAGGGTAAATATGGCATACCTGAGAGAAGTGAACCACCCCCAGACAGTCCATTGAGAAGGCCATAATAGAGTCAAGATCCGGCCTGGAAGTCTGCTGTTCACAATCAAACCCTGAATGATGAAGACCTCCTCATGATATGATTTGCTTGTACTTGCCATTTAAGTGGAGCAAGAAAATGTGTGATTTCAGAAGCAGTCTAAATTCCAGGTTTTAAATGAATCTCCATCTTTAAAATCAAACTCACCTTTAAGCTTTTCAAAATTGCATAAAATATATTCAGGATAAGTAATATGTATCTATTCAGTCTACTTATCCTAGACTATACAAATAGACATTACTCAAGCTCGGGCAATTAATTATGAGAGTATATCAAAGGTCACTTATTTAATGGTTATTAACCATGACCTACATTCCTTGGGTTTACCAAGAAAAATATCAATTCCATCTCTTATATTTTCAGTTTGAAAGCTATTTTTTCCTGCCATTGAGTTATGAACATAAATCATTCTTGCCTCTGAAGAGCACCTGTCAAAGGTTTTGCTACTTGGAGTGAAATACATTAAATAATTTTGAAGGTGTTTTCCCAAGGTCTTTCAGTATTGTCAAGCAGGAGAAGCAACTTCCAGGACTCTCTCGTGGACAACTTTTTCTGCTCTCTCTACCTTCACGCCAAAGAAGGATCTGCAAATTTTATTTGTCAATACTTGAGCTGAACTATGCTATCTAAAAATCTGGAACTTGTGTTCTATAAACTTTTTCTTGCATTTCTTGAGACAAGTGAGAGCCAGGTTCAGTTGGAACTCTCAGAACAGGCCATTCATATTCATGTCATTTATATGCTCTTTTTCTCATCCAATTTCCTTTCCTTTTCTTGAAGTGAACCAATGTACATTCCTCAAATACAGACTTAAAGAGAGTTTGTCTCTTTCTTGCTTGCTTACTTTATTCTTTCTTCCCATTCTCCCTCTCTCCCTACCCCACTTTTTTTCTTTCCCTGTTTTAATGGCCTGGGTTAGAATCTTGTTTTATTTTCTCAAGCTTCCATATGACTTAGATATCACCTTCAGGGTGACATTCCTGGGTTCAAAATGATTATTTTAGACATTTTAGGTCTAGTTGGCTACTACAAAAAGAGGCAATGTAACAAAATGAAAAGAATGTGTTTTTAAAATCAGGCTTCCAATTCAAATTTTGGATTAGCTAAATGACCTTGAAAATAATAACTTAATGAGTTCAAACTTAGTTTTCTACCTGGGAAATTGGGATAGCATTTTTAATAGAAGTCTTAAAAATTTATTTAATGAGCCAATATGGCTAAAGACAACACCATCATGGTCAGGATCATCACAACTCTCATTATTTCTCTGTGCTGAATAAAAGCACACTATAGACATTATTTCTTAATTAATATCTTCATTTACAGCCTATAAATGTAGACTCAAAAAATTCAATGTTTTATTTAACATATCAAGGCAAAAGAAGGCAGAGTCAGGATCTGAGTTCAAGTCTGTTGCATTCTACAGCTGATTCTGTGCACTGCTACCTAATATAGCCCTCCAACGTATTCTTTTTATTCATACAACTGATTTCCCTCATTCAGTTCATGCAAAATTTATGCATGAGCTGAATTCAGGGAAATAATTATGTATTTCTCTTTACACTGGGTCTCTGAAGATATACACATATACACATATGATATTCATGTACGTACTAAATAAAATACTGGTTTTAATTATGTCAAGTTTCATTTATATATAATGTAGACCTGTGTTGTCCAATATAATAGCCCCAAGTTTAAAAGTGACTATTTAAATTTAATTAAAACTAAATAAAATTAAAAATTCAAATCGTGGTCACACTAGCCACATTTGCAGCACTCAAAATCTTCATATGGCTGGTAGCCACCAAATTGAACGTCATGGATAAAGAACAATCCCATTATTGTGGAAAGTTCTATCAGACAATAATGGGTTAGATGAATTGTTCATAACAAGTCCTTCACCCCAGAAGAGAAAGCACTTAATATGAAAACTCTCCTGTTGGTCCTAACACAGAGATACACTCACTAAAAATTATACAAATCAAATAGACAGGAATTAATATTCATTCTGTCACATTTTTTGTATATGGTTACTGAATCTGAAGCCATATATGCAAAGCTTTGTCCTGGGCAACCACATTCTTAAGTACCACATAGCACACTTTCTAATGTTATTATTTACCTACTCGAACAGATTCTAATCTTGGACACTCCAGAATACATGCAGGCTTTTGTAGCAGCACAAACATTAGTCATCCTCATTATTTGAAAGTTCCTAGAGAGTTCAATTTGTTGGAGAAGCTTCAATAAAGACGGAAGGGAGTATAGTTATTTGGGAACCCTGGTGTTTTTCTAGAGGAAATTTAACAGGCAAAAGAGATGGCATTCTGATATATTGAGCCAATCTTCTGAAATAGTCCATGCAGTCACAAAGATATGGAAAATGAGAAGCAGAATGATCAAACATTTTAGGAAAATAAATAGATAAGCACACACACAAAAAAAAAGAAGAAGAAAAAAGAAATGAATCAGCATGCTTTTCTTCTGCCTGGTTTTCTGAGGACGTGTAACATAACTAGTAATGGAATAGCAACTTATTAAGAAACATATATTCTTCTTTCTTGGTCTTGTTTTTGTTTCATTTTATTTCATTTTCTTTTTAAAGGAAGCAGAGACCAATCATATAGAAAATATTTACATTTTTCTTCTTAGTCAATAAGGAAATCTTATTACCTAAATCAGTTTATAAGTAGATGCTTATCAACAATTTAATAAAATAGATATCTCTAGGAATCACCATGCATATAAATATCCTCTACAATTACCCATTGATTGTAAACATTTTATATTAGTATTGAATTCGTTTACCTCTGGAAAATGGCTTTTAAAAACTTAGTGTGAACACAGTAGGATGAGTTTGTTTAATAAAAGAAAAAGCTGAGGGCTGGGGATGTGGCTCAAGTGGTAGCTCACTCGCCTGGCATGCGTGCGACCCGGGTTCGATCCTCAGCACCACATACAGACAAAGATGTTGTATCCGCCAAATACTAAAAGATAAATATTAAAATTATCTCTGTCTCTCCCTCTTTCTCACTCTCTCTCATTCTTAAAAAAAAAAATAAATAAAAGAAAAAGCTACTCTAACTTGCATCATTTTAAATGATCAGTTACATTCTCTTTGGGCAGGGATTCTATTGAATCCAGAGGTGACTTATAACTAAGCCACATCCTCAGCCCTTCTTAAAAAAAAAAAAAATTGAGACCAGTTCTCACTAAGTTGCTTAGGGCTTTGCTAAGTTGCGGAGGTGGGTCTTGAATTTGCAACCCTCCTGTCTCAGCATCCTGAGTTGCTGGGTTTTTACAGGCATGGGTCACCATGCCAAGCATAAAATTATCAGATACATTCTAAGTATGTAATATACCCTAATTCAATCCTCAGTGTCTGTATTTAAAAAGAATAAACAAAGCTTTACTTTTAGGTATACATTTGAAATGGCTTATGAGGAAGAGAAAGATATTTGACATTGTATCTTAAAAGACAGGGAAATTGAGCAAAAAGAAAAACAATATTTTTCCTAATATCAGCAGAACCCATGGGGCATTAGATAGGAAGATTTAATTTTAATATTAGAGTAAGAGCTAATGATGGATTTTTAACAAGTATGTGAACTGATCTTGAGTAAGGTATCCTTTATATTTGTGTGCGTAAAAGAAACAGAATGAAAATTGCTGATGGATCATGATATCCCCTTTACCAGCTATCTCCTGATAGCTGACAATTATTGATATTCAAGGCAGTCATTACCAATCATTTGTAAATATGTATTTACAAGGCTACTGTATCCATTTGTAGAAAGTCTTTTCTATATTTGAAAATGCACTAAAGATTCTATTCTGCCACTTACCCAAAGAAAATGTTTCACCCCAACTACTGAATTCCATGTTCTCTAGACAAACCATAGGACGTGTCTCAGAAAAGTCCCTCTGGGGTCTTTTCCAACTCTGCCTGAATGACAATAAGAATCTGATTCTTTAGGTTTTTCTGCTCCATTCATTCTTCCCATCAGCCTATAAAATTTACTAAGAGTACTAAGAGGTATAAATCTATAATAGGGTCTTTGTGGAAATACTAAGAAAATGATGTCAGATACTAATGTAGTTATTTTATATGTAAAGTACTCAGAAAATCTGCAGATCACAATTGTACAAATAAAAGTGAAAACTCATTCTCTGAAGGAAGGCCCAATGATGTGAGCATGCTCCACTCTGTTTTGGCATTCTGGTGTGACAGTAGAAAAGATACTAGTCTTAAAATGGAGACAAGCCATCTTATTTTCCTAATCTTTCTGTCAAGGTAATGCATTTATAATACACAATAAGACCACATTCCAACTGTAGTGTAAATGTAAGTACCGGGGGGGACTGAACAGCCTGGTCTGTATATCCCTACTGTGTTTTTAATGATAAGGGGAAATTTAAATGCAGAGATCCTCTTGCTTCTATAGGAAATGATATAATTCCTATCATAATTTCTTGGTTGCAAACAAGGCAAAGATATCTTAAGTGTGGCTACTATTTCTGCTGCTCTATTATTGGGGGCCAGATGCCAGCCCATAAAGATTCCTTCAAAAGCCAGAAGACAATATCAGAGGTGTGTTTATATAGCTCTGGAGTCTAACATTAAAGTTTTGGTTTTTTTTGTTTTGTTTTGTTTTAGAATTGCACATCATAGAAGAAAGTAAAAACATAGAGGTCATCTCCCCTCTTATCCCCACATCTGTGAGACTTCAAAATTTGTGCTTGAGGGATCATGATGTGATAGAAGGGCTAAGTGCTGGAAAAATCTCACCTTATGAATTATGTGGAAAAATGTAGGCAGTTGAGGATGAACATGAAAACTTCAATAATCAATAATGATTAGAACACAGGGGATAAAAACATTTGGTTAATAGTCATATGATTATTACAAAGGTGAGTTAGAATGTTTTTAATTTGTAAAGGCAAGAAAAAAATAATTTTGTTGATTAAAGCACACATGTCTTTGACCTGAAAGGGCAAGTTATTGCATTCCTTTAATGTACCGAAAAGTTCAGTTTAATCAAACAACTGGTAGGCCAAAGAATTAGACAAGGTTTTCATATAAAAGAAATGTCAGTCATGTAAGGGTGCACATGTTTGTATGTGTGTATGTGTATATGAACTAAATTGATGGAAGTATCTAATCCATTACATCATCATAGCATATAAAATACCCAGGACTGGAACACATCATAGAAACATTCTTCATAGTCACAGTATTGATTTCAATTATGATATCTTTCTTGCTAATGCATTCTGTGCACCTGTTGGTAGGCAGAGAAAGCAGGATTAAATGAAACCAAAAGCCATACCTGCAGCAAAAAAATAAAAAAATAAAAAATAGTAAAAAAAGAAAGGCTCCATGAAGCCAAAATAGGAAAGAAGAAAACACTGTGAACTAAGAGAGCCATTCAGAAAAATGTGCTAGGTAGCAAGGAGCTTTAAAATCACCCATAAAAATGAGTACATTATCCATCTTTTTCTGTTTTGGCACTTCTGCAGTTGACATTACCACTGTCTGCTGTGTTAAGATTGGGAGAACTAAGCTGGAAAATGTGATAGCAAATCCTTAACTCAAGCAGCAGTATATGGGGCAGGCTGTTAAACTGCCATGTTAGCAGAATGCATAAATGTCAGCATTATTTTAGAATGATTTATTATATCCATAACAGTCAAAATAAATAAATGTGACCCCATAGTCAACAATTCACAGATAGCTTTCCTAATTTGGAATATGCACACAACATTTTCTATTAGGATGACATTTCAGACCTTCAAAAACAAAATTTGGAATTTTGCTAAGAATTTCTGAAGTTCTCAGCATATTATTTCAAATGAGTCTGGAAGGTAGGGCAGTTAGTAAAGCACTGCTATAAAATAGTTAAATAAATAAAAGAAGGGTGGAAAAAAACAATTTATGGTGTAGCTCCCTTAGATATTCATCACTAAAGGATCGGCAAGTGTAAAGCGATTGCATTGCAAAGTGTCCTTCTTTAATTTGATGTCTGTGTTGACAATGCAAACATCTCTACAAATAAACTTCTAATGAACAGAAATTGCAGAGGAATCATAACTGTGTGAGTTCAGAATGCAACCCAAAAAGTTATATCTGCACATGTATTTAAATATTCAAGTGCTTCAGAACTTGTGTGTTTTAGTGTATTATCTCTTAGGATTAATTCTTTGTTTTTGCTAACATATAGCAAGGGCTTCTACTGGCAAAAATACTTTTTAGAAATAAAATAGCTCATTTATAATCATTATTTAGGTCACTGGGCTTTTATAGTCTGTCACTTTAAAATAACACATTATTCATCCTAATGAATGAATCAATAAATAACAAATTTCCCATAATATGAAAGAAAAAAGATATTTGGAAGTCAGATCCTTTTCTAAACTTTATACTCTTATACATAACAATTTCCATTTTGTGGCAATATCCTTCATATTATATAAACAAAAATGGTATGAAAACATGATACACGTATTTTATATCATTGTAAAAGGCAAACAAATAGGGTTTTATTAATATAGTTGTACAAGTCATCATTATTATTGCTCATTTTGTCACTAAATTAATGAACTTAGGTATATATATATATATATATATATATATATATATATATACACACACACACACACACACAGACTATTTAGTATATATAATAAGCATAATATACAATATAATCCCAGCAGGTCAGGAGGCTAAGGCAGGAGGATTGAGTGTTCAAAGCCAGCCTTAGCAATGGCGAGGTACTAAGTAAATCAGTGAGATCATGTCTCTAAATAAAAGTAATATTTACAAAATATTATGTATTCTATATTATAAGTAATATATAAATGAATTGATTGAGTTGTATGTTATTTTTACATAGATTTTTTTAAAAATTTTGAGTGATGCAGTGAATTGAATCCAGAATATTGCACATATTAAGTGCACACTCTACTGCTGAGCTACACTCCCACTTCCCTGTGTAGTTTTTTAAAAGAATAACAATACCCTACTTAGAACTTCTGAGATTAAAAAAAAAATCTCAGTAAATTTGATTACATAATTTATCCTTTAGGTTAACAAACACCAAAGATAAATGAGCTAGTTCCTTTATCTCTATGGGGAACTACACTGTTAAGGAATTTAAAAAGATATTTTCAGGTTGAGGAAAGAAAGACAATTGAAATCAAGAGTTTGATAAAATGTGGGGAAAGCTGGGCAAGGTGGCATATGCCTGCAGTCCCAGTGGCTTGGGAGGCTGAGGCAGGAGGATATCAAGTTCAATGCCAGCCTCAGCAACTCAGAGAGGCCCTAAGCAACTTAGTGAGATCCCATCTGTAAATCACATATTAAAAAGGGGTAGGGATATAGCTCAGTGGGTAAGAGACCCCGGGTTTAATTCCTGGTACCAAAAAAAAAAAAAAAAAACATTAAAAATGGGGGTGGGTGTGGGTAGGAGTTAATTATTGAGTTTTTTGCATGTTTTCCAAACACAGCAGTACTATTCAAAACCCTTATGCATGAAATAGATTTCATTTTTTCCTCCATGTGAGCCAATCCTGCCATAGAAAAACATTATTTTAAAACACTCTTAGAAACATTTAATCTCAAAATATTCTGTCCATATTCTCTTCTGCTAAGATCATTATTCTCTCACTCTCTCCTTCATTGCCTTGATGGCCAAAATAGCCTTCATATTCTGAGTTCTATAAATGTTATTTAGATTAGTTCTTTTGCCCATTTATTAATTGGGTTATTTATTTTTGAGTTCTTTTTTATATTCTGGATATTAAACCCCTGTATACCAATCAGATGGCAAGGGTATTCTCCCATTCTGTAGGCTGTCTCTTCATGCTCTTGTTTTCTTTGCTGTGAAGATGCTTTTTAATTTGATGCCATCTCACTTATCGCTCCTGGCTTTATTTCTTGTGTTTTAGGAGTCTTGTTAAGGAAGTTTGGTGCCTGAGCCAGTATTTAAACCTATATTTTCTTCAAGCAGTTGCAGAGTTTCTGGCCGAATTCCTAGGTCTTTCATCCAGTTTGAATTGATTTTTATGATCGAGATCAATTTTCATTCTTCTACATATGGATATCCCATTTTCCCAGCAACATTTATCTAAAAGACTCTCTTTTCTCCAATATATATATATTTGACATCTTTGTCAAGTATCAGATGAATTTATCTATGTGAATTTGTCTCTATATCTTCTATTCCACTGGTCTTCATGTCTGCTTTGTTGCCATTACTTGCTGTTTTTGTTAATATAGTTCTGTAGTATAATTTGAGATCAAGTATTGTAATACCAGACAATTTTCAAGAGAAGAAATACAAATGGCTAACAAATGTATGAAAAATATGCTCAACATCTCTGGCAATCAGGAAAGTACGAATCAATCTCACCCCAGGCAGAATGGCAATCACCAAGAATACAAATAATAACAAACACTGGTAAAGTTGTGGGGGGAAAAGTTTTAAAAAAAGTTAAAATTTTAACTTTTTAGTGGGGCTGAAAATTACTCTAGAAAGCAGTATGGAGATTCTAGGAATGGAACCATCATGTGACACAGCTATCCCACTTGTTGGTATAGATCCAAAAGATCTAAAATCATCATTCTATAGGGAGACAGCCCCATCAATGTTTATAGCAGTACAATTCACAATAACTAAGTCATGGAACCAGTCCACATACCTGTCAACAGACGAATGGATAAAGAAAATGTGGTGTATATATAACAATGGAGTTTTACTCAGCCACAAAGAAGAATAAAACTATGGCATTTGCTGGCAAATGGATGACACTGGAGCTCACAACGCTAAATGAAATAATTCAGACCCAGAAAGTTAAGGATCAAATATTTTCTTTCATGTGAAAAAAGCTAGAACAAAATAGGGGAAAAAAGAATGGGAAGTCGAGTCCCATGAAAATAAGAGAGATCAGTGGATTAGAGAAAGGAGACTGAGGGAAGAGAAGGAGGGACAGGAAAAGGGAGGAACAGTGGAACGAAATTGACCAAACTATCCTATGTACGTATATGAACAGACAACAGTGAATTTCACCTTTATGTATATCTATAATCTAGCAATTTAGAAAAAAAAATCTACAAACACACAGAAGTCAGGTCAGTAGAGGAGAAGAAAGGGAACGGGGGAAAGATGAGGGGAGGGAAACGGGAAGTACTGGGGACTAAATTGAAGCAAATTATATTCCATGCTTGTATAATTATGTCAAAATGAACCTCAATATGCACTAATAACATTTTAAAATAAAAAGGCTATTTGATGATTTATAATGTGCCTTGGTCCAAAAGACAGCTTTTAGCATTTTGGCCCTCTGATAATGAGAGGATCCTGGGCTATATGAAATAAGAACTACTTTTAATGTTTAGGATTAACAAGAAAATAATAATGTGTCCACCAAAAGTTAGGTATATTGTCATATTTTTGTTTGTAGAAGTAACTTATTATCCAAGTTAAAAAAAGTATAATAATCAGCTATTATAAAAATTGAGGTGCTAAGTAAATTATATATCATAAAGAAATAATTTGGACAGAGAGGAAAGATATATATTCTTTAAATGCCCTGAAGTAAGACTAAACATAAAACCCAATTTAGAAAGGGGTTGAGATAAAGGTAGAGTTATAGATATACAGGTCTAGAGCTGAAGATAGTCTGGATTCAAGTTCTATGTTTATAGCAGTGAAAGTAATAATTTAATTATTGTGAAGGTAATATTTTAATGTGAAGGTAATAATTTAATCTTAGTTTCCAATTCCATTTCTTTAGTCAGATACATGTGAATTGAATTTATCAAAGAAAAATGAAGTCCTTATGCACACACCTACAAATTGGATCATGTCCTCAATCGGTGAACATAGCACTAATCTAACCACCATAGCCAGTCTGCTCCCTAGCTCTACCAGTGACCCAAACAAAACCTGTTGTGAAGCAGAGGAGTCCTACGTTTCCCACCATGAAGAAAGAAGTGAATAAGTGACAGGTGTCTGAGTTTATGTTATTTTACACCGCAAAATCTGTAGCTACAATCTACCACCTATTACTAGATTTTTGCCCTGGACAGTTGGTGAAGAACATGAAACCACAATATGCTAATGTTTCACAGGCCCCTTCCTGAGACTGAAATTCTTCCTGAATCTTCATCCCCTCACAGGGAGGCCATCTGTCATCACAGTCACACACATAAAACTTCTACTTATGAATGTTAATTATTTCAAATCTATTCTTTGCACATTAGCCTGTGCAACCTGAAACTTTTCTTCACTGGTGAACTTTTGCCAGAAACTCTAGCCACTTAACCTCAGTTTTATCAGGCAGCCTCTGTTGGAAGTTCAGCTCTTGCAGAGTCTAGAGGGCTTAACCCAATGGCTACTGGTGCCTTTGGCTATCCTATGAAATATTCCCTGGCAAGTCTCCAAATCCCACCGAAGAGGTAGAGAAATATTTATGGATGCCTTTACATGCCAGGTCCCCTTGTAGGCCCTGGTCATACAGAATGGATCTAGAAAGAAATAATCCTTGGGTTTTTTTTAGGAAATTTAATGTTCAGTGGAGTAGACAAAAGGGAATGAAGGGAAAGGAGGAGGGACAGGATAAGGAAAAAACAGTGAAATGAATCTGACCTAACGTTCCTATGTATATATGTGAACATGCCACCATCATGTGCATCCACAAAACACTAACTAAAAAACAACGACTTTGATTAAATAGCAGAAATATCAGTAGAGTCGAGGAAAGGGAATAGGAGGAGATGGGAGGATGGGAGGGGAAAGGGAATTACTGGGGAATAAATTAGAAGAATTATATTCCATGCTTTTATAATTATGTCAAAATGGATTCTATTGTCATGTATCTGACTTGAGGCTCCTTGTTCAGTTATGCTCCTTTATATTTCAAAATGATAGATACACTTGCCTTATCCCTATTTTTAGACGTTCTTTTTTAAGGTCTCATAAATAGCAAGAATAATGCCAAGTAAAATTTCATATTACTGCTGTCAAGTTGTCAATATATTTATTTCTCTTGTTGGAGGCAATGTGAATACATATTCCTTAAATTATAATTTTCCTACAGAATGCCTGTCACATAGATCTTTTATCAAGATTATATTAAGGTTGTGTAGTGCCAAATCAGTTTAACTTCCTTCATATAGCTATCATGAAACAGAGTCCATATATGTGACTTTTCTTGTGGATTTTTGCATTTATTCCCTTCATAGTTATTTATGCATGTTGTAAAGAGCAGCATTCTACAAATTATGTTCTGCTATGTGGGTGGTGAAAAGAGATTTTCATAGACTAATTGATTGTAAAATGCTACATACTGTATTTTCCTCATGGAGATTAACAATGAAGATTATTACACAGTCAGGAGTAGTCCTATAGGGAAAAAAAACAAAAAACTGGTTGAACTATGTTTAACACAACATTTCCCAAACTTATTTAACCATGAACCCTTTTAAAAATGTAGTATTGGTTTTCAGATCAAGCTCATCATTTGTAATCATCTTTGTCATGTGTTATCACACAAACTTAAGTTCCACCATGTACACCAGTAGCACATGGTGGGCACTCATAGAAATTCATCCAAACAAATGAATCAAATGATGTTATACATATACGTTTTAGAAGTAGTATTATGTGGATTTATTCAGAGTTATTTTTAACTAGCATCTCTGAGTATGGCTTAGAGCTGAAATTTTTCAGATTTGGCAGACCAACAAGGAAAACAAACTGTTCATTTACTCATTTGGTTTGTGAGTTTTAAGTCTATTTCTCACATGGGGTTGGTTTACACTGCTCCATTCTATAAGGAACCCAAATCCTAGATTTCTGACCTGTAAAATCCCGGATGCATCACAAATGCCTACAAATGGTCTCCAGGGGAGTTGGAATAAACATAATGTGGATTCCATTCCAGACCTTTACTTCTATTGCAAAACATTGAAGCAAAACAAACAACTAACACCCTGCCCCAAAGGAAAAACACACACAAATCCTGAATTCAAATCCACTCAGTTCACTTACTATTCTTAACTGGGAGTGAGGGGGAAGGAGTGAGGGTCAAGACCGCCCTTTAAAAAGAAAGCACATGATTCTGTGGTTCATAATCATATGGGAAATAATCGAGAAATTTTGAAAATTAATGTTAATAAAGTTAAGTATTAAACTTTTGAATTATTAGTCTAAATTTAAAAATATAGACTATGTTCACTGTAGCTATTTCTGGACAAAAGATGAAACTAAGGTTTCCAATGCTTTAGTGGATTATTAAGACCTACTCCTACAAGATACAAAAAGAGGAAAAAATGCTTCAAGTAAACCCCTGATCGTTCTTAGAAGGTCAAGAGGTGCTTTTATTACCTCAATTTTATTTCACATTCACCGATATTTCCATCAATCCAATCTTTTAAAATGAATGCTTGCTTTTTTTTTTTCCCTACAGGGCCTTGTTTGGCTTTCCTTAAGAGTAAATAAATATCTTAGCTAAGATACTTCTATCTCTGAATATTCCACTCTAAATCCATTTTGGAAAAATAGCCCTCAAAACATCATTCACCAGGAAATTGTGTCTATATTCCCTTTTGTAAAATGTGCCATGGATTTAGTTTCGAGATATGTTATGAATGCCCCTCTAAAAGAAAAATCCAGGTGCATGAACATATTCACTTTAAGAATAAAAATGAAATTCATAGAACAAAGGAACACTAAAATATATACCTGAACATTTTTCTCATTTGATTAATTATTCAACAGTAACATTTTTGTGGAAGAAATGTTTCCCATTCAGTAATTTTGAATTCAATTCTAGTGTGATAAAAATGTGGCAAATATGAAGAAGCACTGGATATTACTTTTTAAATATTGCTGTAACTTGGTATAAGTGTAATTTAAATAGTGCATGAAAATAAATGGTGTTTTCAGGTATTATATGACATTGTTCCTATAAAATTCCAGTCTAAGTCATAAATCACAGCTTTTGAATCAAATACCTAGGTGCACTGATGCATTTCTAACAAATAACTCATTTTAACAGTATAAAACCCACTGGCATGCAGAATTTCATAATCAGAGGCTCTCAGCTGCTCACCTTAAATTAAAACTTGAGTTAGGTAAGGGCAGAATGAAGAAATCAGTATTACCTTGGGTTTTATTTTAACCAAGTCACCTTTGAATCCAATCAAACCAAGGCATATTTTTTCTTATTCTGAACCACAGGCAATTCCTATGATAATTGAGCCTATTTAATTTGGTTTAATAAATATTTAGATTTACTCCAAATGTGCACAAAACACTAATAAAATGAAAGATGGGGAAGATCAATCCCTCCAGCTAAGAAGCTGAAAATCTAGAAATGGAGATAATTATATAAGCAGCTTTATATTCAAGTCATACCAAAAGTTTTTAAAATTAAGGTAAGGAGGCAATAGGGGCAGAGCAAGGAAATAGCATGCAACTTCAAAGAAAGTTAAGATGCACCCAGGCAAAGGAAAGCAAGATTGCTCTTTGGGGAACAGCTGGAATATGACCAAGTAAGTGAACATAGAAATTCACTTGTTAAATGTGTCTAGACAACAGAAATAGTCCTATTGCAGGATGGAGTAATGACCTGGAAAGGCAAATCACCAGAACAGGAAAATGAAAGAGAGGATAGGCAAGAGGGTCTTGCTTTCTAAATTGGGGACTTGCGCTCAGTTAAACAAGCAGCCCCAAAGATCACTAATGGGCAATAGAGAAGAGAGGGAATGTGTTAGTGTATTTGTGCTGTTCTAACAAAATACCTGAGACTGGGTAATTAATAAAGAACAGAAATGAAGGAACCACCAGGTTTGGTATTGGGTAAGGTTGTTCTTCTTTCAAAGTGATGCTTTTTCATCACATCCCCCAGAGGAGGGGCAAACTGTCCCCCCACATGGCAGAAGGCAGAAGGGCAAGAGAGCTGAGCACTGTGTGAAGCCTTATATAAGATTCTTAACCTAATATGAGGAACCTTCATGGCCTAATCATCTCTCATAGGCCCCATGCCATCACATTGGTCATTAAGTTTTAACACCTGAATTTTGGAGAAGACACATTTAAAACCATAGCATGAAATAAATGTTTTATTACAGAAAGATTAGAAAATGTTTATCAAGCTCATTGGGATGGAAGAAAAGAAGATGGAAACAGGAAGATTGTTTTAGATGCCAATGAAATAATCCAGACAAGAGGTGAGGAGAGAACAAACTGAAGCAGTAGTTATACAAATGGAAAAAGGGAATACATACTGGAAACTTCTTAAAGCTTAAAGATTTAAGACCTGACTACTGTTTGCATATGGAAAGAGGAAGAAAAGACAAAGCTGGATTTAATTTTTTGAATACTATTTTTTGAAAACTCTTGACTTCCTTAATCAAAATAAGGAAGTCAAGAATATAAAGTATACTCAGAAATGAAAGAGCTGTCCTAGATATTTTGTGTTTGACATGCAATGATGTTTTATGGAGAAAGTTATGAGTACTCATATGGGATGGGAGAATCTGCAAATGTGGAAGTTATGGACATTCAGGTGATCGCTAAAATACTGGGATAGATTAGGCAGCACATCAGACAGATTATAAGAAACCACAAGACAGAAATTTTTGAGTGTTCATATTTTATGTGACTAAAAAAGCAGGTAAATGGGCTGGTGAATGAGAAAAAAAATAAACAGAATAAAAAATTTGCACTTATTCACTTAACAAATGTTACCACTGAATGATATAAAATATTAGTATGTGATTATTTAGAAACTATAATTCCAGTGATATAGTATGTTTCTGGGTGGCAAAGCTGAATTACTAAAGATTCTTACAGATGTCAAAATTCCTTGAATTACTACTGAGGGGTAAATGCAATGCCAATCAAAAAAGACAACAAGACTCATTTTCTAAACATGGCAATCAAATCAATTACTCTTGAAATGAAAGCAGATTCTACAGATTCTTTCAGTCTAGTTAAGACTGGAAGTTTCTAATTATATAAACACATGAAATATGTTAATAAATTTTAATGGTATAGTTTCACAACCTCACCAAGGCCATACAAAGTTGCTGCATTTTAGGGTATTCTGAGTATATCTAATTGAAGATTTTAATAGATGAATTAGAAGTAATTTCATTCAACCCACCTAGTAAAATCCAGAATGTAAATAGCAAGTAGTTGTTTTGGGTAATCACACCTCTAGTCTACCTACAGGACTCCATCTTCCTCTTCAAGGGCCAGCTACCAGCTGTTAGGCTTTCCCTCCTGGTCTCCATTAACTTCTTTCTATCCCTGACAGAGTGAAAGTATCTTCCCAGTCTCCTGTGTCCTTTACAGTTTATTATGCAGAATACACCCCTGCTATAATCACTGCAATTTGCATGCTTTTTACCCCTGCCAATTAAAGAGTCAGACATGAGAAAATTTTTTTCTTTTCTAATTTCTTTGACTCTTGGACCTAAGAAAGGAAGATAAATGGGGAAAAAAAATAGAGAAATAAAGGGACAGAGAAGTGTGTGTGTGGGGGGAGGAGGGACTCCAGAGAAAACTGGATATTCTAACTCAATGTATTATGCACCCCTTATGTTTCTTTAAGTTTCTAATCAAGCTACATATTTTAAGTCAAACCATTCCCTTCAGAGGGCTGTTTATTCCTGAATTAAACTGTGTTGAAAATTGCTAGATATCTCCTTGACTTCGCTGAATATATAGCTATGAGAAAATGAATTCCAGGTAGTTCAGTGACTTGTTTGTGCAAGTAAAGACGCTCTTTAGAAAGTTGGTGAGCCAAAGGGTGGTATGAAGAAGTTTCTGCTTTTTTGAGTTGAGAACAACCATTGCTGTTCTTGGAGAATACTCTCAGTAAGCCCAGTGACATGAACACTTGGGAAAGGGAAAGAGGTGACCTCATCTCTAATTCTCATCATTAATTGAACATTAGGATAAGAACTAGATTAAAGGGACTAATAGAGAAAAAAATTGCTAAATTTCATGGAACTTCAGCTAGCTAGTTCTTGTTCATCTGAACAAGTGATCTAGATGGACAGTGGTACCACTGAACAGCTCTGTTGTGTGGCCTCAAACAAATGTTTAAGCTCTTGGTATCTTACATTCATCATTGGTAAACAGGAGTGAAATAGAACTTATGGGACTGTTGTAGGGATGGAATGAGATAATATGTATAAAATACGTGACACATGTACATGATGTTGGCTGTTGTTATAGTGACCGACATTTCAGAAGGTAATGAATTCAGCTTGCAACATGTGGGAAAGCACTTTAAAAAAAAAAAGAAGGTAAAATGATTCAATCCTTATTGGCTTACTGGATCCTCTTCTAAAATTCAGTAACTTTACTGAATGAAACTAAACTCTGTGAGATAGGATTGTGCATCACAGATTGGCCCTTCTCTCATGAAGATAAGTGGAGCGGAGGAGGAACCATAGGGGATATGGCACCTGAGAACTTATTGGAAGGCACCTAGCCCAGTTTGGGAACATGAGCAAAGGCCTCTTTAACCAGGAGATGATATCTATGCCTGATATCTGCAGAAGTAAAAATCACCTGTAGGAAAGAAGTGGTAGAAGAGATGACACCAAATGCCTTTCCAGTTGAAAGAATGCTAAATAAGCCCAAAATAGTGTGATTAACTCATCAATACTTTTCATCAGAAACTGACAATTTAAAGTACAAGTGACATTAGTAAGTACTAAGCCAATTTTTCATAAAATTTTAGAACTAGATAAAGTTTTTATAATTTATACATTTTTTTCAGGTATTTGAGTTTATTTGTAGTCAGGCCAAGGATCTAAACTCAATATCAGTTTGTGGAAAATCTCTAACCCACTGGGTTTTTGGAAGATTAAATAAAATAATAGGTATAGAGAGTTTAACATAGTACTTGGCATATAAGAAGCCCTCAATGTATCAATAGCTATTATCACTATGTGGTATTTGCCTTCCAAGTATCAGATTAGGAACTAGAAGCTCTGATAATATACACAAAATCCATAGGAATTGGCAGAACAAAAACTAAAATCCAACTATCCCAGAGTGTTCTCTCTCTCTCTCCCTCTCTCTCTCTCTCTCTCTCTCTCTTAAAGCATCAGTATGCTTTTGGTTCTCCCTTACTAATACTGCAAACTATGGCTGGCACCCATACCATTTGAAGACATAGAACAGGTACTCAAATAAAAGTTTGATTTCTCTTAGCTATTTTCTACAGGATTTTTTTTTCTTCCATCTGAACCATCTATCAATTATGTCACATCTAAAAGGGAGAAAGGTGCATTGTATATTTAGCTATAATTCTCTAAAATGGAAATGTAGAAAATATATTATTGTTCTCTTCTGCCTTTCTATTTGGTTAATCATTTGGTTTCTTTTAACAATAAAAGCAACATTCTTTTTCCCCTATGTTAAATATTAAATATTTAAGCTTCACATCAATGTAGCATTTGAAACTTAGCAACTAAAAAAAAAAAAAAAAAAGATATTAGAATGGCCCCTTAAAGACTGTTTAGAATCTCTCTAGTTAATAGCCACACACTGTAATGGAATTGCAAACAGATCTTACACTAGAGGGCTTTTGCTTTGGTTAGAATTCTTTTGGGAATTCCAGTGTGAGCTCTATGAATGACTAACTTACCATCTGTCTGGTATTTAAAGGAGAGTTCAGGGAAGATGGTAGCAAAGGAGTCATAATATCTACAGAATATCTGAAATGCAATCTTTCTCTTTTCAGAGTTTAACAAAATCCTACAATATTCTTATGGACCTTAGTATATTTATTAATTATCCCAATTAACTAAGGCTTTACTATTTCAAATAAACAAATTCAGATATTTACACAGATAGATAAAAGCTTAATGTATATGTATCTTTGTTAGGGTCTGTAAATAAGTCAGGATGGCGCCTGTAAATAAGTCAGGATGGCGCCTGGCATTTTGCCAGAGGGAGTGGTTTGTGAAGTAACGCCAGCAAGGCATTAAGTGTGGAGATTCCTTATTGGTTGGCTGCTGTATCTAGTTTATGTTAATTAAGATAAGCTGTGTGGAATGTATATATACCCCTCCTGTCCTACAATAAAGGGCTCCCACTCCTGCTGTATCAATGTACACAAGTTGTTTGTCACTCTCAGCATATTAGCTTTAGGAAAAAATGGTGAATTGCTTATTTTCAGAATCAGATATTTATCTAAAGGGCAGCTGCAGAGTGTTAAAATTATCTATTATGAATTATCTTTGCATAATATCCCGAGAGGAGGTACCAAAACACTGCAAGAATGCTTGTATTGTATACTATGACTTTGTAAAGCAGCCTTTCATCCACCTTTACAAATCCCTGATTGTTAGAGAACTCATCTTTTTATTCAGCTGACTTTCTATATAGCTTCTACCTTTTGATCTTAGTTTGCCCTGTAGAATTACACAGACTAAGTCAGATCCCTTTTGCACACAACAATATTATGAATTTACCACACATACATCTTTCTTCCTTTGGCTTAAGACTGTAATTCCTCAGGAGAAAATGTTGAGTTTCAAAACTTTACACTCAGAAAGGTATTGTTCTTATTAATAAGCAATATAATAATAATAATGAATAAAACAAAAGTTTAGGAAACATAACATCTGTATGGTATTTTTTAAAATACTATTTGAATAGCTATTCAGGCAGCCTGATAATTTAGTTTAAATAATGGGGAGATACAGTAGTTATGAAATGATTTGCAAGAAATCTCAAAACCACTTATTATTAAGTTAAATCTAAAAATAGTTGAGGTTGTATTCACAAAACTAAACATTAATTGTTAAGTTTTTCTTTAAAACAATAATATTTTAAAATAAGAATTTGATAATATTTAAAAATTCCATATGTAATATACATATTTACAAAGAAACACATGGGAAGTAAAGGTATGCAAAACCTTTTCCTCCTTAGGTACAGCATAATTAAAAGACGTTATTTTTATTCTTTATTAAAAGGGTGGTATTTAAAAGAAAATAGTTTTAAAAACTCAAAGAGTATATAAGCCTTTCAAAATATTGAAAATAGAGCAAATAATCTTCAATTACAACAATAATATATATATATATATATATATATATATATATATATATATATATATATATATAAATTTTTAAAAGTCTATAATTACTATAGATGAAAACATGCTATATGCTGTTTACAGGAAAAATCACCAAAAATAAGATACAAGTACAGACAAAAAAGAAGAAGAGGAGGTTAAGGGTGAGGAGGAGAAAAACAGCAGAAATAGAGTATATATTTTAGACATATAAAAAAAAAAGTTAGGTAGTAACAGAAAAAGAAAGTGTATGTGAATAAATGTTATAATACACAATTATATAACAGTCACTCAGATCTTGTGAGCTGAATAACATAATCCAAAATGTATGCAATAAAACTCCAGAAAGCATAATAATAACCCAACAAAAATAATTTACTAGGAAATTGTAACACATTTCTCTGTTTTTAATAGGTCCAGTAGAAAAAAAAAATATGACATAGGAATTTTAATAAGATTGGAAAAAATTGAAAATATTCTACACAAGAGATAATTCACCCTTTATTCCTGAGTCCATCAGATAAAAATCTGATAAGAGTACATAGCAAAATAAAAGTAATTTAACTCATTTCCCAAAAGGGACACTTTGTACAACTAATTAATCTGAATTAAAGGCAATAAAAGAAACATTAGCAATAAAAATTCCAACAAACAAACAAAATTTTATTCTCATAGAGAAAAACCAAAATAGCAGGTTAAAAATATTATAAAACTCTATAGATGAACTTCTGTGCACCAAATATTTTTTCAATATTACACGTATAACTTTGAAAGCTTTATTAGATAATGGAATTTAGAAAAGTCGTATTTAGTAAATTCAATGAAAGAATGAAGAAAATGTGTGTTTTTATGCAATTAATTAAAATGTGAAAGACAGTTAAATTGAAAATGAATCTGAATCCCAATTCTTCAAAAAATAAAAAATACATGTAAACTCCACCATGAAAGCTACTAAAAAAAGCAAGTAAAAGTGTAGAGATTCTATCTTATTCCAGTTAGAATAGTAAGCATAAAGAATATTAATAATAATAAATGATGATGAGGATGTGAAAAGAAAGGTGCATTGCTTGTTTGTTGGTAGCTGCAAATTAGTTCCACCACTGTGGAAGGAAGATTGGAGATTCCTCAAAAGACTAGGACTGGAGCCACCATATGACTTACCTATAGCACCCCTTGGTGTTTGTTCACAAAATAGCCAGGCTAAGAAATCAGCTTAGGTGTCTGTCAGGAGATTAAGAAGAATGAAACCATGCCATTTGCTGGAAGTGGATAGATCCGGAGAATATCATGCTGATGACGTGAAATAAGCCAAACTCAGATGGTCAAGGGTCAAATGTGTTCTCTCAGAAACTGAAAAACCAGCCTCTACCTCAGAGCAAAGCCTGTCCAAGGGAGGGGGTGTGACCCTTGTCCTTGGAAAGATCCACAGAGCACTCCTAGGCACAAACCCACCCAGCTGAGTTGTTTATCTACAAATAACAGGAGAGATATGCTGCTCCAGGTGTCCCTGACTCAGTCAGGCTAGGTGGGGACCCATAGCAACCCCCTAGCTGCCACCAATCAGCATGAGACAGGGAAATACCTGGGATGCCAGATGACCCTCCTAGTAGTTAATGGTGGTTGATAACATGTTGGGAAATCATGTAGTTCAGCACTACTCCCCTCGTTGCTTAAACCAATCAGTTCAAACAATCCCCCTCTTGTATTAATCAATCACCCTTACCCAACTTGTTCCCACCAGTGAATGTGCTAATCATGTTTTAGAGTTGTTTTATGATTTTCCCGTGGTGTGTGATGATTTGCTAAGAGATGCTATGATGTATGTGAAGTCCCTGCCTTCCCCAAAGAATGTATAAAACTGCTGCAAACCCTGGGATCGGGGCCTCTCAGCGTCACCAGTTGCTCTGTGTGTGCGCCGAGGACTGAGCTAGCTCGCAATAAACACCTCATTGCTGCTTACATCGATCTTGGTCTCTGGTGGTCTTTTGGGGGTCCCGAATTTGAGCATAACAAACTAGAGAGAAACAAGGAATCAAAAAGGGGATCTCACAAAAATAGAAAGGAGAACATTAGAGTAGAGAAAGGGGGTTGAGGATAAAGGAAGAGGAAGAATTGCAGAATTAAATCAACCAAATCTTGCATGTGCATGTATGAATATATGGCAATGAATCCCACATATGGATATGTATACTGCACCAATTTAAAATAAATAAATAAATGAATGAATAGTAGAAAGACCAGTAGGAAAGATGAAGAAGATCAGGGGGTAGGTTGAGGACGGAAAGGAGAGTACTCGGGAATGAAATGGAGCCGATTATATTATGTGCCAACATGAGTATGCCACAATGAACTCCAGTATTTGTATAATTATAATGCACTAATAAAAACATGAAAAATAAAAATGTAGGTGGACTTTCAAAAATACAATTCAGAGGAGTCAGTGTCATGTTTGTCATGTGTAAAACTTATTAAAGCAGGCATTTCTGAGATCTAATATCATTTTGGGTCTATTGATCATAATGTTTTGCTTATTGTAGCTTTATAATGGGATTTGATATATGGTAGGGTAAATCCTATCTTAACTACTTTAAAATATATCAAGTATCACTATCAATATTTTATCATTAATGAATTTGAACTTTTACATTGTTAAAAACCAAAATATTTATTTAGCTTTTAATTAAAATGCATTAGATCTATAAGTCAATGTGAAAATAATTTCATGTTTCATGCAGGAAATGGATGTGTGTGTGTACATTTATTCCCATCTTCTCATACATCTATTAATAGAGTTTTCTCTTTTTTTCTCTATAACAGTCTACATATTTCTTAACTGTAGATTAGTTTTAAATATGTTTTATACATTTTGGTATCAAAATTTTCTATGATATACTGTCTTATGTGATTTCAATGGTGTGAAGGGTTAGACGAACACATCAAAAGATGATAAAACAACTTAATTATTGAAACAGATCATATAATTTCTGAGAAGTAATCTTTATGTCAGCTGTGACTTTAACAGTGGTCACTTCACCTTCTGAATATAGCCATAGTTGCTCTAAGGCTTATTTTTCAAAACACTGTTTTTTTTCTATCTTCTCCCCCCTCTCCCTCCCTAACAAGATTAGGGAGACAGTATTTATTATCTTTTCTTCTAGTTAATTGCCCTTGAACACACCCAATACAGGAAGGAGATGTCTGCTGAGGATATGGGAAGTGAATATCTCCCAAATTCACAAGTGAATTCTAACATGCCATCAGGGTGCCCTGGGACCTCCTACCAGAGCACACCTGGAATATGACCCTTGAAGAGTTCCTTTAACCGCCCCGCATCCCACCCGTCCTTCCTGATAGAGTCACAGCCTTCAGGACAGGAGTCCCCTGTGTTTCTCCTTTGCTAGCAAAACAATAAACCTTCTTTTTCCTTTTTCTTGAAACCATGCCCTCATTTAAAATTGGCATTAATTGGCATTTGAGACAAGAATTGAGCTTTTGATTCATGACCATTATTGATTTAGCACACATTTCTCGAGTTTCTAAAAACATAAGGCAGTGAAAACATATGACACAGAGTTCTTAATATCAAGTCAGAAAAGCAGTCAGGAAGGAAGAGCTTGAGGATAGGAATCAAATCAATGACATCAAGAAGTTAACTTTGGTTTCAAAACAAAAAATATCTATGATCAAAGAAAAGTGATGAAAATATGCAGGGATATCATTAAATTGGAAGGAAAAGAGGGTTGCCAGGTGAAGGAGTTCAGAATATATGCTAAAGTGTTACAAGTAGAAGAGAGGTTTCCTTTCTGAACCGCAACTCCCTACCCTCATCTAAGTCATTTCCTGAGGAGCCATTACCAAGAAAATTTGAACATTTATAAGAGTGGTGTAGGGAAATCAGCTTTCTTTGGTACTTAAAAACTACAAAATCTAAAGGATTTGGGGAGGGTGCTGGGGCTAGAACAGAGGGGCTCATGCATGTTGAGCAAGGGCTGTATTACTGAGCCACATTTCCAGCCCAGGGATTCTTAAATATTAAAGAAACTTTAGATATTTTTATTTAAAGGACGTGTAGAAGTCTAGAATTTAGAAATTACACAAACTTTTCAAATTAAATGGAAAACAAAATTAGTGTCTCCCACAACCTCATACATTTGGAAACCAGCATGAAATACTGATGCCATAAACTCTAACACTCTTCCCTAATGGGCTTTAAAGGACACACTCTCACACAGTTATAGTAAAACTCTGTATTTATATAATGGTTTTTGAGAGGCTCCTTGAAAAGTCTTATTATCTCTCACCAAATCCCTGTTAGATAAGTATGGGAAGGGGCCATTATCTCTCCTTCAGAGATGAGTCCATCAAGACACTCAGCTTCAATGATTAGTAAAAGGCATGAAGCATGTTCATGATGGAAAGACCAAAAATATCCTGATCACTAGACATTTTACCAAAAAGATGTGTCCCACAGTCTTCTGTTTTTCTCTATCCCTTAAACTTATTTGTTTCTCCAATATTTTTAGTGCTAACATTTAATGTGTTTATTTAAAGAAAGTGAAATCTGTTTCAAACTTATGCTAATAGGAGACACTATAAAATTATTTCTATTCTGTATGGTGACTTTTCTGTGGATGCATCTATATTAAAAAGCTGAAAGGTAACTCACGCTCCCAGAGCTTCATTAAGGTATAATTTATAAAATCATATGTATTTATGGTATACATGATGCTTTGAGATATGGATACACTGCAAAATTATTTTTTCAGCTTATTAACATCTATCACCTGACATGGATTTTTTTTTGGTGAGATATTTAAGTATTCTTAGTACTTTAAGTATCTCTTAATAATTTTCCAGTATAAATTACTATAATTAATTATAGCCACCATGCTGTACAGTAAATCTCTGGAATTCATTCATCCTGTTTAACTAAAATCTTAGTACTCTTTGATGAACACCTCCCCATTCCCTCCCACCTCAGCCCCAGGCAACCACCATTCTATTCTTCTTTTATGAACTCAACCTTGTTAGGTTCCTTATTTGAGAGAGATTGTGTATCTGTCAACTGCCATGAATATTAATAGCTAGTCATTCATTTCTGTAGAAAATACTCTAGGGTCATCCAATCTGGAAGAGTCTTTTTAGTCTACTATAACTCCATAATCAAAAGAAATCAGGGTGTTATATTGTTTGTGAGAAACCCAGTGAGTTTAGGCAGCTAAACATTTGATACCCACTTCCTATAAGTCTGAAACTTAGGTATATCTGACATTATGACAGTGCTATTAGGGAGATATTTGGGAGCAAAGGAATGGCATTCACAAATGTGCAAAAGTCTGACTTGATTAACAAGAAAAGTAAAATGATACTTATCATTATATAATAGTAGAGTGAGTAGGAGTTAGATCTGCAGAGTTATTTGGTGCTTATTAAAAGCTCCTGTGTTGAACCAATAAGCATCTACAGTAATTTTTTTTAGCCATACTAAAATTAGAAATAGTGATGTCTATAAACAAATTAGATTTAGAGTTCAGGTTTCAATCAACTTTTTGGAATCCCAAGTTTGAGACAGTTGTTATTAACCTAAGTCATCTGTGAAAAGAATATTTATTATTAGAAGTCATCTATGAAATGAGCAGTGGGATTTCTAGAGCTACTTGAGAAAATATCAAATTTAGAACAAGGCCCTCTCCCACATATACACATGCACACTCAGAAATGTGTCTAGTCACATATTTATCTACATGATATTTTGGGAAAAAAGGAAACAAAGTATTATTTTACTTTGGAAAATGTTTTTTAACATACTTTTTTGTATATATGTATAAATACACAAATACTATATGTATAGACTATATATAATCTATGCATACATATAACATACATATAACATACTATAGCTACACATATATACATATATAATATGTACATACACATATATTCATTTTGGCTCATGACTATTTTATTCATAAGAATATCTTAAATGTTTTTCAAAACTCTTTAATTAAGCCTAGACATTATACATATCTTATAATAAAAACACACTTTTTATTCTGAACAAATGTATTTGATATACTCACACCAGTAATTGAGTTTGATCAGTACATTAATCCTTATTTTTCAAGTTTTTTGAATAACTGTGGCTAGAAATGTGTTTAATGTGCTTATAGCAAATGAATTGCAAAAAGGATTATTTAAAACAGAGAATAAAGTTAGAAGGAAAGAAAGCAATAAAGCCCATCTCTATTTTTTCATTTTTCCCTTTTATAGTCATGTGTTTTATAAAAAAGATTCCTAAAATTAATGGGCCATAAGAATTTTTTTTTCTGGACTGAAGTAGGTTGATTGAATAATCAAATTCTACAGTCTAATGGAAATAATAAACCTCCTAAAACCCGACCTTGCAAAAAAAAGAAAAAAGAAACCACTTGAGTTTTATTGAAGAAAATTTTATATCAATGCTTAATGAGATGGCAAGCATGCGTGAATAATTATTTTTACTTACTGTTCTCATTAAAGAAAAAAAAATGAGTTCTCATTCTTATAGTCAGAAAAAAAATTCTTTCCCTATCATTACCATGAACTTGACTTATTTTATATTTTTTAAAAAGAAATCCATGTAATTCTTTCTTAAAGTGAAAGAAGAAATAGGCACTTTAAATCAAATAAAGCCGGGGGAGGAGGGGGTCACTTTTCCTTTGAATAAAAAATTTCCTGAACTTTTCCCCTAAACTGCTACAAATATTCTGGTGCAAGGGGTAACACCTGGGAGCCATGACTATTGTCCTTCACTTTAACATGTGCTTAGATATGAATCTTACTACAAAGACAAGAAAATACTTTGTTTTCTCATTAAGAGCAAAGAACTAAAAATTGCCTAAACTGAATACTACAGTCATCCTTACAGTGTTCGGTTAGGAAAGTAATGATTTAGAAATTTTTGGATGTTAGTAATATTCTTTTGAGTTCCTATAGTGTGGCCTCAATGTCATTATTGCCAAAAAATGTGGAGACTTCTGCTTCCAGGAAGGAGTGAATGAGCTTTTCCTATTTTTTTTCAAATACAATTAACATCCTTATATTCCATACATAAAACAAATTGAAGAAGACTCTAAAAGATGGAGAGTAGGATGGCTGGCCATGTAATTGAACACAGCAAGTAGTTCCTGTGTTTTCCTTGTGCTTCACATGCAGACAAAATAAATAAATAAATAAATAGAAACAACCCAGCAAATGCCCTCTCTTGGGGCAAAAGGACAGCTCAGTCATGCGGAAAAATTCTAGACAATAACCATTCCAGACAGACATTACAGAAAAAACTATGGTACTCTCCTTCTTGCACCTATCAGGGTGAGGGCTGAATGGGCAGGCTAGGTTTGTACCCTAGAGAGCCTGTGACAAAGCATGCCCACTCCCCCACCAAAGTCATGTTAAAAAAATAAGATGTTCATTTTCTGCCAGCCAGTGATGGTCTCAGTGGAGACCACCTGGAAGACCTCCACTTAGACTTCTACCAGCAGAAGTGAGGCAGCCCTCTTACTCTTCATTTGGAGGTGTAGGAGAACTTTTGGAAAATCAGGACTTTCAAACTGATTTGTTCAAACTGAAGTTTTCTGAGTTGACAGGAAGTGTTAATTATTTTCTCCCAGGATTTCAAAGAAAAGCAAAAACACTAAATTAATATCAGGTAGAACTCGGGATAGAAATGAAAACAAGATCTTAGAGACATCACCCATGGTTTATGGGGCTAGCCCTCCATCTCCCATCTCGGTGTTGGTCTCCTCTAATCCTGGAGGACGAATTCTCTCCCTTCTGCTGCCCCCAGCCACCTAGTCCCCAGCCCTAAATGAGAAGTCCTCCCTATAGTGTGTCAATGCAGGCCAAGTACAAAATTTGGACTTCACATCCACTTGGGGATAATAAAGTGCCCTTCCTCTTTCTTTAAAGGTAAATTCAAATTAAAAAAGAGAGAAAATAGTCATTCCCTCCCTACCTTTTTCTTAGAGGATTTACTTTAGAAAATTTGTAATAGTGAGTTCTTTCCCTGCCCTATCAAACATATATAAATATTTTTAGAACTAAGTAGTCTTATGCAAGTTTTAAAACCCAGAAAACCCTTTTCTCAAGGTCCTAGAAGTCATCTATTCAAAATGTAATGATCAAATAAGATATATCCCCTATTTCCCAGTTTTCTTGCAAAGATAAGAATCCAACATCCTCAGGGTAGGTACAAAACTAATTATTTTTACAAAAATATGAGACATTTCATTTTCCTTTTCATAAAAGCAGCTAGTAAACACAAATGATCATCCTGATTATCAAGTGAATTTAGGCTGAACTGTGTGACAAATGTCAATTCCTCTTCTTGAGGATTGGTCATCATTTATCCTAAAATCATTCATGCCTGACTATGTAAAAAGAAAGGATTTTCTTTCTCCCTTTGAAATTTCTTTAGCAGATTGCTATGATGGACATCACATTCTGGTTTAATGCTTATGCAATAATAAAATTGTTTTCTTTCACTTACACTTTTTGGGAGAAATTTTCTGAGTTGACAGGAAGTGTTAATTATTTTCTCCCAGGATTTCAAAGGAAAGCAAATAGGATATATTAACATCAGGTAGAGCTCAGGATAGAAATAAAAACAAAATCCTAGTGACAGAAAAGGATATGATATAATGATAAAATGTTCAATCCTTCAAAAAGACATAGCAATCCCAAAATTAGTATATACCAAACAAATCTGTAAAATATACATAGAAACTGTGGGCAAAATCATGTATTGGAGTTATCCTCTGTGTGGAAGTAGAGGAAGGAATGTTATACCAAAAGTTAGGAGGTATTGATCCTTACATGTTCTATAACTAAATTATTATATGATAGCCAATTTTTCTAATTTCTTATAGCCTCAATTTCTCTATTTTCTATACAATATGGAGTTTAGATAGATGAGCCACACATTCCTCTCACTCTAAAATTCTGGATTTCTATGCAATCTTGTAACTAAATGGGCTCAAGAAATTGATAATTTTCAGAACAAGCAAAGTATTTATGATACTTGATAAAATATATTCATTATGTTCTGAGGAAAAAAAATTGTAATAGTCTATATAGAGGTTATTTATATAAATGGAATGGAAGTTAAAAAGCATAAGTACCAAATTGTTATAATATGGAAATAAACCACATTGTCAACATCTTAACTCTGAAGGCAGCTTATCACTTTTAAAACATTCATTAAAATACACCAAATTACCCCTCAAAGTCTAACTCTCGAATTCACAAATGCATGTGTAACTTATTTAAACAGGAACCATGTTGAAAGAATTTAGCAGACCTTAAATCTATTCTAAGTCAACATTTCTGTGACAAAATCTTTAAAAATCCTTTTACAATAATGAAGCACATTTTAACACAAAATCAAAATAGTCAAATCAGAGCAAGCATATGATGGTAATATATTATAATCCAATATACAGCATATGATAGTATCAGAAAATATTACTCTGTGAAGAACCTGAGAAGCAATTTCCTTCAATTCCCACTTAATAGTAGGGAGAAAATTAAGGACAGAAAGTTTGAGTTGTGTAGTTAGTTGCAATAGCATAAGAGAAAAAGCAGGTCTCCCAGTAGTTTGCTATATGGGGGCTACCATGAACAAAGCCATATCATAATGTAGATTGGCCATTAACTTACAGAGTAACTTGAATGGAAAACCTCATTTTTCCCAATATTCAAAATAAATAACTCAAAGGAAGCTAGCATTTGGAGAATGTAATAAAAGTTCTAAAGCTACCTAAGTGCTAAAAAGTAAGCACCAAGTAAGCATTTTCAGAGCAATTAGCAGACTTAAACTTTCTTATGTTTCAACTTGCTAAAAATGCACACACCTATTTTTTTTTTCAATAAACAGGTGAAAAAAATAAGGCAGAGAAAAATTAATGGATGTTTTCATAGCATTATAATACAGATATTGATTTTCCTGGGTATTAGAACAGATGCACATTTCTTTTATAAGAGTACAGTTTTATTAAATCTTAAAAGTACACTGTAGGATATTGACAGATGCCCAATGGGAAAGTCCATCAACAAGCATTTATTGACCACTTAACTCTGCAGGGCAGTGTACTAAACACAATTAGATGTCACAAAAGAAATGGAAGGAATGACCCTTGACCTTGTAGAAATTAAAAACAAAGGTGTCTGCATAACAATTATTCTAGAATTTATGAAAGTCTGTCATTTTAGATAAGCAAAAAAGCATTCTAATTTTCTTCACACAGTCAAGAGGTAAATATATTCCTACATATTCTCAGCAGTAAGCTAAATAATTCCTTTTACCTGTACTATATTTTTGTAACCTTGTTTTAGCAACTTCCCCCAGGTATTAAATCCATTAAATCCATGATAAACAAAAGTTTTTTCTCAAATTCAAATGACAAGGTTGACTAAGATTGTAGGAGTTAAAATATGAGTATCTGGAAGCAAACTCACCTGAACCAAATGCCACTTCCATGAGTTTAACCATGTGACCTGGAGGACATAACATCCCTTTCTGGTTTCAGATCCTGGTTTCATTTGTTAAATGAGGATCGTAAAATCTAGCCTCATTCCATACTTGCATTAATTAGATTCTAATGTGTTTAAATGTTCCGTATATTTCCTGCTATACAATAGTTGCTCATCAAAATTTGGCCATTGTTAGCATTAACATTAATAATACTATTACAATTTTTAAAATTCGTTAGAATACATAAAAGAATATTTACATTTAGGTGCTATTTTCTTTGTGTTCTTGGAATATGACAGGGAGTGACATTTAAATGTGTACCAATGATGCTCTTAAACTCTCTTTCAACTATTTTTTAATACACTATAATTTTTCAGGAAAAAAAGACAACTTTTAGGGCACTTGATTTATCTGCCTAGATGAAAGACAGACACATATGTATTTATTTCACATCTACTGCAAAGAATATATCATCATGACACTCAATAAAGAAAAATCGTATAGTTCATAGCAATTGATAGCTTTTAGAGGCACTTTAAATCCCATGAGAAGGTTCACTTCTATCATATTCATCTTTTAACTCCTGTATAAAGGTTCCATGAAATCCTTCCTTTTACTGAAAGATGATTTTACTTTTCACAGAAGATAAAGTTCCCTAAAGGCTGTCAATCAAGCAATGATTTTATAAGCAACCAATGGCAATACCAAATAAAATACATAAATCTATGTAAATCCTAAATTTACAAGAGTTACTACTTTATTAGAGTTCCTCTGTTACTTATATTGGAAAATGATATCTCTCAATTTTATTTCAGAATAGTTGTGAAAATAGATTTGTGTGTAGCCCATGGAAATGAATCAACTCTTTGTCTCACATGGTTCTTAGCATTTAAAATTATATTTGTCCCAAGATGGGGATATAGATCAGTGATAGAGCACTTGTCTGGAATGCACAAAGCCTGGGGTTTGATCCCCAGCACTACACACACACACACACACACACACACACACACACACACACACAAATTATAGTTGTTCTTCTACATTAGTAGGAAGTTGGGGGGGGGGATGCCCTGCAAGTACTAAAATGTGCAGTTGGTCAACTCCCTTATATAAAATGGCATGTAATCTATACCTATTCTTACATGTACTTTATCACTTATATTACCTGTGCTAGTCAGTTTTTCATCACTATATAAAATGCCTGAGATAATCAACTTATAAAGAGAAAAAGTTTATTTTGGCTCACAGTGTTGTATTTTCTAGTTCAAGATTAGATTTTGATGCTTTGTCCTGTGGCAAGCACATCATGGTAGAAGTGCTTTGTGGAGTGAAACCTGCTCACTTCTTGGCCAGGATACAAAATAGAGATCCACTCTCCACTTTAAGGACATGACTCCAATGACACAAATACCTCTTACTAGGCCCCATCTCTAAAAGGTTTCACTGATTCTCAATAGTGCTTCTCTTGGGACAAAACCTCCAATGCATGAACATTTGGGGGACATTTGAGATCCCAACTATAACCATATCTAATACAAAGTAATGACATATAAAATAATAATTTTACTATATTGTTGAGAAAACAGTGATACAAAAAAAATCTAAAAATTCAGTATAGACACAGTCATTTTTCCCCAACTATTTTTAATCCTGATTTGGTTAAATCTGCAGATGTAGAGGAGCAATTGTAGTTAGCAATTTCTAGGCTTATAGTAAGATCTCTAAAGGTGCTACAGTAGACTCAACTGGAAATATATTCTAACCCGTGACCAGTTCTCTAGTTATTCCAATTTTCATTTGGAAAACATTTCTATGCAATGGAAAAGACAGATTAATAGAAAGTTTCTAGTTTGGAAACTCTACAAGTTGTTAGTTGATATCGTGGCATAAATTACTAAACCTCTTCAATTTCCAAATTACTTTTCCTATAAAATAGTTATATTGTTGGGGCTGGGGATGTGGCTCAAGAAGTAGCACGCTCGCCTGGCATGCGCGGGGCGCTGGGTTCGATCCTCAGCACCACATAAAAAAGTAAAATAAAGATGTTGTGTCCACCAAAAACTAAAAAATAAATATTAAAAAATTCTCTCTCTCTCTCTCTCTCTCTCTCTCTCTCTCTCTCTCTCTCTCTCTCTCTCTCAACTGTGATATGATATACGGAGCCAGGGAATGTGGCTCAGTGTTAGAGTGGTTGCCTGGCAATGCATGAGGTTTGATCCCCAGTATTGCAAAAACATAGATAAATAAATAAAAATAAAGTATTAAAAAATAGGATGCATGTACAACAACGAGTGCCTACAACTTGTAATGCACTCAAAAAACACTTCCTGTTATTTTATTATTATGACTATTGTTCAGGATATAGCTCAGACACCACGTCTACCATGAAACTTTTGCTATCCTGTCGCAGAGGAATGAACACTCGTTTTTGACTTAGCATCAAATGAAATTCTATGCTTGCTTTTCAATTCTGCAGTCCCTTTAATCCTCAATTCTATTTCCTGGACTAAAGATAACAATATCTCAATGGTATCTTATAAACAATATGCTCTGTGAGAGGCTAAAGTGGAACTTTTGTTCTCTTCTAAGACACTTATGAAATCTTGGGGAAGATTTTTAACTCAATGGATCCTGAACTTTATCACTTACAATGTATGTGACATAAGACAGAGTAGTAGCTCTTATTGTGGAATCCATGCCTTTATAAAAACTGTTGGCCAAACTTCTTATGTATCCAGATATGCATGAATATATTTCTGAGGGAACACTTCAGATCTTCTGTTTGATTTTCAAAGGTCCATACACAAGACCAAAAGGTATGGCCCACTTATTTAAAATCAGACTCGTGATCCAACTCCAGTGGCCAAAGAAGACTACTTCCTGGCATTCATTTTATAAGATATCCTCACCCTTTGCTTTATTTTTCTATTTTTAATTTCTTCATGTTTATATTCTTCTTCAAAAGTGCAATGCATTTCACCCTAGCAATGCCAAAACACAGTAAGTATTTCATTGATACCAGTTCTCTATATTTCTTCTCAATATTAATGAAGGTTATATATCCCAACTTGTAGGTAACGACTTAATTTTTTATGATTTCCTCTTCTTAATTTAACAAATATGTGTCTAGGGTCTTCTTTATGCCAGACAAAATTCTATTTGGACACTAACTAAATAAAACTGGCAAGTTTTCCACTATTTTTATAGAATTACTTTTTAATACAATAGACACTAAACAAATACTTAGATTAAAATAGATTAATGGTATAATTTCAGATGATTCCATAAAAAAAACAACTAAGCAAGATAATGACAGAAGAATGATAAGGCATGGAACATTTAATAGGGTATTTGGGGGGAAGTTTCACTGAGAAAATGATGTTAGAATAAATATGTAAAATGGTAGAAAGCAGTGAGCCATGAGAATAGAAAAAAAATATTCCAGGAAGAGGGAACAAGCACAAAGAATCTGTTTAATTCACTTGAGAGACTGAAATATTTCGGTAAAATACCTCTAAAGTAAAAGGTCTTAATTCTTTAGGCTAAATAAAACAACATTACCTTCTTTCTGTAGAAAACTTAAAATATACACAAATGAAAGAAAATAAAATTTCATGTAGAGCACTCTAATAATTATTGTATAATTCTTCCAAGAATTTTTAGATGCATATTATAGAAAATGGAAGGCGATGAGATGCAATGTTTATTCTGACTTTGTTGTTTTACTTAACCTATTATGAGAAAGATCTTTCTAAGTCATTAACATTAGTCATACACATGATTGAAATGATTGTGTATTATTCCATCATACAAAAATATTATCTTTTTATATAATCAGTTCCCCCATTGGACTTTTAGTTTATTTTAATTTTCACTTTGAAATAAATGCTTCAACCAACATTTTTATGGATTATATTATCTTTGAGTGGCTTCTTGGATTGGATTGTAGAAGTAGAGTTCATTTGATCTTAAACATCAAATTAGCATAAACTTTATGTCTCTGAATTATTATACTCAATGTACGTTTGAAAGAAAATCTTTAAAAATCCTTTTGAAGTCTACCATTTGTCTATATCAGTAATACATTTACACATTTCTATGTCTACTTGCCTTTTAAAAGAATTCATCAAAACAAAACTATTGTAGTCTATGAGAGAACGGTCACTAAAAGAGAAAGAAGTCTTGATTTAAAAGATGTCTTTCGTGAAAATAGTCTCCCGGAGACTCACTAAAATTATGACTATGAGAAATTACTAATTCAGAGTTCAGTGAAAAACATTCTGGGTTTCTTTACAATTTAATAACAGAAAATAATTCCAACAGTAAGATAACATTTTGGCAATGATGGATCTCCAAAATTTGTACTTACAGATTTACTTTGAGCTACCTTGATCTCCAGGTGTGTTTCAGCAACTCTCTCTGATCCACATGCTTATTTATTGTCTTTGCATCTTATCCTAGAGCTATTTCTGCCCAGTGGAGGAAGAACATCAATAAACTACAAGATTTTATTAGGTTTATCCAACAAATGCTGATCTCTCCTGTTGGGTTTAATTTGTTGGTCTGTTATCATGGTTGTTCCAATACATCATTTCGTGACCTTTCCTTGTCTGTATTGTAGAATCTGTGTAACATTAATCCCTCTATGTTCTTACATTGCAGAATTAATTACTGCTCTATAATTTTCATTTTGATAATTATGATGTTGTTGATTAATGCAAAAAAGTCACATAGGAAAGCAACTGAAGTAAGACACTAAAGCTATAGAATAATCAGTTTATTCCCTTGTGTTTCATTCACTTGGAAGAGGAACCTGAGCAAACAACTTAAACTCTTTGTTAATAACCACACCCTTATGATGATGCATCTATGTTATCTTGGAAATGGGAATGATGTTCTGTATCAGTTTTTGAAAAAAGTGTCTAATCCATCTAATTTTAAAACAATTCACAAATGTAAAGACTAAAAATATTCAATAAGACTTCTGTGTTCATTGGTATAAAAAGCTTCCTTAATATATTTCATTTTTTTAATTGAGTGTTCAAAACATTACAGAGCTCATGATATATCATCTTTCATACATTTGACTCGATTGGGTTATGAATTCCCATTTTTACCCCAAATACAAATTACAGAATCACATTGGTTACACACTCACATTTTTACATATGGCATATTAGTGACTGTTGTGTTCTGCTACCTTTCCTATCCCCTACTATCCCCCCTCCCCTCCCCTCCACTCCCATCTTCCCTCTCTACCTCCTCTGCTGTTGTCCTTAATATATTTCTAATGAAAAACCATTAGAAGTGAGAAAACTCTCTCTCTCCCATTTAAAAGAGAAACTATCCTCATGATCTTTGCTTTATTTTTTTCTAAGGGTGAGGATGAAGGGACTCAGGCATGTAGAGCTGCTGAAATAAAACATAAAACATGTAAAACTAAATTCATGTACTTTTTCAAATAAATATACTGAATGATTATAGAAAACTTTGATGGCCGAAAACTTATTGAAACACACACACACACACACACACACACACACACACACACATGCACACAAGATAATTAGAATTATTTTGCCCTTTTTTTTTAATAGTCTGCTCAACTTAGGTTTCTTATGTATGCTTCATTAAAAGTATCTTCTAGGATTTTTTTTTCTGTTAATATTAACATATATCTCACCAGAGGGATTTTTCAGAGAGGTTTAGAAGCACATCTGAATTCTACAACCCAACAAGAACTGTGAAGTACAACACAGAACATCTTTATGAACACTGGGGTATTATCATTCCCCTTCTCATCAATATATTCACTGACTTGCCAACCATGCTGAAGTTTATACGATGTGTGTTAGCCATATCCAAAAGGAATTGCTTTTTCTTCTGGAATCCTAGGCGTGCATGGTTTTGACTTTTCAAAAAAATGCAATAAATATTTCATAAATTGGGAAAATTTAGTTTTAGGGCAAGAAAAACATAGGAGTATTAGTCCCATATAACCTTTAATTGGTCCCATATAACCTTTAACTCTTGGGTAGATGTAAATGGGTTTTGTTTTTATTTTATAATTTAAAATTTACCCTCTCCAGAATTAGTCCATATGCATGTATTACACACAGCACATTCTAAGAAGATAGGCCTTTGTTCAGGGTGCTATTCTATAAGGAGTGCCACTTACTTTATCCCTAATATACACCATTTCTCTCTTGACTACCTACAAAGGTTTCTAAAGTTGGGATTTAATCAAGGTAAAATAAGAATTATCTGAGATTAACTGAAATCAACATATATGATTGTGATAGGAATAAAATATTCAGACTATCTAAATGAAAGTACAATTTGTTGGTTTGCTTTCTCTAGCAGGTACTTAAAGAAGAACATGGAAATGGTTTCCTTCCTGGAAGAGTTTGGAGAACTTTCCCAGCCCTACCAGAGAAGGCATGTTGATTGTACCAGCTGATAATTTGGGATCTGAGTCACTGGATCATACACAGTCTACTGCAGAAAGAGGAGTTTTTTTTTGTTTTTTTGTTTTTTTTTTTTTTGAGACAGAGTTTGAGGGAGAGAGAAAAAGAGGAGAGAAAAAAAGGGAAGGAAGAGTATGAAGTAGGGAGGGAGAGAGGGAGGGAGAGAGATGGAAAGGGAGAGATGGGAAACTAAGAGAAGGAATAAACAAAGCTGAAAAGACCAGTTGAGGGAGTAGGATGAGAGTGGATATAGGTGGGTCCTGGGGGTTCAAGGGGGATTACTCAAGAAGGGAAAGAGTAGGGGAAGAACATTTAAAAATAACACTGAAGGAAAGATCATCAAAGGTCCAGAAACCAAAAGCTGAGTCACTGATTCCCAATCACCAGCCCTGATCAGAATTAGACCTTTCCTTTCCTGATTTCAAAACTCTGACCAGTTGAGCCTCCCTTCTGCACCAGTAACTAACATCTCATCTATTGATCACCAGCAAAAATGAAGATTTTTCACAAACTTCAGAAAGATACATATTGTCCCCTTTGAACACTGTGTTTTAAGAAGCCCTGGAAATTTGCAGAAGTGAAGCGGAGCAGTGGGCACCCACCCCAGTAGTCTTGACAGTGTAGACTTGACCTCAAAACTTCAGACTCCGTAAGCTCAGACAATATAATGAATACACTAATTGTACTGGAGAGAGACTGTATGTGTAATCATGTGTCCACAGACTATAGACACTGCTCAGAATAAAGCAAATGGTAACCTTTACATTATTTTTCCACTGAGGAAACATTTAGACTGAACTGCCCAAGAGAACTAACACTTGATTCTTGAAAACTTCTCTGTCTAATCTACAAAAGCTTTTCTGTGTTCCCGGTTGTTCCAAACCCTATCCAGATCTGTGTGTGAAGGGTGACTCTGAGGCAGAAATTTAATTCTGATTTCAGAGATTTCTTAGCTTCCCAACTAAGATACTTAGATCAACTTTAAGAACTGTATCTTGGTTACAAGTGAACAAGAACACTCAGTCCTGTGAGATGGACTCTTTGAAGGCTGAAGTGCTTTGCTGTCACTACCAGTTGGGATCCCTCAAATCAGGATATAGACCATGGTGGGAGAAGCACACTTTCAAACAAATTTGCACCAGCATCCTATATATCTCGTCATCTTTATGCCTGCAAGCTCTGATACAGATGGATTTATTTTTTGAGTTCCTCATTTCTAATGAATCCTTGGAAAATAACTAATGACTGGCTATCTTAGGGTAGATTTTCCCTTAGTCTCACATTATGCTTTCTTTGCAGTGAGGTTGATGGCTGGAGCTTAAAAAAATATATAAAACAAAACAGTGGTATATTCACCAGTGCAAGAATAACTCCCACAGTCTGGGAAGAGTTTAATAACCTCCTGTGGAAAGACTTAGGTCACCATTAGAAATCCTGATCTGGGTGTTTAAAGATTTCATGTGCCAGTAGAAGTAGAATACATGTCAATTCAACAACTAGAACAACCTAATACTATTCTTTAATTGCACTGGATGCTATTTTTTAATGTTTCATTATTCTACAGCTTTAGAAACTGAACAAAAGATTATTCTGCTAAAAAAGAGTAACATTGTCACACAATTGGATCCTTATATAATATAATATAAATGGGAATTAGACAAGAAAAAATAAGAGAATTTTTCTATATTATGTGTAAATATACAGAAATGAGAAATAACTGAACTAGAAGAGATAATACAAATTCTTAGGCAAAGATAAATTCCATCCTGCTCCTTTTTCAACTATACTTAAATGCCACTAGGAACTATAACATAAGTTTCTAAGAAAGTTCATGGCATTGCCATTGTATTAAAAAATATATATATATGAACCATTAGCCCCTATTGAATTGGAATCCAATAGTAATTCTTCTCCACAATACACTTGTATTCATAATTTCTCACTGGGTCAAATCTAAAAAAAAAAATCTGACATATAGTTCTTTTCCATGTTCTAATAAGACTCCTTTAGATTTCAATTTTTAAAGCAAATTAGAGTTGTCTTATTCTTTATCATATGACATATATACCTAGGAACAGTGGTGTACATTCCTATAATTCTGAGAAAAAAAGAGTACACCTTAAAATTAAATGAAAACATGTTACTCAAGCAAAGGACTATGCAATTTGCAGTGATGGTAATTATAGACTGTAATATAGAAAATTAATATTTGCTAAGCATTGGAGAATTTCACATTAGTCTTTCAAAACAGTAGGCCTTATTATTAGATGATGTTGTAGTTTAGTGGGCAAACTTTGGACTAGGTGTTAAAAGGTCATAAATTAATTTTCTTACTTGGCAACCATCTTGCTGGTGACTAAGGATAAGGCACTTAATTACTTTTCTCCATCAACTATTTAAATATAAACACTCAAGTTTTCAAAGGACAATTTGAATTACATGTAAAATAAATCAATTTATGTTCAGATACCATGCAAAAGTTAGAAAACAGATAGTTTAGGGAGAATCTTCCTTTCATGGTTATGTTATATTCCTGCACCTGACTTTTTCCTTTTATTTTTTTCTTAAAAAAGTATGGTTTATAGTACTTACCATTTGAGTAGTTGAAGAATAACTAGGAACATGCTTATAAATCACATACCTGACACCTAACAGTGCTTAGCAGATATTACTGCCAGGAATATAATTTATTACTTAAACTGAACTGAAGTTTATTCTGATGTCAAGGATAATCCTAAAATATGCCATGGTCTCAGATTATAGTTCTGCCACGAAGTAAAAAAGATAAATATTAAGTTATGATGTCATCGTTGGAATAAAATAAAAGGATATAAAAATGGCTCATCATTTGGATATACAATGTTCATATTTACATAAAAATATCTTTAAATTGATTTTGAACAGCAAAGTTTTTCCACAAATTTTCAATTTCTCTCTCTCTCTCTCTTTATTTTTTAGTTGTAGATGGATACAATATTTTTATTTCCTTCACTTATTTTTATGTGGTACTGAGGATTGAACCCAGTGCCTCACATGTGCAAGGCAAGCACTCTACCACTGAGCTACAACCCCAGCCCTCTCTGTGGGCTCTTAACAACAGAACTGCCAAATAGTGGCAATAGTTTCAAAAGCTACTTTTAAAACCATTGTTACAGAAAAAAATGGTTACAATTTATCTGCCTATTCTGATTAGGGTTACTAATTGAAGTGCACAAAAATATTATATTATAATGAGGCATTTTTAAAATTTACACAGATTTATAAAGGACTATAGAATTTTAAAAGCCATCTATCACAGACTTATTCAAAACCCAAATCATTTCTAAAATATTCTCTTTGGCTGATTGTTCAGCCAATGTTCACATACAACTAAGGACTGGAAACTTATCATTTCCCACATCATCCTTTGGTGCCTGTACTACAAATAATATGACTGAGACAACTGACAAAATCCAGTATGAACTGTAAATAATATAAAGGTGGATTATTTAACAAATGCACTGTATCGATATAAGATAATATTCTTGTTTTTAAGAAACATGTCCTGAATTATTAAAGCATAAGGGGTCATGATGTATGCAACCTACTCTCAAATGCATGTGGAAAAAATGTGTTCTAAATTGGGAAACATGAAGCAAATATGGCAAAATGTAAACAACCATTGATTCTGGGGAAAAAATGGGTACAGGAATTCTCTACTATCCTTTGAACTTTTCTGTATACTTAGAATTATTTCAAAATACAAAGTTAAAAAAGGCAAATTTAAAAAGTCATTAAAGTGGCACAAATGGGTCTTAGCACCTCTTGAGCACCTGAACTAACTTGCTATAGTTAGTAGCATCCATTTCAAGGAGCTTCCTGTTCCTTAAACACTGACTGAACCCACAGTCACACTCAAAGTGGAAAAGGGGCCACAGTCTGAGGGTATCACAATAGAGTTTGAAGATACAAAAGCACCCAGTCATTTTTCCACCACCAGCTTATGCTTTTCATATCTGAATGACATTATATTAGTTTTAAAATGGATGAAATTTAAGAGCATTTAAACCCAGTCTGTTTTTTTTCTTTAACATTCTCACCATTTACAGATGGTGAGAAGATGCTTCCTAGGGTCTAGCTTTTTAAAGCTTCCTTTTGAGTAAAATGAGATACTCAACTCAAAAGGCCCCATGTGATGAACTGCCCTCAGAGGGTCACTTGCTGGGAGATAGTAAGGAGGCTGCCATCCAGCTAATTGCTGCACACCTTTTCAACAGTAAAATGTTTCATAAAGAATGAATTTCATTCCAGAATGACCACAAAAAAGTAACAAATTCAAAGTGAGCTTCTTTCCATTTGCTCTAGTGCAATGAATTATGACCTATCTGATGGATAAAAGCCACTCAAATGCCATTGTCTGTCACCAAGGCTGAGTGGAAATCTCCCAGGCTTCTTTCTAAATTCAACTACCTAGTAAACAAATACTTGGTTAGATACCTTAGAATTTCAAGTTCATTTAACATAAAGTTGACAGAAATTTCTTTTTTCCACTTGAGTTCTTCTCTTCCAGCATACCACTCATAGATTCTTCCTTATCTTTTCTCCACATCTACTTGTTTTCCCTGATAACTAGGTATTGTGATGCAGAGGCAGTTCAGCCAGAAAGCTGAAGCCCAAATTAGGTTCAGATGCTTACTCTGGGCCTCATCACAATCTACAGAGACTTAGGTATGTATGTCTGCTAAAGCCAGCAAATCTTCTCCTGGCTCAGCCATTCCTAGTCCCTTGTGCCCAGAGGAAGTTCTGGCCATTATTAGTGAGTATTTTGAAGTAGCATGTACATCATTATTCCACACCACAAGACAGCCACAGACATCTGAAAATAACGTACCTACTGTGCCCCTCTGTTCATTTATCTTAGGCAAACCTGTCACCAAAATACAGGGCAAAGTTAAAAGAATTGTGTCACTCATGGCTCAGAGTGTAGGAAGGTACTAAAGAATGGTACAAAAGTCCTGCTTGTGTAGGATGGTCAAGAAAGATAACATTACCTTTCTAATTGTACTTTTTTGGCTATAGCAATGCCATTCTAAGATGTGCTGGTTTTTGTCTCAGAGTTAACAAACTTTGGAAATTTCTCTGTTCTACTTATTTTTGTTTTTGTTGTTCTTGTTGAGGCATTTAAATCCATTAGAATACCAACCTTTTTCTCTCATTCACCTTCAAATCTTTTCCATTGTCCATTTAATCATTCTTACACATAGCTACCTAATTCATCCTCCATCATTTACTCCTTTGCTTAGAGAAAACAAAACAAAACAAGATAAAACAAAACTAAATGAACTTCTTGTGAGCAATCTTCATATCCAGAATGAATTTCAAAGTCTTGTACTTGGACTTTGAGGTTCTATGGAATTTGCTATGACTACTCTTCTAAAAAGTTTCTTCCCGATTTTAAAATTCACTCCAGTCCTGAAGTGTGTTGTCCTCCTAACAACACCTGTGGGTTCCCTGTCTCAGTACCTTTGCTGATGCTGGTCCTTAGGCTGTAACGTCACCATGAACTCCACCTGCCAACACTCCACCAACACTTTAGGCTCAGCTTCAGCTCCATTTCCCCTCTTTTATAAACTCTTTGTTTTCACCCCATACAGGACCCCCCCCCTCCTACTTTGAGTTCCTGAGTAGTTCCCAAGTGGCTACATGACTTGTCCTTCCACCATTGGTTCCTGGAGGTCCCAGTTTCCTTCCACGTCATGGAGTCTCACACACTAAGACCATGGAATCTTGAACCAGATCATACAGGCTCAATTCTTGATTTCTCCATTTCCTGAGCAAGTTACAGTACAAAATGGGGATGTAAAAATATAACTAAATTACAAATGAGAATTAAATCAGTTAATATTATTAAAAAAACAACAGATCAATGGCTTCCAACTTAATATTCACCATGTTTGTGAGTACTAGTGTTATTTGTGTGCACGCACACCTATGTCTCACAATACAGACACAGTGCATTGTATATAGACATTCTAAAAATATATATCAAATTAAAAAATCCAGGAAGCTTTGGAATTTGGGGGGTCTTAGTTTTCTATAGCAATTTCTCTAATGCACAGGCAAATTTGAGTAATCTGGTCTTTATAAGGATATGTTGGGTTAATCATTTATTTGGAAAAAATAAATAACAACTTAAATTAGATTATAAAAAGACTACAATCTGAGATGGTATCTGAAGTAAGGAATAAAAAATATTACAGGGTAGATCTCAAGGTAATGCAGGAGAATCTTACGACACAGAACCCTAGAACGAAGATTGCATAATATTAGAATAAATATAAAACATCATGTCCTTGGTTTACATGTTTTTGAATTTTTTGAGCTGGGTCTTATAGGAAACTCAGTGTGTGGGAGTAGGGGATCTACTTTTATTCCTGACCTTGTTGGGACCTTGAATTCATTTGATTAGAATATGTTCTCCCTATTTCCTAACACCATAGTTGATATATGGTGTTATTTTTCCAGAAAATTTTTCTGATTTATAAAATGATGTATATCAAATTGATGCAAGGATATAAAAGTAAATCATATTATTATGTGTTTAATCAATTGCTTTTGCCAAAATAATTAAAGTGTGTGAAATTAGGACTATATATCCAATTAACACACATTTCCCTCACCTATTAAATTTGAACTATAATATAGGTACACTGTATAAAATACAATGTCCTTAGTAGATATTATTGTATAATAACTCAGAAAGATTATGACTGATTTCTCCAGTTATGAAGCATCTATAAGGTGGAATAAATTTTAAAGCTATAGTTTTATGTACAAGTCCTGAATGATTTGTTGTTCTGATCTTATCCACACACTCCAATGGTTGTCATGCTAAAGAACTCACATTTCCCAGAATGCACCCTGCTCTTCCTGCTCTCTGTCTCTGCACATGTACATCATCTTCTTGTTCCCTATCATGATAAACTCTTACACACTGCAAGTTCCAGTGCATATATCACCTTTTCCCCTGTCTAGATTTTTCTGAGCACAGTTAATCATGTCCAGCTCTTATGCTTCCATCATGTCATGATCATACTTCTATTTTCCTGATACTATCTATCTATACTGATAGTAGTACATCATATATATATAGATATATATCTATATATATACACATATATACTATGAAATATATATATATATACACATATATATACAAATATATATGCAGATACACCCACACATATACATATGTGTATATATGTTTTGATTTAATTGTGAGGCTTCAGAGGGCTGAGATCCACTTAAATTCATTTCTCAGACCACAGCATCCAGTATAAAGTAGGCATTTAATAAACACTATTTATGTTCCTGGATAAACTATCATTCTCAGTAGAACATTAATTCCATTTTCTTAGTGTCCATGTAAATATTCGATTCAATAGTATTGCCTTTACATATTTTCATTTAAATGTCATGTTCATATGACATGTTCATGAATGTCCATTTTTACTTTTGAAGACATTTTCTTGTTTCATTCTAATTTGTTTTCCCAAATTATCAGAAGCATTTTATGGATGGAGTAGTAACTCTCAGGTTTAATGTTATGATCTTAGCCTTGATAGTAAGACAAGTTTTCTGAACTTCAAAACTGTCTTTTTAATCAATAATTCCTTCCATCAAATGCTCATCTGCTAATAGAAAAGTATCTCCATATGTACCAGAACCTACGTTGTGGGATTATTTTATTACCCCCGATTTCATCAGTAAAGTCATTCATCCAATCATTCACCAATCTATGCATTCATGTAGACAACAATTGCCATTGAAGCACTTATTGTATACTGGGCACTAAGCTCAGGGCTGGAGATCCAAAGACAAAAATTGAGAGGATTTGCCCTCACAGGGGACACAGCCCACAGCAGACAGGCAGGCCCATAACCACAAACAACATCAGAGAGCAAGAGTTAAGTGCAAATAAAAAAAAAAAAAGGTGTAAAACTCAATGGATACAATCAAGGCATGAAAGCAAGGCTTCTCTGATAGTTTGTAAAGACAGAATTGAAAATACTTCAAATGCCATACCTCTAAGAATCTGAAGATACCCTTGTATCACCTCACATCAGCCTTTCCATGGACTTCAGCCAAGAAAGGGACAGGAGCAACACCCTGCCCTCTCCACGATATCTCTCAGTTGTTCTCAATTATCGTCTGGAAGCAATGTATTTGAAAACCAGAGAGCCCTTTCCCCTTCAGCCAGCCTGTGGGGTGATGAAAACATGGGAGCTGAGCCTATCAGTGCTTGTATCAAGCAGCTGAAAAAGTTGTAGCCCATGAGTCATGGCTCTTTTCATGTAGTTCCAGCTCTGTGGGAGGAGAGGCCTTTGGCTGGCAGCACTAGCAATCTAGCACCTATGATGATCACTTGGGGAAAGAAGGATGCTAGAGCCACTAGGAAAGCTACACAATCCTCCCACCTTCCTGAAGTGTGCATATCCCCAATGCCACCATCAGGCCATACCTCAAAATAGTGTGAGAGCCAAAACCCACATTTTCAAAAAAAGGGACAAATAAATTAAGCTCCTGCCACCCACTTCCCTTATGTGCAGCTAAGGAAAATCAAATGAAATAAACAAGCAAATTAGCAGCTGGTATGTGAGCTTCAGATCACGAATATGTTTTGAAGCTTCTGCCAACTTGTTCTTCCTGAACTGAATTTGTTCTTGTTGGGAAAATAATAATTAGTAATCATACTACTAATATCAATGTCTAATACCTATTGAAAGCTCACAGTGTACTAGACGCCATGCTTACAATTTACAGGCATACCCTATTTAATTGTTACAAAACTCTTGAGATGCTTCTGTAAAAACCAGACTTTATAGGTAGGGAGTCTGAGACTCTGGAAAGCTAGATAAATGACCAAAGTTCACACACACACTAGGTCCCAGAGCAGAGTCTACCTCTGTAGGTATCTCAAGCCTGTTGCTCTTGAGCAATACACTTTCCTAAAACATTAATGTAAGATCATTAGAAGCATGGACATTTTGTTCCCATCACCTATTATTGTGCAAACTATGTATTTCTGTAAGGTTTTTGCTGTCAAGAACATCATTCTCTTCACCTGGAGTCATTTTTTCCTTGCTGTACATTCACAGAAAATAGTAAAATAAATAAATAAATAAATTTTAAAAATACTTGGAGCTTCTAAGTTAATTAATTACAAAGGAGAGAATAATGTTTAAGTGTTGTTAATAGTTTTGCTAACATTTTAGTACTAACTTTATATATAAAAATACATTATATATGTGTGTGTGTATGCACACATATACATATATGTATTTATATTTATTCTGGATATATGTGTGTGTATATATATATATATATATATATATATATATATATATATATATATGTTTCATTCTGGGTACCTTGATTTCTCCTAACAAGTTAGTTTTAAATTACTTAGCACAATTTATCCAGACTTCTATAGCCACAGAGGGACAAATACCTTCAGTGTCTGATACTATACAGCCTAAAGTCTATCTACCCCATGAAGAAAAATAGCTTTATAATAGAATTTTAAAAAAGGAAATTGGGGAATTTAAAATAAAACAAGAATAATTGTTTTTCTGAGAAACAATATAGAATTTGAAAGTAAAGGACACCTGGAGGGAGAGCAATTTAAGTAGCTTCTACTAGTTTTTTTAAAATTTAAAATGGAAATCTACCATGAATCAGACTTCAAAGGGATCACAGTGGTTTTCAGTGGGCTAATAAATAGACCAAGGTAAAGCCTTCCTGTGGGATTTTGAGTGCTGAAGCAGAAAGAAAACTTAGCTGATGCCAATTCTGATGCCTTATTATTTGGGGGAATTAGAGAGGAGAGAGAGAGGTTTCCAAACAGGCCCCCAAAGCTCCCCTGCCAAGTATGCCCTTTTGCTAGCATCGCCAGTGTGGCCCGGGAGTTTGTAACAAAAGAGAATATCAGGCTTCACCTCAGACCTTTGGAATTACACTCTGCATTCTAATAAGTGCCCCAATAATGTCTAAGCTTAATGGTGTCTGATAACTGCCACTCTGAAACACCTCATTAGAGTCTCATACACACTTGCCAAGCCCAGTAAGGGCTGATGCCAGCTCAAGACAATTCCAGCCATGTATGGACTTCTGCCCCTATTCTTGCCCATGTAACCAACTCACCACTCCACTGCCACAGCCTTAATGCAAGGTACCTTCTCCTTTCATCTGGACCATATTAGTAAAATTGTAACTGTTCTCTCCCAAGCTGCCCATACTCCACAAACCCTTCAGAGGGATCTTGCCATTGGGGAGGCAAGATTGTGTCTTTCCCATGTTAAGAATTGCTCAGGTGCCTTTTTTGGACTCAGAATAAAATTGAAATACCAAAGGTGGCCTATGAACTGCCTAGCCATACCTCTGTCTCACAAATCCCTTCCTAGAGCCTCTGAGTTGCTGTATGTCCCACATCTTCACATGGCTTTCTGCCTCTCAAGGGTTTCAACTTGATTGTCATCTCCTCAGACATCTCCTTAATGACTGTCTTTGTTGTTTCCTTAAATTTTCTTTCTTCATTCATTTTACCAACATTAAAACTCTTTTATTTATTTGTATTCTTTCTGTAAATCATCTTCATCCACTCCAATGGCAAGTGTTATAGTAGCCAAAGATGAAAATTACAACCTGGGCCAAACCACAAGGATCCCTTCTTTCTCTTCACCTTATAAAATGCCACCTCTGCCTTGACTTAGAGAGTTACCTGGTCTTCAGATGCTGAGTAAATCTATAAAATATTTTTGAGTCACTAAATGAATACAGTCTGTTATTTGCCTCTCTTCATTGGAATGTAAGGTCTTTTGGGTCTTCTTTTGTTAGGATTGATCTTTCTGATTCACTGTAACTATCAGAACTTAGAATACTTCCTTTCCTATGGTATATGTTAATAAATACTTGTGGGCTACTCCTAACACCCAATATAATTGGTCCTTGCCTATCATATGAGCTGAGCATATCTACCTTTGAATGTTGGCCTGTTTATTTTAAAACCCATTCATATTATCTTGCTCTTGAATGCAGCTTCAATAAATGAGTCTGTTCGTGGTTCTACTTGCAAGGGTTTTATGGCCTTAATAACTTAATCCTGTCAATGGAAGAAACACATAGGTCTTTTTGTATAGATGGATTACTAACACTTGGAAAAGAAAGCAACAAAAATTCTCTGGAATCTTTCCTATAAGCAAAATGGCCCCTTAATATTTTGATTGTGGAGCTTCTAGTACTTACAACTATTCTACAAGTCCCCAAATTCCCCAAGGTTCAGGGGACAGCTACATGACAAATCACTGAAGGACTGTACAATGAAATTCTGTGAGCAATCAGAGGAAAGATTGTATCATGTATATTGTGCCTATTTTGCTTTACTTCCTCCTCTTCTATTAGAGGAGGTTAGGACCAATATTACAACTTTGTTCAATGAAGGGTCCTATAAGATCCAAGAAAGGGAGGAAATTACAAACACCCCAAAACTAGGATTGAACACCAGCAGTAGCTATACTTAAATGATATCCTGACCTCCCTGTTCAGAGATTGAGCCTAAAGGAAACCTTGTGATCTTCTGGCATGTCAGTGTTGACCCTCATAAGCTGGATACTTTGACTAGAAATAATTTCCTTAGCAATTCACCAGATATAACTATTAGCTCTGTACCCTGGGAACAGCAGACACAAGAAGAGCTTCACTATCTTCCAGATGCAAACCCCATGTAATGGTAAAGAGATTGTGAATGGATCAAATGTGAGCTAGGGAGAATAGTTAAGAGGCTGTTATATCTTCCCAGGAGCAGAGAAGAAGGGAGAACTGGATACATCTGAGAGCTGAAATAGGAAGAATGTTCAGAGTAGATGACATGCATGAACACTGCTTTTTAAAATTTTTGTTAATATATTAATTCAATGAGCAGAGCACATAGAATTATTTCTAAGCACATGTATCAAGAAAAAGTTTCCTGGAGAAAAATTTACTTTTATCTATTCTTTCCTTTGTTCCATCACTGTACCTTATTTGAACCTCTATTTCATTACAATAAGGTAAATTTCTGAGAGTAAATTTTAAGAGTAACCATGGCCCAGTTGTGAGTATATATTTTTTTACTTCTGAAAATTAAAAAAAAAGTGTGACTAGCATATGGGTTAAATTGACAGTGAGATATATTTCATAGCACATTTTAATATTTTCATTGCATGCATATAGAACTTGGAAATTCCCCCACTTTAAATATATGAGAAAACCACATCATGCAAATGCTCTCTGAACTGTGCAAACTGAAGATTTTTCCCTTCATCTACCTCTTAAAATTAAATTTATCTACCAATTATTTCAAACTTCCAACACAAAATCGTACACATTTTTAGCATAATCTGGTTCCTTTGTAAGCTATTCTTTCTAATCAAACTGATCCAGAATAAAGTGTGACTAAATGAGTAGTGTGGAGTAGCCCACTCTCTCCCAGGTGCTTGCCTTTATCAGCATCCATCATGGTAGGTAGGGTGCTTCTTCCAACCAATTCAGGACAAGACTCCTCAGAGACTGCTGATAACTTTCCTCAAAGTGGGTCATCACAAAAGCAGCCTGTGCCCCTGACAGCTCTCAAGTGTATTCAAAGCAGCTTTAACATGGTCCTTGAAAGTGATAAAGCCAGGTACTCACAGGTATTTAGAGTAGATAGAAGGCACCTCCTCATTCAATAGTAGAGTAAGCCTTTACTGATTTCCTGTCAATGTGAGTATCTTCATCTCTAGGCCCCAAGTCATGTCTACTTCCAATCCAGAAGGCTGGTCTAGTCTCCTCCAAAGTCAGTCAAACCTAATCTCCCCCTCTCCCAGTGGCCATCTTCAATCCTAGCCTCTTCTGTTTTTCCATTTGGTTGTTTCTCCTACTGGCCTCGTCCTCAATTACAAAACCTATTTCCTTTCTCTCTTCTTATAGCCTTTAACTCTTGAACTCCCTGTATAGGTTACAGGGGGCACAAAAATGTGTCTTCTGTTGAAGGACCAGGAACATGGTCACGTACAGCATTAACATACCAAGGCAGATCTTGCAAGTATATATAATGTTGAAATATTTGCCATAAGTACTAGAATCAAAGAAAATAGTTAAAAACTCAAGGCCAGCATCTTCAAGAAATAGGGTATATATCATTAAAGCAACTGATTTCAAGAAATGAGAGATCCACTATTAACTTTTTTCCTAAATGTTATGTATATAGAACATAGTTCCAAATTTTTGATGTTAGATGAAACCACCATTGTTTTATCCAAGGAAACAAAACAAGAAGGGAAGAGTCAAGCCTGAATTGATCCTATTGAGATCAGAGTTTAGTAGAACAAAATTAGATAAGGGTGGCAGCTTGCCTCCATCCCCTTATGTTATCTTGCATTAAAGGATAAAATGTTCATGCCTCAAATATTATAGATGTATGAAATCTCATCAATATTAATATTCTACATGGTGATTTAAATCTCTATTCTTTCTTTCTCCCCCAAATCCTGAGATGTGCCAGCGTTGAAAGCAGGTGCTCTGTTGGGGACAAATTCAAGCAGTTCATCACATCACTCTTCCTCTCTGATGATTAAAGCTTGGTTTTGAGGTCAGGTTTGTCTATGAATTAACTTCCTCCTTTAGATTACATTCTCCCAGGAGGCCCCTCAGCTCTTCAAAACTTTGAATTCTGGAAGCTGCCCTCAAAGAACCTATGAGGTTCCCCGATGTGGGTGTCCTGAATATTCTCAGTTCTGGCACAGTCTTAGAACATGCTATCTGCACATTATTCACTGATTTCATCCTTCATTTTGTTCTTCAGTCTTTTATATAGTTTTATCTTCTTTCAGGAGAATTAAGGGAGCCCCGAGAAGCAAAGTACAGTATTGTGACACAGTAGATTCTTTTAAATATTTATGAGTGAGTTTTGAGGGAATCCGAAATGGAATGACTGAATTTCAGAGTTATTTAAATATGTAGATGAAAGGCAAAAGTGAGGATGCAAAAATAGTATATAGAAAACTTTCATTTATTAATTTAGCAAACATTTTTGGAGAGTTAATAAATGTTCTACCTTACTGGAACATTAGTCTATAGAGTAAAAAAGATATATCAGTGCTCAGAAGTATTTCTTGGTCTAACAAGAGAATTAAATGTGCTCAAAGGTAAAATTGATTGTTTTAAGGATTATAACAAATATAGTATAATATGGGAAGATAAACATGCAAAAGAACCCCAACAATGTTAGAAGATTGTAAATTTAACTTTATAACACAGGGACCTACTGATGTTAGAGCATCTGAAGGTTGTTTTTTTTTTTTTTTTTTTTTTTTTTTTTGTGTGTGTGTGTGTGTGTGTTAATGTCTGGCTACTTTCAAGTATGCTCCAATGAAGATACCACCCTTTCGCTCTCCTTCAGTGTAGAGGGTTCAGGGTGGAAGCTTACATAGCAGGGTGACCAGAATGGTTGCTAATGCCTTTGAGAGAGGTCCTATTTACCCAGTAATATACATAAGAAGTGCTTTAACCCATTTCTGTGATGGTGCTATAGTCTAAATAATGAAAGCACTTGGTTATTCTCTCTGTATGAAGCAAACTGGGTAAATCCAATATGCTAGGCCTGCATACAATTTTCTGTGGTTACTTTTCTATCAGACAGTTTCAAAATGTATAAGTTCCCCTAAAAGTTACTCAGCCACTGACCAATTCTTCTCTGAAATAGTCAAACCTTGAACCGACTCAGATTCAAGTATTAAAAACCATTGATTTTTTTCTTATGTAACAACAACCCTAGCAGTTCCTTTTTTGCAACACCAACAGAAACAATGTTATATTTGTTTTACTCATTTATGTTAGTCCTTTTTAAGAATTTCATTTAAATATAAAACATTGAATTGAACTGCATATTTTGCAAAGTAGTTGTTTTAACTGCTTTTTAAATATGGGGAAAATTAATTTTAAAAAAAGAAGGTAAGATGACTACAGATGCATGTGCAGAACAGGTGAAATCTGCAAACATTTGAAGCACACTATAAATGTCACTCTCTGTCAGCAGGAAGATAACTCTATTTTTAAAAATTAATAAAGTGTGTAATTTGGGAATACTAGCAAGGAAGTTACTTCCAAATGCTTTAATGTAATATTCAAATTTGAATTTTCAGTTTAACTGATTTATAAAGTAACCAAGTGGATGCATATCCTTTTCTTTTAACAATTAAATGCCCCAGTTTACTATTAAAACATCTCCAGTGTAATAAATGCCATATGCACAGTCCTTATTTTTTTGAATTCATTAATTTATTAATAAATACAGAGCAAATTAATATTAGGTGCCAGGCATTTTTTAATTCATCCAGTTATCAATTTCTACCATTTACCAGACACTTCATTGGGAATGAGGAACACTACTCTTAAGCAAAAATGAGTCCCTGCTGGGTGAGGTGGCGCATGCCTGTAGTTGTAGTTGCTCAGGAGGCTGAGGTAGGAGGATTGCAAGTTCAAAGGGCTTACCTCAGCAACTTAGTGAGACCCTTAGCAACTTAGTGAGACTCTGTTTCAAAACAAAAATTAAAAATGTGCTGGGGATGAGACTTAATTGTTAAATGCCCTTGGGTTTGATCCCCTGGTACAAAATAAATAGATAGATAGTAAATAAATAAATAAATAAATAAATAAATAAATAAATAAATAAATAAATAAATTCTCTGCCCTTAAGTAGTTTATTGTCTCATGAGGAAGAAAAATAGAGTTGTGGACAGCAGCTAACATGGGGGACATGGCACCAAAAATACACTTTGTTAATCATGGAATCACACTGTGCTAAATCTAGTCTTGCAGATACTTACATTCACTTCTATAGAATCTGGCATTATGGGATTCTAATTTGTTCCTAGACTAAAACTGTAAATGTCTTCTTGGTGTATTCAAACCCTGGTTACTGGGTTTCTGCACATGAAAATGTTTGTTAAAAATATAACTGTTTCCAAGTAGAAAACAAGATTCTATACAGTAAAGGGGAAAAGAATTTGTTGTCAGTTTTTATAACATAAACATTTGAAGGAACTTCAATGTTCAGTCATGGAGTTCCAGTTAAACCATACCCCCAACTGAATTTTCCAAACTGTGCAATATATAGAGGACAGACCCAGACTCACCTGGGTAGAATTTGATTCAACTTGGCAACTAGAAAGATGCTTAATGCAATTACATTCTGATTAATTAAAGGCTACCTTTTGAAACAGTTATTTTCTTGTATCTAGAAATAATCTTTCAGTATTAGGTGCATGATACTGACTACAATAAATTATAGGATATCTCACAAGGGTGAGACATCTATAACTCATGTGTGAATGATGTACAGAGTTTAGGACAAATGAGATCAAACTGTAATTTATCAACTCTTTCAGGAAAAATTTCTGGAAGTTCTCCAAATCATGTATTTCAGAAGGTTCTGGCTTGATTAAGAATTCTATGTGATGAATGATCAGATGGAGAAAACACTACCCTTTCTGCTAGTGAAGCACTTTTCTACTTTGCTGCAAGCTCACACCATGAAACAAACATTATTTTTCAAATAAAAATATTATAACTTAGCTTAGACATTATACAATAATAACTATACTCCCATGGCTTATACTGTATCAGATTTGGTAATATAAATTACATTAACTATGTCCTAGAGATGTTCAAAAAAGGGATCAGAAACTATTAGGTATGGGTTTGAGATATAAGATATATAGAAGGTTGCTGACTTATGATGGTTCAACTTACAGTTTTTGAATTTATGATAGTAGGAAAGCAATATGCATTCAATAGAAACCATGCTTAGAATTTTAAAATTTGAATTTTTTTTCAGGCTCAGGATCTGAAGTATGATACTCTTTTGTGATGCTGGCAGCATTACTTAGCTGCAGCTCCCATTCAGCCAGGCAATCACAAAAGTAAGTACTCGATGATCTGCAGTGCACTGTGTTGCTAAGCTCTGTTAAAATGTATAACTGTTTGGTAGGTGAGATATATTAAATGCATTTCTCACTTACAATATTTTCAACTTACAATGGATTTATTGGGACGTAAATGCCATTATAAATTAAGGAACATCTGTACTAGAAGTTGTCATTCTTAGCTAGAAAATTCTTTGATGCCTCTTGCAGTGCTTTAGCAATTAGCTATAAAAAATGCTTTAGATTTGCTAATAATGACCTATAAAAACCTCTGTGCAATGCTTTGACATTTATTTTTGCACACACACACACACACACACACACACACTCACACTGGAGATTGATCCCAGGTCCTTGCACATGCAAAGCACACATCACGGAGCCATGTTCCTAGCCCTCGATATATATCATTTTCAATATTTATAATCTATCTCCCAGAAGCTGACATAATATACATAATCACATCCTAATTTTGGCTTTTTATAACACTTCTAAGCCAATTTATTATATTTTATGACTTGTTTTGTAGAAGAAAGAAAAATGATAAGGAAGAAGAGTGTTGACATTCAAGATCTTAGGTATACTTTACTTAAGCCATGGAATGGGGACAAACTTGTTCATGAATATATCTAACCATGTGAAATGTTAGTTCTTAATTGCTTCAGCACTGTTTAGATTAACATATACATAGTATTGATTATGTTTAATCCAAGTAGCATATATTACAGAAAATTTACTGATCTTTACAGCCTTGCTAAGTTTCATAAAACCATGAAAAGGCATATAAATACTTAAAACTTTTATATCATAATTTGTTTTCAATCTACTTTGAATTGCTCATATAAATACTATCATTTTTTATGAAATCACATTTTTGAGTCACATTGGATACCATCTGCAATATTTTCAGAGCTGGAGACAGAATTTCTGTTTTCAATCATGATAATTTACATCATATTTACCATCCCACAACATTTTTTACTAGGCTTTTTAGAACCCACTGTTCTTTTCCCATCCCATAATGACATTTCAGTTAAAGACAAAGAAGGTAGTAGTGTTCTAATCATCAAAACTGACAAAGAATTATATGAGTTAGTTTTGATATAACTGAGAAGAAAAGACATATGTTCATTTATATATGCCAGATCTAAAATCAGTAATTCAATGACGATGCCCATCTAGTCCTTAGTTTCTGTGGTTCTTTATTCTCTCTTTAACTGGAGAGCCATTTTTTTATAAGAGAGAAATAAATTATCGGATTTTTAAAAAATTCATATATATGTGTATATATATATATGTATATATATACATATATATATATACATATTTTCTCTGTGAGATACAAATGTTATGGGAAAACAAACATAGATAAATAACTGGTCCCTGATTTAAGTTGTCTCACTTTTTTTTAAGTTGTTGATAGACCTTTATTTTATTCACTTATGTATATGTGGTGCTGTCAATTGAATCCAATGCCTCACATGTGCAAGGCAAGTGCCCTATCCCTGAGCCACAACCCCAGCCCCTAAGTTGGCTCACTTTCTAGTGAGAGAAAACAGAATTATATTCAAAGGGTCAAGATAAGGCAAAAGGTAAGACACATGGATACAATGTGTGATCCTGTGTCTACATAAAAAGAAGTTTGATCATGAAAATCTTCCCTATGATGCATTAAGACATAAATGCCTTATCCTAAGGGCATGGGGATATGTTGAGGTTTGCACTGAATGGGTAGAAGACAAGACTGAAGTGAGGGAGATATATTGAAAGACTACCACAGCAGAATAATTTTTTTTTTTTTTTAAGAGAGAAACCATTGCAGGAATTTAGTGAGAAAATAGGGGGCCCAAATTATGGGTGAGACATTGGAGAGAAGCAAATAGATCAGAAAAAGTATGTAAAAACCAAAAAAGATGCAGCAATTTTGAGATATGGTAAGACAAAGAAAGAGAAGTTTCCTGAGTTTTGGATAAAGGTAGGTTGCATTTGTAAGGACAGATGATATTTCACTTTTGTCCAGGGTAACTGAGGTTTCGTGAAACATCACTCCTCAACAACGAAATTCAGCACATTTTCAATTCCTAGAAAATTATGCAGTGTATGAATGCTACTACTTTAGATGATCAAGCCCCACTTAGACTTCTCTCAGCTGCAGTAGGAGTGGAAAGTAGTGTCCAGAATTTGCTTGAAAGAAAACAAAATTATAATCTAATTGTTAGTGTTCATCTCTAAGGAAGATATATGTGGCCCCAGATGATGATCTGTTTAGATTGAAACACAGGGAAGCTCAAAGAATAAAATATTAGCACGTTCACAGGTTGGGAGGAGAGAAGAAAGAAGAGAAGGCACTGAGACAGAGGGGAGCAGAGAGGTAGACGGAAGAGCAGGAAGAGATCCAGGGTGAAAAGGAAAGAGGAGAGAAGAAAGTAAGAGGGCAAAAAGAAAATGCCAACGTATCTGGCCACGGTTTTCCTTCTTAATACTAGAGCTGTAATCTGTGGGAAAAGATGGCTCAAGGCCACTTGCTTTCCTCTGATATGACCAATATCCTGTAATTATTCAGGAAAGGAATGGACCCACCACGCGACAGGAAAATCAAAACTCTTTTCGCTTTCCAGTTGCTACTCAGAAACAATCTTTATCATACTTACTACACCAGCAAAATGTATTTGGCTATAGAGTCCCTTGTACATGGAACATATATCTCCAAATCAGTGTCCCATAGAACAGGTGTTGGAAAGCAATCCATTGGGTGCTTTTCATAAGAAAAAAGAAAATCTCATATAGATGAAAAACAAAGTACTTTTCAAATTATTTTTAACTCAGCCACGTATGCAAATATGCAATGAATTTTAAGTATTGGTAAATTTCACATACCAAATTATGCCAAAAATATGCAAAGGTTGTATATAAGTTTTCCATTCTTTGCTAAGGGGGAAAATAGACTGTATTGATGTTATCACTAGCTAACACACATGTTCAGAATCCGCGTCTATCATAGCACTTGGAGTAATGGGCTTTCCACAAAAAACTATGTTTTTCCTTTTAAGCCATTTTGAAATTCATGGAAAAGCAAAATACAGAAACATACAATAAGAAGTTACATTATTTTATAAAAACTTACTATATAACATCACAAACTGCAATCATGTTTAGCATAGGGAATGGATTGTTAGGTTTCTCTTATTGGTTCTTTTTAGTTATACATGACAATATAATTTTTTGACATAATTATAGAAGCAATGGAATATAATTTCTTCTAATTAAGTCCCCAGTATGTCCCCTTCTCCTCACTTCCTCCCACCCTCTGTTCCCTTCCCTCTATTCCATTGAACTTTCTGCTATTTACTTATAGCTTTCTTTAAAAAAAATATTATTTTTTGGATGTACATGATGTCGAGATTTGCTGTGGTGTATTCATATATGTATACAGGAATGTTAGGTCAGATTCCTTCCACAGTCTTTTCCTATCTCATCCTCATTCCTTCCCTTCATTCTCCTTTGTTGACTCCACTATCTTTCTTCTATTCTTTTTTTATTCCCACCCTCACTTTATTTTAGATAAGTTTCCTCATTTCAAAAAAAAAAAAAATATTCTACCTTTGGTTTTTTGAGACTGGTTTACTTCACTTAGCATGATAGTCTCCAGTTTCATACATTTACCAGCAAATGCCTGTATTGTTAGTTTTAAAAACTGAAAGCAGGATACTGTTACGGAAAACTCACAGGTTTTATAAAGAGGAGTTCCTGATAACCATTGGTGGTGTGAGCCTGAACAAATTACTCACCTTTCTATGTCTCAGCTACTTCATCTTAAATATGTGTAAAACTATGCCTGCACTGAAGTGTAGATATACTTTTGCACCAAATACCTGTATTGAGCTTAATATTCAACTTGGGGTGTTTATTAGTGTTATTTTATTGCTATTGTCATGTTAGATTTAATAGTGACATATTCAGGTATCAGTTATTCTTCCCTTCATGAATTTGCAGAAGAGTCTTTGTAAAAAGTCTTTGTAAAAGATTGTCTCTAGCAGTATCTTAATTTCATGATCAGAATGAATAAATCCTTTCTAATAAAATGTTCCATTTGCTCACTCAGGGAATTCCAACCATTCAGTATAAAACTTCTTGCACACATTCTGTCAAACTGCTAGCCCCAGACCTGACTCTGCTTGATTTTCCATTCAATTCCATATTTTTCACTCCACTGCTACTACCCCAATCAAACACACCCCAGCACCTGCTTCCTTTCCACCTTCAGCTTCCTTTGCCTCTGACTGGAGAAAGCACTGAGCTGCTGGGGGAATTTAAGCTGCTTTCCAGGCCTGGTTTGTTGCAGATTCCACCGTCCATACCTAGAAAATCCTTTGTCGAGGGCTGAAATCCTTTGACTCAGCTCTGCTTGAATCACTGTTCACCTCCCACTCTTTTTTTCTAATCTATGTTCTCTTTCCTCACACCTTAGCTGGTAATCTACATTCTGCCCTCACTGAAAAGGATGGAACCACTCAAAGACAATGGTCCACAAAGCACTGGCCAGAAACTCTTGGAATTGTTTTTGACCTAATTCCATTCTTCTAATACAGTTTTAGATCACATATTGTGATATAAGTAATGATAGTCATTTTTAAGTGTTATTTGAACATATTGAATGCAGTTTTAATTCTGACTTTGCATTTCAAATTTAATAGCAGTCTTCTTATAAAACATATTTAATAAAAAAGGTTAAAGGCATAATTATAGTTACTGCTTGATTAATGTCAGGAACTCTCAATGACAGTCTGTATGAGTGTATATTAAAGTAGAATTTCAAAATTAGAGAATTATGTCAACATATCAGAATGCTTCTTTGCTACTGTAAGATGCAGGTTAATATTTAATTTAGTGAATTTCAACGTGTTTTATTGATTCCAAAGAGTATAATTTCATAAGAAAAAACATTTTGGTAATCTTTTGTTTTAATGAAAGTGAAATTTTACCACAACATCCAAACACTCAGCAATATGATTATAAATAGTAATAGATGGTTAAACAGAGCATTATCTCAAAGACACAACCCTAGCCATAACTTACAGGAATGCCATCATCCTCAGAAGGACAATGTTGATAAAAAAAAAATGGATTTACAGACAAAGATTTACCAAAGAGCAGCCTGAAGAAAAAATTGCTTGTGGAAGTGAAACTAAAACTACTATCAAAGGTGAAGAAAAAAGATAAAATTTTCTGACATTTGGCTTAAACAAATGGATTTCTAGAGAGACTTGCTCTGTATGTAGACTTCACATCACAATAATGATAGTAATGACCTATTTGTACTGTATCAGACACTGCTGCATGTTCTGCACAGATGATCTCATTTAGTCCTTATAATTGCACCATGGGGACAATACTATTATCTCCACAGTATTGATGGAGAATAGAACCTCTAAGAGGATAACTTGCCTAAGATCATATAAGTTTCAGAGATTCAGAGATGGGAATGAAACCTGATACCTGAATACATCCCTATTAAACTTCAAGCTAATAGCTAGAAACATGAAAGTTTCATAGTTCAAGCATATTTTTCTTCTTTTTTTTTTCTTTTTCGTTTTTTAATATTGAAGTCTTGGGGATTGAACCCATGGGGTGCTCTAACACTGAGCTATACCCCTGGACTTATTTATTTATTTGTTTGTTTGTTTATTATTTTGAGGCAGAGTCTTGCTGTGTAGATAAGACTGGACTTAAACTTGTGATTCCCCTGCCTCAGCCTCTGGAATTGGCAGGATTGAAGGCATGCACTACCACTGAAGGACCAATCACAATTTTCTAAACACCTCCTTCTCAAAAATAAAAGGGGTAATTTCCTGTGAAGGCAAGATTCCCGTAAATCCTATCAGAAAAGTAAATACCTACTTCATGGAAGAACCCAAATGGCAAATCTTACTTCTTTCTCCCAAACATAAGAAACATATAAAAAGTAAAATGGCTTAAGTTTGTGAGAACTTGCAAAAGAGAACCACACTGAATTTATTAAGGCAGCAAGATGTTTAATAAAGGTTTCTTTTACTATTTTTTTCTTCTTCCTTTATATTAGATTAAATCCTCCATACTTCTATTCCTTAAGTACTGTTATATGTCATTCTATGATTTTAAAATATCTGTTACTAAATATTATCAATATTGATAACCATGAAAAGATAAGACACCCTTTTCTAACAATACCTGGTATGAACCCCAAACCAACTGGTTCCTCTAACAAGAGAGAAAGATATTCTTCTTATTGCTAAAAATATAGATGTTGATTGATTTTAGGCACAGGGTTCATGTGCCTTCAGTTAGGCAGTCATTAGACATATTTAATGTGTATACCTGGCATTGTGAAATTAGGACTTAAAGAAGAAAAGCAAAAAAAAATTCTGGCCTTAAAAATATTACATTTTAATATATAACATCAACATTTCCCTAAGTCTGCATATTTAGAGAGAAGTTATTGGATTTTCCCCAGACTGTCAGGGAACTTCACTGAAAAAAGATGACTCAATTATACAAAATATACTGACTCTGGCATACTACAGGGGAGACTTGCCATAATGGTAGTTTCCAATAAAATAACTGGAGTAAAGGTGATGCTCAGAACTAGGTGTTTCTTCTTCTAGAGGTGTAAATGTGCCAAGACTCATTAGAGGATTGTGTCAAAGAAGGCTGGGCTGAAGGTCACTTGTTTGTGTTTTGTGTCTTCTTCAGGTTCCCTTCCCTGGTCTTTCCACAGCTTTATAGGGTTCCCTATTATTTTGACCAAACGTGCATTGTGATGGATGGGACATGATCCTTTCAGCAGAATTACTTAATTAGGTTTAAGTAAGCAGTTCGTGCCAAGTAGGATAGGTTTGCTTTCTAGCCATAAAAATGTGCCTGTGATGCATGCTGTATTCCTGAGGAAGGAAACCTAGTGATTGATGGGATGATAAAACGATAAAGGGAAGGATGAAGCCTGAGAGATAAAAGTCTCAAAAGGAAAATAAAGTAGGGTAGCAGCTGCCCCCATTGTAATTGAAGCATAAATTTGAAGAAGAGGATCTGAGGTTTAATTTCAAGCACATACTGAGAGTGTTTAGTGTTTGTGTGCACATAAGCACACACATGTAAAAGCTTACAAAAGTACACACACAATGTTATGAAAAACATGTAAGTTAAATTCTGTTCATACTTTGTATGAAGATTTAAACCATTTCTAAAAAAGGAAGAATTTGGGAAATGTAGTCTTAAATTTTATCACTGAAAAATTCTCATTTCATCAGTATTTAACAAAATAACAGAGCCAATGATGGACATAAACTGCCCTAGGTATTGGTGAGGCAGTGGGCTAGAAATGACACATTTCTGCACTAAAGGCACTGAATGTTCTTAGTTTATCTTTTCTCTCTGCACATAACTTCCCTGCCTATACCTCACCCTGCACAAGCATCATTTATCAATAAAAATAGAGATTAGGCTACATTTCTTTCATTATTTCATATTTCACTATATTTGTGCATGTAAAACACTCCAGGCTAGTCACTACCTATATATCCAGCCTCTTCTTACATCTCTCCCTATGTACCCCAATGTTAAGCTTTTAATTCTTCATACATATGTTTCTTTTTACAGCAGAGTGACTTTGTCAGACTGTGCCCTGAGCCTCAAGTAACTTCATGCCTATTTCAAATTAATTAAAATTCTCCCCACTCTTTAGCTATGCAGCTGAAACGCCTTTTAAGTCTCAAAAACCTTCTAGCATACCTATCAGATTTAATAGTCCTTCATCTTAATTTCCGGAGAATTCTGCTTGACCTAATGCATTACAATATCTGGTCCATTTTTCCTGGAATGAGTCACTTGTGTATCATGGATTTTTTGTTTGGTTGCTTGTTTCTGTGGGTATAAACTACTTGAAGATTGGACAAGGGAGGGTTGATTATTTGATTTTGGCCACATACTGTTTTACATGTTGTAGGCATGCAAAAAATGTTCATAGGGCAAATATGTTTGTGGCTAGAAAGTATTTATGATTCATATAAGAGTTTTCATGATGGTATCAGCTGTTTGTGTAAATTCTTGAGATTTTCCTTTAGAAGGTCTCAGAATGTGAAAAGTTGCCCAGGTGAGAATATCCTTTGCTCTCTGCAGGGAGCAAAGGATAGATATATTATGTACACAGGAACTACTTAAGTGTTTTTCATGAACTAGTTTTGCCTTTATATGGGGCAGACTATTATCAGAAGTGCTTTGGAAAATCTCACCTTTTATATCCTGTCTTTATAGCTCAATATTGCTTCTATGCATGAGATATAGTAATATAATCCTGAACTAGGCAAACCTTTACTTTAAAAATGCTTTAAGAAAAAAAAATGCTTCGAAGCTTAGGAACAGTGCAAAATTTTTATGGCTTTGTTATGAACTTCTAAGAAACAGAATTGGGAAGCCTTGACACTCTTTTTACTTCATGCAGAAGCTAGCATACATCACCATAAAAAAATGCAACTTCCATTCATACAATAGAGCACAAAATGAATTTAAAACTAATATAAACTATAAAACTGCAATGTATAAATTTTCCATCCATTTAAAAGTAGTTAACCTTTAACTGAGAATGTATCAATTCATTATAAAATCCTCTGTGTTCTATAGGACACTTCTAAATCATATATTTTATGCAGGACATTAGAAAACACCATCTCTGTAAACCTATGTAGCAAGATTCATTGCAAAGAACTGAATAAAGAGAAGTTATGTTTCTTTGTAACACATGGATCAAAATTATTGTACACTTTCCCTAAAATTGATAACTTATATGGTTCAGAAAGATACAGTATGCTAAAGAATGAAACACATTTCTTACAAACAGAGTTGAGCTCTATCTTTGTGACAAGATAATTGCTAAGTGCCTGATCACATGATTATTTACCTTTAAAATAGACTTAATTTTATTCCCCCCTTCAATCTTCTGGTTTAGAATGCCGAGGTTTTGACATGCAGCCCAATTATGTTGAAAATATTGAAGTAAACATAATCAGGATGAACTTTATTTTGGACTCAGAGTTGAAAATTTACAAGTTTAAAACTATGAGAGGCTACCATGAGGCGTCACAATACTTATGTGCTAGATACCAATGCTATGAAGCATGGGACTTGGTTTCACTTTTCAACAACGCATCCTGCATTTTGATTTCCCTTTTACTTATGACTGGTAAAATTCTTCTAAATGTGGGTAACACACTTTTCACTAAACAGAGCAAAAATTTATCTACCAACTCAATTCATCCAATAAGACTTTCTGCCACGAGTTAGGCGATCTATACTATTTCCAACAGAGTTTAAATTTATGATTGGGATTTTCACTCTCATGATATCATCTTACAAACAAATAAGTCATAGTGGATTTCAGAAGGGATCTTTTCAAGGCAGGTGCAGTGATGCACGCCTGGCCCATCAGCTTGGGGCGCAAGTTCAAAGCCAGACTTAGCAATGGTGAGGTACTTAGCAACTCAGTGAGATCCTGTCTCTAAATAAAGTACAAAATAGGACTGGGGATGTGGCTCAGTGGTCAACTGCCCCTGAGTTCAATCCCCAGTACCAAAAAAAAAAAAAAAAAAGAAGAAGGAGATAATTTTCAAATACATTGGAAGTCCTTATTTACATCAAAACAACGATGTCAGGATATACTATTTTGACTGAGTCCCATTTACTTTATTTTCATAAAGTAAGAAAGCAATTTTTTGTAAAAAGTTTGAAGAATTCAAGCATTGCTGGCATTGAAAAATCGCCCTCCATTTTTTTCTACATTAATAAATTTTACTTATGGCATTTCTGTTCCTATACTTGTACCTAAAAGAGAGTTTGAAGTTTCTAAAAATTTTGACAATCTTAAAAGTCAGAAGATAAGAATAATTTGTGATTTCTCCAACTAAGTGATGATCACTTAAATTATACTGTGAATGAAAGAGAGAAAAATACTATCTGACCCAATTATGGACAATAATTGAGAAGACTTTCCAGAATGAAATAGAAAAATTAAATAAAAAGATACTTGAATTAGAGTGTAATATTGTCAATTCTTGCAACAGTAATAATAGAGTATGTCATTGTATCATCATTTTAAATAAAATACGAATAGAATTTAAAATAATTAACGATTTCAGAAAAATGAAAATTAAAATAATGGTCTAATCTTCTGAATCATAGTAAATTTGAAGCATGTTTATTAGATCACATACCATGAACTTATATTCACATTTTTATATTGTGCAAAATATAAATACTGAAAGGCAACACTTTCCTTTCTTCACCTTTGAAAGTATAACTGTTTATGCCACTAGAGTTCAGAATAGTTACTTAAAAGGGAAATCCCTATAGCTTGCCATTTAGGCCACTGCATTAAACTTGTGCATATAGTATTCTCAGGCCTGCTTTATGCATATCTTAAAATAGCTTCTCTCTCCTCTGGAGAGAAAAGGAATTCTATTATTACTATATACATTCTCCTGAAGCCAAGGAAGCTTCACTCTTCAGGCACCTGTTCAGTGGACTTAGAGAACAAATAGAAAAGCTATACATTATTCAATACATCTTGGCAGCACATGAAAGCCCTTAGAGCAAGTGATAAATGATCAGATGTCTCCCTCAAACCTTACCTGGTTTACTCTTTTTAAAAATCCAAACCTTGCTGTCTATCACACAAAGCTCTTGGCCACTGGGTGAAATCCAAACCGAGTAGTTGATCATGATAATTCCAACATGTCACGGGCAGCAGCATCTCTCAAAGTCCCACAAGCCAATCGCTTGACATGCACCTGCAACAAACAAGTTATTTCTTCGTTTTAATTGAAAAATAGTGAACCATGTCCTACGACTAGGAGGCATCACCACTTAATCAATAAGGGAATCATAAAGGAGTGTGTGAGGGGCTATAAATACCTCTCAAGATGCTGATAAACATAAAACTGGAAGACAGAATTTTATGTGCTATAGATGGTGTTTTCACCAAGTGTGTGCTCCTTTAGTTATTGATCTGTATAAGCTGGCAGCATTAATATACACCATTGATATGAAAACTCACACTACTATAGTGCATATTTCTTCACCTACTTTATATAAGTGACTACTTGGGGCACTGAGTATTTTTCTTACTCTATCCCTAATAATCTCAGGGTAAGTGAGTAATAAGGTATAATAATGCAAAACTCACCAGCATCTAGAATAAAATCCACATGATAGTATGGATCAAGGACAGTTTCCTTTGTGAACTGACTCAGCAGTAATGTCAACATTCCTAGTATAAAAACTGGGTCACCTACCTGGAATAACGTGTCAGAAATAACTTTAAGGTGTATATGTGAGGTGTTTCAAATTTAGCAGTCACCAGTTTTCATATCAAAGATACTAACTATAATTCAATAACTGATATGGACACATTGCAGAAAGAGTTTTGCTCAAAGGAATATCCAAAGCCTAATAAAGTAGTAAAGTGACTAATTGAAGGCATTCTATCACATATTTACTGGCTCAGCTGTTTGTGTTCATATGATTAAATATGGTGATTACGATTCATAAGCTTGTTCGACTTCCACTAATGGAGAAACTCCCTGTGCACAATCAACAACTTTTACTGCACTGATATCTGCCATACAAATAACTGTGTTTAATAAAAATGTAGAAAAATACTAATTAACAGAATTGTTTAGTGACATTCCCAGGGTAGGCTTCAATAACTATTAGCTTTTCTTTTAAAAACAACAACCATATTTAATAATGCATGTACAAAAATTACTATTGTTACTACTAATAATATATTAATATAATTATTAAATAATAATTATTATTATATTTTCAAAGGGGACCACCCGATAGAATAAGAAGTTAGTCTAAGTTTGTGAGGAGACTTATGTGGTGATTATATTCTGCTGATCCATGGACACAGGTGCAAAAACTGATTTTAACAAGCCACAAAATAATATATCCTCATGCTCCTGTGATTAGAGTTTCAGGTATTCCCAGAAATCAATGTGGAAACTTTGTTAAAAGACACAGCAATGAGATATTCTATTTCATTGTATACCATTTCAGCAGGAACAGTAAGATGGCAAGGGGTTAAAATCAAACACATGCCTCGGCCTAAATAACTCATTAGAAAAAGACATGTATCTTCACATTATATATCTATACTGCGATTTAATACAGGAGTGTTATCTTGATGCTATTAGTGATGCATATACACATTCAGATACACATGCACACGCACGCGCGCACACGCACACACACACACACACATGCACACACACACACACATACACACACCCGGCTAACATTTTCTCTCTTCCTGATCCAGGCTCTGGTACTTATTAACATACAACCTTAGTCGACTTCAAGATGTAAATTGTTTTCATTCATGTCAGAATTTTTTTTTTTACTTGTAATCATCTTTGAGAATACCCTGAAAATTATCAAATCAGTTACCCTGTAAAACAACCTGTTTCTTGAGTGGTTATCTTTATTGGTCTCTTGACTATGATGCAAAATATTAAAAGAAGCCAGATACCAATGGAAGAGACAATAGCAGAGCGTTCATAAACATAATTTCCAAGTTTCCAAACTGGCTTTGACAAGAGGAATTCATGAAAGGTACAGGCTTTGGAAGCTCCCATCTGTGATCTAATTAATGCTACTTCTCATACTTTGATTCTGATGCTTATGACCAAAAAAATGCACAAAATAAGTCAAAATAGTTACTTGCTTCATTGAATGACTTTATTTTATTATACAAGAAATAATGCTACTGATCCTTTCCCAGTAAGGATAGATTTTGTGTACTTTTCATTTTCAATAATGATGGTTTTCCACTGACCATTTATTACAAATTTATTCATTAGCCCACTTATTCCATAAATTTTAACTGAGCATCTCTGTCATGTCATGATGTAATTAGGGACTGCAGAAAAAAAGTTAAAAAAAAAATTTCCTTTTTCAAAAAATTTTATTTATTTATTTATTCTAGTTAGGCATATATGACAGCAGAATGCATTTTGATTCATTGTACACAATGGCAGCACAACTATTCATTTCTCTGGTTGTATAAGATGCAGCGTCATACCATATGCGTAGTCATACATGTACTGAGGGTAATGATGTCCATCTCATTCCACTATGTTTCCTGACGCTATGATCCTCCCTTCCCTTTGCCTAATCACAGTTCCTCCATTTTCCCATGCCCTCCATCCCCACTACAGATCAGCATCCACTTATCAGAGAGAACATTTGGTCTCTGGTGTTTTGGGATTGGCTTACTTCCCTTAGCATGACATTCTCCAACTCCATCCATTTACTTGCAAATGTCACAATTTTATTCTATTTTAATGCTGAGTAATATCCCATTGCGTATATATACCACAGTTTCTTTATCCATTCATCTATTGAAGCGTATCTAGGTTGCTTCCACAGTTTAGCTATTGTGAATTGAGCTGCTATAATCATTGATGTGGCTGCATTATTATAGTATGTTGATATTAAGTTCTTTTGAGTATAATCTGAGTGTGGGATAGCTGAGTCAAATAGTGGTTCCATTCAAAGTTTTCTAAGGAATCCCCACACTGCTTTCTAAAGTGGTTGCACCAATTTGCAGTCCCACCAGCAATGTATGAGTGTGCCTTTTCCCCCACACCCTCACTAACACTTATTGTTGTCTGTATTCTTGATAACTGCCATTCTGACTGGCATGAGATGAAATCTTAGAGTAGTTTTGATTTGCATTTCTCTAGAGATGTTGAACATTTTTTTCTTATATTTGTTGATCAATTATATATCTTCTGAGAAATGTCTGTTCAGATCCTTAGCCCATATATTGATTGGGTTTTTTGTGGGTTTTTGTTTGTTTGTTTGTTTGTTTTGTTTTGGTGTTAAGTTTTTAAGTTCTTTATACATCCTGGAGATTAGTGCTGTATATGATGTGCGTGTGGCAAAAATTTGCTCCCAAAACATAGACTGTCTTTTCACCTCATTGATTGTTTCTTTTGCTGAGAAGAAGCTTTTTAGTTTGAATCCATCCCATTTATTGGGTCTTGATTTTATTCCTTACATGTAAGGAAGTCAGGGCCTAATCCCACATGATAAAGATTTGGGCCTACCTTTTCCACTCTTAGGCAAAGCATCTCTGGTCTAATTCCGAAGTCCTTGATCCAGTTTGAGTTGAGTTTTTCACATGGTGTGAGATAGGGGTTTAGTTTCATTTTGCTGCATATGGCTTTCCAGTTTTCCCAGGACCATTTGTTGAAGAAGCTATCTTTTTTCCAATGTATGTTTTTGGCACCTTTGTCTAGTATGAGATAACTGTATTTATGTGGGTTTGTCTCTGGGTCTTCTATTCTTGCCATTTGTCTACTTGCCTATTTTGGTGCCAGTACCATGCTGTTTTTATTACTTTAGCTTTGTAGTATAGTTTAAGGTCTGGTATTGTGGTGCCTCCAGTTTTACTCTTCTTGATAAGGATTGCTTTGGCTATTCTGGGTCTCTTATTTTTGAAAAGACTACCCTGTATTCTATTCTGGTTTGTTAACATTTACTTATAGCCCACCCCCCACCCCCACCCCCCCCAAAAAAACCTCAGCCACATTAGATCAAATCAAACAGCCTTATCTTACAATCAATCCACTATGAAACCAGACCATGGAATTTCATGAAGTTGGTGAATACAGTAATAACTGCTAAGGATAAGCCTGCAATGTAAAATGAACAATTCACATAGCTGTGCTTATTTGAGCAAAGTCTTATTGCTGGGATTAGTAGTCTGAAACTAAGCTATTTTTAAATGCACTCTCCTTACCTTTGAGAAACTTTACTTTAAAAACTGAGTTCTGAATGAATATATTTTATTCTTATAATTATACCCAATAATGTTGATCTAAGTATTTTAAAATAAATTTTGACAATGTCCAAAACATTAAATGGCAGGCAGAAATACAGCATATAGAAATTATTGATATGATAGCATTATGAATGAATTTAAAACAAGACAAGGCCAAAATAAATTTTTTTTTAAAGTATAAAAATTCAGACATACCTAGTCCATTCCATATTTTCTTGTTTCTTGGTGTGGGCTTAAGTGCTCTGTGATTGAATTTTGGTATTCTTCCCTTTCCTTATGTACACCACTACTTCCCTTTTATTGCTTTGAAGAAGCTTTCAAAAGGATCCCCTCAGTACTTAGGCATTCATTTTATAGGCTATTGATTTGTACTTGTTGATATGTTGCTCTTTAAACGTGGTCTTGGGATGTGTTTCCTCTTCCCCATGGAGCAATGTTGCATAGCCCCCTGGGTTGCCAACAGATCTGGAGGAATGCTCAGCATTTTGTGAGCTCAGTGTACTTGTTAAATGACTGCTTGGTGTATCCATGTGTAAGTGACTCATTTTCCCAAACATCAAAAAACTTAATAATGAAGAATATTGGGATAGGTAGATTATCAATGATTATAATTAGGTTGCTTTCTGGGTTTAATAATTTCAAATCTATTTAATTTTACCAATGATTTTTTAGGAAAAGGAGGCTGTTATAAATTTTAGTTGCAAAATTATTGCTTCTAAGTTCTTTTTCAGTCTTCATCTAGCCAGATTTTAAAAAGTCACACATTCTTTCCCAGCAGGCAGAGGTAATGAGCAGCTAACAGTAATACTCCCAAGTGCAGTTGCTATCTATTTTACATATAGTTTCTCATTTAATTTTCTCAAAAAAACTGTGTGAAGTACTCTGATAATGCTCACTTTACAGTGATGAAAACAAGGATCAGAAAGTTAAGTTAGTTGCTGAAGGACATAAAGCCTTTGAAAAGCGGAGATGGAGTTTCAATGTAGTTAATTGATAGTGCTATACTGTCATTTAATTCTTAATTCTTATAGATTAAATTGAGCAATTCACTCAATCTACAGATGAAAAGCTTCGTCTCAGGCAAGCTGCACGACACATCAGAGGCCATTCAGATCACAGTGGGGTCTGATGAGTACCTGAGACTGTGATCTCTCTTTCTTTCCAATACAACACTCTCACCTAGCTTACTCAGCATGGGGTCCAAACAACCATATAGATTTCCAATTCACTTGATTTTTAAAGAACCATGTTTAGCAGGTTTTATTTTAGAAAGAACACGCTAAAGCCAACAAACAAAATAACAGGATTTATGAATACACAATTTTAAATGAGATTAATTTTCTGAAAGCATCAGATAATCGCCCTCCATTTTTTTTTTCTAAAACAAACAAACAAAACCTACACAAGGAGAAAACTGGGCTAATAGATTGACAATGTCCACAATTAGATTACAATATAAATAGCATGTTGGTGTTTTACTGATGCCCGTTTTGTGTGGTGAGCTACATTATTAGTAATGATGAACTTGAAATAAATTTCCACAATATTCAGTTGACATTATTCTCATTTCAGAGTCCAGCAGGAAACCCCTCCAGTGATATATCACAAGATCTAGGAGAACTCGACCAATAGCCAAGAACCCAGTCTCTGATACCCAAACACAAACAATTCTCCATGTTTTCTTCTTTGCTCACAGATGCCTAATTCTGAACTTGGTGATGATCTAGCAATTTTGCCAATTAAAATGGATCACATTGCTGTTTGTGTTTTCTTAACATGAGGCATCAATGAGTCACATTCCCAAATTTTTCACAACTGAACCCTGCCTCCATCCTTTCTCCTTTCTTTTTTCTTAGTATTTTGAACTTTCTGCCCTTCCCTCCCTGCAAACAGAAATAACTATAAAACTGATTAAAAAATAAATAAATAAACAAGGCAATAGTTCTCCAGCACATGTATGAGCCATACAGGCCAGGGGCGCTTGAGAGAAAGGAAACACAGGAGAGGAATACCTGATAATTCCACAATTGCTTCTTTGAAGAATCTTTCAAAAGGATCCCCTTTCCTGGTACCGAGAAGAGAGATATGGCCCAAGGAAAGCCGGAGCTGCTGCGTTCTTTAAAATCAAGGGAACTGGAAATCTGTGCAGTCATTTGGCCACTGAGCAGGCAGTGCAGGAGCTCTGGGACACTGAAGCAGCCGGAATGTGCTAGGCCAGGAGCCTGGGCAGAGGGAACGCACAGAGCAAGCCCCCAGAAGTCTGAGTAGGGGAAAAATGACTTGAATCATAAAGGAAACATGATACGCCAAAGTGCAGGGGACACAGGTCAAAAAATGTTAAAATGGTATTTGGAATTAAAAGATTTTGTTTAAAGAAGAAAGAAAGTTCTCAAATCATGAGTCAAGGTTTCCATCCCAAGAGACTAGAAATATATGAGCCAATGAAGTTCAAATAAAAGGAAGGGAATAATTGAGGTAAGAGCAAGAATCAATGATATAGAAAATAAATGACAGAGAAAACTAAACCAAAAGTTGTTTCTTTGGAAAGTAATAAGAAAATTGGTAACTGCATAGTAAAACATTCAGCAAAAACTGAAAGTTGCAAATATTTGCAATGGAAGGATATCACTACAGATCTTAAAGGCATTATGATGATACTAAAGGGATCTTATGAATAACTTTATGACAACAAATTTGACAATTTAGATGAAAGAGATTTCTTATAAAAAAACATAAAAATTCCTTTAAAAGCATACCACAACAAAGCAAGTTGATTGCATCTAATAAATTAAATTTATAATTTAACAAACTTTGCACAAAGAAAACTGCAGACTAGTGGATCCTATCACTTAGTGAATCTTATTAATTTTTTTATGAAAAGATAAATCATTCTTTCCAAAATTATTAATTTTTCTGACTTGTTTTATTTAAATGAACCTGGCCTGGTATGGAAGCCTAACAGATATAATTAAAGAAAAATATAGACCAATATTCCCAGTGAATGCAGATGCAAAAATCAATAGTATAATGCTGTAAGATCAAATTTAGCCTGTATGTAAAGAGCAGCACAGTATGGTTCAGTGGGGTTTGTTCCTGGAAAGGAAGTTCACTTTAATATTTAAACGTAATTCTTTATGAGGTCAGCTCAAAGCACAAAACAAAACAAGAAAACATTCATACAGCAAAGCGGGAATAGGGTAGATCTTACTCATTATGATGAAGAGCACCAACCTAAAATTAACATCCTTACGGATAAAGGGCTGAACACTGGTCACTAAGGTCAAGATAAGTCACTCATGCTCCCCTTCCCTGTCTGTTCCCTTCCATCCAATATTACATTGGAGGTTCTACTCAGTTCAATTAGGCTATAAAATAAATTAAAGGTATATGGATCAAAAAAGAAGAGGTAAAATGAACTATGTTGAGTTAGCATAATCTTAAATGGAGAAAAACCTTGTGGAATCTACCAGAACCAATCAGTAAACTTAGCAAGGTCACAGGATTCAAGCTCAAATAGAAAAAAAAAATGAATTTTTTTCCTATGTACCAGCATCAAGCAATTGTAAAATATTTTTTAAATGCATTTATTATAGCACAAAAAGCCACAGAATACTTTTTGAAATTTGAAATCTCATCAAAAGATGTACTTAGTAGGCAGAAGTTAACAGGGCCCCTGAAATTTATTCCCCTTGCCATATAGGTCTGTGTCACTCCCTACCTTTTGGTGTAGTAGAGATCTGTGATTATAGTGGGATACCAATTTCGTGATTATCCACAGTTGACATTGTGTTTGTTAAATAAAGGATTATCATGGGTGGGCCTGGCCCAGTCAGGGGAACTTTTAAGAGAAAGTTAAACTTCAGGAAAAGTGCTTTCTTTTGGCCTGAAGACATGGCCTCCAGGAGTTCTACAGTGTAAGGAAATTAATTCAGCCAATTGCCATATGAACTTGGAAAAGAACTCTGAGGTTCAGAAGAGATCATGACATAATTTTACTAGGCTCTATACTCAAAAGAAAGTATTGCTGAGTTAAACTATAGAGAACCTAAATAAATAAAAGAACATACTATGCTTACGGATTGAAAACTATTTTTAAAATGTGAAAACTCCTTAAATTGATTTACATATTCAACACAGAGAATCATAACTCTAGCAGTTTTTATTTAATAGAAATCATGAAGCTGATGGTACAATTTATATGAAAATACAACAGATCTAGAATAACCATACAAAATAAAGAAAGATAAAATTAGAAGTCTTGACTTAAAGACTTCTTAGAAAGCTATAATAATTAAGTTCTTGGGGTACTGACACAACAACAGAAAACAAAAATCCATTGAAAAGAATAGAAAACCCAGAAATACAACCACACTTACATGACCAATAATTCCAATACAGTATATGTAGTAAAAATATAAAAACATAAACATGAGTGATTTTAGTGTATATTTTAGTGATATACACTAAAATCCAATTACTGGTCACACCAGGGGCAGAAAAGAGTGTTAAAAAATAAAAGAAGAAATATTCAGCATTGCGATGGTTTGGATGTGAGGTGTCCCCCAAAAGCTCATGTGTGAGACAATGCAAGAAGGTTCAGAGGAGAAATGATTGGGTTGTGAGAGTCTTAACCCACTTAGTGAACTAATCCCCTGGTAGCAATTAACTCAGAGGTAATGGAAATCATAGGGTGTGGCTGGAGTGGGTCAGAGGGCATGGCTTGGTGTAAATATTTGTATTTGGAAAGTGGAGCCTCTCTCTGCCTCTAGATCACCATGTGAGCTGCTTCCCTCTGCCACACTCTTCCACCAAGATGTTCAGCCTCACCTCAAGGCCTAAGGAAGGGAGCCAGCCTTCAATGGACTAAGACCTCTGAAACTGTGAGCCTCAAATAAACTTTTTCTCTTCTACAATTATTCTGGTCAGGTTCTTTTAGTTGCAGCAGCGAAGAAAGCTGACTAAAACAAGCATTAACTATAAAGATTTGCTTTTATACAATAAAAACGAAAACAAAAGATCTAAAGCAAGTTTAAAAATGCAAACAATGGTTAAACCTGGATATCTGTGGGTACATGGGATATGATTTACCACTCTCTACATTTTTGTTTGTAATATAACCTTTCAAAGTTTCAAAATAATCTTTCAAAACAATCTTTTCTTATCAACAAAAGAACTTTTTAAGTTAACAAATGGCCTAAATTTTGACTTTAAAAATATATTTTGGCAGTTTTCTACTTGACTTTGGTTCTACAGAAGAGGGTAAGGGTGACTTCTATATAACCAATTACTGAAAAGACCTATATTCTTTATAAAATTATGAGTCTTCTCTGCATTTGTCATCCTACACAAGACATCTGTATTTGCACGCTCCCAAAAGATGGCAACTGCTGCCATATACAGTGTTTGACATTCAGAAAGAGCAATCCTTGAACTTGTGAGTTCATCCACAAGGACAAGGTATCTCTTTGCTTTAGGCATGGCTTGTCCTTGAGTAGATATTCAGCTCTACAAATGGTGTGAAGCAGGTATATTTGTGGTTGCATCTGATGCCCTTGGATCTTCAAACTCAGATATAGCAATTGCAATTTGGCGATCCATATCTTCAACCCTTCTGGGCTTTACTTTTACTTCCAACCACCAATGGGCTTTAGGCTCCCCAGCTATCAGGCTGCCACCTCAAAGTCATACAATCGCAATGAAACTGATGACTTCTTTCACAAATTTCTCCTTTATACCTTCTCTCAGTCCAACAAATGGTGTCAGCATCCAACATTTTTGGAAAACAGCAAAACAGATAACAGGCCAAAAAAAAAAAAATCACAAGATATATATACCAATTGAAATTATTTTTTATTCTTCCTCACCCCCATATTCAATTAGCACTAGGACATGTTCATGCTACCTCTTAGTGTCTTGTGAATTTATCTTCTTGTTTTAGGGACTATTAATTCACAAAATTGTTTTCCAGACTCGAGTCCAGCCCCCATTAACCAATGCTTTACATTTCAGAGAATCCTGACCAGTATAAACAATAAGATAAAAAAAGAGATCCCTTGACAATGAAATAGTACCCTTTATGCTATGAATGTATATATTATTATCAGTACATCACATGTCTTTCCCCAATCATTTCCTAATCATGATATGCTGTTTCTTGCTTATCTTCCCTTCATAAGCTCTTTCCTTGGACTATAATAACTTTTCTTGTTCTGTTAATATAGTGGACCAGTCTAAGTTTCAGAGTTGTATCTTTGGTTGAAGGCAGCGATTTCTGTAGTAACTTGTTACCCTGAGTTACCATGCTGAATCTGAATCATTTATTAAAATGTCCATCCCCCACACTCTCACCCACATGCAGAGTGGACTGTAGGCTTCCTTGATACCAAGAATTCTGGGCGATGTTTGCCTTTAAAACTGGCACCTACATTGGCAGTACTCAGGAGTTAACAAGTACACAATAATTGCTGAATGGAATTAAAGAGAGTAATGGGGAGGGGAGGAGGAGAAACGGGAATGAGGAAGTATTTCTATAGAGGGATATTTCTAAAATCGAAACAGAAAGTAACTGTTACATTTTATTAAAAAAAACTGAAATAGAAGTAAAATTGTCACAAAGCTGGTCAAGGAGTTGGGCATAGGGTACATGCCTGTAATCTTGGTGGTTCAGGAAGCTGAAGTAGGATTGTGAATTCAAAGCCAGCCTCAGGAACTTAGTGAAGCCCTAAGCATCTTAGAGAGATCCTGTCTTTCAATTAGGAAAAAAAAAAAATAAGAAGAAAATTGGGGTGGCTGGAGATAGCAATTAGTGGCTAAGTGCCCCTGTGTTCAATCCCTAGTACCAAAAAAAAAAAAAAAAAAAAAAAAAGAAAAGAAAAAGAAAAAGAAAAAGAAAAAAGAAAGGAAAAGAAAGAAAGAAAGAAAAAAAGAAGAACTGGTTAAGGCAGAACCTTTGGGATAGTATAATTCACATCCAAAATTTTAGCAAATCAAAACCAAAAATATGTACAAAGACAATATGTCATAATCAATTCATTATTGGTTTAATACTTTGAAAACAATCAATTTAACACTATTATACTAAGAAACTAAAGAATAAAAACAGTTATCATCTCAACAGAATCATAAAATGCATTTAACAGATTCAATAACTGTTCCTGATAAAAACTTGAAGCAAACTGGAAATAGAAAAGAATTTCTTCAGCTTGATAAATGACATCTTCCAAAACCTAGAGCTAACATTAAAATAACTAATACTGAGAAAAATCAAATGTTTTCTTCTGAAGATCAGAAAAAGGTAAAAACGTGAGGTTCCACCATTTCCACTCAAACTTGTACTGATTTTCTAGTCAGTTCAACATGGCGAAACATAAAAGACCTTGAAATTGAAAGAAATTGTTTTGATCTGCAGAATATATGCTTCTCTGAAGGGGAAATTCACTGGAATATTCAGATAAAATACTAAAACAAATTAACATTTAAGTTTAGCAAGGTTACATAACACAAGAACTACATACAAAAAGCAACTGTATTTTTATATTGTAGCAAAAAAACACTGTGGCATTGAAATTTACAAAAAAAAAAAATCCAGTATCATTTATAAGAGTATAGAAATAAATGAGATACTTGAGGATAAATATTGCATGAAAGATGCACAAGAATTGAACACTGATGATTACAAAACAGTGCTAAGATAAATTAAATAATAACTAATAAAAGAAGGGATATATTATGCTCATCTTTTGGAAAACTCAATATTGCTAAGACATAAATTTCCCCAAACTGATCTCTATACGTAATAAAATTATAACCCCAATGGAATGTTTGTAGAAATTATAGACAGATTCTAAATTTATATGGAAATGAAATAAATTGTAATAATTCCCCCAGAAATAACCTGAAAATTAAGAACAAAGTTGGAAGAGTAATGATCTCTATTGAAAGACTTAAAAAAAAACAAAAACAAAAACAAAAAACCCTCCATATACCAAATTATCAAGTGTAGTTTTGGTGCTAAGACAGTTAACTAGATCAAAGGAGCAAAACAGAATGTTCAGAAATAGACCCACATATAAGGAACAACTGATTTTTAACAAAAGTACAAGGATAATTCGATGGAGAAAGAATCATCTTTTCAACCAGCGGAGCTGGAACAACTGGAAATTTATACACACACACACACACACACACAAGATTAAAAGGAAGAAACTAATTTTAATTCCTCTCTCACATTATATGATATAGAAAATTTAACTCAAAGATTGTAGACTGTCTTAGTCTATTCAGATTTGCTATAACAAAATACTATTTACTGGTTGATTTATAAATAACAAAATTTACTGCTTACGGTTTTGGAGACTGGGAAGTCTAAGATCAAGGTGCACCCAGGTTTGTGTCTGGTGAGAATTCATTCTCTACTTCAGAGCCAGTGCCTTCTACCTGAGTCCTCACAGGGGAGAAGGGGAAAACAAGTACCTTGGCCTCTTTGAAAAGGGTACTAATCCCTTTGAAGAAGGTGGAGCCTCCATGATCACTTCTTAAAACCCACACTTCTTTTCTTTTTTCTTTTTCTTTTTCCTGTACTGAGGATTGAATCCAGGAACTCGTTACCACTGACCTACATCCTCAGTTTGTTTTATTTTTTAGACAAGGTCTCACAAAGTTGCTGAGGATGACCTCAAACTTGCAACCCTCCTGCCTCAGTCATCCTAGATTCTGTGTTACAGGTGTACGCCACCACACCTGACTACACTTCTTAGTACTATCACACTGGGGATTAAGTATTAATATATTAATTTTGTGGACTTACATAATTCAGACCATAGCATGGACCTAAAACTAGAAAGTGTATAGATAAAAAGCACAGAAGAAAATCTTTGTATGTTTGGCTGGATGATGATTTCTTAGAGCCTATACCAAAAATATGATCCCCCAAAAATTGATAAAGAAGATATAACAGAAATTCAACACAGTTTACATTGTGGAAAAACTCTGTTACAAGAATGAAAAGACAAGACACAAGGAGAGGGAAAATATTTGCAAGTTATATAAAAGACTTGTATATAGAATACTCAAAGAACTTTCAAAATTCCATCATGAGAAAAATCAACCAATTGTTTAAAAATAAATAAAATGCTTCAATTCACACTTCAACCAAGAATTTACATAGATGGCAAACCAGCACATGAAATAATGTTCAACAACGTTAGGCAAAAATGAAACAAAAAGCTCCCCATGAAATACCACTATACAACTAAAACTCACCATGAAATACCATTATACAACTATTGGCTTCGCTCAGGACTATCCAACTCAAGTCCTTACCCACTCAAGTATTGGCAAGAGAATGGACAAACCTGTATTCTTATACAAGGCTGGTGAGAATGTGAAACAACACAACCATTGGGAAAGCGGTTCCATACTTCTCAAAAGTTAAACATACAGTAACCATATGTTGCAGGCATTGAACTTCTAGGTATTTTCTCAAAAGAAAGAGAACATAGGTCTATAAAAAGACTTGGACATAAGAGTTCATAAAAGTTGATTTTGTTGTTTGTTTTTGTTTTTGTTTTACATTTTCCAAAAGCTAGAGATTACTCCAGTGTCAATTAACATGTAGAATGGATAGACAGTGAAATAAAACTTTGACAAAAACTTTCACTAAATTTACCTGAATTTTCATTGCATTTCATTTTAAGATAATAAGGAAGGAGGGAGGAGGAGGTATTAGAGAAAGAATGTCCAAAGGAATCGGGAATGATTCAAGAAAATCAAATGGAAAAAAAAAGTTTTTTACAACTAAAGTAGATGTTTGTGAGTTACATTTTGAAATTAATGGTAAGCTTGCAGAGTATTGGAACAAGAAACTTTCAGTCATAAACATTAGCATGCACAGAATACTACTGAGTATCATTATGTTTTATTTTAACTGGGTATTTGTAGTATTTACAAAATCATTAGGTTGGACTCAGAGTAAGTTCTGCTTCCTTGTACCAAAAATCTATTTCTGTCATTATACAAAATAGAGTACAATTAATCCAATTCTGAGAAAACCAGTAGGTTAATAGGAAAAAAAATCAACTCACTGGATTATTGCAGTGGCTGTTCCCCTTTGAAATAATCACTTACATTACTCTCATCCCACGGAGACTTCACAATAGAAGAAATCACCTTGCATCTTTACACTTAATCAGAGCTCTGCTGTGTCAGGCAAAAGGAAAACCCGACCTTCTTGCCTTTAATGACCCAAAGGGAGTTATTTATTACATTGAATGCCATGAAAATCCAGAAAATATAAAGGATCTAAGGCAGCGACAATAAATCATCCCAACTTTTCATACAAACTGATTAATAGTCCAGGTACCAAGCAATATACCAACAGAGAATAATCCTGACACCTGTTCCAACAACTGATGAAGAAACTATGCTGAATGAAAGTTTAATCACTGATTTCCTACTGCACAGTCAGTTTCCTAACGAGATCACATAATTACAAGTGAGAGGATTCATATCCTTGGCTAATACATAATTATATCTGGAAGCACAGCTACTAAACTAGGAAATTGAATCATTTCGAGAGGATGCTTTTCACACACAAAAATAGTCAGGGAAATATTTAATGAGTGGAATGTTGGTCTACTGTTTACATAGCCAAAACTTTAAGTACAATTTGGAAATGAACCAAAAGGCCCAGAAAAAGGTTCTGGTACTTTATGGAAGAATAATTTAGTCAGAAGAACAGGGTATGATATTTTGTAAAAGAAGCTTAAGCCAAGCTTCAACTCCACAGGCTTCATTAAATGTTGGAAATAGTTGATGATAATCAATTTTTTTTTCTTCCAGAATGATTCAAATTCCTGACATTGCCCATGTAAAGATTAGAAGAAATTGAAATCTGTCAATCATTGTCATTGCTCTTTTAAGACAGTCCATTCTTAGATTGTCAGGCCGAGAGGCTGGATGCTTTCAGAATCACCTTCAAATATATTCTATCTCAAATTCTATTTTCATGAAATTTGCTTCTCAAGTTCAAGCTTTTAAATGAAATCAGTGTCAAGTAATACATTCTTTCCCTAATGCAAATTGGAACTGGAAGAATGTAAGGAGGGCCAATGAATATTAAATAGAAATCCTACCCACATTATCAGTCAGCTTGACGGGACTCTGTATGTGCATGTGAGTGATTCTTGTTAGAAGAGGGTCTTAAAATGTGGATAGATGAAGCTGGGTGCTGAACACCATGAGAACTTCAAACACTTTGACCAATAGAACTGAGTTTTGATCTTTTAAAATCCTATAATATGATTGTAGCATGAAATAATACATTTGAATGCAGCTGGATCCATGGTTAGGGTGAGCAAAAGTTGATCAGCAAATCCTCAAATCTTACAGTTTGAAGCTCAAGACAAAGTTTTGAAAATCAAAGTCACTGAGTTTTAGGGCAGGAAAAGAACTTACTACATACTTTAATTTCTCCCTTTCTCGCTATTCCCAGTTCTTTTCCAAGAAATACTTGAGTACTTTCTGTGTCCAATGCATTGTGTTTATTTTACAGGTAAAGAAAATGACACCCAGAAAGATGAAGTGTTTTCCCTAAAGCACTTTGTCTGATCTGGGCTTTTCTGCACGTCCATTACAAATCTAAGAATTAGAATCCACTACTATTTGGCTCTATCATGTTACGTCATGATAAAAACCTGGATTTATGAACTTCAGTGGAAAAAAAATGGCAAAGATTAAAATGATAAAAAGTCAAGAGACAAGAATACTTTATGAAATTCCAATAATCCCCAGTCAGTGGCAACTGAGAGATCAACAGAGAGGAACATATTGGTCTAATGTAGCGTGACCTTTCATAGCATAAACATTTATATCCTTCATTATTATTCATAGAAACTTTTTGAGTTGACCAGCTATTTTTTCTGAAGAAACATGATTATTTTTGACATTTAAAAATTATATTCCTATTGTTTAATCTTAATAGAAAGAACATGACATGGTCAATTTAATAAGAGATAAAACCAATATTAACTGCATTATTTATTGGTTTAGATTATCTAACCAATGTTATTTAGGTGGAGTGTGACAGTCCCGAAGGCACACAAAGATACTCACTAGACTTCAGCAAGAAAGTTCTAAAACTTCACCAAAGTGGAGTCTAGATAATACATCTCTCTCTCTCACTCTCTCTCTCTCTCTCACACACACACACACACATACACACACACACTCACACTTTCTGGATTTTAATTTTTACATATTTATTGGAATAAATATCATGATCAGCAGTTTAAAATACTTAATTCTTTGCATAGGTTATAATAAAGCTGTATAATTTATAAAGATGCAGAATAGTTATGGACTAGAAGTATAGGTTCCAGGGCAGATTGTCTGAGTTTAAAGTTTAAAGTGGTCCTAACATTTACCTACATGGTTGTTGACTAAACATTTCTTTGCCTCAAGTTCTTCTTCTGTAAATTTAGGGATGATAATATATAATATTCCTCATTTTATAATGTTGCCATAAACTTTAAGTGGCCAAATTTTGATGATGTATTTATTGAGTACTTAGCATATAACAAACACACAATAAACGTTAGTTACAAGGACAACTATTGTTAACTATATATTATTAAATATATGTACATATACATTTTGAAAACAGTACAAACGCTTTATAAATATGTGTATATATATGTGTGTGTATATATATGTGTGTGTGTGTGTGTGTATATATATATATATATATATATATATATATATATATATATATATTAGTTGTAGACAGACACAATACCTTTATTTTGTTTATTTATTTTTATGTGGTACTGAGGATGAACCCAGTGCCACTACCCCAGCCCCCCAAAACTTTTTATTTGATAAAATTACACAGTGAAATGCACGTGGAAAGAAAAAAAACAATATGTATTAATGTAAATACTGAAGACCAGTTGTGTGAAGGCTTGGTGTTAGAATTTGAGGTAACTCAAAATAAGACTAAGACATTAACCTTTTCTTTTAAGGGTTTATGGAGGTAGAGAGCCAAAAGTAGAATCTAGAAAAGTACATATATAGTCTGAGAAACTGAAAACTTTCATAATACTGGTATAACTGCAAAGGAGATTAAAAAAAGAGAAAGAAATAGATGATGTAAAATTGAGGTGTATTATAATGTCAAACAAGCCACCAGAGAGAAGATAGACTAAAGGGTCATTCACTTTTATAAAACCAATATACACAAAATGCCTACTGCATTCCAGGAGAGTTCTGTATGCTGAGCACAATTAGGACCCAAATATAAGAAATCAAGAAGACTTTAACAAATATATTTGAGCTAAGTATTTAAGAGTACAAAAGAGGGTCTATAATTCATACATAAATTCCTGAAAGGCCTTCTCTGTAAATATGTAATCTGACACCTAAATGATCACTAAGAATTAGGGGGAGGAGTCTAATTAGTCTCACCTGTTAGCCACCCAAAGAACACAGACAGCTCCCTATTTATTTGTTCCTGTGTATTCCCCAACCTCTCTTGTGTGCCAGACATTAGCTATCTAGGCTATTTCACGTACACAAATTTATTTTATTATTTGTTTGTAGCTCTGAAGAAAAAGTAGAGATGAGGAGGATTTCTCCTTAATATATTTCAAATACTAGTACCCTGAAAAGCCAAAAAATATTATCAAAGTGACTGAAACATGTTTCTACCTTAGCTTAAACCTGCTGATTTTTAATTTTATTTTATAAGTAAATCCTTTCAAATTACCATTAGATGTAAAACAGCTAAAAGTAGAACTCTCTGGGTGAAATAAGGTTGGTATCGGCCATGAGGGTTCTATGAAACATAATCAACATCTGAATATCTTGAAATTTTAATGGATTCAACTGCTATTTTATTATTCTGAAAAACTGAATCTTTTTTAAAAGGCGTATTCAATAGACACTAATTCTATTTGTCTCTTCCCTTTTGCTTTTCTTGTTCCCTTAAAAGTGGGTTGATGATAGAGATGAAATATTGTATTAATTCATGCACAATACAAGGAAAGCTAGCTGTGTTAGCAGTTACTAACTTTCAAAGGCTCCCTGTCTGCTAATTTAAGTCACACTTTTCTCTGCCACATAGACTGAGCCAACTTTTGAAGCCTCAATAATGCAGTCCGGTCAAACCTGGTTCTAGCCTTTGTTGGAACTCAGCATATCAAAACAGGGAGAGATGAAGAGGTAGTCTGAATGGCCATTCTCTCAGACATCTGTGCAGTGATTCACATCAAAAAAAGCCATCAGCAAGTTAATACAATCTGCTGCAGCCATATAAGAAGCAACAGAGTTGAAACAGGTACCTGGCCCCTTCATCCCACCAGGATTCCCAAGTCCTTTCAAGGTTTGCTGAGTTACTACCAGACTACAATCGGACTAATTTGCTTTACAATTGAAACAACAATAACTCAAAGCACTTCTACCCTCATAAACACCTAAGACATACAAAGGAAAAAATTCCTTTAATTTTATCATTTCTCTAGGACACCAACAAATTGAGTGAGAACTCTGAATTGTAAATTAGCACTTGAAAAAGGTGCAGACCATGAACATCAAATTATACACATATTTCTATGTACTTTATTGATTTATTCATGAGCACGTATTGTTTTTAATCTCCAATTTTCTGTTTTAGAGAAGGAAATTAATGTTTACAAAGTGTGTACTGTGTTCATCTTAGAAATCTCACAAAAACTTTGGGAGTTGGCACTATTTTTAATAAATTTGAAGAGGTTAAATGCTATGCTCAAAGTCAAAGGACTTATAACTGTCGGCAGTAGAACTTGATACCCCTCCAGCTGAAGACAAAGCTTGGGACTTTTCACAACTACAATCAAGACTGTCTGCTTAAGTAACTAGATCCAAAAGAAAAATAAACTGTTTCATTGACTATTAACAGAAATTTTGCCTGACCTTGTTGGTCATGTGGGTGTTTTTAAGTAGGTATGCCCCACAAAAAGGGATACAGTTGTTGAAAATATGAGGTCACAAAAGGCAACAATTGGAAATGCTTATAATAGTATTAAAATCATTATTTCTTGAGTGCTTTCTGTAGGCCAGGCACAATGTGAAGCCAATACTTGACAAAACATTTTATTTAATCCTCATAACAATGACTATTATTATTCCCCACCTTTTACAAGTGAAAAGGTGGATCTTAGAGAAATTCACTTACTTGCCACATTCCCGTGGTCTGTGTGTGATAGAACAGCCTTGGAATCTAGAGCTGTTCCTAGATTCCTACCTGACCTTTAGATGGTATTTTAAAATTCTTCATTATCAGCAATAACTTACCTATTATACTTATTAGGAATGATTAAAAAGAATCAACTGCTCAACAAACGAAAGGTGTTAAAATATTTAAAGCAAGAATCAAGAAATACAGATGAACTCAGTATGAACTTTAGTATGACACAGTGTGTAATGGGAAAACCCAGGATGGCTACCCACATTGGCTTGTGGCACTCTCTTCCATTCTCAACCCTGGTGGGAATGGGTCAAGTCCCTCTTGTTCCTCCATTCGTCTCATTCTTTACCGGAGAGCTGGGAAAGTTTCTCCCTTTTTAGAGATTTATATGATCAGACTGGACCCATCCAGATAATCCAAGATAATCATTTCATCTCAAGATTCGTAATCTTCTACTTATTATTAGTGCATTATAGCTATACACAATAGTGAGGTTGCTTTGATGTAATCACATATGCATGGAAAGTGTGAATGGAATATATTTTGTTTTATTTCAGTTCCCAGTACCTACTCCTGCCCTATCCTTTCCCCATCCCATTGCCCCCCATTTATTTATTGTTTTTATAAATTATTACTTTAAAGGAATACTTAAAGTTATAATCTTAATCATATCTGCAAATCTGCCTTATGCATGTAAATTAAAATATTCCAGGGGTAGGGTGCTGATACCTTGGTGGGTGAGGACTTGCTCTGTCGACTACAATTCCTACTTGGAAATATAAAGAAATAAACTATTGACAATGCAAAGTAGATGAATCTCAAATTTACTTCGCTAAGTAAAAATGCTATATACTGCATGATTCCTTTCATATGGAAACTAGAGAAACAAAAAGCAGATCAGTGGCCTCTAAAAACAGGATGAGAGAAAGGGATTATCTACAACAAAGCATGAGGCAACTTTGTTGGATGATGGAAATATTTTACATATTTTTTTGTGGCAGGGGTTATACTCCTCTATACATTTTCTCAAATTCGATGAACCAAACTCTAAAAAATATGCTTTTTCTTGTACATATAAATTATATGGTAATAAACCTCCATGTGTGGTCTGATTTTGTGGTAGAACTTTTATTATTTTCTTATGAAATATATTAGTATATTCCTGAATTTATTTTCTTATGAAATATACTAGTATATTCCTGAATTTTGAGATACCAGCCTTTTAGTACCAGTGAAATCTTACTAATATGGTGAGAATATGTCCTACATGTTCTGTCCCTTTGCTATTATGGAAACTCCAGTTATATCTTAGGGGGCAAAATATCCTTCTTGTGCCCAGGAAAAATTCCATTAGATGTCACTTGTTCTAGTTTTGCATTGAAGCCTTGGAGTAATACTCCTCAAAGGTCATATAGCTTATTTCTATCATTTAAAAGATGCTACAAGATGAAGTTCTTTGCTTGAGGTCACATATCTGATTAGGATGAGAGCCAAAAGTAGAATTCAGGCCTCCAAGCTCCAGCCAAATACTCTATCACTGAACTGAAATGTTCCTACAAATCTAAGGGAAACTGTAATTGTTTCTGTCAATCCTGCATTTAAGCATTAATGAGACACCTGTGCAACCACAGAAATTATGAATGGTGCTGAAGTTAGCACACATAATTGGTGACAATTTTAGTAGTTACATTGACTTTTCCAGATGTGAGTTCCGCTCTTAGACCCTGGGGAATAAAATCATATAGCAGTAGACTTACTTGTGAGTGGGTCGAAGAAGCAGATACCTTTTGGTTTTGGTTTTACCAGGGTATTCCAGGAATGGGTAGGAGAAGTTAGCTTTGGGTACAGGACATAGAAATGCAAAAGGCAGAGGCAGTCATGTATTGTACAGTTTAATGAGGAGAGCCAGATTCTTCTCTCCATGAATGGCAGCTTCATTACCTTCAAAAGATCTCTTCTCAAAGATGCAATTCAATAGAGGACTTTCAATCCAGAGTGAGACCAAGGTTTTGTTTACCTGCCAATTCCCTCACACATCTGTTCCTCTTCTGTTTCTTTCTTGTTTCAAAAAGCCCTGTTTCATCATGGCAGGACATTGAAACGCAGGGAGTACTTTTAGCTAGTTTCAAGTAACAAACAGATTCTTACAGTACAGAATTATAGTGAAGTCTGATTGACAGCATCAATAATTGAATGCACTTTGTCTTGCAGCTGCCAATCCATTGCATCAAATGAAAGCTCATTCAATCACATTTCTTAGGATGAATAAGTATAAGTTGCTTTAATTTTGTTATCTTTAATTTTTTACTATTAACAAACTCATGCACTTACATTTATTCAAACCCTTCTCTCAAACTAAAATGCCCTTTTTGATTAAAGAAATGCTTAACAAAGGGATGGGGCTGAATGCAAACTATTTCATGTGTTTATTTATAATTATCCTGAGAAAATACCCAAACAAATTACCAACTAAAATTTAAGAATCAAGAAGCCAGAGACATGCTTGAAAAGCGAGACATTTGGCAAACGTGTTGTTACAATAACCTAAAACCAAAATCCAACCCAGAATGCATAGTATGTTACATACAGAAAAAACTGACTGCAGTCTGGCAGAATCTTCTTTAAAAAATACAGAAACCAGTTTGAAAGTTAGAAAGCCTGATTCCAGTTTACCTTTACCCATAATTATAGCAGTTACTGAGGGATTACTCAATAATGGAGAATTTATGTGCTATATTGGTTAATACTATTTGGTTACAAGCAATCAAACTGTCATAGGCTAAAGAGAATGCAATAGAAACACATTAGAAGGTTAACTCAAAGGGAAGGATGGAGAAGCAGATTTAAGATTTAAGAACAGAAAGGGACTAGGAATAAGGACAGGAAATAAAAAACGACAGCATCTATCCATTCAATGTGAATGAACATCAACCGTTTTCAATTTTATCGACAATCTGCTTCATATTCAAATTGCACACTGGGAGCATATGCTCAGCATACCTTAGGCTGTGTCTTGAGTCTGGGAAAGGTCAGTGCCCACTAAACTACATCTCTCAATGAAGAGATAATTTCCCAAAAGGAATTCCAGTGGATGATAGGACAGGGAATGGGATCTACGTGGCAGAGGGGATCAAGAATTTAAATCTAGTGCACGATCTTTTACAAATCTACCAGTGAGATTTTATTTCATAAACAAAATTGAATAACACCATTTCCATAACTTCCCATGTACCTTAAAATGATTCAAATTACCTATGTCAGTTTATAAAGCTTCCTGTCCATTTTGCACTATATTATTTCCAGCTTTCCACACTAAGCTGGAGATGCACTGGATTTTTCTTATTTCATACCAGGCTCATTCAGGTCTTGGGCTTCTGTAGGACCTTTTTCATTTGTTCGGAATGTTATCCTCCCTTTATTTTCAAAGATGATTCCTTCTTACCATCCAGATATCAGCTCAAATGTTCATTCTTCAGAGAGCTTTTGCTGGTTGCCTAAGCTAAAATTAACTAGTAGTTTTCTATCATATAGTATTTTTATTCTGTTTTTTTTAAGTTATATGTTTATCCCAGCTAAAACATAAGATCCTTTGAGAGTAGTAAGTCTGTTTTCATATTTAATAATTCTTAGACAATAGTAGGCACTCAGTGTATGTGCACATATACAAAATAATTTTCAAAATAATCTTATATAATAGGCATTATTACATTCATTTTACAGAAGAGGATACTGAATTTAGTAAAAGTTAAGTATATGTTAGAAATTAATGTGTGGTGTAATTGAAAGTTAGATCTATGTTGGTCCAAGGACAGCTCAAACACTGTCTTCCAATGATTCTCTACAATCAGTTGTATGATTTGGAGAGGGAGGTCATCATTAGAAAGCAAGATGACTTTTGTTTCCTTTAGAAGTAGAATTTTTATTTTTTTCCACTATAAATAAAATTATATGTACATACTTAATAAATTGCACATTTCAGATATTTAAAGATGGTATTTAATACAAACAAAGTGACAAGGTTGTCCTGGCAAACACATTTTATTTTTGTTGCATATGTTGAGAGAATTTTATTTATATGTATGCAGTTAAATAAAAGAAGCTTTAAAAAACTGAATTCCTTGAAATCTCATGATACTCATCAAATTCCGGTATGTCTGGAAAAGCCCTCTATTCCAACTGTATCCAGAAGGAAGTTAATCTTGAAATAGGTATTTTGGCTTTTGATGGTCTCCACTGTATTAAAATTTGATGTATAACACTAAACCCAGATCTGCTTATTATTACACCCTATTCAGTATAGTTTTTACATACTATATATGTAAAGAAAACAGTAGAATTCCTAAAACAGCCCCAAGGAATTTACAATTTAAATGTGAATCTAATGTTATCCAGGGTTACATATAGCTCTGAATACTGGGTAGACAAATTCGATGTCTTTTGATATAATCATAGTCCCTTGATAAAAGAACTGAAGAGATCCAAAGCAGTCTCGAAATAAGCTGTAAATAACCCAAAAGTATAGCATCAAAGCAAATATGCTCTCAGAGAACAATGCCAGGAAAATGGTCACAGGACAGTAACCAATCATAATTAATCACCATCATGTGTTCTAAAAGACAGAAAGCTGACAATCCATATACCTGGATGTTAGGGTGAGAAGAGACAATCAAAAAGAAGCTGATGGAAATAACACATAGTATTATAAAAAATTTAAAAGTACACCCAAAATACTAACATGTGATAAAGCACACAGGTGAATTAATGAAGCAAGTTGGAAAACTGTATAATACAAATGCTTTTCTATATGTCTTTCTTTGATTGCAGATTCTCTAGACAATTGCCAGCATTTATATAAACAAAAGCATCGGTGTGTTATACGAGAGAAAATATTTGTCTAAAACCATAATATTGAATCAGTGAAGCTCATAATTAGAGTCAAAAGAAGATTAACCAGGAAACAAGGAAGTTTAAGATTAGAAGCCCTTTGCTTGCTTGGCTGTCTGGCAAGGACCAATTCCTCATTTGCATTATTCATTTCCTTTTTTTTTTTCTTTTAAAATATTTATTTATTTAGTTGGCAGTGTTAAGGATAGTGCTAGGATCTCAGGTATGTAGGCAAGTACTGCACCACCGACCTACATCCTCAGCCCCTGCTCCTTTCACAAATCTTGCAAGTTCCATATCACACAAAACATGCATCTATTTCTGGTCCCAGTGCTGAATGTTAATGTGAAAGATCCAGGTGTAGGCATCATTACCAGATGTGACCACAGCATGGTGAAATGGATTTCACAAGTATCTCCTTCTTCAATGTCCTCTTTTCTCTTTTCTTTGATACCTCTCTTTGCATCTCCTCTTTAATCTCTTTCACATGCTTTATCTCTTTCCTTCCTCCCTCTTGTACCTTTCCCCCTCCATTATGTTTAGATCTGTAATGTCCCCTGAAGCCTCATTTTGAAAGCATGGTCCCCAATGCAGCAAGGTTCAGAGATGGGATTTTTAGGCAATGATTGGATCATGAGACCTCTGACCTTATCAATAGAATAATCTATTTGATGGATTAATAAAAACCCATTGATGGCTGAATGGACTCTGAGAGGTGGGACCCAATTGCAGGAAGCAGGTTACTGTGGGTGTGCCCTGAAAAGGTTTACCTGCTCCTCAGCCCCTTTCCCTCTCTCTTTCTTGCTGCTTCCTGGGGAGCCTAAGTTGAACAGCTTTTCCTCCAACCCTCAGTCCACCACAATGTTCTGCCTCACCTCAGACCTAAATGAATGAAGCCGGTTGACCCTGGACTAAAAATTCTTCAACTGAGAGCCAAAACAAATCTTTCTTCATCTAAATTTTTCTTGTCAGGTACCTTGGTCATGGAGATGAAGAGCTAACTAACGTACCCTCCCTTCCCTCTAGAAAGGTTCCTTTATGACTATAGGACCCCTTCTTTATGACTATAGGCCCTGACTTCCCTTTTCTTAGAGCATCTACATTAGAGAAATTGCAATTGTAAATCCTTTCTCGGCCCCTTTAAGATATCAATCTTCTCCCAGCTTCTTGCCACTTGCACAACTCAGGAAAGCCTTTGTCAAGGACCTGGGAGCCATTCCAGTGAAATAAAATCATTGAGAAAAACAGGGCTCCTTTCTTCTTGTCTTTGGGAAAGTTTGAAACCTAACTTTAATAAAAGTCAATGAGTAGACACAGATGGCCTGATGAGGTTTTCAGCCTCCCACCTGATGTCCTCTAGTACTCCTCCAGCATTTTCCCACTAGCTCTTGTTTCAGTGGAGCTGAGATCAGTCTCCCTCCCTTATTGAAATGTTCTGGAATAAAGTCATCCTTGCCTATTTAAGTCTTTTCAGGACAATTTTTTTTGACAATATATACATAAAAACTATTTTTGTGTTTTGGATAACAGATTAGAGCATACTAATATCTTTCTTCAGAGTTTCTAACCTTGTTCTTCTACCCTACCCTGGTTTTTCAGTTTCTGTGTTCACATAAAACAACAGCTCAGGACCAACTGGCAAGGCAGTTCTTTCAGGCCTTAGGAAACCAGGAATGCTTTTTCAAGCACATTTATGAGTTAAAGTAGAACGTCTCTTTCATTTTTATGTACTTCCAAGCTTAGCCCAGCAGTAGTTCTTCTCCCTTAGGGGAAGCGTGGAGGATTTCTGTGCCAGAGTTTCATTAGTACATGACATAATTCTCTTTACAGTAGGGCTGGCACAAATTTCTCCCAGAATTTTATGTTTGTATTTCAAAAATAACAGAAGTAAGCACACATGCTTAAATCTATACTGATTATTAGATAAGAGCTTTGTATGGCAATAAATCAACTGGTTTATTTTAGTGGCTTCTGATAAAAAGTGCTGGTAGCTGTTCTTACAACACCACCATGATATTACAGAAATCACATGTCCTAGAAAGAGTTACTGATATTCAAGTTCGGTAAGTGGACAGTATTACAAAATCTGAGAAGGAAAGGAAGGAGGAAGGGAATGTACAGCATTTACTCTCAGCAGTTAATGTCCTCAATATACCTTTCCAACTTTCTTACTGTGTGAACATATGCACCAAAAAACTCTCACCAGGAGAACCACAACAAATGTGAAGCAAGAAGCACCCCAGAGGAGGATTTTAAAGGAAGAGGAAAATCATATGTGAACCCAGAGGAAATCATCACAGAGAGTAGTTCCTGTGGTTCATGGTGCGTCTAACAGAAACCGGACAACAGTTTTCAGGTAAGTACAGTCAGAAAGAGTTGGAAGAAAGCTGTGACTTGCTTTTCTAAATGCAAGATAATGGATATTAGCAATAACATATCAAAAAAGCAAAAGGCAGCTGGGTGCAGTGGCACATGCCTGTAATCTCAGCTACACAGGAAGCTAAGGCAGGAGGATCACAAGTTCAAAGCCAGCTTGAGCAACTTAGCATGACTCTGTCTCAAAATAAAAATAAAAAGTGCTGGGATGTAGCTTAGTGGTACAGTGTTTGCAGCAGGCTCTGGATTCTGGGTTCATTCCCAGTAATGTATGCATATGTGCGTGCACACACACACACCCACACACACACAAACACAGAAAAGTAAGAAAAATGCTATCAGGGATTTTATTTATGCCAATCAATAAGAAAAATTCCAATGTGTTCCCATATCTAAAATGAGAGTTGGTTGGGAAGCATGAACAAATTAAGTAAGTAGCAAGGTAAATTCTTAAGACCCTTTCACAACGGAACACATGCCTTCAGAATCCCTGTGGGATATGCAGTTTTCATTGTTCAGGAGCTGGCTCTTATTTTGAGAACCATAAAAGGTAGAAGGCCTTTTTGCCAAAATTCGAAAAGGCTAAGTCAATGCTTAGAAATTTTTTTTAAAAAATCAAAAGGGAAAATGATGGCAATAATTTAGAATGCTTACCTTATTTTCAGACCTAAAAATGACATGGAACATATCATTAAGACTTTGAAGGCACTATGCACAAGCTTTGGAAAAACATGCTACGCCCGGTCACTTTAACTTTCATTATTAAATGTGTAGAGCAATGTACAAAAAAAAGCATATGTATTTCATCTGAGCTCAAACAGATTGTAAGTGTATGTCAGTTAACTTGCTTAGTAAGTCAATTGAATCTCAATATCACTCATTGATCAAATCACCAACTTGTAGTAGCTTGCAAAGATTGAAAGATTTTTGCTCAACTACAAAAAATCAGTAAGCAATGCAGCACTAGGGTGGGTATTGGTGCCATTTGAGAAAACAAAGTATCTAAGAAAAATTCCTTTTATTGTTGTTTTTGTTGTTCTAAGTTTAATAAAAACTAATAAAATAAATTAAGGGTCTTGATTCAAGCTTCTCCAGCTGTCACCCCCATCCATGTCATGCTAGGCCTTATTTTCCACAAGATCAATTCCCAGTATTTATTTGGTGTCTTGATGGTACTCATGAATATGCTACTATATTGCCTGAGTCACTTACTAAGCCACGTAAGGGGTTTCCCAACTCTGAAACCAGCTTTCAATCACCAGAGGAGCCCAGATTTCCTAATATATTCAAGTGCTTTATTCATTTGGTGTCCAAAAGTGAGGAGGACAGCCCCCTCCCTCTCTTACCACGCTCTCTCCCAAGGAACAAAGCAGACCTTCTTTCCCCCTGATTCTCTAAAACTTCTTTAACTTAGTGCCTTCTGCTTCCTGTTGAACCCTTTCTCTTCATAATTCCCAGACTAGAGAGCAGGGGGCTAAGGTTGGAGAACACACCATACTGCATATTCAGACTGGTCGTTATTTCTAGCACCTGCGTAAAAGTTTTAGCTCTTGATCAATTCAAATGATTTTGCTAATTGATTCCTGGTCAGCTTGAATCAGAGTTTATGTTCAAGAAAGGCTATCCTAGCATACACATGCAGTTTAAAATGATTGCACTGGGTCTTTTTGCTAGTTGAAATAGTTTCTTCTCACCTCCCATTGTCTCTCCCTCTTACCAATGCTACCACCACCTCCCCAATATTGTGTGGCTAATTCTAGCTTGTCCTTCAATTCTTCATGGAGATATGACCTTCACCAAGTACACCACCAGCTCCTGCTCTGAGTTAGATTCCACTCCTCTGTGGTCTTATACCGACCTGTTTACATTTCCATCAAAACTCCACCCTGTTATTATTGTCTATTAATGTGTTGAACTCTTCCATTAGACAGTTGTTTTTTGGTTGTATGTGTTTATGTTATAATAGAGTTATTTATCTTTTGAGCAAGCTATGTACTGAATTATGTGCTCCCAATATTCAAACAGCTGAGCTCCAGTTCCCAATGTGATGATATGTAGAGACTAGGCCTTTAGGAGTTAATTAAATGATAAGGATGGCACCCTTGTGATAAGACAGTGTCCTTATAAGAACAAACAAAAGCAAGCACTTTTTTTTTTTTTTCCTTGCCCACAAAAAGATGGAGTCACAGGAGTCCACAACAAAATGACAACTGCTTACCAGCTGAGAACAGAGACCTCAGAGTGAAGTCTACGCTTCTGGCACCTTGACCTTGGACTTGCGAGGCTCCAGAATTGTGAGAAACAAATTTCTGTTGTTTAAGTTACCCAGTCTGTGGTATTTTGGTATAGGAGCCCAAGCAATTTAAGACAGAAGTTTTAGTTTTTCAGAAAAATTAAGCAGAAGATACAGAGTTCTCATCCCCCCAAAACCCTCCAAAAGTTTTCCTTATTATTAATACCACATAATAGAATGAGAAATGTTACCATGAATTAGCCAATATTGATACATTATATTAAGACTCATTTTTTTCCATCTCCATAACCCTATGGGCTATGTTTGATACACCACAGGTGCTCACTAAATATTTATTAAAGAGTGAAAAAAAATGAATGAATAAGTGGAAGAGCAAATAGCAGCTCTGAAACACATGATTCACCCAGTATAAAATCTGCATTGGTGAACTCCTCCTGATCACCTGGCCTCTGGCTCTCACCTGGGCAAGGTGGGCAGGTCTAAAGCCCAGCACTAACTTCATAGCCTCCCTCAATAGGCCCTTTCATGTTTGGTGCTTTGTGATATACCTGCACCTGTAGACATTTGCTATTCAAAATTTAATTAATCATTACAATGTAGAGAACAAATCTGTATGAACTCTCATAATTCATTCGGCCTCACTTAAAACCTGAGACAGATTTTTCAAGAGACATTTAGGGCTGGTAGGCTGGTAGGTAATTTTTCCTATATCTATCTCAAGGACAAAACATTTTTTTTTTTCCTTTAAAGACTCCAAATCTAAATGTACTAAATTTCCTTCATTAAGTTAAAAAGTTCACATTATTTTAAAAGCAATGTTTCAAAACATTTATTTACAACTTCATCTAAGGTCAGCAATTTCATGCTAACTTTAGAAATTTTAGAAATTAGCACGAAATGAATCAAAAAAGGTTTAATCCTTTCCATGTATTTTACTAGGTAAGAAGTTTATACTTTCTTTGTAAATCTTAGCCATTATGAATTGTAAAGGACTTTTAGTTCAATCCTATAATTTGTTGCTAAGAATATAACAGCAAACAACTCATACAAGTGGAAAAAAAAAATGACAACAACAACAAAAAAATAAAACCAAACCCAAAAACAAAAAAAAACACAAAAAAACAAACAACCTAATCCTTATCCAAGCTGTAGAGAATTATAATTCATTAAGGGAATTATTACTTAAAATCCTGGGGACCCTAACTAAAATAGATAAGCATCAGAAAAGTGAGGTCTGATACATTATGACCCCACCCCCTTTATAGTTAATTATAAAGCCTCAAGGGGCACTATGGTTTCCATATAAATGTAATTATTATCTCTTGAAACCAACCCTCCCTTATTAGCAAAACTATGTCACAACCACCCTATCAACCAGAATATCAAGGCCCTCACAAAGAAAACTGCTGAGGGCGATCCAAAGGATGATAAACCAATTAAGGGGGGACAGGAAAATCTAGGCCAGAACAAAGGACTCAGTCTCCTTAAAAACCGAAGCCCTGTGAGCACCACGTGTTCCTCTCTTTGAGGACATCCATGCAGTCCTTATGAAGTAAGTTACCCTGGCTTCTCACTTTCTATGGAATTTTGCTTTACAACTCTGTATTTCTGAATTCTTTCCAGCAATGTCACAAGAGCCAGCACTAGTGGCAGCCCCAGTTCAACACCAGAGACCCCCTGCCCCATAACAATTCCCATCTCAAATACCTGAGAGGTGACTTATCAGGCATTCCAATCATATTTTGACTACATTACATGGCTGTTTGTGAAGTACACATGTTAACACCTTCTGGACCCGGGGACTAATAATTTGGGTAAGGTAGGATTCAAATCAGAGATAACAAAACAGTGTGGTTTTTCTTTTCTTTTTTCTTTTTTTACATTTTCCTGAAACTATACTAGGACTAAGGTAAATCATTCACCAACTCTGTGTCCTAGGTGTCTAACTGGCCTGGCCTGGGTTTGGCCCTGCCCTGAAACTTCCTGACCTTCTTTGCCTCCCAGCCATTGGTTTTCCTCTAGGCCCTGAGAATCCAGAGGCTCTCCAACCCCAGTGCTCGGCCCCTTTTCTCTTCTTTAATAAAAACCAAAGCACTTTCAAATATAGACAATTCCCTTTAACAAGGTAAGAAATCTTGTACAGAGCAGATTTGTTTTGTAAATGAGAAAGCAGAGACTTAGGTTTTCAACAACCAGCACATAAATTAGGTGGCAATACCTAGCAGGCCTAGATCTCTAGTTTCTAATTTAAGACATTACACTGATCTTCCTCTTCACATCTTATTTGGCCCGAGACCCACACCACAGGTTTCTCTAGAAGCAAAACCAGGAATATATCAATTCTCTAATGCATGCAAAGGATAATGTCTTGATACAAGCCATACATCTTGTGTGGTGGATATTTCTTACAAGGGCCCTTCTTGTATAATCCTGCTTTGGTACTATGTATCCTTGAAGTTGGCCTTGTTAAAATGGGATACAAACTAAGTACTGTAAGAGAAAGATGAGGGAAAAGGTTGAGTGACAACCAACCTCAAAATACAGATATATTCTTTTAAAGATCTGAATGGTTTCTCCCATCACAGGAGAGTAAAAGGAAATGAATCGGTTTTGATTAAAGCAAGAGCCTTGCTTAGTCCTAAGAAACTGGCTGGTGTCTGGAGTAATATTTAAATCCCTAAGTAGGTTCCTAAGGGAAACTTCTAAAACTCTGACCCAGAAAATGTCCACAGGAAGTAGATGGTCACCACACTCATCAGCCTGGGAGTGGGAGCTGTAAGAGTGATCTCTTGAGTGCTTTTCTAGGTCTGTGATCTGATGCTTAAATGGAATCAGAAAGACAAAAAAACCAGCACCAGGTAGGTGTCCTCACACCTGGGAGTTTACAGCACGCTGTCTTAACAGGAAAATGAAAATGTTATGATTCAGAGACATTCATCTTTAATCTGTGTAGTTTCACTGATCAGAATCCAGCTGGTCTCTTCAAAAATCAGTCAGTGGAAAGTGGAGGCACATCCACAGGAAACATCACAATAAAGCTTCCTAACAAGTCATGAGTCATATAAAAAGAAGGGGGATTAAGTTAGGCAGACCTCATGCCCATGTTCTTTGTGTTTTACAATTGAAGACAAATACCTGAATTTTGGAACACGGGTTGGTTAAACAGGAAGAGCCCTTGATTCATCAGAAAACAACTACTGCTGCTCTGAAGCTTCCTGAGATCTTTCAGCATAAGGGTGATGACCTAGGCCAATTAGCAATTCTACAAGGGTACCCCAGATACTTTTAAAGGACAGATATGTACAAGGTTGATCTAGGTAGAAGGCTTTTTAAAGTATGTTCAGATTTAAGAAACAAAGATATTTAGGATAACTGCATGGCACAGTCAAGCCCTACTGGTATCTTGATCGAGCTGATAAGATACTTTCCCCCTGCTTCTTCTAATCCAATGCTAACCCATTCTTAATGTTCATAATACATCAAATGAAAAATGCACTTTACTACTCAGGAAATTAAACTAAATTGAAAACCAGCCAATTCTCCAGTGTGCATATTAAAGCTGCGATGTACTCGAAGGATATTGTTAATGAACTTTCAAAATGTAATCATGTCAGGGCCTTGCTACGTCCTTTGATTTATAGTTCTTTAAAATCCACACAATGCCATGTAAGACATTCTAAAAGGGTATCATCCTCACTCCAAATGATTTAAAAAGTGGACATGAGCAGACATCCTCTCAGTGCATTAAACCTAATATTATAGCTGTTTGAAAAGAGCAAAGGAAATGAAAATGCTGCTTACAAATGACCTTGTTATATAATTTTGTCAGCTTACAGTTTCATAAAAGAAAAGAAACTATAATACGGGGGCACAGCAACATTAGCAAAATCATCAAGAATTTATTTAATGATGACTTATATTTTGTGTTTGCAGAGATGATTACAGGCCTCCCCTTATGTTTCAGGCTTTGCTTCTTTGCAGAAGCAGGAGCTGCTTCTGTACCAAGGCCTTATCTGAACCTGAGTAGCTGCTCTGGTGGATGGATGTTGTGAACAAGTAAGTTCTGTGAGAAATTTCATGGAGTCTAAGAAAGAGGATTGTTTGAGAAAGTTTAATCTCATTAGGAAAAGAAGATACATTAAGCAAAAAAAGGTGTTACCTGTGAATAAATGCTATTTGTACACCAATCTTTCTTTTTCTTCTGATGTATATTAGGGAACTGAATTATTGAAGCCAGATTTAAAGTTAGGTAGTCAGTGTAGGTAGGTAAATCAGGTCTAATATCCAGTAAGATCCAAAATGGAGGCCATGTTGAGAATGAATTCTGGGAAAAGTTGAACAACTCTTGGAATGTTAATGAAGTTCAAGAAAAGCCCTAGGCCCAAAGCCCATCCCAAAGAAGTGTTAATGAACAGCCCCCAGCAAACTTGAAGATGCTGACTCAGAAGTCCTTCCTGACCAGATTACTTCTTTGGCCCACCTGGGTCCCACCCCTCGGGCCTTCCCACCTACATTCCATCACTGAAAGAACTATAAAAAGGGGAAACAACCGCACTTCCGCGGATTCCATCTCTTGGGTCCCCTTCTTCCTCCGGGAGAAGTCTTTTCTGCTGTCCTTTAATAAACTTCTGTTTTCCACTCTGACCTTGCCTCAGCATGCTTCTCTGGTATTATTCTTCAACATTGGGGAAGTAAGGACTCGTCACCTATAATTTGGGTATCAGTGGGATTGACATTCCCCAGGGAGCTGGCCTGGCCCTTCCCAAGCCCAAGGTAAGCACGGGAGCTCCACAGTCATGAACCTGAAGGGGTCCTGAGAAAGAGGACAGTGGGCATCCTGATAGTATCCAGGCAGCTAAGAAGGAAGACCTGCTTGAGGCCTTGGTGATACACAGAGCACCAGAATTCAGGGGTAAAGAGACAGGAGGGTATACATGTGGTTGTTGGAAAAGCCCAGGAATGACTCAGTCAGAACTCCCTCCAAAACCATTGAGACAGAGGCCAGGAATGGAGTTAAATTAATGTAGAGATAATAGAGGGTTGTGATATTTCTTGCCTGTTAATGTTGGTGGAATGAGATTCATACCCACTGCACTTGTTATTATTCCTCCTCCTCCCCCTATTCCAACCCCAGTTGTTATTCTTCTCAGGCAAAGGATAAATTCTGATGTTTAGAGCGCAGTGCTGGTGTCAAGCTCCCACTGCATGTCAATGGCAGAAAGACAAAGGTCTAGCATTTAAGATGCCCTTCAATAGATGAATGGATAAAAAAAATTTGGCATTTATACACAATGGAGTACTACTCAGCACTAAAAAATGACAAAATCATGGCATTTGCAGGAAAATGGATGGCACTAGAGCAGATTATGCTAAGTGAAGCTAGCCAATCCCTAAAAAACAAATGCCAAATGTCATCTTTGATATAAGGAGAGCAATTAAGAACAGAGCAGGGAGAAAGAGCCTGAGAAGAAGATTAACATTAAACAGGGACGAGAGGTGGGAGGGAAAGGGAGAGAGAAGGGAAATTGCATGTAAATGGAAGGAGACCCTCTTTGTTATACAAAATTACATATAAGAGGAGGTGAAGGGAAAGGGGGGGGAAAACAAGGGAGAGAAATGAAGTACAGTAGATGGGGTAGAGAGAGAAGACGGGAGGGGAGGGAATGGGAGGGGGGATAGTAGAGGATAGGAAAGACAGCAGAATACAACAGACACTAGTATGGCAGTATGTAAAAATGTGGATGTGTAACCGATGTGATTCTGCAATCTGTATACGGGGAAAATGGGAGTTCATAACCCACTTGAATCAAATGTATGAAATATGATATGTCAAGAGCTATTTAATGTTTTGAACAACTAATAAAAAAAATATAAAGCGTCACTCCTCACATGTCTGTGCTACAGAGTGGTGCGTATACCTTGTCTAAGACCGAACACAGAGAAGCATCCAGATGCCCCTAGGGATATGGGGGTGTCGCCCTAAGGTATTGATATTAAGCAAGACATTTCTTTGTAATCATCTGTCGTGTCAAAAATATACTTGAATTTCACATTCTACTACACAAAATACCTATACTTCCTCCTACTACACCAAATGTACCTACTACACCAAATGTCTGAGTAAAGCCAGCATACCAGACAGATACCCTTACCTTTTGTGCACCTGGCTGTGGGGTATCCTGAAGAGAAATCGTACCTCAGTTTGAAAAACATGTTCTTTTACTCCTTACAAATCTTGGAAGATTTTTTTTTTTTTGATTAGGGAAATAATAAATACAGATAGTCAACAAATTGGAAAAAAAAAAAAAAAAAGTAACGAAACAAAAGAAAGACCTCAGCTATGATCCAGGGGAAATTTTTGTGGACATTCTGCAAGCACTCATTTTGAAAAAAATGTCTTGGCGTAGGATTCAGTGAGACTTTTTTCCCTTGCTTGGATTTGTATAACCACCACCATGATCAACACTCGGTGCTGCTCCATCACCACATGGAAGAAAGGAACCCAGGCTGCCTCATGAGGGCTGTACCCTCCTCGCTTTCCCCACACCTTGGTCGCCGTTTGCCTGATCTTCACTGCTTAACTGTGTCATTTCACAGACACAGAGGACAAAGCCGTTTGATATCGGCTTTTTTAATCCAGCATGATGACTTCAAGAACCATTTAACTATGTGTGTCTATATTTTTTCCGTTCTACTGGCTGAGTGATATTGGCATGGGTGTGTCTCAGTGCTTTGGTCTGGTGCTGAATGTCCCTCAGAGGACTGCGTGCTAAAGGACTGACCCCCGGGGTGGCACTAGTGGGAGGGGTTGTGGACCTTAGGAAGTGGGGCCTTTTGGGAGGTTCTATAATGTCCTCAGGACATTGAGGCCATGCACCCGAGGGAATTGTGGGACCCTGGCTCTTTTTTTCTTTTTTTCCCCTGGCTGGGAGATGAGCAGTTTGTTCTGCCATGTGCTCCCCACTATTGCCATCCAGTATACTCAACTGCAGGCCTAAAGTAATGGATTTACCCAAACTCTGAGCCACAATAAACCTTTTCTCTTTATTAATTATTTACCTCAGGTATTTCATTATAGTGTTGGAGAGCTAATATAGCAGTTTGTTTAACTATGTGTATCTCGCTTCAGAAGGATGTTTGTGATAAATTGTTCAATGATTACCAGTCCATGTTGTGTCTACAAAGTCTTATTTTACACAGTAATGGCAGATTTAAAATGTTTCATTTATCACTAGAATAAATTTAAACTTATTCAAATAAGAAAGTATATCACAAAATATCACAAAGACAATTTTAAGCTGATCACACATCTCACTGAATAATTTAGAATGATAATTATTTAAATGTCAACTGTTTGATATACTAAAATTTGACTCAATTTACTAACTTTTACACATAGCTTTAAAGTATTATATGGACTTAAAATATTATATATTATAATTATATATTATTATATATTATAATTATATATTATAAAAAGGGGTAAAAAGACATAAATATCATATATAGAATATATACTTTTATATATGCAGAGAAATTCCTTAAAGCATAATATTATTATTTTATTAAGTGATAAAATTTTAAGAACAAAATACTACTTCTCTCTGTGTTTTTTTTTTTTTTTTTGCATTTTATAAGTTTTCTACAAGGCTCATGTATTACTTTTGGAAAGAAATCAATATTTAAAAGTAAAGGCTAGGATATAATTGGAAAATGGCCCTCCAAACACAATTTAAAAATTGGAGTTAAAAATAAAACATAATAAAACAAATTACTATCCCATCTCTGCTGAATTAGTATGGCAGGGCTTGACTTACATCTTCTCTCCGACTCAAAGGCTTATTGAGTACCAGTTGTAAGCACAGCACTTTCCTGGGACAAATGATACAAAAGCCTGATAGTCCCCAGAGGTGGCAAACTGAACACTTCTTTCACCCTAAGTTCAGAATGATTCTTTTCCTTTCAAACTTTTATGAAGGGGAGACAATTATTTTGACTGCACTGGAAGGAAAGTGTTGAAAGGGTAAGGGGACATGAAAGTTTTTGTATGTGGCTATTAGTGGTTGAATACAATTATTAAAGGATCATTTTTAAAATACTGAAGTTCAACAACCATATCATTTTGTCTTCAGCCTCTGTTCATGAAAACTCTTAAATGTCTGAATGTCCTTATTAGCTAGTGATTATAGTATCTGCCTTCCATGAAATAGTATAACTCATTCATTAGATTAATACTGATTCATATTGTCTTAATTGCTGACTGATCTAAGAAACAATTTTCCATGTACCATGTTTCAGTGAAATACCATCAACTCCCATGACTTTAATTCTAACACATCTCTCCCCACTCCCCCTGCATATAAACTAACACAACAAAAGAAAAATTAAAATGAGGGCATATAGAGTATCTCCCAAGTCTGAGACCATGGCTGGAAGCACACTATGTATGCAAGAGACTCCTTCAAAACCTCTTGCTATACGTTAAAATATAAGATATTTAGATTTTTCTTTTTAGATTTTTTTTTTTTAAATCTGATCTACTATAACTGAGATTCTGTTTACATTTCAGACATAACAAGATGTCTCTATCTGATCTTTTGTTAATTCTCAACTTCTTTTTGGAATAGAAACATTATAAGTTATCAATTTTACAAATAAAATTAATAAATTGTGACTTAAATGGAACTACTATTAACTACTACTGCTGCCACTAATAATGACTTAGACTATGCTGTTTTACATTTAATACCCATTTTAGTCTCCACAGTACTATTTATGGTAGGCAGTTTATACAAATGAAAATTAAGGCAGTTTTCACATAGGAAACCTAGGATAATGACATAAATTACCACAAAGACAGTTATGATATTGTAAACTTAAACTGCTTGTTTGGTTGACTGGTAGAGCACTCAGTTGCATGAATCTAATGGTACCCTGGCTCTGGACACTTTTGGTGTAAGCGCATTTTTTACCATCAACACATATTCTGAATCTAGTTTCAATCAGGCCCATTACATAGCAATGTTCAAACTTATCAAAGAAAAAAAATACTGAAACACAAACTCTAAGCCCAATGTTTTTAAATAAATTTGCCTTATAATTATAATAAATTCTACATAGTTGTGGAAAATGGTAGTGTAGAGTGTTTAGTGTTTCCTGGCAGTGGTTGGATCCATGTGAGGCTCTATTACAAGAACTTCATTCCCATAGGAATTGGAGGGGGAGAGCGCTCTTCATGGCAGGGAAGGGACTGGCAGGTCAGCTGACTGGAGCCACTGTACCAAAACGCTCTCCTTCATGTCTGTAGCCTGGTTAATAACAAATGACTACAGGGTCTACTCTGCTTCTAAGGGTCTTCCAACATCTTCATTCCAGGCCGTAGGTCAGCCTCAAACCTATATAGCTTATTCTGCAGGAAGAATAATTGTAGACCTGGTCTACAATTTTAGCTCAGGAAAACAAGAAAATACTGTAGGCACACTGATTCATCATTACACAGAATAGACTGGAAATGAAGAAAACATATTCCATTATCAATAGACCTAGGGTTGAATTCTTACATATATTCTGTGGCCACAGGCAAATTATATTATTTATTGGGGTCTCAATTTCCTTGTGTATATAAGGTGTAAAAGTCCTAACTCATAGGATTAGTGTGAAGATTAAATGAGATAATATATGTAAAGCTCTTAAGTATAATGGTATATAATAAGCCCTCAATAGTGAAAGTTGGTTTTATACATATTAAAATAGGAAATAGAGCCGGGTAGGGTGGGGCATGTGGCTAGAGAGGCTGAGGCTGAGGCAGGAGGATCATGAGTTCAAAACCAGTCTCGGTAAAAGCAAGGAGCTAAGCAACTCAGTGAGACCCTGTCTTTAAATAAAATACAAAATAGGGCTGGGGAATTGGCTCAGGGTCAATCCTCAGTACCCCTCAGTTCAATCCTCAGTACCCCCTCTCCTGCCAAAAATGGGAAATAGATCAGCAAGTCATATCGTTCATGAAATGCATAATACTCAAGTTTGATTTAAATAGTTATATTCTAACACAGATCACAATTCTTATTCATCTAAGAAAACACACTGCCCTTGATTGTTTAAAAATAATGTTTGTTTTTTTTTTGTTTATTCTGCTGAAAGGAAATGAAAATGTATCCAGATAGATCATTTACTGTATCCTTAAGTTTTTTGAACAAATGTGTCCCAGTCAAAGTATCCACTTTGTTGATTTATTCAAAACTCAAATAGTCGATGTAACTGAGAAGAGTTCAGCTAATTTCTTAGCAGTGCAAAAACTCAAGGAAAAAAATTCTCCATGGAATAGCAACTTGTCTTCAGAGTAGGAAGAAGCATCCTGGATTTCTGATGCTCATTATAGAAAATATATAAAGTAGTGAACATTTTATGCAAAAATTTGTTACTAGGTCAATCAGCAGAGTGATATATGAAGTAGTCATAAGGATATTTTCGTAAGAGAATCATGCCTTCATGTCATTATTTTCTTAGAAGAACAAGCAGTAAGTCCAAGAGCACAATGCAACCTTTTCCCACCCTCTTTAAAGGGCAAAGAAAATGCATAGCAATAAAACAAGCTAATGAGTCCCTAAAGAAAAATACTTCATGAAGTAAAACTAAAGACAGTGAGGGCCAATTTCTCATTATGAACTGTTATCTAGATTGTGTAATGAACAGAGAAAGTTCGTATAAGTAGAACAAGCAAGTTTCAACTTAAATAAATCTTTAACCAACACACTTGATATGACTGAGCCCTTTACAAAACCATCTTTTATCAAACACCAAAAAACCAAAATTCATAAATTTCCATTTAAAATATTCTGACAACAGAGAAACTAGAAAAGGTGTTTTGGCAATCTAATAAAAGCCAGTAGATACAGACTTGTCTCTATATGTTACCCCATCATTTCAGTCACATATTACATCTATGTTTTACTGTTCAGGCTCACTTAAAAAATCAAATCTTTATTGTATAATAATGTGGTTCCATGATATACACTCCTTGCTGGTGAGTTTTTAAAAAACAGTGCAGACAGACATGAGGAAAGACACACTTCACAGTGATAAGAACTCCATTCTCCATATAAAGCAGCTGAAAAAATAATTGAAGAAAAATAAACAAAGTATGGCTTTAAATATAATCAGAAAAGATGTGACTTGTATAGTATTGGTCATCTTATCAAAAGAATACTTAACAATTAAAAAGATACTAATTATACTTTACAAAATCCTTTAGTCATTTTGAGAACCACATAGTAGGTGTTGCTTTCTGTAACTCTCACACTGTAGACAAATATCCGAGACTGTTCTCTTAATTCCAGTGTTTTAATTGTTCCTACTCCACCATAAGGTTCACAGACTCAGATCAACCATAGGATCCCCTCATGGGAAATGGTGCAAATCTCTAAATCTGCAAAGGATTCCTTAAGTGTTGGCCAACCTCAGATTCCCTGTGAGTATTCAGACATTTAAAGCTCTCTCTTCTCCAGATGGGGTAGAGTTAGAATGAATACTCAGCACATTACCCAGGGAATCAAGCCTTCTCTGCCGCGTAACTCCAAGTACTTGAGACAGAAGGAAAAAGTTTTTTTGAAACCAATATCCAGGAAAACCCGTTTCTTCTGAGGATCTGAATGTTATCTCCTTTCTCTCTGAAAAATGCTGATAGCAAAAAAATGACTAGTTTCCTTCTCTCCACTCAATGAAGCATAAGCCAAATCTGGAACAACACTATTGCTCTCTGCATGGCTAGTCTTCGGCTTGCTCTTTTAACCTTGCATTCTAATCCATGTCCTTACTTGTCCTTTATTTGTAGTATTTACATTTCCATTGTCATATTGATGTTTCTACTGTAAACTTCAAATCCTGCACATGAAGAGACAGTAAAGAGTCCAAAAAAACAGCAAAACTCATCACAATGTGCCATTCCCATCACCCACGTGCATCCCTGCCAGAGGTATAAGTCTAGTCTCAGCAGTGCTGCACAGACCCAACAGCAATTGGTGGAGTTGGAGACCTTTTGGTTTTTCATTTTAGCTCCCTCTCGCTCTCCATATATACACATATATATGAGACTTCCTCTCTTGTATAATGTTAGGGTTCAAATTCATTATATCCAAGAGGTTTATTCATCAGAAAATAAGCTGAGTACTGCATATAAGGCAGGTGGGGGGTTATAACTAATTACAGCAAAAAATTCTACAGGAGGCTATGGCGGTGTGAGTTCACAATTTACAAATGTAGCTTAAATACAATGTAATACTATTTGCAAATGACTCCATATAGTTAAAATATTTTTTTTCTCTTAAAAACAAAAAAAAAAAAAACAAAAATGGAATAAAGACCCTCAGTGAGCATCTTCTCATTGGTTAAATAAAACATGAAGGGCTGGGGTTGTGGCTCAGTGGTACAGCCTTTGCCTAGCATGTAAGGCCTGGGTTCAATCCTCGGCACCACATAAAAATAAATAACTAAAGGTATTGCGTCCATCTGTAACTATAAAAATATTAAAAAAAAAAATATATAAAACATGAAAACAGTAACAACAAAAGCAGCTGTAACTGGTCTTGCTGCTCTTGGTGGATCAGTCCTTCCCTGTTTTTAAATGAGTGGCTTTATTGTAAGACATTCAATGGCAGCAAAACTCTTCTGCTGAGGTTGTAAACTGATTTAAAGAGCCACTCTAATCAGAACATCGATGTTCCTTGTGGTCATTTTATAAACCATATGGCAATCATCTTTTTTCAGTGTTTCTCACTGATGATTCAGGAAACAGGGAAGCATGAGGTCAAGTAGACAAGTGTTGTCTGACTGGAGATTTAGAATACCATCCAGTCAAGGTAATGGGCCATGTGATGAAGGATCATGATGGGATTATGACAAGTGAGACAGATTTTATTTGTAGTCTATGACATAAATCGCCAACAACAGCAAATGTTGGTAGTGTGCATGCATGTGCACACATGCCCCCCAAATAAACAACAAGAAAAAAATTATGCACTTCTCCTTCTTAGACTGCAGAGCTCTGTCTGGATCTACCTATTATATAATGGAATTAGTATAATAGAGCAAGACTGGTAAAAAGTCAAAGGCAACATTTTTGTGGTTCTGGCAAATTAAGCTAACCACAGGTTATCTTGCAGGCATAGAAGTTACTGCCTGCATAGACTGTCCTATAAATCTATTTGTAGGAATGGTGATTAAAAACCCTCTAAGCACCTCAAGGGGAAAAAAATAAAAGATGTCACTTGAAAGGGAAAGAATTAGAAGGAACCCAGTCTTTTCAACACCTCTGGAGAATATGATAAAACAATGTTTCCAGAGTTCTGAGGAGAAAAAATATATATAACTCAAGAAATATATACCTTCAAATTTACTTAAGAGCAAAAAAGGAAGGCATTTCCTTTCTATAGCATTCATAACTACTCATGAGATCTGATTAACTGAGTGAAACTCATTTAGGAATGTATTCCAAACAGTGAGTGAGAGAGAAGGCTCAAGACAGGGAAGACACCATGTAGAATGGAAACCAATCCAACAGTAATCAGAATCCTACCCTGTTACAAAGTAAATGCTCAGTAAAAATCAGCTAAATCCACAGAGTCCATATACTTAATTGCTAATATAGAGTGCAATGTAAATACAGATGTCTAATTAAATAATTTCTGAAGCAGATATATAATGTTAGAACAGACACATTTTCAGATTATCACATTGGAAGATATGGAACGTATAGCTAATGCATTCACTTTGCTGAAAGAAGTATCCATTGATGTTTTCATTCTTTAAGTAGATAAAAGGATAGTCAGTATAGTATTCAAATTTTATAAATATATTATATGTACAATAGAACCATAATATAAATCTTCAAGTCATGTGACTGGCAGGATAGATGTTGAAGGTAAGAAAAACTAGGAACAATTGATAAACAGAGAAAAGATTACAACCTGAAAAATCCTAGGAAGGAAGAGGAAATCATAAGAAGATGCAACAATATATATCATAAAAATTTTATAAGAGAAATAAGATGAAAATTATAATATAGATGAATGACTTAAATTTTCTTTTCAAAAGACAGACTTATCTGTGATCAAAATAATTTTAGTTATTGAATACTGGCAAGAATCATACCTAAAGCAAAATAATTTTTGAAAAGAAATGACAGTAAAAATAAAGGAAATACATATTAAGAAACCATGAAGGAAAAGTGAGCAATGCGATCAGAAAATGGAACTCACAACTAAGATTTTTATATTCTATTGTTATAATCTAAGATCTACAAGGCAGATCTAAGACGCGGACTTTTTTTGTGGGGTGGGGGTACCAGGGATTGAATCCAGGGGCTCTCAGCCACTGAGCCACATCCCCAGCCCTTTTTTATATTTTATTTAGAGATGGAGTCTCACAGAGTTGCTTAGCACCTCACTATCGCTGAGGCTGGCTTTGAAATCATGATCCTCCTGCCTCAGCCTCCTGAGCCTCTGGGATTATAGGCGTGCCATCATGTCCGGCAGACATAGACTTTATATACATATGAAAAATTAAAATCTACTTTTAATCAATCTGGAAATATACAAAATTTAAGATTATTTGGAGAAGTTTAATGTACATTTTTAAGTCTAGCAGACTCATTTTTCAAAACAGAGATAGAAATTAATAAGCTTGATTATATTATATGTTAAAATTGAATCCTGTAAAGAATGATTATATAGTTTCTTTGAAATGTAAATTGCATATTTTGAAAAGATTAAATTACATTGAACTTAATAAGTTAATAGGTTCAAATAAAATAATACTAGCAATAGTAAAAAAAAACTCCTAATAATTATTAAACATTTTAAAACTATTAATTTATTTTCATGTGGAGGATAATATCAAAATACAAATTTAGATTTGCTTAAGATTCATCTAATCTAACTGAATCCAACTGCACATTAAAAAGATTATTCACTATGATCAAGTGGGATTCATTCCAGGGATGCCATATGTTGGATAAACATATGCAAATCAATAAACATTATTTTACTCAGCTTTTTCATTGCTATGACCAAAAGACCTGATAAGAATAATTAGAGGAAGAAAGGTTTATTTTGGCTTGTGGTGTCAGAGGTCTCAGTCCATAGATGCCTGACTCCAGAGTTCTGGGCCCAAGGTAAGTCAATATGTCATGGCAAAAGGGCATGGCAGAGGAAAGCATCCCAGGACACAGAAAACGAGAGAGAGAGAGAGAGGGGCGGGGGAGAGAGAGAGAGAGAGAGAGAGAGAGAGAGAGAGACAGAGACAGACAGAGACAGAGAAAGAGACAGAGAGAGCGCTTTTTCCACTCACCAGGGACTAAATATAAATCCTAGAGTCATGGTCCAGGAACCTACTTCCACCAGTTACACCCTACCTACCTGGATTTACTGCCTAGTTAATCTGTATCAGTGGATTGATCAACTGATTAGGTTACAGTTTTCATCTCACCCTGAAAATTCTTGCATTTTCTCACACATGAGCTTTTGGGGGACACCCCATGTTTAAACCATAACAAACCTGATATACCACATCAACAGAATGAAGGACAAAAACCAAACAATCATGGCAGTAGGTGCATAAAAGGCTTCTGATAAAATTTAGCATAGCTTTGTGATTAAAAACTGTGCACAAATTAGATACAGAAGGAATAGAAGGGACATTCCTCTCTGTTTTGGGTTCTTTTTTTTTACATTAGAGTCCATTTTGATAAAATTATATATGCATGGAATATATTTTATTCTAATTAGGGCCCCCGTCTTGTAAATATACATGATAGTGGGATTCACTCGGGTATATTCATACAAGTACATAGGAAAGCTATGTCAGATTTTTTTCATTTTCTTTCCTAATCCTATCTACCCTCCTTCCCCTTCATTCTTCTATATCTAATCCTCTGAACTTATGATCACCTGCTTCCACAAATCAGAGAAAACATTCACCTTTTTGATTTTTGGGATTGGCTTTTTTCACTTAGCATGATCGTGTCTAGTTTCATTCATTTACTTTCAAATGTCATAAAGTCATTCTTCTTTATGGTTGAGAATACCACAATTTCTTTATGCACTCATCTGTTGATAGGCATCTAGGTTGTCTTCATGGCTTAGCTATTGTGAATTGTGCAGCTATAAACTTTGATGTGGCTGCATCACTGCAGTATGCATATCTCAACATAATAACAGTCATATTTGACATGCCAACAGCTAACACTAAATGGAATAAAGAAAAGCTAAAGCCTTTCTCTCTCTCTCTCTCTCTCTCTCTCTCTCTCTCTCTTTATAAAACCAATCACTTTATTGTTCAGGAATATATATATATATATATATATATATATATATATATATATAGTTATGTTTGGATCTATGATTAAAAATAATAGCAGGGATGAAGGACTAACACAAATCTCAAATGTACTAATCAATTCTTTTTCTCAAGTGACCCAAAGGGTAAATACTCATCATTATTTAAATTGCATACATATGAAATATTTTTTCACACATGAGAGACACCACAATAGAAAGTAAGCTCATCCATTCTTCTTCTCATAACATAAGACATTCTGATAACACCCCTCCTCCACTAGGTCATGACCTCTATAGGGGAAGGAGCCCATTTGGGGTACCACTGTCCACTCTGGTTTCTTCTCACATCCATTCCTCAGCAAGTGATGGGTCACCAACCAGACCTTCCCTCCTGCATCCCTACAAGCAATCTGGCCCTCCCCAAAGTTGTGTTTAAGCAAGTTGGGCACAAGGTGGAGAGAAGCTCTGGTTCAATGAACCCAAGATGGCCTATTCCAAGAAAGGAACCTGGAAAACTTTCAACACCCTAAGCTCTCAGTCCTTGCAGCCAGCGATTGGGTGCTAACATTACTTATCCCTGTTACCCTTGGTCACCTGGCTGAGGTAGTGCTTGTCAGGTTTCTTTACTGTAAAATTCCTCAATTTCCTCACATTGTACCCTTTATAAGAAAGTGAGCTCCACCTGCCTTTTGTTAAATATGCGCATTCTGAATTTGGGTAAAGAGCTCTTAAGGCCCACCCAGGTATGCTAGGGCCATCAGTGGCTCAGTAGAAGGCAGCCATACTGGATAGGGTCGGTACAGGGGTGGGAGGGCAACGGGCCAGCACAGCCAAGTCTGCAGGACTCTTGTGTACCAGAATACTTGAACCTACAGAGGTCCTGATTCTCTCCTTGACAGCACTAAACACTTTCAGAAGTTTCGTCCATGATCTTTCTGTTCCACTATGGAGGCAACATGCCTCTGTACCTCTGAACCCTTAGAGCTCAGCACAAGGCATGACCAAGGGTTTGTGTCTAGTTAACGGGAGGCAAGGCTAACCTCCTTGAAGCCTTTGGGTCTGAATCGTGAACCTCTGAGAAGTCTTCCCTGATACATCCTTTAGTTGTGTGCACATTCCTCACCCATGGGTCTGCAAAACCTGGTGCTCTCTGTATTGGGAGCACCTGCCAGTGTTCTCTTCCAGGGATATTCTTCCCTCTTTATTCACCAGTTTGGTTTATTGACACGAGGGTGTTCTAGTGTTACACTCTTACTTGTTTTCAAGGGTCACCTCCTCCAGAAAGCCTTTCTGACCACCCTCTTCAGGGGCTTCTCTTCCTCATGGTCACAGTTACCTAGGTGCCCCCTAGATCAAGAAGGTCTCTCGACATAGGAACTGGATCTGATTCACCTCTGCACCATCTCTTTTAATATTTATAAGAAGACAACAATGCCCACTTAACACTACTTTTGTTCAACATAATTCTTACAGTCTTAACCAGAGCAATAGGCAAGAGAAAGATAAAAGGATATCTAAATTGGAAAAGAAGTCTACTTGTCACTGTTTTCAGATGATGTGATCTTATGTATAGAAAATCTAAAAACTTCACTAAATAAAACTACTAAACTAATAAACATTCATTAAAGTTCAAGTACACAAAATCAACATAAAAATCGATAACATTGCTATAGAATAATATCTGAAAAAGAAATCAAAAAAGCACACCTATTTTCAATTTCAATAGCAAAATCAATGACAAACAAACTTAGGAAAATTTAGCTGGAGCTAGAAGGGATCCATCATGGAAATTATGAAACATTGATAAGAGAAATTTAAGAGGACACAAAGAAACAGATATCTTGTGTTCATGGGTTAGATGAATTGATATTGTTTAAGGGTCTAACTACCCAAAGTGATCTATAGATTCAATGCAATCTGTATCCAAAAATCAAAAACCTTCTTCAAAGAACTAGATAAAAATGCTAAAATTCACATGGAGCCTTCATGTCCCCAAAGAGATACAGCAATCTTGAACAAAAAGAACTCAGCAGTTGGCATTATACTACCTGACTTCAAAATATACCAGAGAGCTATAGCAATTCGAATAACTTGACACCCGCATATAATCAGATGTATAAACCAATGAAACAGAATAGAGAACCTAGAAATAAACCATGCATCTTCAGCTAACCGATCTTTTATAAAGTTGTTAACAAAACATAATGGAGAAAGGAAAATCTTTTCAGTAAACCATGGTGGAGAAATTGTTTATCTGTATGTATAAGACTAAAACTTGCCTTCTATTTCTCATTGAAGATACAAATCAACTCAAAATGGATTAAAGACCTAAATGTCAGACCTAAAACTGTAAAACTACTAGAAGAAAACATAAGGGAAATGATACAGGACATTATAATGGTTAAGGAATTTTTAACTAGGAACCCAAAGCCCAGAATATTAAAGTGAAAATATACAAATAGGATTACATAGAACTAAAAAACTTCTGCATGGCAAAGAAAACCATCATTAAAGTGAAGAAAACAACCTATAAAATAGGAGAAAATATTTGCAAACTGTACATCTGACAAGAGTTGGTATTCAAAATATATAGGAAACTCAAATATCAATATTAAAAACCAAACAACCTGATTAAAAGCAGACAGTAGATTTAAATAAATATATCTCAAAGGAAGTCATACAAATGGTCAACAAGTATATGAAAAAAAATGTTCAGCATCACTAATTACAAGGGAAATGCAAATCAAAATCACAAAGAATTACTTCATTCTAGTTAGAGTAACAATTATGAAAAAGACAAAAGATAGCAAGTGTTGGTGAAGATGTGGAGAAAAGAAAACACTTGAACACTACTGGTCGAAATGAAAGTTCATGCAGTCATTGTGGCAAATAGTACGGAAGTTTTTCAAAAAATTAAAAACAGCTGGGCATGGTGATATGTACCTATAATCCCAGCAATTTAATAGGCTGAGGCAGGAGGATTGCCAGTTCAAAGCCAGTCTCAGCAAAAGTGAAGCATCTCAGTGAGACCTGTCTCTAAATAAATTACAAAATAGGGCTGGGGATGCTGTTCAGTGGTTCAGTGCCTCTGAGTTGAATCCCTGGTACCCCTTCCCCCACAAAAAAATTAAAAACAGAACTACCAAATGAATCATCCACTGTTGGTCATTTATCCACAGGAAATGAATTCAGTATGTTGAAGAGACATCTATTGTCATATGTTTGTTGTAGCAATACTCAAAAGCCAAGAAATGGAAGCAACAATATTGCCCATCAATTGATGACTATATAAAGAAAATGTACATAAACACAATGGAGTACTATTGAGCCATTAAAGTAGACAAAATTGTAATATGAAACAGCATTAATAGAACTGGAGATCTTTTCCTAATTGAAATAAGCCAGGCACACAAACAGAAGTATAGTTTTCACTCATGTAGAATCTAAAAATATTGATCTCATAGAACTTGATAGTCAAATGATGGTTATCCTTTACATGGTGGGTATTAGTTATATCATATGACTTCTGATTAAATTACTTAAGTCATTTATTTAAAAAATTAAGCCTTTTCTATGTGCATAGACCAATAGGTTTGAGATGTACAAGAATGCCCCATGCTGGTGTTCACTATTATTAATTTTGCTTTAATTTATAGTAAAAGTGCAAACCACTTAGAAATATTGCTTTAGAAATATAAAGCAAGTACAACAAAGATGTAAATATTTCACAGCATGTTACGGATTTGGCTCTAAAATTACATATCAAAATGATAGTGTTTAATAGCTTCAGGTATTCTAAAACTTCAGAAATTTAAATGCAATTTTACTTATCAATTCTTTAAAATTATAAATGCAGAAGTCTTCAAATTGTTGCATTTAAGGTAAAATTTCAAAATTTTTTCTCAGTTTAATGAGTTTTAAAAATAAATTTCTAAAAGACATATTTTAGTTATTTAATATCCTTGACTCCCCCAAAATAATAAAACAAAACTACATAGATTTTATTTTCTTGGTTGACCAAGTAGCAAACAAGTCATATTTTTCAGAAGTTCTGTAAGGTTCTTTTAAAAAAAAAGAATGTCCTACCATATCTAAATTCACTTTGAAAACTCTTTTAATATAATTTCACACCTAACATCTTCTCATCCACAATAAATTCAATAGAAGGTATGTTGTTGTCAGTAGCTAAAAGCAGCCAAATAGAATCTAATTATATAATGTAAAAAATATAGAGACTTGAGAAGCTTCCTATTTTGCACTGCTGAATTTGTTCTGCACCTGGATCTATTCGAATGAAGCAGCTCTTACCATGATTTAACTCAAATCCCAAAAAAATGTGTTCACTGGGCTGGGGGGTGTAGTGTATTGCAGGAGTCACACACCTAACATGTGTGAAGCCCTGGGTGTGTATGCAATCCCCAGCATACACACACATACACACACACACACACACACACACACAATTGCTCATTGATTAATTGTACTAATGGAATTTACCTAAGAATTCTGAGTAGAAAGAGAAATTCATTGTAGTTTGAGTCCAGAGGAAATATCTTTCAAAATCATAATTTGAATGAGTAGACATCTAAAACTCTAATTACTTGTCGTTACCATTTATTTTTTTTTTCTCATTGAGGTTCTTTACAATCTCAGATCCCAAATAGCTTCCTTCTGCCCCAACCCCTATGTATATATGCCCCCACAAGTGTGTGTGTACATGCACACATGTGTTATTTTGAAAAATTTATCTTTTCCAAAAAACATTCGAAAATTGCTTTTAAAGTAAACTGCTGACCACGTTTGTATTCTCTGTTTATCTTCAGTGTTAGACATTAGTTGAAACCCTCACATATTTCCACTTCTGAGGTAACAAAAGATTTCTTGAAGAGTGAGGATGGGTCTGCAAAATTATATATGGAACTATTTTCCCCACCGCAGATGCACAGTGGTCCCTGGAGATTTCTCTGTAGTTTCTCTTGAACTTGGCTCTGAATGTTGATTAGCAGACTCCAGGAGTGTTCACAGGGAAGGATAGAAACCTTAGTCTAAGAAAGAATGTTTTTGTGCACGTAATACTCACACTGTACTCCTTGGGAAACATGGCTTTTATTAAAGTGTGCGCATGTGTGCATGAAGAAGAAACATCACCAGAGCTTTACTTTATTGCTGCAAGTATGAGTACCATCATGTTACACAAAGTGTAAGAAAGCCTTAAAGTTGGTCAGGTAAAATTGGCCTGGCTGGGAGTGATAAATATGAACTAAGATATGATGTAATTTTTAGCTTCTTGGGATATTACAATGATGTATACAGCATTTAGTTAGGTGTTTAATCTCTTCTAGCATCTGTATAGAGTGACAGATTATGGAATCATCTTTAGAAGAAAGCAATAAATGGATGCTTCATCCATTGTGTTGCTAAAATGTCTTAATTGTCACACATCTGACACGAAGATATTTGTTTCTGACTATTATCAACTAGGTATTCATTAAAGTGGAACAATGCCATCAGAGATGTATAGATTTGAAAAAAAATCATTGAATATTATTAGTGTTCCCTAGTTTCAATCAAAATACATTTTTCAATCATTTTCCCCTATGTCCTTTGAAAGACATGACCTCCTAGGTCTGTAGGCACAAATCCAATTCAAATTTGAATACCTCCATACTCAATATATGTGTACTTAATAAATGTGTATAATTTAATATGTGTGTACTCAATTCTCATTACTCACTTATTATTTATTGTTCTTTCTTCACATCTATAGAAACTGTCTTTGAAAATGCTGAATTGATGCCTATGATTGTTCAGCCAGTCAGTAGCAGCAAGATCCATACTCAAGGTCTATATGTTTTCTCATAAAATTGGTGCTTTAATCCACTACACTACACAGCTCTTTCTTCATGGAAAACAAGACTTCAGCTAGACAAGAATTTCCACAATCAGAAACAAAATCCTAGGATTAATAGGAAATTTAGCAATCATTTACTCAAATATCCAACTACTAGAGTATCTCTTCTACCACATTTCTAAATAATAATCATCCAATATCTGCCTATATAACCATGACAGGTGGTTAATTATCTGCTGTTATATAGCATTAATAATAAGAAAGATAATTTGAGTGGAAACATTCCTCCCAGCAGCTCTTGCCATTGGATTCTCCTTCTAATCTCTGGAGAAATACTAGACAAGGTTGCTTCCACTTCCACTGAGTAATATTTGGAACAAAATATCAGAGAGTGGATCTAAACTGTTCCAAGAACTTCTAAAGCAGTATCACTAACTTCAAAATAAACATGCATATTACTTATTTAATTATATAAATTAGGCTCTTATTCCGCAGTCTGGCTGGGCACAATTCAGGAGCCACTTGTCAAAAGAAATGAACTTTATTTTTAGAACACACACACCACATCACACAGCTCCTCAGGAAAAACCCTCAGAGCCCAACTGCCACCACCGGCTTCCCACAAGCTTCTCCAACCTCCCCCATTCCTCCTGCTCTTGAGGCTGACTGGCTGGGTCGTGTGGGCGGAGCCAAAAAAACTCCCCCAATGAGCAGCTCCGTGGTCTGAAAGGGCGGGGAAATAGCCCAATGAGCATCACCGCAGAGGAGCCAATCAGTTGGCAGCTGGAAGTTTGCTGGAAGCTGAAAGTTTGCTGGGGCCCCTTCGGCTGTGGCTCTCAACACTCTTATGCAATCAATTTCTCTAAATGATTATGGCACTAATGCATGCCAGGACAGAATATGTCATTTGTTGTCATCTATTCCAGTAACCAAGATCTTAGTGAGTGGTTGGGATGGCTAGCAGTTAAAGCAGATAAAGTATAGTAAGCCTTCTAATTTGCAGTTCTTTTAAGCTTGCAAAGCAAGTTAATCATAGTTATACTATAGATTGTAAAATAAAAATCTTTAAAATTGGGATAATTGGAAAATACATCCTTTTTGTTTTTTGGTTAAGTAGATAGAAATATTTCTGAAACAGAAGTAAATCAAACAAAACAAAACAAAAAATAACCAATATACTTGGGGCAGTATAATGGGACCAATATAAAGGGACAGACATGCTGGCATTATCAGAATATAATTCCATCATAAAGTATATATTTAGAAGTAAAGCAAACGTCAAGTGTTCAGAATATAATTCCATCATACAGTATATATTTGGAAGTAAAGCAAATGTTAAGTGTTAGACTCACTATGTATAACATTCATCATAGACATGCTATTTTTCTATATAACAAATATTTCAAAATAGAATCCTAAATTTGTTATATTTTAAAAGTGAGAAATTTCTTTGATTATTAACAATTATAATCATGCAATACAAGCAAAAATTGAGGTTAAATAATCAAATGACAACATTTTCAAGTAGATGATATTTTTTGCCTGAGCAAATGAACTGCAGAACTGTAGTGTTTTGTTTGGATGGAGGGGTCACCCAAAAGCTCCTTTTAATGTAGGACTATTTAGAGCTAAAATGATCTGATTATGAGAGGTGTGACCTCATCAGTCCATCCTGGTTTGAATGGACTGACTGGATGGCAACTGTATGTAGGTGAGGTGTGACTGGGGCTGTGCCACTGGGGACTACCCTGAAAGGGTACATCTTCCCTGCAGCCTCTTCACTCTCTCTGTTTCCTGACCCTGCCATGCACTGAGCAGCTTTCATCAACTGGGCCCTTCTTCCATGATGTGTTGTTGCCTCACTTTGAGTCCAAAGCACTGGAGTTGCTCCTCTCAGGAGGGAGACCTCTGAAATTGAACATCCAATAAACTTTACCTCTCCTAAGTTGTCCTTTTTGGGTATTTTGGTCATGGAAATAAAAAAAAATATAGCAAAAATATGTAGTAAGTGATATTTCAATCAATAATGAGGTATCATTTTTCTTTTATCCTATAGCACCACTTATAGACACTTTCAATACTAATTACAATTTCATGTTAATGTTTTAAAAATACATAGAGTAGAAAACAGTGGGAAACCTCATGGAGGTTGGGTTCTCCAAGTTTTATAAATGGGGTTTTCATTCAGTGTTCTCAGTGAATGAGTCTAGTAGGAAATCAAAACATATTGGCTATATCAATTAAATAAATAATTAAATAAGTTAAATGAATCAAGAATTTTTAAAAGTGGGACTGGGACAGAGCACTTACCTACCATCTGTGAGGTACTAGGTTCAATCCTTAGCACCACATAAAACTAAACAAATAAAATAAAGGCATGCTGTCCAGCAAAACTGCAAAAAAGAATTTAAAAAATTTTTTAAAAGTGTATCTGCATTACTTAGGTAGAAAAGCATGATTTTTAAAAAATCTTTAAAAGTTTATAAATATTTTTATTAATATTTTCAAATCTGAATTAATTTCATTTAAAATATTCAGAATAACTTATTTTCTTCTCCATCTAGACTGTTATAACTGTTAAAACCATTTAACAGTTTTTAGCTTAAAAATCAGGTTAGCAATAAAATGTAACAAGTTCTTACTATATACTGGGCACTATTTTAATTGATTTGCCTTAATTAACTCATTTAATCCCCATAGCAACTCTACAGAGGTATTTTTATCTCTGATTTTAGATGATCAAACTGAAGCAAATGAAGTTAAGTTGCTTCTCCAGGCAATAGAGCTAGTAAATGGATTGCAAAGTAGGATGCTTGATGCCCGGTTCATATTCAGCCTCTAAGTAGAATCTCCTGTCATAAACCAGAGTGACTAGTTCACACCAGACTCTACATAATTATTTCTTCAATTGATTGGTCACAAATGAAAAGAATAGTTCAATATATGTTTGTGCTCAAAATGTGATGAACTATAATCAAGCCCTTTTCCATGGCTCTCAGGATGAGACTTAAGTAAAGCCATTCAGGATCTAATGATACATCTTAAAGATTTTACTCTGATCAGGAAAGGAGATAACTGGGACCATGATAACTAGAACTAGACACTTGAGCCACAGGCAGAAAATGCAACTTCTCTGTGCATCATTTTTCTGTTATAAAATAGGGTTGCTGGTGGTGATAGCACTCATACCAGAGAGTTAAGGTGAAGACTATTTGTCTGGCACATAGTGAGCATTATTATTTACTGTATTGTCATTATTATAGTTCAGCTTCTTTACCTGAATCCCTTCTTAGTACAAACTTCTCAAGGCTAGGAAATCTTTTTTTTTTTTTTTCATTCAAAATGTAAGGTTTTTTTTGGATGACATTCTTGTCTTATAAAGGCAGCATCCAATTACTGCTAAAGAGGAATCTGTGTGAATCTGTTTTCATTAGTCAATGTCCAGGCTTGCTAATTCCAGATTGTTTTGAGACACCAGGGAGAGTGGGGAGAATCATAGAATGCAAATTTTCATGTGGTAGATGCCTTTGAAAATCAGCAAATCTGTTTCCTGTTTCCTCTGCCTAATGAAAGATTAGCAAAGAGGAGTTCTCCTGCACCTCCCACAGCTTTGGATAAGGGATGTCATGCAATGGTGGTAATGGGGACTGGGAGATAAGTTCTCCAGATTCCTGTCATTTTGAGAAGTGGTCAAAGCTGCCTCATTCTTGCATCCCAATGCCTCACAGGGTGCCCACAGTGAATAGATTTTGGGAATAGCCGTTCATAGGATACTACACTTTCCAAGGGATACTTAGAGGAAGTATCCTCTAAGTTAAAATTGTGTAGCACAATTTTGGGATTAAATTGATAGCAAATTTCTTGACTGTTAAACACAAAACAAAACATCATTGGTCCCAGAGGAGTACTCTGCCCTCCATATATACACAACCTGTTCTAACCTTAGCCCTGAAATTACAAAAATATATGAAACAATTCATTTCTAACTATATTCCCTGAATAATCACAAATACATTTTTAGAATGATGCTCTTTTCATCTCAATCACTATAATTTAAATGATAGAATGCAAATAGATTTATGGAGCATGCCACAAAATTAACATTTAAAAGGAAAAAGAATTACCAGCCACTTTTTCCGCCAAGTCATTTAGAATCCACAGAGAAAAAAGGCACAATGCATACACAATGTATGTAGTTATAAAATGAAGATGTTGAGACAGAATCTTCAGCAGAGGCTGACTGGGTAATGCACAACACTTATTTAGCCTAATTATTTGACTTTTCAGACATGCTTCCCTCTTCGAACAGTGTTATGTATGACAGTGACCTTCCAAAATTAGTTCATAAGCATCGACTGGCTCTAGGAGCTGAGGCAATGAGGTACAGCTGCAAATGAATGGCTGTGGAGACCTGCCTATGAATTCTGTTTCTACCCCTTGCAGCTCATGTAGTTTGAGGTTAATTACTTAATCTCTTTGAACTTTAGTAAGATCACCTATGAAGCATATACACAAAAATGTTTTCCCTTGAGTTACAGAGGATAAGTGATTATGGTTATAAACTGCTTAGCATATGATGAAAACTCACAAAATGTTGGCCATCATGTAACCACTAAATAGTGCATACAATGTATTTAGCTACCAAGAAGGACAATGAATTTTCTTTGGCAGGGGAGGGGGGTACCAGAGGTTCTTGACCACTGAGCCACATCCCTAGCCCTATTTTGTATTTTATTTAGATACAGAGTCTCACTGAATTGCTTAGCACCTCCCTTTTGTTGAGGCTGGCTTTGAACTTGCAATCCTCTTGTCTCAGCTTCCTGAGCCTTTGGGATTGTAGGCATGTGCCACTGTGCTTGGCCAATGAATCCTTTCAAATGAGAAAAAGTACAATTCAAAATTCACTTTCAGATCTTAGAGCAATATGTCCTTAACCTGGAAGCCAGAGAAAGGACTCTTTTACTGTAACCATGGACTTAGATTTCAGTAGAGGTAGTTGGGGGGGGGGGGAAGCTAATAATTCTTCATACCTGCAAAATACACCCTTTGTAGTGAGTGTGTAGTTGACAAAGTTTGGACACACAAATTGTCTAGCTCAACTCCTTTAACTTTCTAAGACCATTGCTTTTTAAATTTCCAAATGAAATTGCTCCAGAACTTCCTACATGTTTTGAGAAGCCTAATGCTTGCCACAGGACTTCTGAGGACATTAAAGATGCACCAATTTTCCTGGCCTTCCTCTGAATATGCCTGCATATCTCATATGGAATCATCTGTGGACTCTGTGGCTGCCCTGCTTTACCTACTCCACTGACCAGTCCTTTTTTTTTTAAATATTTATCTTATTTCTTAGTTTTAGGTGGACACAATATCTTTATTTTACATGTATGTGGTTCTGAGGATCAAACCCAGTGCCTCATGCATGCTAGTCAAGCATTCTATCACTGAGCCAGACCAGTACTTTTTCTCTTCCATCCCTATGTATGTCCTCAAAACACAAGTCAGAATACATGGGAATTGGCTGGAAGAAGATACAGGATAGCAGAAAAACAACAGATTTAAATATTGACAACTTATTTTAAACTTGCTTTACCTATGGGCAATGTGTTCTGGAATATTTTTGATCCTGTCCTTTCCAATCTTATCCTTATCTCATGCCATTCTTCTCTACTTTCTCAATGCTAGGACCACTGCTAAATTGATTTCACAACCTCCTAATTTGGAATGACTCACGATTTAACACAATTTTTCTGTCTGGAACAGTCAAAACACATAGTTATAGGACCTTGATATTTAAGCCAAAGTAACTGTCTGCTTCTAAAGATTCATAGTGCTCTTCCTAGATTATGGAAATTAGATGATTGTTAAATTATTTAATGTGCTTTTCTCTTCATGTTACACATATTACTTCATTTAATTTTTATAGCAACTTTTTAAGTTAGGTAGAATAGAACTTTACAGATTTCTCCAACTTTCAAAGATGAAGAAACTGGATCTCAGATGGGTTGAATGATTCTCGAAGGTCACAAAGATTGGCTCTGTTTTAGAAGACAGACTCATTTCCATCTCTTCCCTGCTACACCACACAGGCCATTGATTCTCGGAGGGCAATAGAGTATCATCTGAATTTGAATTTTCTAGCTGAATAGAACTTGCTAAAAGAGACAGATTCCTGCTCTACTCTTATCCATAGAATCTGAATCCCTAGGGTTGGGCATGATATATGACTTTGAAAGGTCTCCAGGAAACCAGTATGGATCAAACCAGGTGTATCATTTCCCCGGATGCTGTCAATCGTAGGAGAGACAGACAGACACACTGCCAGAACTTCTAGAGGCTTAAGTAAGGGTTTCATTGTTTTGCTTTAAAAGGATTGGAGGGAAGCCAGAAATCAAATGCAAATGAAAACTATACAACTATAGGAGAACCAAAAACAAAAGATTAAGTAAAAGAAAAACCAAAAGAGCAGAAGAACTTAACCTGTTAGAAAAGGCATGTGGCATTGAACTGGACTCTTCATTCTTCAGGCAGTTAAGATAAAAATAAAATGACCTGGAAAGTGTTTTATTCTGACAAGATTAATTCGGTTTCAATTCTCCTGGCATCTGAGCAGCAGAAGAGATGTCTATTGCATTTTCATTTTCTGAGTAAGAACTCAAGGGAACTGCTTATACATCTGGTCCAAGCATAGAGTTTAGAAACTACTTCCACATTTCTTGTTCTATCCTAGCATAATTATATAGTCATAGTAATAACCCCAATTGAGCATCTACTGCAGGTCAAGCATGGTAAACAGATTATCCTATTTAATATTCATGAAACCCTTAGGATGCACCCCTCATTTTATGGATGAAGAAATTCAAGTTTAGTAATTCTAAGAAACTTGTCCAAAGGCATACTCAATTAGTGGAAAAACTGAGATGCAAGTCCAGATAGTTCATTTCCAGAGCTTACGCTCCACTGACTCTCAGATCAAAAATAAATGAAATAACCATACCACATAAGCAGTAGTTCTATCGGGAAGGAGAATGGGACTGGGGTAAAAAAATAAAGAGGAAGAGCATGTGAAAAAAATCAGAACAGAGGCTGAATGGGAAATTATGTAATAGGAAGAAGCAGTGGATGGCCCCCTGCTGGAATATAATTCAATTTGAGTCAGGACAGTAGATTTCTCTAACTTACATTTGGCTGCCAGAAAGCCTTCAGGTAATACCCATGCTAACAAAAGTTTAGGTTCTTTGAACATATGAAGAAAGTCAGACAGCACCATCAAGGTGGAACCCAAGGACTTTGTTAGTATTTGTCCCTTGACAAGGCCAAACATTTAAATATTCATCAATCAGTGGAACCTCTGGCAGTAGTTTGTTATATAAACCTAGATGCACATCTTCACTTGAAAAAAAAATCCTGTATTAAAAACTGCATATTAAAATTTTCCTACTATTGTCATGATCAGTTTCTGAGATTTCTGTTCTTTAGTCATTAGATGTCTTTAACAATTACTTTTGTGTGGATTTAAATATCTTATTTAATGATAATTAACTTGGAATTGTAATTTTTTAATATTTTTATTTGTTCTAATTAGCTATATGTGACAGTAGAATGCATTTTGACACAACACACATAAATGGAGTATAACTTCTCATTCATCTGGTTGTACACAATGTAGAGTTACACAGGTCATGTAATCATATATGCACATAGAGTAATGTCTGATACATTCTACTATCATTCCTACCCCATGCCCTCTCCTTTCTCCTCTATCTAGTCCAAATTACCTCTATTTTCCCCTGCCCCCCTTGTGAATTAGCATCTGCATATCAGAGAAAACATTCATCCTTTGGTTCTTTGGGACTGGTTTAGTTCGCTTAGAATAATATTCTCCAGTTCCATCCATTAACCGGCAAATGCCATAATTTCATTCTTCTTTAAGGCTGAGTAACATTCCATTTTGTACATATACACAGTTTCTTTATCATCTGTTAAAGGGCAAGTAGATTGATTCTATAGTATCTGTAATATCTGAGGCACTGTTTTATATATATATTGATGGCTAGAATGTTTCTACACATTTTTGTAAGCTCCACCTCCTGTTCCAAAAAGAATTTGAACACCTGAATTTGTCTCCCAAAACTGAAAGTAAGTCAACATTATGTGATGTGCATTTGAGATTTCCTTTTGCTATAAACTAGTGAAATTTTCAAGACACACCGTAATCTGTGTTCTTTAGATGTTTTGTAGTGTTTTATCCTATGTATACTGATATTTTGTTAACCTTGTATTATTCACATTAGAAAAATTGGTACAATGATACATTCTTTGTAAGGCATTTGGCAAAAGGCTCATCACATAGTAGGTACTCAAGAAATGTTTCCCTTTTTTCTTTCCAAATTCAAACTGGCTTCTACTGTATAACCTCTTTGCTTTGTTTTCTAGCTGGTATTCACATATGTTCTCAGCATTGCCTTTGTCTCCAAATAGGAGATGGTTTTGAAGTTGCCTTTTGTCACTTCTCTTGTAGCTTAAAATAGTCATAAACCTAAGCTCCCCAAGAGCCTGTGATATCAAGTGAGTCACAGAATGTAGGTCCTTCTGTAGATAATTCTTTGAGATGCTTTATGTGATTGGAAACAATAGATTTTTCTCTGGGAGCAAAGGATGTGTTGCAAGAGATTGACTAGAAAGAATTCTTCATTCTTTTTTGTAAGTATCTGGTTTTGTTTCAGTGCTGTCTCTGTTCTGAGCCCTACCTAGTGCTGGTTTGCTTCATTTTTCTTTATCTTGTTTTCTAACTGGGATACAAGGCAAGATGAATACCTCAATAAAATGGCACCATGCTGCTGAAACTGACATCCAGTACTTTTGGAGGTCTTCAGAAAACAGCATCACTTTGTTCTGTTTAATGACTACAATGTGGAATTTGCTGAGGCACCTGCCATTTTATACAGCTCTCTAATCTTCCTCTTTATTAGCTGTCTGGAAACATCATCACACTGACTGTTTGGTTTAAATTCCATTCACTCTCCTAATATAAAAAGACAAGAGAATGTCCCTGAAGACATAAACTTAGTCTCTTCTACTATAGACAGTTATTTTTTTCAATGTAATTTTCCTTTAAACAAAAATTCTTTTATATTTCAACAGGAAGAAACTCTCTCTTTGCCTCCTAAGTAAATATTTTGCATTACAATTGTCCAGATGTGCAAGATGCCTACTGAAGCTTTCTTTGTTTAATGACTAATCATTTAGATGAGCTGTTTAAAAAGGCATACACTATATTGCATATTTTCATTCATTCACTTATTTTATTCACTGAAATCATGTTTATTGGGTTCCTGCTATAAACCCCACAGAATGTTAGGTATTGTGAATATCAAAAAGAATAGGAAGATTTTATTTGAGAAACAAGTAGAAAGGATAAACTCACAAAGACACAACGTGTTAAGTGCTTTGGTAAAAGTGGGAGTGAAGTCTTGGAACACAAAACATCCCTAAGTTTGAATAAGGGGAGTACAAGATTTCACAGAGGAGGAACAGATATCTAGTGGGCTAAGGGAATGTGCATCAGACAGGAGGGAAGGGGGAGTAGAGGGCAGGTGGAATCTATTGTGGTTGGAGCAAATGGAGTTTGGTAGGGGAAGATTAGGACTGGAAGTTGGAAATGTCAACTGGGTCAGAGTGTAAAAATCTTGTGTGTCACATAAAAGATCTCAGTTAATTGCCTAAGTACTGAGTGAACAATTGAAGTATGGCTCAATGCCAAGCACTGGTCTGTGGTGCAGAGGAGGGTGGCATCTTCAAGCAGGCTGTAGAGTGAACCACCAGAAGGCAAAGCTGTACCATCTCAGGATACAAGACCTTGGAGCCACACTCCTGCCTGGAAAGGGGCCCCTGCAGGCGCGGGGGGGGGGGGGGATGATTGCTGAGGCAACAGGAAGGAGAAGGCAGCCTATTGAAGGGACCAGGGAGAAGACAAAACAGGGGACAGAGCTACAGGGAGAAAAGAGGGATTTGCACTGGGGTTTCTTAACCTGTTGGGGATTTACCCTTCTTCTTTTTTTTCTTAAGTTAAAGAATATGGACAAGAGCTAAGGGGTTAAAAAAAAAAAAAGTTGCACTTTATGGGCCTCTTTTTTTTTTTTCCCCAAGAGAAGTGGATCCATTTTGAGACTGGACTGGAGGATTTAGAGGGAAAAGGAGGAGAAAGATGAACCCATGAAGCACTGGGTTCTATCCCCAGCACCACATTAAGAAAAGAAAAAACAATTGGATGAATCAGGGACTCTCAGTGTGTGAGTAGGAAATGTTCCTGTCCGTAAGCACCCAAGCAATCCTTCCCCATGAGAGTCACGGTGCTTTCAAAGGAGATGCCAGAATTCCCCCTTAGTATCTATCCGGTTCTTGAACTTTTTCCCAGTGTTAAATCAGGGGCAGAGTACAGCCCAGACTGTTCTAATTCTACACTTAACACTTTTCTTCAAGCTTAAAGCAGTGGAAGCCTGTTACTTTCTTTTGTAATCTCTACAACTTCCGCACTAATAGCTACAGCTTGCATTTCTGATGGTCTTTGTATTTCTGGAGTAGAACGGGGCATGCAATCATCCAGTGTAAAGGAAGGAAGGACTTGGAACACTACTTCCACTATCCACCTAATGGTGATGCTTGAAATGGAAGTGTTGTCTAAACATGCTTGCTTTTCTTTATTTCACCTCTTTTATATGATCTCCAGTCTCTGTTCAAGAGACCTTCCAAGGGATAACTCACCAGTTACCCGTGTTCTGGGACAGCCATGTTTTTCACTCTGTTAAACTAGAGGTGATTTCTTGAGCATTTCGGCTTCTTGTTTTATTACTTGGAACTATAGGCCAAACTGTGTCTTTCTTCTTCACATGACTGCTGCAAGTATCTAAAGACAGCTAACACCTTTATGTGATGTTCTATCAATTTATTTCCAGTCTTATCTTTTCTGGAGTTACAAGTTGCTCAGTTTCGTGGCTTGCATGATGTCTACTAATCTATCAATGCTTCGCTCCCAAATTTTCCTGAAGAATTGAAATATTCAGGAAATATGGGGCTGCAGTGATGTATTCAGGTTTTGTTTGTGGCACTGTGTTTAATTTTAAGACACCCTTCCTGGGGTCCTCTGCAGTATTTTCACTGCAGTTGTTTTGATACACTGGGGTTATTCTCTAGAGGGCACTATATACATTGATATCCTGGAATGTCTTGTTCTTAATATTTGGGGATTATTTTCTCTTTACCACATGGGTGGCCCACTGCCTGGATGGAGTATGTTGCTTTTTGAGAACATTGTTCCATTGAATTCTAGTTTGCAGTCTTGACACTGAGAAGTAACTATCTTGGTTCTTAGTCCTTCGTGGGTAACTTTTTTTCTCTTTTCTCTCTGGAAGCGTAGAGAATACTCTATTTCTTCTATTTTGAACTTTTATGATTTTTTTTTTTCATTTTTTTCTGGGGGGCACCATTGAGCCCATATCTGAAACTTCACATCTCAGTTTTGGAAATTAGTTTCTAACCATTATTTAATGATCATCTACGTTCTTCTCTATTTCATGAAATATTGAATATTGGGTATTCAGAATTAATTCTGGTTTGCTGAACTCTTTCATGTTTTAAATCTACTTAACATTTTTCTACTTTCTGGATACTTTCCTTAAGTATGATTTCTAATATTATGTCTTCAGATTTCTTTTTTTAGTTATTATATGTTTGTTTCAAGGAACTTTTTGCATTTTATGATTGTTCTAGCATCTCATTCTACTTTTAGGATACAATGTCTCTTCATTTAGAGGGCATTTTAATTTTTCTAATCTTTTTCACTCCTTGCATTGTTTACTTATTTCTGTTTGTGTAAATATTCCTGTTTTACAGACTGTAGTTCCCTTCTGTTTATGTTTAGAAGCAGAACCTAAAAGGCCAACAGGAAACTCTGGGTATGTTAGCCGGAGTACCAATTGGTGAGCCCCGGTGTAGTCCACAACAAAGCACTGGCTCTCTTTTTATTTCAAGAAATGAAAGCATCCATATCTATATTATTTTTTCTTTAGAGTTCTTAGGAGTCTACAGAAAACACTGTCCTCTTTCTTTCGATATTCAAGTGTGGCTTTCACAGTTCTGAGAGCCAAGTTGAGGATGTGTGTTAAGGGTCTCACTTTATATATATATATATATATATATATATATATATATATATATATATACATACACAAACACACATGTTTATTTTATAGACTTTTATTAAATACTTTATTTTCAGTAGAGTGCCTTGCCCCTTCTTTATCTAATATTCAAGGTCAGTGCTTTTCCAGTTGAATTTTTCAGAGTAAATTCCAAGTCTCTGACAAGATGGTGCATGAGTTCATTGTATGGGTTAGAGGATCCAGGGGTCCCTTTGCTCCATTTACAGACTTTCCACCTCTGTTTTTACATTTTCAGTCCCTTTTTTTAACTGCTACATTCAATATCTCTAATTCCTGGGAATTTCTGTGGTTCAACAGCTCAAATTCTGCACTCTTACTTCCCTACATGCTTTAGTTCCAACCCTCCACTCTGGTACAATAATTACTCTTGTTAATCTGCTTTCCATCTTCTAAATAATGCTTGCCATTTAGGTCAAACTTTTGTCCCATCTCCTCCACTTTGTTGGGTGAGGGGGATAGTATTGATTATGTCTTCTTTGTCTGTGGGAAGGAGTAGAGAGAACAGCTACATGTTTGACTAGAAGTTAATTCAAAGTTCTCTCCAGTATTCATGCTGTCCCTGCCTATTTCCTCTGCCAATAGTATAATATTATGACCATCTCCATCCCCATTTTCTCTTTACAGCATATACATGGCCCAGAAAAGATGTGAACATTTAAGTAGATCTAACATTTCTACAATCTGCTTTATCAGTTCTTATCTCTTCCTTTCTTGTAGGAAAACTTGGAGAATATGCCACCAGAATAAGAGAGGTAGATGGGTATAAAGAAAGGTTTTAGGCAGAGAGACAAGGTTCAAGTACATAATAAAATTATAGAAGGAGAGAGAGATGTACACACCAAAAACAGGGCTTAAGGAAGATTCAATGTTTTGATGAAGATTAAAAAATTTGCCCCATGTAAAATATTCCATAGGGAGAAAAAGGGATTTGTCAAAGAGGTTCTTTGAGTTATAAATTTAATCACATTCAATGATCTTTGAAGGAGTCAGGTGAATATTGAAATTTCTTTAGTAATCCTATGTTTCCTTGAATGATATTTTGTATATTCTGCATAGCAAAATAGGTTATTTATAGCCTTCTAAATCTGTGGTGCTCAAATCTAAATATAAAACTTCCAGTGTGAAAATATTAAACAACTCTAACGTGGAACTAAGAGCTACATTCTCTTTTCAAATGCATGTGAAGGACAAAAGGAAATGAGATCTAGAATCTGTAATAAAAAGGAAATTAGTTTTCTTATTTCTAACTCTTCCTCTCTATTAAAAAAAAAATGAGTCCATTCATTCTAATGTTTAGCCTTTGGACCTTTCCTCCTATCTATCCAAACATACATTCATATTTTCAATAGGCACTGTGTATCTTATCAGTTGCTCAATGGTTTAGTTGGCAAGTCATTAAACCCAAGTAATCCTAGCCAAATTATGTCTTTTCCTGTCTGGGGATAAAATTCATGGCCTTGTGCATGCCAGGCAAATACTCTCACTGAGCTGCAACATCAACCCAAATAAAAATTTTAAAAGGATTCACTTTGACCATCTTCTCCTCAAACACATCCTAAAATATACATATATGCCAACCCCAAAACAAAGCTCAATCATCTTTGTTTTCTGATCATTTTCTGTGATTCCCCCCTCCTTGCTCTACCCTATGTCTTTTACAATGAACGTTGATGTGATTCACTGAGCTAGAAGAGGGGCAGAGGTTCCCAGGCCTTGAGAAGGTTTAGAATCAAAACAAACTTTCCAGCCTTATACATATGGTTAACACACAGAGAAGTGGCAGCCATGAGCTCTACCCTCAGGGAACTGACGAGAGTGTCAGGGAAGTAGGAGGCTTTGAGAAATGCTTACAAATACAAGAGACAACAATTTCAGGCAACCAGATGGTACGAATGCAATGTTTCAGAAGTAGTTTTCATCTCAAATAAAAGAGCTTTCTATCTTTCTTACCAATCATTATAGAATGCCTCATGGTAAGGTGGGCATTATAGGAAGTAACTGTGGTTCCTATTTGACTTCTACTTCATGATTTAGGATTGTGGGATTAAACTCTGCTAGCCTGGGTTTTGTTATTTGAAGAAAAAGAAAAGATTTAAATGAATACTAGTTGAGCATTCTTTAAATATGCAAAAATCTGTGGTTCCTTCTCATAGGAAGAACATGGATAGATCTACAAGGGCTAATGAAAACCTTAGTAAACCAGTAGCATATATATAAATGGTCAAATGACCACAGATTATCGTAGGAATTGACCAGGTGTCATTGGCAGGTTCAAAATGGGCCTCTTCACATATTTAAGTATTTCCTATAGGTGGGTTTGGAGTTTTCCAGAATTCTCTTTCCCTTTTAATTTCTCTGCAACAGCATTGTGCCTTCAAGGATGAGAGATATGTTTTGCAATTTACCTGTGGACCCCAGTATGGAGATAGTTTCATTTCAACCCATTCATGTTTCAGACTTTATAGATAAAAAACTTGTGGCTTAGTTGATTGGGAATACTATAAGAAAATACTATCAACATGGAAGTTCATAAAGCACAGCTATTTATTCTCCCAATTATGGAATTTGGGAAGTTCAAGATCAAGGCACAGGCTGACAGGGTGCATGGTAAGATCCCACTTCCTCATAAAAAGTGCCTTCTGTCTCCTCCTATGGTGGAATTGACAAGCAAATTGTCTGGGGGGTCTTTTCTGTGGGCACTAATCCCAGTCATGAGGGTTCTGCCCTTGTGACTTAATTACTTCCCCCATAGACCCCAACTCCTAATAATATTTCCTTGGATGAAAGACTTCAACATATGAATTTTGAACACAAACATTCAGATCATAGCACCTTGTCACTGCAGATCTACACTGTTCTTTTATGCAGGTGTGCTCTGTATAAACTCGGTTCTGAATTTGCAATCTCAGAGGGCAGATTAAGAATTTTGGATACTATTCTGCTTTACTTAAATAACAATATACCTGGCAATATCCATTATATCAAATTAGAAGTCTCATTTTTCTATATTATCAGAGTAAATTCTTTCTCCCCAGAAATTCTAAGTTTCACATGTTTTCATAATTACCACAATAACTGTTGAAATAAATCTGGTAGCTTGTAAAGCTGACACATCTTCCTTCTGCATACTATCAATCAATGGACTTTGCAGTATCTCTTGCTTTACTCAGGAAGACTGAACAAAGTGGGATCTTTTGACTCAGACTCCTTACCATTAGGCTTTCTAGGAGTTCCAGCACCAGAGGTAGCTGCTGCATAGACTCAGCATGTCAGCGAGCTACTGTGAGGTCACCAGCTAGTTTCAACCAAGAGAGCATTGCTCTCCACAACAACATTGGTACAACATTGGTACCACACAAATGACTTACTTCCCTTGCCTGGATGATGATATTAAAATCTTTTATTAAGCAAATAAACCACATGCAATTTGTCACAAACAACTATCACATGTTGATGGACAATCCCAGGGGATTTACATTTTCATATGGAATAAAAGCTTGTCATGCAATGAATACATCTCTGCTGGTGAAACATCAAGGATCAAGTCCACGGAGAAAGTTTATTCCAGTGAAGTGAAGATTCTGCCTGCCCTTAGTCACTGTGTCTGGTGTCTACCTAAGTAGACAATGCCTTTCTTGTTTTCAAATTTATAGTAGCAGCAGCATGTTTATTCTTAGGACGTCTTAAAATTACTTAACAGGTAGAAAAAAACTAATACATTTAGTCTAGTATTTTCAGGAAGGGTAACTGGTATTAGATATTACTATACTACCCCTGACACACACACACACACACACACACACACACACACACACACACACTCAATTATTAGATAGAGATGTAATTATTTCCTTATTTTCACACTGATATTTATCAATTATTTGGGAATTTGAACATATATCAGCTGAGTAATGTTGGGGAAACCCTGATCATTTACCAGAAAGAGCACGTTAAATTGAAGACTTGTGATAATAGGTGAAGCTTTATTGTTAAGAGAAAGAAAGGGGTAGAAATAGAGAATCTGATGAAGGTCAGTCATTTCAAATATGGATAGAAGAAAATTATATGACAGGCCTTGCATACAATATATATGTAGTTAACATTCATTTGGAAATGTGTAAATACGGATGAGTGGAATGATGAATGGATGGATGGAGTGGAAAAACATTGTTTCCAACTTCACAAATGCCAAGGATTGAGTCAGCTTTTGTATTTGATTGTTACATTGCATTCTGTTAAAAACTGTTTTGTACTTTTCCATTCATGAATGAAGAAAATAGAAACAAAATGTCTTCTAATAGCTGTCAGTGAAAACTATGGATATTTTTTGCTCTGTTTCTTTCATATTGTTCCATATCAATGTACTTATTATGAGGCATCATGAAAAGTACCAACCTTGAAAGCTGAATTCTGTTTTTCTCACTTCACCTAAAACAAACAAAAAAAGAAGGAAATATGAGTCAATTAAATAAATTTAAGCAGGGGAGAGGTATTTTCTTTTCTCTTAACTTTTTTCCCCCCATTTTCCTGTGTACTAAGGAAAAGTATTTAATTGTGGAGGAATAAATACCTGATGTAAAATTTTCTCCCTAAACAGATTTCATTTTGTGCTTTTTGTATTTTGTGTTTGATTTTTAAAAATTTCTTGGTGACAATGAGTGGAGATAGAAGGGATGCTTAATAAAAATTATAAAAGTAAATGATAAAATGAAAAAATATATATATGCAGCACTTAATCAACTCATGGAAGTTTGCCATCCTGGTAACATTTTCTCACAGATTCAGGCAAGGGCACTTGAAGGGGATAGTACAGGTACAGTTTATTCTTGGGTTCTGTATTTCTACCCTGGAAAGCTGATTAGAACACAGACTTTTGCTTCTTCTCTCTCCTCGCTCCCCTAATAATCTATTCTCCCTTACGGACCAAGTGATTATTGTGTTGTTTATAATAACTGTTCTACATTCCTTATGGAAATTGTAATTATGATGCTGAATATTCAAACTGCAAGCCACTTTTCTCAGGGAAATTGTAATTATGATAATGTAGTATTTACCCAACCAATGTTTTCAAGTCATTGTTCTCTTTGAGGAATGAGGAGGTGAGAGAAAAACACTGACATAAAACATCCTTTGGGGATCTCAGATATGCATTCTAGCAATAAATGGTAATAATAGCTGTTATTTGGAATATGACAAGCATGACACAGTCAAGCTTCACATAAATGACATGCATGAACATTTTGCAGAGGTATATACAAATTATAAAGTTTTCCCATATAATTGAAACAATTTCATAAGTTATATTATCATCCCAATTTTTAAGATAAAAATCTGTAAAATTTGCTCTGCACTGTGAGTTTAAGGTCTACAGAGTATTTGACACATCAGTATGCATAAATTGATCTTACTATTGCTAAAAGTATATTTTTATGTACATGTGATATCTGACTTTGCAAAGAAAAAATGCTAGAGGAATAGATATCAATATAACTGATCTTTTAGTAACAGATTGAGGAAGAAATGTTTTTTCTCATAATACATGAATTTTAGAGTTTGAAATGTTTATGGTAAGAATGCTTTTTTGTTGTTGTTGTCCCTAGAAAACAGATATTTTAAAAATTTAGTTGTAGATGAACACACAGTATCTTTATTTATTTGTATGTGATACTGAGGTTGGAACCCAGTGCCTCAAACATGTGAGGCAAGTGCTTTACCACTGAACTACAGCTCCCAACAGATTATTTTTTTAAGTATATAAAGATAAAACCAAGGACACCCAAAATAAATGCAAAAATTGTATTCTTTCAAAATGAAAACACAAAACTCAAAACCAATCACTAAGAAATCTTATGAGATAAGCCCCTAGGTAGAATAGGAAGTACATCTCTGTTAGTTCATATCTGCCTGCCTTATTTCTACTTTGCTAGACACTGTTTTCTCTATAACAAGTGTCCCAAACAAGGATGGAAGCACTGTCATTTATTCCTTGCTTTATAGTGATGGTTTAGGGTTTTTTTTCCCAATATTATTAAGTGAGAATAGAGTACCTGCTATATACAAGTACTTGATAGACATGTTTTTAAATCCCATAACTATGCAAGACATGTATTTTTACTTTAATTTTATAAATGAAGAAAATGAACTTTATTTTAGTCAGCTTTTTCACTGCTGTGACTAAAAAGGACCCAACCAGAACAACTGTAGAGGAGGAAAAGTTTATCTAAGGGCTTACAGTTTCAGAGGTCTTAGTCCACAGAAGGCAGGCTTCATTCCTTGGGGATCAAGGTGAAGCTGAATATCATGGTGAGAGTGTGGCAGAGGGAAGTGACTCACATCATGATCAGAAACAGAGCAAGATTCCACTCTCCAGATACTATATATATATATACCCCAAAGTCAGACCCCCAATTATCATGTCCAGCCACGCCCTACCACTTCAGATACCACTCAGTTAATCCCCATCAGGAGATAGGGTTGAGACTGTCACAATCCAATCATTTCTCCTCTGAACCTCATTGTCTTACATGGGAAATACCTTACATCCAAACCATAACATTCTGCCCTGGCCCACCAAAGTCCAACTCATCTGACAATGTAAATGACAATTAGTCTATTCCCAAGAGTATCCATCATCTCAACAGTTCTGAGACCGCTCAAAATTCAAGTCTAAAATCTTCTTTGAGGCTCAAGTCAATCTCTCATTGTGAACTCCTGTAAAATTAAAAGCAATTTTTAAGTATCTGATATATAACGGTACAGAGCAAACATTTCCATTTAGAAAAGTAGGGTCATAGAAAGAAGGGATGGGATCAAAGCAAGACCAAAATCCAGCTGGGCAAACAAGTCCTATAGCTCTGTGTCTGGCATGTGGGGCACACGTGATGTTCTCTCCAAAGGGCTTGTGTAGCTCCTCCCCTGCAGCCTTGCTGGTTGTAGCTCAAGGGGCCTTTATTTTGGCTCGACTCTACTGGATTCCTGCTGCTTTCTTAGGAGGATGTCCCATGTTACTGACATTTCTTAATCTCAGGTGTGTTCACTGCAGCAGTGGCTTCCTCCTTACATCTCCACACTTAGACTTCTCAGAGAGTGCCCACAGGACTCTGACCCTGCTGCATTTTGCCTGGTCTTCCAGGCTTTCTGTTGAAATCTTCATGGAAGCCTACATGACCCCCTAACTCCAGCATCCTGCATTCCTGCAGATCCAGGACCAGTGGTTGATGCCAAGGTCTGCTGCCATCTTGAGCAGTAGCCAAGCTGCCAGGGACATTTGCTGCAGCAGCCTCTGTGTATCTGGGTGTCTGAGCATGTTGAAAAGACTTCCAAAGCCCCCTTTTGCAAGCAGGATTCCCAACTGGTCTCTTCTCAAGAAAATTTTCACTTTTATTCCCTTGAGCTGGAGCTTGAGTGTGATCTTGCCAGCTCCTGAGATGCCCTCAAGCCATCTTTCTTATTGTCTCTCGGCAAAGTCTTGGACATTTCTGTAGTGGCAGTAATGTCTTAACTACTGCAACTTCCTTAGCCCTAGTTTTGCTTGGGCTTTTCAAGTTCACTTTTTCTAAATATTTATGCTCTGCTTTCTGCTTCTGATTGTAACAATAAATTTGGCTAAAACCTACCAGCAATATCCATGCCACTGCCTGAATGCTATGCTGCCTGGACATTTCTTCCACCAGATTAAGAAGTCCATTCCTTCTATAATCAGCCTCACAGTAAGAATCTGGACATGGAAAAATGAAAATAGCTTCTCAGTGAGCACATAATATGAATGGCCTCTACTCCAGTTTCCAAAAGATTATCTTCTCAACCCTCTTGAGCCCTGTCTTCATTGTCCCTGGTCCTATTGGCATTTTGGTCTTCTGAGCTCTCATCAGAATTGGCCATTAAGCTCTGCTTACAACAACCTAAAGCATTTCCAGCTTGCAGTGTTAAATATTTCAAAATCCCTCTCACCAATTTCAAAAAGCTTCTGAACCACATGGGCAGGTTAGGCATAGCAATGACTGCACTCCTGGTGCCAATTTCTGTTTTAGTCAACGTTTTTGCTGCTGTGACTAAAAGGACCCAATCAGAATAACTGAAGAGGAGAAAAAGTTTATTTAAGGGCTCATGGTTTTGGAGATATTTGTCCACAGAAGGCTGGCTCCATTCCTTGGGGCTCAAGGTGAGGCTGAACATCATTGTAGAAGAGTGTGGCAGACAGAAGTAGCTTACATCATGATCAGAAAGCAGAGAGAGATTCCACTCTCCAGATACAATATATCTATATCTGTATCAGTGACTCATTTTGACTGCAACTAAAATAAATTCCAGATAACAGTTTGCCTTATATGCCTGCAGGGTCTTATTCAGCACCATGATCTGAGAGCTTACCAAGTGCTGCATCTATCAATATGTGATATTGCATAGTGTGACTCCAGATCAATGGAACTTCTTGGGACTGCTCTAAGATGGGATAAACTCACATGAAGTAAGTAGAGTCAAGTCACTGGGGCTAGATTCTGCTCCCTCTTCACTGGTGCACTCAGCTGCCCAAGGTGGTAACTGCTGGTAGCTTATAGCGGCTTTTCTAGGAATTTTCCTCCTCCCACCCAAGGGAGCATCTTTGACCAAGGTGATTCCCCCCACAACACAGACAGTTCCTTTCTAATGACTGATTAATATGGAATAAAAAGGCCAAGTCCCCTTTTTTTAGTTGGGACACTTATAAACATATTTATCCCAAGTACAGTTCCCAGTTAATTTCTTCTGTTTCCCAGACTATTTTCTTGGGGACATTTATCTAAGTAAAAAACATAAAATTCAGAAGACATGGTCCTGAGACATCTGGCTCTAAAGTCCACTTACTTTCCATTTCATCTTCCTGCCTCCTGCTAAGAATGATTAAACTAATTTTCAATAAATTTTTATCCATGTAGTAGTTATAGGTAAAAATGATATGTTTAAGTCTATATATAAGAAGGCATTATTTAGTGCTAGACAATGTTGGCAATTATACTACCATTGGAACTTTAATACATTTCTATCTCTCAGAATCCAGCCATTTACTAAGATAAATTAGTAATTATATACACATATACAAATTTGTAATAATTTTATTAAAAATTTTATACATATAAATATGCATATATCCCGATCCTACAAGATATCTCTTAAGACATTTCAAGGTTAGTTTCAACAAAATCCCTAATGATGCTAGCCTATTTTCAAAGAACAATATAATACTTTTAATCATGTAATTTCCTAGGAAAAATATTCAAGACTTCTCTGTTCCAGAAAACTTAAGAGATTAGTTATGGAACAAAGGCTTACATTTTCTACCGTAAATGTAAGGATTTTATCAGGCATGAAATGTAGTCAGAACAATTTACGGTCCAGTAAAATATTACTTCAGGCAGCCTCTACAATCAGAACACAGAAGTTACCTAATTCTGTGCAGTTTTGAGACTATGTGTTTAGGATTTTATAAGCAGTGAACAATGCTTCACTCTATATAAGGTGATTCCCCCCATAACACAGACAAGAAATTCTGCACCACCAATTCCTTTATTTCATTTACTGACTCTTAATTCTAAATCAAATCATTGTGTTTTTCCATTTACAGGTATGTGCCATTGCTGCTTAATTCACATGATTTCACCACAGAGTGTAGGAAGGGCTTACACATAAATATAAGCTCAAAGCATTAGAAAAATATTCCTCAGACTAAAAACAACATAAAATTTGTAAGAAATGTATTCTAACTGCCTACAGTTAGGTAGGAAATAGTTATTACACATTAAGGAAGTGCCAACTAGCTTTAGTTTCATCTTGTAATTGTCTTCAGTTACTAGGTAGAAGACTATTTACACCATTTTTAAGAGAAGATGTTTTTGAGAAACTCTCAAACATCAGAGGCACTTGAAAGGTTTCAGCTGTGGTAATTGGCAAGCGCTTACTGCATTATATATCCCTGGTGGTGATTTATATATGAAACACTTCAAATGAAGCATGAAGCTAATGGAGAAGTTTCTGCCAAGAAGTAGGTTTTGCACAGCAGTGAGTTCTGAGTGAAGACTCTTCTAGTCCTACAGAAATATTTTACTAGACCACTATTCACCCTGTGATTGATAAGGTCATAGAACTGTACAGAGTAGGGCATTCTTAAATTTGTTCTGGGCTCATTTATTATTCTTAAGTAGTCATTAGTGTGTAAACCAGTAAACTTCAGAAGGATAGCAAGAGAAATTTATAACAATTCATTCATTGTTTTAATTTGGGTTGTGGATGATACAAAGAAGCCTACAACTTATCTGTAAGGAGTCGACTTTGATGCATAATGCCAGCACATCTGACCTCACAAAGATGGCACCTGTTTCCAGTGAATAATATTCTTGGATTCAGGTAAGAGAGTCAGTTTCTTCCCCTGACACCAAGAAAATCTGTAGCGGAGACTACTGACAGTGTCAGTACAGATAGTAACATCATCACAGAAGTACATAACAAAAAATAGAACAATAAACAAAAACAAAAAAGACTTACATATAAAGGGGGTTGACTTTATAGCACAAGGGTCTTTTTAGGACAGTCCTGATGGTGGAAAATGATGTGCTATTTTATTTTGACATATTTGTTAAAGAATGTTTTAGAATTCCTTAATTTTTAATTAAGTAACTGAGAATAGTTGGGACAACTACTTTTGAAAGGTGAATTCTGAAGGAATTGAAGATGACATGAAAACAGAGATGTGGATTGGAGATGAGAGAGAATTTCATATGAATTGCAGAGGTAGCACCTGCAAGAAAGTGAAGGCAGGTTTCTCAGGTTGGTTTGGGGGGATCCTATTGACAGAGCTGGCAAATGTTGCCCAAATTAACCAATCATACGTTCTACTCTGGGGAAGCAGAGTGATGTGGTTCAATAAACAATCAGAAGGCCAGAATTTAGTCTTTTCTCTGCTTCCCATGGATTCTCAGTTTCTGGACAGCATTTTCCTTGAAGATTTAACTTGCTACTCACGTCAAGGAAATCCCCCCAAACAATCCTTTCCAACATAGAATAATGTAGACAAGGATAGGGAGCTAACTACAATTTATCATCCACAGGAAATGTGGTGTGTCTCCCACAAACACTAATGTTAATCTAAGCTTTATTATTCTGCCTCTAGTGTATAGAAGAAGCCCCTTTTATTCTCAGTTGTCACATCAAGATGAAACATTGCTTTGTTGTTGTTGTTTAGGATACCAAATTTTCTGAGATCTACAAACAAATGAAATACCATCTGGCTGAAAGGCTAACTTAGTGGAAAAACTCAAAATAATATACAGAATGGCTGAAGGAACTGAATAGAAACGGAGGAGGCATGCAAATTGTTCTGGAAGATCTGAATAAGTATCATAAAATTTTATCTAGAAAAATTTGAGTGACATAAAGAAGAATAATATTTAAAACTGTCTCAGAATGGGTTGTGTTTCATTAAGAGTGGGGTTGGAAAACTAACCCTAACAGGTCACCGAATTTCACCATGTTCTTTATTTACATGTTGTTTATGTCTCCTTTCTGACAACAATAGCAGAGTTGAAGAGCTACAACAGAGTCTTAGAGCCCATGATAGGAATATATTAATAGTCTAACCATTCATAAAAAGTCAGCTAACCCTTGCCTAAAGAAATAGCCAGTCAATCATCTATTCATTTATTTGTTCATTTAGCAAAGATGTTTCAAGTATTAATAATGCATCCAAAGGTACCAGAATTGATACTGGCAATACATAAATAGGACAGTATATATATTTAAGAGGAGATACCAATTTCTCTGACACCAGACATAGTTAGATAAGCAGTAAGATAGGATTTTAGAAGACAGTAAATCAGGAAACAATTATAAAATTCAGTGAGTTCAAAGAATTTGAAGGTTTGTTTCAACTATAATTTTTTTTTTAATTTTCCCTGGTACTGGGAGTTGAAACCAGGATGCTCTACCATTGAGGTACAATCTCAGTCCCTTTTTAGTTATTTTTTAATGTTGAAATAAGGTCTCACTAAGTTGCAAAGGCTGGCCTCAAATTTGTGATCTTCCTGGCTTAGCCTCTGGAGAAGCTGAGAGTATAGGTGTGCAACATCACACCCAGCTCAACTGTAAGATTTTTTAAAAGAAAAAACTATATGGAGGAAAAGGTGTTGAACATGATAACTGGGAACATCTGGAGAAGTAGGAAGTGTGGTTCTTCAGGTATGGAGAAGAGGCAAGGTGAGTGATCAGTGAATGAAGAGTATCTACATGAACAAGGATAGAGGACAGAGGTGGAAATACAGAAGACATACATCTGGAAAGATGCAAAGTACCAAATTAAGGGGAGCACTCTATGCCATCTTTATTATTTTTCATGTTACTTTATTGTTAATAGGAAGCTAAAATACCTTTTTAAGAAGAGCAATATAAAAAAAATGAAGTTCTGAGAAGATCCGTTAGACAGCAACATGTGGGATGGATTAGAGATGGAAGATAGAACAGCTATGTCCAGGCTTCAAATAAGAAAAAAGAATAGTAAGGACTGGATTGTAAGAAAGTAGCAGAAATACATGTATACTTACATGTATGTGATATTTTGTGTCCACAGCAACTTGGCTTCTGAGGAGAATAAGGAGGAGGGACTAAATGTGATTAGGAGACTGGCCCTGGGTGCCTATTTTTTTCTCAGATCAAGAGAGGTCTCTCTTATAGGGTATAAAAGCATAGCAAACTCCATCTTGATTTGAGCCAATATCCAAGGAAGACCTACACAGGTGGTCATAGAAAGTGGTATCATTAAGAACAACTTCATTGAAGGTGATTATGGCTACATAAAATGAGGTTTGCATTCTCAGAAAGGAAGCCATCAACTTGTTAGGGACAGGTTAAAAAACAAGTCTGAAAGGGAACCGCAGAGAGAAACAAACAACTAGAAATTCATTGCACAATTTTGATTAATTTGGTAGAAATAGAGAAAAAACTGAGTATTGGTGTTTTGGGATGCCAAAGGCAACAAGACTAATTCCAGACCCAATTGGTTGGTGAGTTTGGGGCTAATATACTCATGTAATTTGGAAACAGTTATGGATATGCATGCAGGTAGCAAATCCTGTAGAACAAAGACTCTGCATAGAGAATAATTATAAATACTTTTTACAGGAAGCTCAGATGTGTCCTTTTGCAATTTGTGCTAGAATATATGTGCAGTTATACCAGATATACAAAACCATACTTACATCTGAATGGGCACCATCAAGAAGAAAAAAGAGCAATAATCTTTCCACAATTGTTTAGCTATTAATAAAGTTTCTCCATTATTCATCAATTGTAATATTGACTTTAAAGGAAAGTCCTTGCCCATAGTCTACTCAATTGTGTCTCATGCAAGTGTTAAGCTTGGATAAAGTTGATTATGTATTGATACTTCGGGAATGATCCAGATGGCCATTTATTTCCTACTTCAACTACTCTGCTATACATACAAGAAGCCAGTCCTGTAAATTATGAGATTTTTGGCCAAATCATTAGAATGCTCCCCTGTGAGCCAATAGATTCAAATCATCACTCAAATTTTGTATTTTTATTTTTTTTTCTGCTTATAAATCCACACTTTAAATTCAGTATATTATAGTGGGCATATTACAGTGTCAAGAATCAAATCTTCAGATTCAGATGTACCTAGATTGGATCACAGTATTACCACTTACTAACAGGGAAAACTTAAGTAAGTTCCTTAACTTCCCTGAGCCTTAGTTGCTTTATCTACAAAATGGGGATTATTACACTTAGCTTAAGGTTTGTTTTGAGAATTAATTAGATAATAGCACTTGGCATTTATTAGACACAAATAAGTATTAGTTGCACTTTTTATTTAATACTGTTTCTTATTATTAAGCCATCTCAGCTGGTTTCATTTATCATCTGTGACATTTAATATATGAAAACCTTGTTAGAACATCATCATGTGTCTGGAATATATCATGCTCTTACATAGGATTATTCACATAGAAAAAAGTCATTAAATATGTCTTTGCAAAAACAATAGTGCTGACAAATTGTATGTTAAATGAGTTTTGCTAACTATCTGCAACACATTATGACCATCAATAGGTGCTCATTTATATTAGGGACAGAAATAACATCCTCAGGGAGAGTTACCTGAAGTCCAATTAAACATACTTTATTTTATCTATGTTGTACATCAGCAGTATTTAAAACAAAGCCTTGAATCTCATGGGGACTCATTCACACGCAGTCTGCAGCTTTCAACACCTTAAATCCTCTTATAGGAATATTATAATTCAGTTCCACAGGACACATGGTACAATTCAACCAAAAGCAAAAAACATATAGTGCTTAATAACATCTGCTGTCCTTCCCAACAACCTCACCATGGCTCTTCAACTTGTTGTGCAACATTAGCAAGTTCCTTGACTCTGTTTCTCATTTATCTAATCAGCAAAATGGGCAAAGTAAAAAGTAGGATATATTTCACTGGGCTATTGTGAGGTTTGAATAAGATACTGCAAAGTGCTTAATAGATTGCAATCATTAAATACCATCATCATGTTTTCCCACCTTTCTCCAAAAAAGAATTTGTGGAGATCTATGACAAACAATATACACATGACAATTAGAACTAAAAGAGAAAAGGCCAGAGACCCTACTGTAAAAGATGATAGTTGCAGAGGTATCTGCCACTCTGCTGTAGGACTGATCCTTCTCAACCCCTAGCATAACCAAGTTCCCTGGTTCCAAGTCCCCAAGTTATAATTCTGCATTCGTTCCTTCACCTCTAGGTTGAAGATTATTCACCCTACCATGCATTCCAGGGCCTTCCCAGGTGACTCTTAGCACTTTGCTGGCAGTGCCCACCCTTCTCTTATAAAACTGAAACCCTATATACCATTCCAATCTATGATCAGAAGCTAGGTTCTCCTATGCCTCTTGTGTTTCTGTATAGCTCCTTCTTTACCTGGAATGCTTTCTCTTTCATAATCTGTTGTGAGTGGCCGTACAGCTTGAGAAAAGCTTGGGAAAAGAAGTCTGTGTACTCACGGAAAGAAAAACTGCAGTAAAAAGTCAACCTGTTCAGGTTGATTTTTCACCTCTATCTCTGAGGTCCTTGGATTCCAAAGAGTGGGAAGGAAGTCAACCTCTTTAGGGAAGGAAGCAGTCCACATAGAGAAACTCCCAGGACATGAAGTCATAAATGTAGACAGATCTGGAGGTGAATGAAAAACGGGATTGCCACCTCCAGGCACCAACCACTCAATTAATGTTGAATGTTGACTTATGCTAATGACACTTGGTAATGTAATTCTCAGTAAGAGCATCTGTACAGTATTCCAGATATTCCCAGGGGTGCTTAGAGGGAGTAAGTCAAGCAGATAATATTGTGTAAAATTAATTAAACAGAGACTTCAATATAAGGAAGCTCTGTATTGAAAAATAAATCTTTGTATATGTATTTTTTTCATCTCACCTGCAGTGTTAAGGATTGACTAGAATTCTTGTCACAAGAGAATTTGGGGCAGAGAAACATATGATCTTATGCTAATACAGAAGATAAAGTTATAAGTTTTGAGGGCAACATTATACCTATGAGAACTCTCCTCTATATTTTCATATTTACTGATATAAAACATTGCAATATAGTATGTACTAAAATTTACAAATATTAAATTAATGATAAAGAGTACTATATCATTGATTCCTATTTTAATTGCTATTTAAATTACTTTGGATAATTTGAAAACAGAATTTAGTCATTCTTAATAATGTCATAAGCAAACCTACTACTCAAAATAAAGACCAGGGAATTTACACTATGTTCTTCAATCTCAAATACATGATTTCCTTCAACCCATCTCCTCAGGTGACAGACATGCCAAATTCTACATTTATTTTTCCCATATTTTCTTTTACATAAAATAGTCCTATTGCATCTATAAGCATTCATAGAGAAAGGGTCATGTGTGGGATTATGATGTTTTTAACTTCAAAACAGTGACCATGTTATTTGTAATCACGTGGACATGTTTTTTTTCTTTCATTTAACATTTTGTTGTAATTATTGATGTTACTACTGTGTCTGCATTTTAGTTTATTTCAGTTTTACTTTATTTTCTATACTCCAATGTAATCATCCTCTGTTTTTCCCCATTATTTTTAAAATTCAATTTAATTTTATGCTATTGGGTATTAGGGCCTGATCCCAGGGATGCTCAGCCACTGACCCACATCCCAGCCTTTCTATTTATTTATTTGTTTATCTACTTATTTATTGTGAGTGCTGGGGATCGAACCCAGGACCTTGTGCATGAAAGGCAAGTACTTGACCAAGTGAGCTATATCCCCTGCCCCTTTATTGTTCTGTTTTGAGATAGGGTCTTGCTAAGTTCCTTAGAACATTTCTAAGTTGCTATGGCTGGCTTTGAACTTGAATCCTCCTGCCTCAGCCTCCCCAGTCAATGGGATAACAGGCATGCGCTACCACACCCAGCTTTTACTTTATTTTTAAATGAATTCTTCATCACACATTACATTAATTGACTTCCACTCCTCAAATCTATTTCCTATAATATTGGTATTATCATTCCAGACTTCTAGGTTTATCTTAGTTTATATATGCTTACTCTTTTTGTCTGCTCTTAGCTTTTTTCTTTTATCAATTTTTAAAACAACAGTCTTTAAGACTAAATAACATACTTTTAAAGACACCGTATATTGGTATATACCTGTAATACCAGGTATTTAGGAAACTGAGGCCAGAGGATCAAGTTCAATACCATCTCGGGCAACACAGTGGGATTCTCATCTCAAACAACACAAACACCATAAATTTCTTACCATATCTCCTAAGGTTTACCTATTTTATAATTTAAAAACTTTGATTCCTAGTGTGGCTCTTTGTCAAAGTTGCAGAGGTGTTGTATTATTAAAAAAAAATGCCATGTCCTCACATTCATCTAAATAATTTTTTTAATAAAGATGTTAGTATTATTATTGTTTCTATTTATTTTTCATTCAATTAATATTTAGTACGTGTCCACTACGTATGATGCACTGAGTTGTACACTATGAGGGCTCTGGAGTCATATCCCTACATTCTTGAAGGGCGCCCTCTAGTGGCATGCATTTAACATGCAAAACATGCTCCTAAAGAAGCCTTACCTTAAAGAAGCTTTAAAGAAGCCTTACCTCCCTTCCTTTCTCTTGATGATCCAGTGCTCAAATTCTACTCCTCTACCATTTATGTGACCTGATTCGCTACTTTCAGTTCCCAAGTTCCCTCTATAATGTTATTAGTCTCACCTGAAAGAATTTAAAACTCACTTGTCTTACCTGGATTGTTTTCTCACAGCTGTTGAAAAGTGAACTCACAAATAGGCTAGTTTTATATTAAAACTCATGATCAGAGAGGAGGGGGAAGCATTGCTGTATGCAACTTCACAACATCACTCTGAATTGAGATATATAGAGAAAGCACAAATACTGTTATTCTTCAGAATGCTGTTTTTCTCTTCTAGGCAAATAACTGACTTTGTGACTAGGAAGAAGCTATGTGTAGCTCAGGGAAAGTTATGAAGCAGAGGGAAATGGAGTGAACAAAAGATAAATATTCAAAATATAATCTTGCCCTGGAAGTCTCAAATGTACTAAATCCTCTAAGAATTGTGTTTCTTTCCATAAAAACAGGATATGATCACAGACGGATGTATGTGCATGCCCTTCATTAGTATACCTTTCTGGATACCTGCAACCAGGCTTAGCCAGGGATTCAAGAAAGCAAAAGAAAATGGATCCAGGGAGAGAAGAGCGATGACAGTTTGGATTTATTCAGAAAACCTGCGTATCCCTGGCAACTGTGTGGACTTTACTTTTAATAAAATAACTCAATTCAGTATATATCTTCTCACAGAGAATCATTAATAAAATACTATGGTTCTGAGCCTTCCGGGAACTCAAACATGATAGCAGCAGATAACTGCCTTTGAGAAGAATAACAGCAAGCATGAATGTCTGTTTTTTTTTTTTTTTTTCCCCAAATAAGTTAGACTTTAATATTGGAAACCTTGTATATACTACAGTATCTCTGACTGACATCCTTCTGCCTGTCTATGGATCACCCTTTAGCAAAGTCGTGATGAGGGATAGTGTCTCTCTTTTAAAGGAAAAGGATACACAATGTCTTACAGAGATCAAGGGTTGCATGCACTTATCCTGCAGAATTGGCTGTGCCTTCTGACACTGATGAGCACACACAGAGGCTAGTTTTGTAGCTGGCACTTTCACTAGCTGCTAAGGCACCGAGATGGAGAGATGGAGGCAATCATGTCTGCGCATGCACGTGTTCTGCACATTTTCTTTTGCCTGTCTTTTCCTAAAATTGCACAGATTGTCTTCCCACTCAGTTTTTGAAAGTGTTTTAAATAATAACGAAGAAAGATGAAACGCGTATACAATTTAATGCATCATTTAAAGATGAAGGACTTTTATGATACTATACCATACCGTGTTCAACTAATGAAAAATAAACACTTTCATAGTCTTTGGGAACAATCATGTCAATTAGCTGGTCACATCAATTACCAGAGCAGTACCTTGTGCACCACATAAGAATTTCACACATTCTTCAATCTGGGTTTCTAATTTTAAAAACAAATTCTGATAGGTTCTTTATAAGATAGGTTGGGATTTCTTTGAACAACTCATGAGCATGAATGTGTAAAAAAAAAGTCATTAACAAAACAATTTCAACAAAGATAAAGAGAAACATGAAGTTCTTATATTTTTTATGGAAATAAGGCCACCAAACAATTTGAGTCTATAGAATATTTAAATTAATATTCAACATGTAGTAAGAATGTAAATATTGTGTTGGGTATAAAGAATTATAATTTGAGGACTGTGTAACTAATATCCAATTTAAGCAATAGAACGTGACCGTCTCGAGTGGTATCAGCCATTACTCTTTTCCCCTAAAGGTACACTCCAAATTTAGTTTTAATCATTCCCTCTGTTCTTTATAGTTTTACCACCCTGGTTAATATTCTCAAATACAAATTCTACTTTGCTTGTTTTTCAAGTTTGTGTAAGAAGACTTTTGCTTCTATCAGTGTTATGTCCCTAAAATGGAATCATTGTTTTATGGAGATGTAGTCAATTAATTTTCCCATGATATGAAAATACCACATTTTCCCTTCTAGTCAATCACTATTTTTCCACTATTTTACTATTATAAATATTGCTGCTATTAACATGCATGCATGTTAGGGAATCCTGGGACACACAAGTAAGGCTTACCCTCAAGTTTATTTCTAGAAATAGAATTCTGCCATAGAGGAAATAAATACCCAACATTACATTTTCCAAATCTGTTAGTTGGAATTATGGATTTCTAAAAATGTTTGTTTGTTCCACATCTTTTCTTTTTCTCCCAAAGTTTTCATAAAATTTGCCCACAAATCAAAAAAAAAAATTGAAATTATAATCCAGGTGCAATGCCACACACTTGTAATTCCAGAGACATGGGAGGCTGAGGCAGGGGGAGCACAAGTTCAAGGTCAGCCTCAGTAACTTAGCAAGACCCTAATCAATTTAGTGAGACCCTGTTTCAAAAGTTTAAAAAAATAAATAAATAAAAAATTTAAAAAAGAACTGGGAATGAGGCTCAATGGTTAAGCATTCCTGCATTTAATCATCAGTTCCAAAACCAAAACCAAACCAAAACAAAACAACTAATATTATGTCATTTTTTTTCCCAGTCCTGTACCTCACTCTCTCAATGTGTCTCTTTGGTTAGTAAGGTTTTGATACATGATTCTCATCTGTGACATGCCTATTTAAATTATTTCCTTGTGTGTTTTGTGATGTTTATTTCATGCTCATATTCCTTGAAGGTCCTGTAGGAATTATTTGATCATGCTTGGGCAAAAGGTGAATTCAACCAGATGTAATTCACATTTTTTCCAGCCATGCATTTAGAAGTTTTACCAAACGGCAACAACTTCAAACAACATTTGGCTGGAGGGTTTGTTTGGATCTCTCAAGTAGAATGAATTCAAGCTGCAAACCATACATGAAGGCCTCCTTATGGTTTCTTTCTTTCTTTTTTATTTTGTTAAATCCACTTAATGTCAAGGTTCAAGGTAGGCAATTATTTTTTGCTATTCCTTGGAGTGTAAACAGTTTATTTGTAGTTTACCTTAAAAACACAGTGCAGCCCTTTATATCCTGATTCCTGAACATGTCTCCTTCAGGCTCATATCTTTGACCAGCTGTCAGTGATTTTTTTTTTTTATCTAAATTGGTTACTCTATAACACAAAATATTAAATTGAAAAATAAACTGTTCTTCACGTTTTTGAAATTGTATATTATATATATTGCTTATCAATATGTCTAAAAGGAGCTAATTGTGAAGATGATATAATCTTAATTTCTTGTCTCCAAATATCTTTACATTTCCAGAGATTTCTAAGGAGGGGTTAGAAACTAGAGAGCAGTTTTGCCTAGGAGATGTTCCACTCTCCTCACCCATCTGGGTAGTATCCCCATCTTTTACAGAGGTTGAGAAGTATGTTGTTTTAATCAGCTTTATCATTACTGTGACTAAAGGACCCATCCAGAACAACTGTAGAGGAGGAAAAGTTTATTTGAGGGCTTACAGTTTCAAAGGTCTTAGTCCATAGAAGGCCAGCTCCATTCCTTGGGGCTCCAGGTGAGGCAGGACATCATGGCAGAAGAACATAGTGGAGGGAAGCAGCTCATATGATGATCAGAAAACAGAGAGAGGCTGCATTCTCCAGATACAAAACATATATCCCATAGCCAAGTCCCCAGTGAACCACTTCCTCCACCACACCGCATCTGCTTCCAGTTACCACTCAGTTCATCCCATCAGGGATTAATTCACTGATTAGATTAATACTATAACCCAATCATTTCTCCTCCAAACCTTCTTGTATCGTCTCACATGTGAACTCTTGGGAGACACCTCATAGCCAAACCATAAAACGTGCTTTCAGTGAAGATTCCACAGTCGTGGCACAGAGGCATCATTTCCATTACCCAGCGACTCCAGGTATCTACATCTCCACATCTGTCCCTCGTGTAGAGCATTCCACAGCTTCACCCTAGAGGATCCAGCCATCCTCACTGAAAACCAGCCAGCGGGGCACCTCAGCTTCCCCCGAAAAGAGGAAACCTCATCTTCCATAAAGGCATCTGTAGTTAGACAATCCAGTAAATATTCAAATTCAATAGACATCTAGGGTTTTACTACTCAGTTGAATAATGTTTTTATTTTTAATTACACATTTAAATACATGCATACCACAGCTTCTGATCTGGGAGAAAATAAAATCTGAATTTAGCCCTAGCGCTGTGTTTCAGATTCTATATCTCCTTTTCCCCTCTGCTGGTGTCAGGGTTTGGACTGTTGCTAAATTTCCCAGAGTTGATTTGATAAATCAAATTGTTTTATTTTGTACTTTGAAAATAAGATATGTAACAGTACAATATATTTTCTGCTTTTATTAGTATCAAACTTTGTTTTTATAGTCTGAAGAACCACTATACCAATAATATTTAACAAAATTGTCAGGTATCTACTATGTGCCAAATAATATGTCAGTGTTTTGCACATATTTTCTTTAATATTTATGACTCTTCATGAAGTCCCAAATTTCCTGGCTAGTAAGCATGTTCTACCTCAGGTCATTGCTCTACATTTTCTGCCTTACTCTCTGTAATGCTGACACACATGGTGAGCAAATAGCTTTCCCATTGTTCAAATCCAGGAGTTGACTGCAAAATTAAACTATTTCTTTCAATACAAGAAGGTTTAGTATTGTTTGGCAAGTAACAAAGGAAGAACACTTTTTATTGTGAAATCTTAATTCATATCCATGAATAATGGGTATTTACCCTGAAGTCTTGAAGTATTCAATAATTATCTAGTTAAATCATTTTATGTATCAATTTTTCAAGTCTGGATTAAAGAAATGGCCTGATTGATATTTTTTGCTTTGGTATTTATGAATAATGTCCCTTGTTCTCCTATTATTAAAATGTTGACATATGCACACAGAATATAAGCATGTTTGCTTTGAATGCTACATATAAATGAAAAAAAGGAGGAAAAATTAAAAAAAAAAAACTTTCACAATGGAGTTCATGAACACAGCCCTGGTTGATCTTGATATGTACATAAGTCTTCCATTTCTTAAACCATCCTGTCCTCCAGTTTCTTCCCTATAAAATGTGGATAATATGCATTTGACTTCCCTCAGGTAGAAACTGTTTAGTGAAGACATGAATGCAAAGCAATTTGGTTCCTTCAGAGCTAAGAATTTTACAAACAAAAGACATTATCCTGATGCAATAAAACCTCTCATATGCAGCCAGAGTGAGTGTGTGTGTGTGTGTGTGTGTGTATGTGTATGTATATATATGTGTGTATGTATATATATATATATATATATATATATATATATATATATATATATATATATATATATAATTTTAACCCAGCACATCATTGGAAAAGCTTTTATCTTCTTTACTCTTCTACCTTAGCAGCATTAGCTTCAGAAAACCTCTGATATACTTGACAAGTCAGAGAGAACTATTGTTACAGATGCAAAAGTAATCTATATGCAGGTACTGATCCAATAATATGTCTCTCAGATGTGTGAAATCACTAAAACACTGATGCAGGTAATTATCAGAAAAATTCTAATTCATCATTAGTTTGCTTGCTTATTGACCCATTAGCTTAAATCTAGTTGTATTTTTAAATCAACTTTATGATGGTATAATTTATGCATAATACAATTCATACAGGTTAACTGTTAAATTCAATGAACTGAGACAAGTCTGTAAATCCAAATAATAACCACCACATTGATTAAACATAGGATATTTTCATCTCATCAGAAAGTTTCCTCATGTTTCATTTTATAGACCTAGTTTAAGCTCATTAGAAATTAGATATTATATTTAAGTAGGTGGTATTATCTTACATTTAAAATTCTTCTGCTTGGATTCATTACTAGAGAGAGTAGAGTTGGGCAGTTTGGGAATCCTCTGTTGTTCTACTACATATGAATTAATATTTCCTTAGAAAAGCCTTCCTGTCTAAGGTCTTATTATTCTCTCTTATTGCAACCTATTTTTTTTCTTTTAACCTTCTTATCATAATTTGTTTTTATGTGTTATTTGTGTGTATTTATTTATGTAATATCTACCTCATCCACTGTACTCAGGACCTTCCAGAGTTTGAAATCATGTCTTTTCTTTTGCTGCTATGTTTGTGATTAATGCTTGACATTTCTTCAGCACACAGAGGTGTTTTGTTTGATAAATTATTTTCTGAGTACACCAGTAATAAATGCCTGATTCATTCATTCAACAGCATTAAGTACCTACCATAGACAGGTAGGTATTATACAGGAATCTAAGGGGGAAGAATTTTTAATATGGAGACAGTGATATATGTTACAACCACAATTATGTGCCTATAAAACAACATCTTGGCTAATGACATCTTTAGTCTGTTAGGATATTTTCTTTTTAATTAGGCTCCAGTTGTATGAGGGAGGGAGGGCTATACCTTGAGAAAAAGGCATGCCATACATTCGACACATTAACACTGCTTTCAAGTAAGACATTCCTGGCTCTATCTGCTCTTCACTAGCTGTTCCTCGACTTGTGATTTACACATTAGTAAAGTAGAAATAATAATGGTTCCAGTCTCATATGGGTGGTGAAAGGTTACAGAGAAGAGATATATAGGCAAGGTATGGAGAAAGAGAGGGCCCATAGAGCTTCCATGACTTCTTCAAGAAAACCACCCTCTCAGCACCTGGCTATATCAAGTCTTGCTCTTAGCTCCGGCCCTCCCTCCCCTTCATAAAGGTCAGCATGGGGGCGGGCCTTAAAGTTATAATTTTCTAATCTAATCGCTTTTTCTGGTGACAAAAGCCTGAGGCTAGGTAGGATTCACCCTAAGTCACCTAAGGAGCGTAAACTCAGGTATTCACTAAAGGTGCTTGTGAAAAAAAACAGATGTCCCTATCACTATGGAAACACCAAAGTTTTTAGGTGCTGTGTGCCAGGAACTGGTGACAAAGACCAAAAATATTTCTCATAATATAACCATAGCTTATCAAGTTATTATTTTAGTAAATGCTAGATGTAGGGAATATATAATTCCCAAGGTTAAGGTTGTGAATGATATTGAGGCCAAATATATTCTTATGAGCAATCTTAATTCTTAGGACAGCAGGTCAGAAGAATATGTGGCTGGTAAGTCTCTCAGAAAAGAGTGTCATAGAAAGAATAAACTCTTGCCTGAAGTCAAATAGCCATAAAATAGCTGAGCAAATATTTGAACTTGACAATCTATTCTAATGTTTACCTTTCTTAAATGAGTGTTTCTTATATTTGTTTAGTGCTTAATATGTGAAAATACTCTTATATGTCCAGGATACAACCATGAACAAAGCATAAACATTGCCCTCATGGAGACCAAGTTCTAGAACATAAGACCAATGTTTGGCAAGCATAATTCTATTATCTCATTAAGTCCTTACAGTGTCCAAGGGAGTTTAGCAGTGACAACTGCACTGTTCCTATTTCATACATAAGGAAACTGAGGTTGACATGTTACTCAACTGACAAACTGTACTGAACAGCTCAGGTTGAGCCCTCTACCTTCTGATTCAAGATCTGGGGCTTTATTCATAACCAAATCAATGAAAAGCTAAAATGTTTTCCTTATTGTAGAAGTGGTGCTCATATTAACACCAATATAGTGAATTGCAAGGCACAACCAAACATATATCCTTAAGCTGGGACAGGGGATGGGGTTATTAACAAAAATACATAAATAGCTGAAAAGTAGTGAGCAAGGCAATATCATCTGTCAGATGATGATATCTAGGAGTGTCTTACTTGAAAGCAGTGTTAATGTGTCAAATTTATGGCATGCCTTTTTCTGTCAAGTGAAGAATGCCCCCTCCCTCCTCTTTCCAAGTGCTTGGGGGAATTCAGTGTTCTCTGTTCACCTCTCCCTTTTTCTCTCCCTCCCTCCCTCCTTCCTTCCTTCCTTCCTTCCTTCCTTCCTTCCTTCCTTCCTTCCTTCTTCTTCCTTCCTTCCTTCCTTCCTTCCTCCCATTCTTCCTTCCTTTCTTCCTACAGTAAAGATAATCATATCTAATTTGGAGCCTTTTGAAAGAAGATATTTCCTTAGTTATGAAGATAGGGAGATACAAGATAGCTGATTAATCTTTCCTCCCTGGATGTCTTTGTTTTCTAAGTCTCTCAGATGATTCATGGGGGTTGGTAAAACTGCTTGATAAGAAAAAAAAAGTATTAGTATGGAGCTATATCTAGATCTCCTTTTTATTGCTCAATACTATACACATACATTCTTATTAAAAAAGAAAATCCTTTGTGAAGGAAATAATCCAATTCATTTTCCAAATGAGAACAGTGTAGCTAACAGAAAGAACAGAATTAACAACAGAATTCCCAGCCAAAACCCCATGTCATTTCCTTCTCTAGTAAAATGAACACAAGTGGAGAGTATATTAATTTTATTACAGATAGAAGAACTAAACACACCATCTTTTTGTATTTTACTCCCATTTGGCATAAGGCCATTGCTATCTCATTCATGAGATTACCAAAGCTCAAACAGCTATTAATCTTGGCACTTGAGAACAGAACTTAGACATTCTTATCTTATTAAAACATAGAGCTATTGGCATAGAAATGATGTTAACATTCACTTCACAAGGGTTCTGTTGGCAGGTCTGTCCCAACCCACCATCAAACTTATAACTGTCCATACTTGAAACAAAGAGATGAAAGCCCTTTTATTCCATTGCTTCAAGTAAGCTGTATAATCATAGAGTAAAACAGGCCAATTATATGCTTATAAGAAACAAAGGAGATAACAAAAGTCAAATATGCAAATAACAATTTACTATTGAAAACCTTCATCTACTAAATTCAATGTGAGTTGTGCAGAAAATGTTATGTTGTTAATTGTGATATTTACTCACCCAAACACTACCATTCTCCTTCTTTCCCAGTGCCAATATATTAAAAGTTTAAGAGAAAGTATGTATTTCATTCTAAGAAAATGAATATTGCTGCATAAAGTATATTTCAAAAGCATGATATTGAAGCAAAGATCTAGAAGAAAGCCTAAAATGATGGAAGTAAAACAAAATTCAACCCTTGCTGCTCAAAATGGGAAGCCTGGACCCCTGGGCACATGTTGGTATGACAGGAGATATAGAAAATTAACAGACAAAACCGTCACATAATCTGGAGTGTCAACTTTATTTGTTTTTAAGTAATTAAAATTATTATCCAAATATGTAAACAAATACATATTACTATGTATAGTATAATATTGAATGCAAAATTTTCATAGCTTCTTGAGATAAAACATTAGCATTCAGATACATTTTCATAATTATAATTGTTTCTCAGGCTATTGCCTAGATCTCTATAGGAAAAGTTCACATTCCTCTGGCATTCCAGATTTTTTTTTTAAAGCACTATTGAGCTTGGTTATTAGTGATTATAGAAATTTCATCAAATTTTTCCTTTTTTCATGTAAAAACATTAGCATTGGACCTTAAATTTGACCTCTTGGTGTTCAACATTTGTATTTGTTAAGTACTTGTTATATTTACTTAGTGCAGCCTGAACTGTGCTCTATAGGAGATCTCTATCCACTTATTTCAATCAGGAGGAGGATAGAGAATGACTAAATTAACTAATTACTGCTAAGGCTTGGATGTGGTTTAACCCCAAATTCTCATGTATTGGAAGATTGATGGCTCAGGGTGGTAGTGCTGGGAGACAGTGTGGCACCTTTAAGAGAGGGTCCTACTGAGGCTGTCCTTGAAAGGAAATGATTTTGGTCTCAAAGAGTGAGTTCTTTCCAGAGTGCACTGTTGTAAAATTCATAACTAATCAATCTCTGTTCTCTGGCTTCCCAACTCATCATGTGATCTCGCTCTTGCATGCACTTCTAACATGATGATATCTGCCATCAAGTGATGCATCAGAGGGTCCCTTGACACATAAGAGGTAGGGCAATGCTACTTAGATTTTCAGCCTCCAAAACTGTGAGTTCAAATTAACCTCTTTTCTCTACAAACATCCCAGCCTTACATTCTTTATTATAGAAATAGAAAACTGACTTATACATCTACCATTATTCACTCTGAGCCCAGGGTATCTGAAAACCAAGGATCCCATTCAAGTAGTTATGCTGCATTACACTTTTGGCAATTTGTTTCCCCTTTATAAAATGTGGTAGATTAACCATTTATTAAACAGATACTTATTCAGAAATTATAGGTACCAAGTGCTGTTCTAAGTATCTTGAATGTATTGACTTACTTAATCTTTATGAAAAAGGTCTGAGTTATGAGTACCATGAATAATATGTAAAGTAAATACAAGAAAAGAAATAGAGACAGATGTGACTATTTTATGTAGTACAGTCAGGATATTTTGTTATTTTATTTAATATTTTATGTTTCATTAGGAGTTGCCTATTTTGGATAGGGAGTAACATATGTGTAGTCCTGAATAAAGTAAAGGGTCTTTCATGCAACAACAGGGAAAACAATATTTCAGGCAGATTAGACCAGCAATTGCTCTGAGACTATAAAATGTGCTTGAGATGTTGAGAACTATCAAGGTGACCAGCTTCTAAGAGAGAATCTCATGCAGAGTCAAAGAGGAGGAGGTATAATCAAAGAAGAAAAGAGACTGGCTTTACTCTATGTTTGATGGTAAGCCAAACTGATTCATCATTTTTCAAGCTGATTTTGCAAGTATTTTAATAATCTAACCTATTTGTTTACCTTATCATAGTAAGAAAATGCTTTTAACTATGCCCCAGGCACACTATCTTTGTTTATATATTTACCACAAGAATATCTGAACTGTAACTCATCATTCTCCTTTTTTTACAACCCTGAATTTAGTTTTCTAAGACTTCCGTCATTTGGCATATAGATGCACAACTCATAATAATGCCTATGGATGAGGAAGCAAAAGTAGAATAGCATCCATATCCCTCAAGACCTTATAGAAAGGATTACATATAATTGAAATCTTTAATCTGTAATTTAGAATGAAGGCATTACCTAAGATACACCACAGTAACATAATGCATTCTATTACTTAGATTAGCTTCAGTACTTACAGGTATACCATATAGCACAGAAATACATGTTTAGTGCAAAGTCTACAAAATATATTATGCTGACTGAGGTAATTTTTCATTTTTATATTTATAGACATATTACACTTGAAAATAAATTTAGCAATAGTTCCCAGGCATTCCTCCAAATCTTTGAGAAATCACATCCAATTCAAATTTGAGTAGACTTCTTGTTACTAAATAATTTAAAAAACAAACTTGAAAACCATTTTATATTTTATTGAAAATTTATAATTTAGAGCTGAATGCATTCTAACTTGCATGTTGTAAAGTGGATGGGGTCTTCAAAATGAAGAGAGCCAATTTGTTTTTGTTTTGTCATAAACAATGATATGTGGCTCTGCCATTTGCTAGCTTGTTGAACTTGAAAATGAAAGAAAACTATCACTGGAGTCAAATTTGCATGTTAAAAGAATGCCACCATAAATTCTTGGTTGGGATTGAGATAGAAAGGAGTAGTGCTGTGATCATCCATGAAGGCTGGCTGGGGACTGAGTGGAGATCATTGAGTGGCCCACACTGTGTGAAATTCAGACTATTAAATCTATGGCAGATGATAGAATTGACTATACAGGGATTATGTTACCTGGCACTACACCTGCATTTTGAATATGTTTAAAACACTTTGATTTTATTAGCTGCAAAGAGCTATTGAAAGTTAATATCCAAATCAGTTCGTTTTAATTTCTAGCACAAGTGTGTTGGTCAGCTTTCCTTCACTGTAACAAATACCAGAGGTAAATTATCAAGAAGAAAAGGTTTGGATTCAAACTAAAAAGCTTCTTCTCAACAAAGAAAACAATCAATAATGTGAAGAGAGAGCATACAAAGTGGGAGAATATCTTTACCACACACACATCAGATACAGCACTAATCTCCAGGATATATCAAGAACTCAAAAAACTTAACACCAAAAAAACAAATAACCCAATCAATAAATGGGCTAAGGAACTGAACAGACACTTTACAGAAGAAGATATACAATCAATCAACAAATATATGAAAAAATGTTCAACATCTCTAGTAATTAGAGAAATGCAAATCAAAACTACTCTAAGATTCCATCTCACTCCAGTCAGAATGGCAGTTATCAAGAATACAAGCATCAATTACTGTTGGTGAGGATGTGGGTAAAAAGGTATACTCATACATTGCTGATGGCACTGCAAACTGGTGTAACCACTCTGGAAAGCAGTATGGAGATACCTTAGAAAACTTGGAAAGGAACCACCATTTGACCCAGCTATTGCACTCCTTGGTCTATACACAAGAGACCTAAAATCAAAGTACTACAGTGATGCAGTCACATCAATGTTTATAGCAGCTGAATTCACAACAGCTAAACTGTATAACCAATTTATATACCTAGATGAATGGATAAAGAAACTGTGGTATATATACATAATGGAATATTACTCAGCATTACCTGGCATTTTCAGGTAAATGAATGGAACTGGAGAATATCATGCTAGGTGAAATAAGCCAATCCCCCAAAACCAAAGACCAAATGTTTTCTCTGATATGTGGATGCTGATGAGGGGGGTTAGAGGAAGAATGGAGGAAATTTGGATTGGGCAGAGAGGAGTGAGGGGAAAGGAAAGGGCATGGGAATAGGAAAAATGGTGGAATGAGATGGACATCATTATCCTTGGGACATGTTTGACTGCACAAGTGGTGTGACTCTACATGGTATACATCCAGAGAAATGAAAAGTTGTGCATTCTGCATATTTCATGTATAACTAATTACAACAAATAAAAATTATAAAAAAGAAGAGGGAAAAGTTGATTTTGGCTCATGGATGGAAAGGTTTCAAATCCATGTTCATTTGGCCCTTTGCTTTGGGCCTGTTATGGCACAGTTCATGATGGTCAGTACATCTGTTACACTCAGGGTGGCTGGGAAGCAAAGTGAGATAAAGGGACTAGGGTCCCAATACTCCCTTCAAGGGTATGTCCCCATTAATCTAATTTCTTTTCACTGAGCACCAGCCACCTCCTAAAGTTTCTGCTACCTCTAAAGAATGCCAAGGGCTAGAGCATAAGACATTAATATGTGGGTCTTTGGGGGAATATTCAATGTCCAAACTATAGCAGAAATTGTTCAGCAGAAATCATTTTCTTAATCTGGTTATGAATGAGTTTTCTACATCCATTTTCTTTATTTGTCACTTTTCCACAAATCTTAGTTACATAACTGCATTTGACCATGAGCTGGCTTAGATAGTTTAGCTAAAAATGCAATGTAATGTAATTTGTCAATGGGGATTAAAAATTATTCAAAAAGAGTTAAGATATAAAGAAAGAAAGGAAAAAGGAGTGTTCTAATAATGCAGTTGCCACCAACAGACTGTTACGAAAATTTAAAACATGCTGAGGAATAGAAATCCATACTAGATAAACAGAAATTCTATTAGAATAGGTGAGAAGGTGAGGGAGGACTAGATTGAGAGAGCCAAAGATGAGTGCATGTACTTCACATAATTCTTTGCTTTGAGAACTTAGGTATTTCTTTATATTTGTGTTCATTAAGGAAACTTCAGTTTTGAAGGACGGAATGCATGTGGTACCTAGGAGATTGGCTAAGTTAAGTAGCTCAAGCCCTGTCACATTCAATGTTCTAATCGTTAGATCATGGAGATATAACTTGTAATAACTCTTTTCCCTCTTAAATTCAAATTCTGTAAGGAACAAAATTCAAGGAGACTCTAATTCCATTCAGTTCTTTCAGTCATGGTCTACCATTCAAAGCAGCAAATAGAAATATTCCTGTCCTTGTTATTATTTTTTTTAAAAAAGGTAATGTTATTTAAAGGTATTTCTCAAACTTTGGAGAACTTAGAATTTATTGATTTCCTTCAGCATCAATAGAATTAAGATGTTCAAAAATCCTATCAGAGGGGAAGTGATGCGAATATTAGACTTGAAACAGTGGCTAAGTATGCATTCATCTGCAAATATGAGCAGTCTATAAAGATGGGCACATAGGCTAGCCATCTTTTTTGCTGGTGATTTAGGCAATATAAAGCAAAAACTAGATGTCTGCATGGCCTTTGACCTGAGTCAAATTCCAGAAATTGATCTTGGGGAAATAATAACAAATGTGGCCAAAATTTTATATCATAACATTGATTACAAAAGTAAAAAGGACAAAAAAATCCTCCCAAAACTGGAAAGTATGCAAATATCTAAAGTGGTGGACTGGTTAAATAAATTACGATCAAAACTCCTGTTTTGACATGTTATGAAGTTAATAAAAGAATAAAGAACATTCTTAAAGACAATCAGAAATTGAAACATAGAAAACATGATTAGAAAAATTCATTAAAGAAGAAATACAAATAATCAGAAAACATCAGTAAAATGTCCAGCCTCAGAGTAATGAAAGACATGCTAATTTAAACAATGGAGTTATATTGTTTTCTACACAAAGGTGCCATGAATTACTACAGATTAATACTGCTTGTGATGGTCAGGGGAGGTTTTTTAGTGCAGCAATCATGGAGTCTTAGGAATAGTTATAAGAAAGGTAGAGTGAGGAATATTTTAATTATTGTGTCAAAATATGAAATTTTACTTAAGCATTCATTCTATTTTCAGAATTCTAAGATGTAATTCATATATATATATATATTCAGAATTCTAAGATTATAATTTATATATATGTATGTATGTGTGTGTGTGTGTGTGTGTGTGTGTGTGTGTGTGTGTATTTCTTTATTTTGGGCAGGGTACGGGGGATTGAACTCAGAGACACTCAAACACTGAGCCACACCCCCAGCCCTATTTTGTATTTTATTTAGAGACAAGGTCTCACTGAGTTGCTTATTGCCTCACTTTTGCTGAGGCTGGCTTTGAACTCAAGATCCACCTGCCTCAGCCTCCCAAGCTCCTGGGATTACAGGTGTGAGTCACCATGCTTTCAAATGTATTTGCAGTAGGAAATAATTAAAACAGAAATCCATTATGAACATCTGGAAGATATCTATTGTAGAAATCATGTAAGTAATAACCAATACCATAATTGAATTAGAGCTTAGTTTATGAAATTAAAATAAATGCTCTATGCCCCCCAAAGGTAGTCAATTTAGTTTTGCAGCATTATTTTGTTGGAAGCAGGAAATAGTACCATATCCATCCATGTGGACAAAATGCAGCTGGACTGCAGAAGGTGGTTAAATAGCAGAGTGGCTCTATTATGACTCTTTGGCACCAGAAAGACCAGCACAAGATATAATCATATCTTTGAACTACAGCCTATTTTGAGATGAGAATTTATTTGGAGTCAGAAGACTTGGATTCAAGTGGCAGCTCTGTCTTTTATCATCTGGAGGAGCTTACAAAACTCATGAATTTTCCTGAATTTCATTTCCAGTTGTGTGGAAGAACTGGCTCATACCAGCTCATGAAAGCCAATCATGAATATCTCTTCTCAGCTTTGTGCTCAGTGATGTTACATTTGTAGCTTGAAATTAGGCTCGGTGGATATAGTTGCATCATGGAAAACAGCAAGAACTTCAAACTAGGTCTCCCATAAATCCTAATGAGTCAGCTGAAAACCTCTAACCAGTATACCACTGGCTTAAATAACTGCTGAAGAATTAAAAACAGCATAACTAAGGTATTTTAAAGTGTGTTGTAAAATATAATATGAATTTTAAGGTATTATTAATGATATCACATTCTGTTTTGATATTTCAAACCTTAAACAAATAATTATCAAAGGCACTCATTACTTCTAATGAAAGCATTTTTAAAAGTTGAGAGAAAAGATTCATTAATGAGGGATAAAGTAGGATTTTTGGAACTTAAAACTTTATACAGGTACACAAAAATATTAGCAGAGGATGGAGGTTAAGAGAATAACCTGAATATGGTAAAGGCTGCAATGAAATGAGTGAGGCCAAAATCTGAGGGCACTTGAATGTCAAGGAGAAGCACAAATAATCTGTAAGGTATCTTTTATCTTTAAATACTCTATGAAATTCCAAGTGAAAATTGGAGTTAGAGAAAAACTAAATTCTCCAATTCTTCTGGCAGCTGGGGTCTGGTAAGTGGCAGGCCTCTGCAGCTGAGAAAGCCTTTTTTCCCATTAGCAGCTAACCACAGCAGGGGAATGCCTGCTGGTGTCAGCGGCCAGAGTTGCAGCCCACAAAGAGGATTCTTCTCCACCAGTGGTGTGTTATATAGGATTCTTAATGGCAAGACATGCCCTCCACTTTCACAGCAGATCCCAACAGCTCACCCCTAATCTCTTTTCGGGTTCTTGTCTCACAAATTTGAAGAATGAAATCCATGGAGAAGAAAAAGTGATCTTAAAAGAGCAGGATTTATTCAAGTGAGTAGAACAGTGCTCCTTCCAGGTAAGATGGGACTCTATAAGGGATTGCCACTTAAGTGCATATATATAGGAGTATATATAGCTATATATAGCTACTAGATAGGACATTGATGCTAATCAGATCTTGGAAAAGTACCAAGGCTGTTGGTCAATATTTATATTGAACAGGAATTGGGAAACTATTGGGCTATTGGTCAGTCCTTGAGTCTGTAGTGTTCCTTTCCCTCTACCCTGGGACAAAGGAGTTGGCTGGAATGTTTGGAATGTTTCTACAAGTTCACTTCCTGGAGTGGCTTTTATATTTAAAAAGACATAATTGGGGGCCATTACTTATTCTATCTTCTTCACAATGAAAAATGTAAGGTATAATATTGAGATTTTTATAAATAACTTTGTAAGTAAAGGACATATAGTGTCAAAAGAAGGGGACAATTAAGATTTCAAATGTTCCTTAGCCAGGAAAATCATGATGCTATTTGAAGGGAAAGATTAGCTTTTTGGAACTTGAGTGAAAAAGACCTCTAATTATACAAAATAAGTTTTTAAAGCCCTACTCCCAACAATGAGCTTGATGCAACCTGGGACCACCAGCTTCTTAATTTTGTCATTTTATAAGTACACATAGCCATAAGACTAAAGAAAACGTTAAAATAAAAACTTGATATCAGCATGGTAAAACAAAGTCATATTCTCTTTTCTCTCATTTATATTTTCTTCCTCCTTTTCACCCTATTTATCGAAAAATAAAATATTGTGTAAGGATAGAGTATGCCTCATATTGTATATAAATACAGTGCAGCACAGATGATAAAACACTGAATGAACAAGTAAAATTAATATAAAAGTATCATCAAGGTGTCAAAAAATGACTGATAATTACACACAAATTATCCCCAATGATTTTATAATGTCTTTGCTATGAACAATCATACCACTAGATCCTTCAACTTCCTTCTTTCCTCCCTCTTTTCTCTATAGGTTTCTTCCTTCTTCTTTCTATCTTTCCTTCCTTCCTTTCCTCCCCTTATTTTTCCCCCTTAGGTCTTTGCTTTCCTCCACTTTTCCCTCCAACACATCATCTCTATTTAGTTTCAAATTATCTTTATGGAGGACTTCGTTAAGGGACAGATCTGATAAGAGACAAACACCAGGAGAGCTAATTCACTCCCAGCTGTATCCTGGGCTATCTTGCCATCGTATTTCTTTATTCTTCTTTCTCAGTGAATCCTGGGCTTCACTAACACATTGAGGAGATCATTGCCAAATCTCCTAGATGTCTAGCCTTCATGCTTTCACTTAAAGGAGGCAGAATATGTAGTCAAAAAAGCAGAGCTTTGGCAAAAATTTACATCTGGTCTCTACCACTTGGCAGCTGAGGTATAAAAGGCAAATTATCCACCTTTTCAATGCCTCAGATATTGTAATATATAAAATGGAGAGAATACCTTACCTAGGAGTATTATAAGAAATGAATGAATCCTGGAAGGACATATGGCACTCAAATGACACGAGTTGCCCTTCTTAGGACAGAAGGAATAAGCAGACAACATGTCAGAACCTGAAGAGGAGTTATAGCCATAAGAAAGGGTGGTTTTACAGTAATGGGGCCTTCTGTAGAGTAACACAACCACTGCCATCCTGTAGGAGAGTGGGAGGGAGCCATGGCAATAAATATCCCAGAATTCCTTCCTTCCTCTCATTCCCTCTTCTGCAGGAACCTCTGGCCTAATCTGAGTGGAAGCCAGAGGGGAGATGCCCATTTATTAATAAGCCATGAAGTTTAGCCTCATGCAATATAGAGCCAGAGGAAAAAGAATGGGCAGAACTGGAGAGTATCCAGTACTACCATCAGCATCTTTATCATCACTGAACTTAACAAAATGTCAAAATCTGAATGTGAGAGCTCTCAAAATAAGAATCACAGTTATATTCCTTTCATGGTAAATAAATATAATAATAAAGTGTAGAAGGCAAAAACATTGATAAAATGATATTAGAGAATAAAAATAAATCTTCTTTTTCAGGACTCTCAAAATAATATATGTACAACTTTAATCTGTTTTGACAAGTAATAGAGCTTACATAATAGTGATCTGGTTCCTACCTACAAAGTTGTGAATCTCTTGGAGATCAAGGACTGGGTTGTATTCAGTTTTATACCCTCTAAAATAGTTAACTGACACCATTATTGCATGTGCAGTGTGAATGTAAGGCTTTCAAAATTAAATCGATTTTTTTGGAATGATTTGTTTTTTCTTCTAATCTCTTTATTATGGAAATTAATTTAGTCTCTCTGCTTTCTTTTGTTAGCTCTCCAGTGATCTTTTTACCTAGATTTTTGTACAAAAGAAGAGATCAGAAGCTAATTTAGCAAGACAAAATCATTCCCCTTGAAACACACAGTGTAAATGCAACACATGTATAAAAAACTGTATTTGTCTTTTTTTGCAGATACACATTTAGAAATTTTCCCCGACCTGTCTCTAAAATAGCATTCATATAACTTACTTTACTTTCTTCCATAGTGTCCTTCTTTTTCCTTCTATCCCATGGTAATAACTGAACTTTCTTTCATTGCTTTTTTCCATACTTGTTTGTGTGTGTTAAGAAAACAATGCATTGCTCCTTTGCATAACAAATGAAAAGGTATATTCTCTAAACCATTTGTAGTAAAAATTTAAAGAGAAAAATGCAACTCACTTATTTATTAACTTAATATTTTGTTTTCCTTTTTTTTTTTTGAAAAAAATGAAGGCTAACAAGTAAACTATTTTAAGTGGGTTAAAAGTGAAAATCCCTTTGATTTTATTTCCTCTAAGTTATAATACTGAAAAAAGCATTCTAAGTATCAGAAATTAATTCCTTGATGAGTTATTTTATGTTTACTTGTCACAGTAAAATGAATATAACTATATTTAAAAGAAAAAAATAATATGAAACCAGGCATGGTGGCCATACCTGTAATCCCAGCAGCTAGGGAGGCTGAGGCATGAGGATCATGAGTTCAAAGCCAGCCTAAGCAAAAATTTAGGAATCTCAACCCAATGAGGTCCTATACTAAATAAAATATAAAATAGTGCTGGAAATGTGGCTCAGTGGTCAAGTGCCCCTGAGTTCAATCACTGGTACCCCACCCCACCCCAAAAGAGTTATTTCACACTGGGCTGTAAGACTCTAAAGGCTGCTCTCTTGGGGTATATAATTAGAAAGGACCTGGTGCTTTTGAATTACTCCAGGGACACTTGCATAATGTGAGTACCTGCATTCATGCTAAATTTTGACAGTCAGGTTTTGATTGTAATCTCACATAGTATAATGATTTTTGCCACAGTAAAGATGGCAAAGCTGAGTCATTTCATATATACATGAGTGGCACTAACCTTCAGGGTGGAAAGTAATGACTGCTGACCTATATGAGGGAATATGATTGTTTAAAATAGAGTTTGAGCACTTGACATATGGACCTTTGAACTGACGAATCTCATTTGGAGCAGGTCAGGGGAGATTAAATTCTCAATTAGATTAAAAGAGATCTAACTCAGTGAGGAGGAATGTACCTTTTCCTTTAGGAGATACACAAAAGCGTAACTTAAAAAAAAAAAAAAAAAAACTCCCTGCCTAGGACTCTTTTGCTAAAACTTTTGATTACCTTTGCTGGCATTTTAATATTTTATATGCTTAAAACATTCTAAGAACACTAATGTATATTAAAGTATGTTGCATATTTAATTTAAGCTATATTTTTATTGTCCCTTAGTTTTTAGAAATGCTGTAATATTATTCAACCTTTTTATGTGAGTGTATATCTTCTTAACTGAAATAGAATTGGGTTTTTCACAAAAGAGGGTGGGGTCTCTCTGAAATCTTATCAAACCTTATCATAGGGGTGACAGGTAACTCCAAAGGTAACTCAAAACCTATGTTTTATCCCTGTCTTCCTTGGGTGACTCCAAGCCTGTCATTCCTACCTGGAGGTCTTTTGGTCACCTCTAACTCAATTTTACTAATTAATGAAGCTCAACAAATCCTTCACCTAGCAGCTTTTCTTTCTCTTAGGCATGTATTAGACTTATCTCTATTCCTATTAGCTTTGCAGCACTCATCCTGCAGCAGAAATATGTATACACACATACTCTCTCTAATCCTTTCCTCCCATAAAAGGATGAAAACAACGCAAGTTACTGTGTTACTGTGCTTGTTTTAACTATGTATTGACAGTAGCTTTAGAGCTGTTCATTTTAGAAATATTCTATAAGATATTTCTCTTTTATCAAATTTCTTATCTTTGGTTTTAAACTCTTCCCAAATCCTATGGAGGCTTCCTCCCCCATTTTGATGTATAATATCTTTCTTTATTTCATTTTTTATTTCACGAATCATATGCAGATTAAAAATTAGCTCATTCCTTTCTTTGTTCAACCAGAAAATATTTATTAAATGACAGATATTAGCAAATATTTGGGTTACTTTCATTCTTAATTTTGCTAACAGCTTTCTGGACAAGTGCTTACCACTGAGCTACATCCCTAGCCCATGCCAAAAGCTTTCTAATTTTTCTCCTGGATTCCATTTCCTTCATGGACTATCGGCGTCTCCGCATATTTCTTTCTTTTTTTTTTAATATATATTTCCTTGTTTCTAAAATTTCCTTGCTATAACATTGTCCATTGGATAGATTTGAAGTCTTGATTCAAGATTTCTAGTGTCTGACTACTACCCACCAGTCCAACCTTGCCTCCCATTATTTCCAAATATCTTGAAATCTATGGTTATTAATAGCTAGATCTATTAGTTCACTATTGTTTCTATGCATACTCCATTTTATCACCCTTGAACAATAAAGCCATATTTTCAAATCAATTAAAACATTTTATATCCACAAGACACTAATTTAAAAAGAAGCTACAAGTAAATAGCAGAAGGATCAGTAGAGGAGGGAAGGGAACAAGGGGAGGGAGGAGGGAAGGAATGGACGGGTACTGGGGACTGAATTTGAACAAAAAATATTCCATGATTTTATAATTTTATCAAAATGAATTCTGTTGTTATGTAGAACTAAAAAGAACCAATAAAAAAGAAATTAAAAAAATAGAAGAAAACCCCTCTACCTTCACACAGATTCTATGTACATTCAGTGACTTTGGTATTTCTTGATAAACATGAGGCTACCTGAACTTTCCCCAAGAAAACTGTTCTTCCTATTTTCTATTGGTTCTTTAAGGTTCAAGTTAAATACAGAACTAGGGTAAACATATTCTAAGATAAGAAATTATTGTGAAGGAGCTACTTTTATCCCTTCTTCCCATCAACATCAGTCCATGTGAGACACCAGGCTGGTGAGATGCTCTTAAGTAATGAATTTCTACTGCATTGTGGAACCTTGGCTCTTAGAGTTCATGATGATTCTACAGTAGAGTCAAACAATCAGGATAACTACCAGCAAGTATCTTAATTAATTCCTTCATCTCTGTGTTGGGTGCCCTTTACTCAATGAATCTCCTGTTGCAGGGGCTAAGTATTATAAACAAGATGATGTGAAATCACTACATTCATATTTTTATACTTAAAAATGTATTCTGAAATGCATTTATGAAGTTTTACAACGGAGAAAAAACTATATGTGAAGATAAAGTAAGACAGGAAAGAAGCATAATAAAAACACAAGAGAGAAGTGAAAAGAAGGAATTCAAAGAAATAAGAAAGAAAGGAAGGAGAGACAGATGAAGAATAATTGAGGTTAAAAAAATGGTAGAAAAATAAACTTAAGCCAGAGTATGGTTAAAGAACAAATCATTTATGATATAGAATATTAACTGCTTTGTAACTCAGCAAGACAGGGTAACTACCAGTGCACAAAGATGCTATTAAAAGGTTTTTCCTTAGTGAGTGACACTAGGTAGGGGGAAATTCTTACACAGAGTTAAAGGTCAGGATTCCAGTTCAAAACTTACCTATTCCCTGATCCAAGAGTCTGGCCATCACAGTGAAGTGGTTTCTAAGGCCACAATACAGCAAAGAGTTGGAGAATGGTAACATAGATCTGGTTTACAACACTTGCAAATTTTTCTTAAGGATTCCTGCTAATTTGCAGCAGAGAGCAAAATGGTTGTGAAAGTGTGAGATGACACGTGTTAGAGGGAAGAGCGGAAGAGAGGAGGGGAAGCAAGGGATTGTTCTATTTTAAGAGGATTCTTAATTTCACTATAATCCACTGTTAGCATTTTCTTTACATTACTATTTACTGGATCACTGTAATTTTCCAAATAAGCTTTTGTTTCACACACAAACCACCGAGGAAGCAATCAAACCTCTAAGATCCACTCTAATGAAATCTTCTTAGTTGTCCAAGGCATTCTAACAGAACAAAAACTTGTAAAATAATGTGCATTTGATACAGCATAAAGGGACCCTGGCCCTTGCCTGAGAAAAACAAAACACAGAATAGGGGGAAGCACAGAAGGACAAGAAGGGGAAGGGAGATAAAGAAAAGAGAAACAATCTGATTATTATTTTGCTATGTTGATTAAAATCCTCTCAACAACACTGTGCTCTATAAAGGGAGGTGGTTACTAGGCAAAACCAGAGCTTGCTTTTATCATCAGACACCCTGGATTCAGATATGTCAGCAATTTACAAAATCACAGAGGATACATCACTTATCTCCTCAAAGTTTCAGTTTTCTCACATGTAAATCAAGAACAGTTTTATGAGATGTTTAACAGAGCTCACTTTATACAGCACTTAATACATTACATGGCAAATAAAAAATACTCAAAATACCTTGAGTATTACCAACAGATTTGGAAAAGTCTTCAAAGGATTAATTTATATATATATATATACACACACACACACACACACACACACACACACTCACACAGAAGAGAATTCAGGGCCAGTGATATTTCCCAACTTTATCAAAGTGACCCAGAAAGCAAGATGGGCTTCTGGTTCAGGGTGCTTGGCCCTTCTCCATGACAAAGGAGAATAGCTTGCTTTGAAGTTCACTAAGTATGAAAAATTTAGAAAACAGGCCTCATGGGTGGTATATGAATTTCTAGCACTTCCTCTAAAAGATGATAAACATTAGTGATGAATTTCATCTGCTTTAACATCATATCCACTATATTGCTAAATGACATTAGCTATTTAGAACAAGTTTCCAATAATCATCCCCTCTCTTATTTCACCTTAACTCACACTGGGTACTTGTCATTTTTTTTAAAATGTAGGCATATTTTCAGGTAGGTATTAATTTTGGACATAAGACTCTTGTGTTCAAAATTAAAACTTTCTGAGGATAAACGGAAAAAGTCATGCTGTGTGCCCAGTTGCTGGCCGTGATTATTTTCTGAACTTCTGTTATTAGACCATTGGTGTGTCCAAATTGTTAAATAATAACTTTCCATACACTTCAGACATTTCACCTTGCAACTGATATCATTTTAATGGCCACCTAAGCTTTCCTTTTTAAAATTAGACATTCATTTATTGGTTCTGATAGCATGCACATGTATACAATTTCCCAGAATTTTATGTTGAACTTTGCAGTTGAAAGTGAGCCATGTTTATTGAATTTGATGTAGATTTTTGAAGAGTGTTAAATGTTTAAATATATTTCCCAGTTGAGATTCTGATATATAGAATTTAGATTACAAAATGACTTAAAATTATGTTTTCTTGGAATAGTTTGAGAATGCACAGAACTAGGTCTTCTTTAAAAGTTTGCTAGATTGAACAGTGAAGCCATCTGGTTGTGCACTTTTCCTTGTTGGAAAACTATGCGTTACTCATCCAATTTCATTGCTCTTTATTAGATTGAAATCCTGTCCTTGTGGAAACATGGACAAGCTAGAGGATGTTATATTAAGTGAATTAAGTCAAGCATAGAAAGACAAATATGTACATATGAAAGTTAAATCTCACAGAAGTAGAGAGTAGAGTAGTGATTAGCAGAGGTTGGTAATGGGGAGAGGTGAGGGGTGTGCAGTGAGGATGGTTAGTAGGTATGCAACTAGATAGGAAGAGCAATTTCTACTGTTCTATAGCACAGTAGGATAACTATGATAGATACAATTACTTGTTATATTTCAAAACAGTAGCAAGGATTTTAAATGTACCCAACACAAATAGATGATAAGTGTTTGAGTTGATGGATATGCCAATTACTCTGATTTCACACATATACAGAGTACACACATGTACTGAAATATCATACCATATGCCATGAGTACATAATTATTATGTGTCCAATTAAAATAAATAAAAATTAATATTTATGTATAAAATCTGGATGTTTATCACAAAGTTGACTTAACAAATATATGAGAGAGAGAGAAAGAGAGAGAGAGAGAGAGAGAGAGAGAGAGAGAGATTCATAAAGTCATTTGAAAAGGACACAGAGTACAGAGTACCAGTGTCATGTAGTAACAATGCCCACAAAGCCATGAGCAATTGTGTGCACTGATGAAGTTGCGATCGATCCTTCTCCTGAACTGGTCACTAGAGTCACAGTCACTGCATGCCAAAATGGACGTTAGGCATCCTTTGGTCCCCAAACTTCTTCAAATTGATAATGAAAACCATGTATTTTGCTATTAAGAAAGAAGGAGAAGGAAGAAGGGATCAAAGGGAGAAGAAAGAGAGAGGAAAAAAGAAAGGGAGATGGAGGGACAATTAGTAAAGGAATTAATATTTGATTTAGCCTTCTCATAAATGTATTCTATTTTATTGTATAATTTGTATATAAATAAGCAGGCAAGCTGGGAGTCACATGAACTATTCAGAATTGGAGATTTGTTGAGTTGTGTGTCTTACGGTGGGGTTTCTGTTAAAAATAACAACACACTTTCACCTCTCTCTCTCTCTCTCTCTCTCACACACACACACACACACCCAAAAAACAAAAACAAAACCAAAAACACCTGTGAGTCTTTAATTACACAAGTTTCAACACACAAATGTTTCCCAATCAGTTGAAACGCTATTTAGACTTTTTGTTCACCTAGAAAAGCAAATATACCATAAAAGATAAAACAAAACAAAAATGAGTGCCAGATCCAAGAGTCTCATGAGAGCCCCTATAACTTAAGTCTTGACATTAATGAGAGTATGAACCCACTGCTTTGTGACTGACAGTGGCTTGTTATTTCCAAGATGAAGACCAGCAAAGTTCTATTAGAATCTGTTTAGAAGGATTTAGAAAAATACAAAAAAGAGAGAACTGCATGGTATATGTACTACTTGCTTGCTACTGCAACATAAACTTCAAATATTTACTCTGACATTTTAGAATTCTGAACATTTCCCTTTGTGTTTTCATAAAAACACGAAAAGCCAATTGTTGAGCATTAATTTCCACATTTTTCATTGAATACTTCTGCAAATGGGACACAAGTGCACAACTTTACAGGTGTTAGTTGACGAGAAAAAAAGTCAGGTTCTCTTACAAATTGCTTTCCCCTCAGTGTCAACGTGTACAACCAAAAACTGGCTAAGATTCAAGGAGCCGCTGTGAGTTCACAGATGCCCACCTCTGATGGCTGCAAAAACAAATTCTCAGTGCAAGCTGATCATCTGTGGGAATTCTCTTTATTCCTTTCACTAAGACAGCACATCATTATAAATCAGGTGTTAAGAGAAAGTGTTCTAATATACTAATGTATGAATTTTATAATAGGTTATGTGGAAGCATGCTAAGATTGGGTTATGAAAGATTTAGAAAGTCCTGAGCAGAACACATTTAATGAATGACATGCTTCCCTTTTAGGATTTGTTCCAAAATCTATCCAGGATCTAGATCGGCAAAAAAAATTTTCTCTTCAGAGTTGTTTTTTAAATTTTGTTTGTGTTCTGGTAAAATACATATACAATTTGCTATCTTAACCCTTTTGAAGTATAGTCCAGTGGTATTAAGTAACTTCGAACTGTCATCAATACCGTCCCCCTTCAGAACCCTCTTCATTTTGTAAACTGAATACCTTACACACTGAACAATGATGTCAAACCCTTCCACACAGCCAATGGGAACCCCCACTCTACTGTCTGTGATTTGGCTACTCTAGGTAGTTCATGTAAGAGATGTAAGAGAAATCAGAGACTGCCCTTTCTGTGACTGCGATGTGGGAGTTGCCCCTTCCTGTCTGACACATATTTCAAGCAGAACTCAAGCTCATGTCTGTGTTACAAATTGATCCTTGATTATAAAATCCATTTGACACAATCCCATGATTCTGTCACTATTATTGATTATTATGATGATCAAAAGGACTGGTACTTTGAGAGGAGTCTTTGGGCTGGAGTGATAGCTCAGTGGTGGAGCACTTGCCTAGCATGTGGTGTAAGTCCTGGGTTTGATTCTCAGCACAGCATAAAAATAAATATATAAAATGAAGGTATTGTGTCCATCTACAACTAAAATAAGAGTTTTTAAAAAGTAAGAGGTATTAATATCATTAAATCTACTGGCATTAATTTAATTATTATTTAATTCCCATATTAAAAGTGTCTTAATCAAGTAAATCACAAAACTGCTTCCCTTAAGACCTATATTTGTGCTGAACCAGAGTTGTACATAAGCAAAACAACAGCTTATATTTTTTTTCTTTTTCTTTGTATAGTTTTGACAAGTGAGAAAAATCCCATAAGCTTTTTACCCCAAGGTTTCCTTCTCTGGGCTGCCAGCTATCAAAATTAAAAATAATAAGACTTCCAAAACTGTACTTGTTACTGTTTTAGGGGACAGAGAAAGGGTCCTTGAGTGTTAGGATTTCATTTCTTTTCAAGGTCCATGACAGTATTTCATCCTTATTTATCCTGCTCTAGCTTTTAAAGCAGATAAAAACTCATAAAGCTGCTGATATGCTCAGTGTGTGTGAGTGTATGTGTGTATGCAATGCTATTTAAACAGAAGACAAGTAGATATAGGTAGATAGAATTAACACATTTTTTTTTTTTCCAAAATGGTTTCCCTCACTATGTGCTTACTGGTCTTTAAAGTTGGCTGCAAAAAAAAGTCAGCAACGAAAAGCCTGATATTTGCTAATCTTTTTCCAAATCAGGCATTGGTTTAGAAAAAGGAGATTAGAGAAAGTACATCTCTTACCAACTGTGTATTTAATATTTGCAGTGCAACTATTTGCTAAAAACCCTGGAAGTCTTTGGCATGTAATAACTGGCTAGACTGTTGAGATGTAAATTTGAATCATCCTCTGATGGAGATGGAGGAAGTAGTGGTGTGTGGGGACACTTCTGAAGCCAGGGGATGACTCATATGTTCATGAACCAAGCTGGGTGCTCTGCAACCTTCTCTCCAACGGGCTTCACTGGCCTGCGATTTTTGCCACAGTTTGATGGCTACTTTACATCTGAGAAAGTGATTGTTTTACCCAAATAACACATCCCCAGGAAATCGTCATGGATATGCATTAAGATTTCATGAGTAGAAAATTATTCAAAAGTTATTTATTACAGATACAGCATTGAAAACAATTCGAGCTTCAAAATAAGGAGGCATTTCAATAAGTGTGTGGTGCAGCTATACAGTGAACTTTTGCATCTAACAATGACATTGTGAAAAAAGTATTTATTGGTATGGGATATTAGTCATTAATTATATTGCTAAGTGGCAGTGACACCCCAATATCTATAAAAGAAGATAGAAATAGAGCAGATGAGAAACCTTAGAAGGACATGATCCCAAACCCTTCACAACAGCAGATTCTTCAAAATAGATTTAGAATATAAATCAGTTCCCATGCTAGCTCCTTCTGGTTTTAGATAAATGAGGCTTGCTCACACAGCATTGTAAAGTGGAAGGGAGACTATCAAATCTGTGTCTGAGTGCATTCCAGACATGGCATCTTCCCATTAGCTCTGCCTCCAGCTTGGCTGCTTTCACTTTTGACATACCCGAAGGTTTTTTGAAGACAACAGCAAGGGTGATGATTTAGAATAAAATTTGTATGTTAACACTTTTCAAAATCTTCAATGGCGTACCATTGCATTGACAATAAATCCTAAACTCTACCATGGACTGCAAGGCGTTAAATGAAATGCTCCTCCCCTGTTTGCCATCTCATTTCATTAAGCTCTAGCTGGAGCTCATTTGGCTCCCATTGCACTAACAATCCTCCAAGGTTTCCCCCAGTTGAATGTCTCCGAGTGTATTATCCTTTCTCCCTAAAAATTTCTTTCAGTTTCTCATTCTTCAGGTCCCATCTGGCATCTCAGACTTACAACCTTGGCTAAAGCAGCCCATACTGTCTGTGTCTTGTATTATTTTTTACAAAAACACCTTATTTAGTTATAAATTATTTTATTTGCCTATCTGGCCCTTCAAAGAAAAACTATTGTACTAGAAGTTTAATGAGAGTTGAAATAATCTCTTTTAGAAATAATTACTATAGATTAGCTAGCATATAATAGGTGCTAAAAATACTTGTTAAACAAATGCAGTAACAAAATATTTACTTTTATGATGAACTATAATTGTAACCTCTATTTAAAAACTGAGAGAACAATAATAACTTAAGGTAGTACTCAGGTTTCAAATTTTGCAGATTATACTACCCATTATTAAATCAAAGCCTTGAACAGGCAGCCCATTTATCTGTTCAACTTTTATTTTATTTAAAAAATTACTGTAAAAATTGAATATTTTTATGCTATTCAATAATTTTATTAAAATCTTAGGCAAAATGTTCAGTACACCACTTTCACATGTGGCAGAGTCATTATAGCAGGTATGTAAACAATCTTTGTCCACATAAGTAAGTCAGCATATTATGTTCTTTTCATAAAGTTAAATATATTCTGTTAAATAAATATACTTCCTCATTATCCACTCTAATTAAAGATGCTAGATTAATCAGCTTAGGCAGGAGTTATCATCATAATCAATAGCATTCCAGGAAAAGCACAGAATTGCTATGGCTTTCTCTCCTTTGTGGTTCTTGTATTTAAAATATGCCCCCCCCCCATGTGCATGTGTGCGAGCGCGCGCGGGTGTGCACACACACACACACACATACACACAGCTGGCTCTCAGAATATTCTGAGCATCTACCATTCACTAAAGTGTGCCATCACCTCACTATCGCTTAAAAGAGATTTTTTAAAATTAAATTTGCTTCAAGAGATATTACCTTTTGTGAAACATTAATTATTTTTAGAGAAAGATAGGGAAACTCAAGATTACCAAGTGTTCTGAGTGAATTACAATGAGTGGATGCCTGCTATCCTGGCATACTCAGCTCCAAATCCCGTATGAGAAACACTCAAAATATCTATCAAGAAAAAATTTGACATGTTATCTCTTCACTCTAAGTATCTTAGAAAAGGTCAGAACCTGTCTGAAAAGCAATGAGCAGTGAAGTCGTTTTGTCCAGAGAGCTGCATAGTGTAAGAAACTGCTTTTAATAGACTGTGTGTTAAGATGAAGGCCTACAGTATAACACAAGGTTGTTTGTGATTTTAAATCTAATGCATGCATTTTTCTACTATAACTGCATAGATGAAGAATTATCTGTATGTACCCAATGATTTGTACTAATAAAAAAACACACGGATACACACGTTTTACATTGATATATCCTCACAGTCCTCTGAAGTACATGATTTACTGAAAGTATGAAGTACATAAGCGTGTAGATTATAACTGTAACTCTGAGCTAGTGAGGAGAAAATCACTACTAATGGGAACTGTTTATTGCAATGCTGTAAGGGATTGAGATAAAAAGACTGTTTCAGTTACATACTGATGTAAAATTTATAAAAGAAGTCCCTTAGGTAAATGGATAAACTGTGAAGGATTCTGGGAAGGTCAAATTATCTGTGGATTTTAAGGCATGGAGGTGGGTAAGGAAGGAAACTTCCAGGCAGTGGGGTGTGTCTCTATTGGGAGAAGCTTTAGTCAGTGGGGCTTGGTCTCATTCCAGTCCATGAAACATGGTCCTAGGATATGGTTATAAAGAGAAGAAAAAAAGACTCAAAAATGATCTGAAGGAAGCTTCAAGTCTAAGAAGCATATTAAGTATAAAAAGATAATTGTAGTGCAATGTGCCACAGAATAAGGTAGAGAATTAGAATATGGGATTGGCTGGGAAAGAGGAATTACAGACCTAAGAATAAATAAATAATTAGGAAGTACTTTCTCAAGAACAGAGGATGAAGCATATTTGCTTCCAGAGGATTTCTCTGCATAAAAGTATGTAAGCTTCTTAGGGGAGCAGAAGTTATCAGTGGAGGGAATAACAAAGAAATATCCATGTAATCACATGCTTGGAAAGAGACATTTCTACTTTCTCATTATTCATCCCAAAGAGGAAGAAGTTTACAGAAAGAAAGGGAAGACTCTTCTCCTAAATAAGACACTACAACATTTCTGTCATTCCAAGAATAATAAACATAAAAATAAACATGGTGCTTCTGACATGGTGCTTCCACACCTCACTTCTTTTTTTTTTTTTTTAATTTCTAGCTGTAGATAGATAGAATTTTATTTTTTATTTTTATGTGGTGCTGAGAATTGAACCCAGTGCCTCACACATGCTAGGCAAGCACTCCACCGCTATAACCTCAGCCCCCACACCTCACTTATTCTTTGGATTTTGTCACTAACTAGGGCACTTTAGAATACAAGAAAACCCAAAATATATCCTCTCCAGCTAACTTTCACGGTATGGAAACTTACATGTAGCCTTTCTAAATATAGCAGCTCAGGGGCAGGTGGGTTAAAAGGGAGAATTATCTCTACTATTGCTGTGTCTTCTGCATTTGTGTCTGACTAAATCTTCTCTACTAATAAAGTAATAAGTTGCTAAAATATTATTTGTAGTCTTTAAATATATTCTCCATTATTTTCTTTTTGCATGATATTTGTATAACATTCATGTAATTATAGTCTTAATTTTTATTAAATATAAAATCTAGGTAGGTACTATAGAAAAAAGCACAGAAAGGATAATAAGAAAATGCTCCTATGCCTATTTATTGGCTAAATGACATTCAGCAAATCCTTATTTACTGGAAATCAAGGAAACTGGCCACATGATCTTTTCTAGTTCTCTTCCAAACCTTAAATTCATAATTAGATTTAAAATAGTGTATTTATTTAGTTATCCAATTGTCTACATTTAGGCTGGGGTTATGGCTCAGTGGTAGAGCACTTGCCTCACATGTATGAGGCACTGGGTTCAATCCTCAACACCACATAAAAAAATAAATAAAATAAAGTTATAAAAAATTGCCTACATTTAATTATTATAGGACATGTTTTATTTTAAATATGATACTATAGTTAAAATTATTAAATGAATAGTCAAGAGAGGTCACTTTAATGTATTTTATTTGTGTTTATGCTAGCATTTAATTATAAGAGTAATAATGTCTCTAAATGTTGCATTGACCTGAAAATGAGTATTATGCTTGATGCCATAGAAACATATACATTAGATAATTTTTAGGACATAATTATGTCACAAGGTTACAAATGTTTCCATTAATTATGTAACAAATATTTTATAGTTTTCTTTAAAAACTGAAGCTGCTTTTTTGCTTTGTATTATGAATATTTATTGCTCTCTCAAAACCCTTCTCAAGCATCTCCTCCTTCAACTTCCTTAAAAAAAATTACCCATTTGTAAACGATTAAATTAATGAATTTGTAGCCATTCCCTCAGATAACTACAGGTTGACTCTATGGGTGGTAAGAAATGGACTGAACTATGACTTTTATCCCTGAAACAATAAAAATTACCTTGAACTATAATTGTAAGAAAGTCCAAGAGATATTTTCTCTATGGATGATTATTATTTTTAAGTGGCAAACATCAAATTTCTTCAAGAACTTATTTGGTACTCCTAATTTTCTGATGCAATGACCATGTGATTACTGTTCCTGTTAGGTACAAAAGCACTTTGTACTTAGGAGACTGTGCCAGAATTAGAAAGAATAAGCTAGAGTCCTAACCACCACTTATTAACTATGTGATGTTAGGTAATTTAGTCCTTCTACTCTCTTAAAGTAATCGACAGAATTAAGAAAGACCACTTAGATTCAGTACGTAGCATATAGAAAGTGTTTAATAAATGTCCACAATCAGAGGCCACAGCCTCTTGATTACACAGGAAACATCTTGATTACAAGAGAATCTTTGATTGCAAATAGAAATGTCTGTACTAACTCATCATTTAGCATAATCTTTAATATTGGCTGAAGGTAGTTTTTTTCATCATGTTAAAAATTGTCTTTAAAAATCTGGAACAACTTTGTTGATTTCACCAAATGCATTTTTAGAGCCATCAAAATATTCATATATATTTTCTCCTTTGATCAATGTAGGTAAAATTGCAAAAGTTGTTTTATAATTTTAACATTTCCAGAGTAAATCTCTTGTAATTAAAGTGTAGAGTTCTTTTACTATTGCGGAATTAATATACTCATATGTTTTCTGTTGTCTTTTTGTGTGTGTGAATGTTTTGGATTTAGGGTTAGACTAATTTAAGGAAATGAATGGGGAAATTTCTATTTTTTTTAAGAACATATACAGTATAAAAACTACCTGATACTAAAGTTTCTCTTCTTTTTAAAACCTCTTGACTTCTTATGTTTGTTGAAATGTATGTGCTTAGAAAATAAAGAACCAGTGTGGTAAATCACAACTGTAATACTAGCAATTTGGGACAGTTAGGCAGGAGGATTGCAAGTTTGAGGACAGCCTCAACCTTGTCTCAAAATAAAAAGTTAAAAAGGCTTGGGATATAACTCAGTAAAGAAACCTGAATTCAATCCCTAGAACCAAAAAGAAAAAAGAATAAAAAAAAATATTGAATATTTATTGAGAAATAGACATTTCATAAATATTATTTCATTTTTTGTTACACTAATCTATAGTCAATATCATCAATTTTCTAGATCTGAAAACAGACCCAAAAGTGTCATTTTCTTAAACTAAGCTATTGAGAAACATATGATATGTATATAGGCCAGCCTGGTCTCATTAGGCCATCTGTCTCTAAACAGAGTATGAAATAAAGTTAATTTGACCAAAATATATCAATGTTCTTTAAACAAAAAGAAAGAAATGTGGAGATGTATGAGGGAAAGAAATACCACTACTCAACATTATAGTGCTGATTAAATCAAATCCTGTGAAAAATAAATGAAATTCAACAATTTAATAACAGACATTTAGAAAATAATTTGGCAGTTTAAAAATTTTTATTCTAAGAAAACTAAATTTGCAAAATGGTCATTAATAGAGATAGTATGGAAGAACAAAATCATATACTATAAATTTTAATATAATATCACTATCATAATATTTAATATTAATTTATGAACATTATATTTGTCATAATACAATATAATATTTAATATATTTTATAATATAAATATAATTTTATATGTAAAAGTAAAGTTTCTTTTAAAATGCAATGAGTAAGAAATTGATTGTAAAAAGTAATAAGTAAGTTTGTTTACCAAATAACAATTGGGTAAATCATAATTTTAAATATAAGGAAACAATTGCATGTTGTAGAAAACAGAATATAAAGGAAAAATAAAAATCACCAATACCAAGCAATACATTTATATATGTGTCAATGGTGTGTAGTCATGTCAAAAATTCAGAAGGTCTTGGCTTCAGATTAGTAAATACATAATTCAGCCCTTTTGTATCTTAGTATTACACCTTTGTGAACTCCCACAGAAAATATCATTGCCTAAGAACATTACAACCTGAAGATATTCAAATATGGTAAAGTTTAAAAATAAGTCAAAGGTTGGTTTCCAGGTACTAACTTGTAGTTACATAGGTGAAAGGAATTCTGGATCTTTTTGCACAGTAGGATGAGTATATATAGCGAAAGTGTACTACTGTATTATCTCAAAATGCTAGAAGGAAGGCTTGTGATGTTTTCCCTATGAAGTGTGATAAAGGTTTGAGGAGATAGATATGCTTAATCTGACTGCACAACATATATATATATAGATATATATATACATCTATATAGATATAGATATAGATATATATCTCAACAATTCCCTATTAACATGTACATTTTTGTTTTAATTTATCAGTTAAAATATACATATATTTAATACAGATATTGTTAGCTCACTATAAGGACCTATTTTGTCTACTGCACTAATATATCTTTCCACACATCCCTCCCACTTAGTCCATGTATGCCATTGTTTACACAGAAAACAGAATAAAGCCAATCATAGGGATCAATTTGTAGCTATGGCTGGTGCATCAGGGATAAATGTGGGGTTCCAGGTCATAGGACTCAACTACAGTGTCATTGTTCCCTATAAAGGTAAATGAACCATATTCAAATAGATTAGTTATAAACTTTATTAAAGTTCAGGAAACTTTTACCCTCATACTTTTTCTTTTTCTGTGTCAAATCCATAGATTTACTCAAAGGAAACTGACCTATATTTTGAAATAGTTCATTTGCAATTGCTTTTCCTGTGTTCATCACTCTTTTATGGCCATGTGGAGAAGAACTAGATTGTCTCTCTTGATATTTAAACTCCCTGTGACTTCAGGTTTTGAGGTATGAGTGCTAGAAAAAGTCTAAAAACAATAACCACATTTCAAAGATTATTGGAATGTTTGGAAAAATTATATATAGTTGGTAGCAATATAAATCATCAAACGATAACACTTGTGTGGATACCGAATGTCTTTCCTTTTGCCCTGATTATTCTGATCCCTATAGAGTAAAGGTTATAAAGTTTACAGAAAAGTGGAACATCTAGAAAAAATTTAGAGATGATATGAGAATCTATATGTCTTGCAAAAGTTGTCCTTTCCAGCCAGAGCAACTAGGCATGGAAAGAAATAAAATGTATCTAAGTTGAAAGTAAGAAATAAAATTATCTCTGTTCATAGGTAGCATGATTTTATACACAGAAAAAAATTAAAGATCTCTCTCTCTCTCTCTCTCTCTCTCTCTCACACACACACACACACACACACACACACACACATACACACACACACACACACAATTAGAACAAACTAATTCATCCAAGTTACAGAATACAAACTCAACAAAAAAATCAGCTGCATTTTTAAACATTAACAAAAAGGAAACTAAGAAAACAATTCTATTTATAATGGCATCAAAAACAATAAAGCACTTAGGAATAAACAAAAGGTAAAATACTTATAAGTAAAAATTAGAAGACACTGCTGAAACAAATAAAGAAGACATCAATAAATGGCGAGACATTCCATATTCATAAATCAGAAGATCTTATATTAAGTTATCAATACTGTCCAAAGCAATCTACAGATTTAATGTAATTTCTATCAAAATTCCCAAAGCACTTTGGCAGTAATAAAAATTCTATCATAAAATTCATACAGAATTTCAAGAGAACTTACACAACCAATCTTGAAAAAACAGTCAGGGGTCTCACACTACCTAATTTCAAAACTTACTATAAAGTTACAGTAATCAAGACAGTGTATTACTGACTGAAGAGAAATATAGAGACTAAATAGAGAGAATATAGAACCCAGAAATATATCCTTACATATAAAGTCAAATGATTCTTGACAAGAGTGACAAAACCATTTACCTGAGTAAAGGACTGTGTTTCTAACAAATAGTGCTGTGAAAACTGAGTATCACGGGCAGAAAATAATGTTGGAACTTTTCCTTACTTAGAATATACATGAAAATTAATTCAAATGTTTCAAAGATGACTGGAAACTGAAACTACTAGAAGAAAACAGGGAAACTGTCAGGGAAATTTGACTTGGAAACAATTTCTTGGATATAATATCAAAAGTACAGGTAACAGGAAAAATTGATAAATTGAATTTTATAAAATTAAAGCTGTTTAGGCATCAAAGGACACAGTCAACAAAATAAAAGGCAACTTATAGAATAGACAAAAATATTTTCAAATCATAGATTTGGTAAGAGGTGCATATGAAAATATATAAAAAAGACTCCTACAATTCAACCACTCAATAACAAACAAACTGATTATTTAAAAAAAAAAAATGGGTAAAGATCTTGAATATGTAATTCCCCAAAGAGAAAGAGGACAATCAAATGACCAATAAGCACATGAAAAGACACTCGAAGTATCATTAGGAGAAATGTAACAACAATGAGGTAAAACCTCACGACCACTTAGACAGCTATTATTAAAAAACAGATAAAACAGGAAACAAGTGTTGGAGAGGATGTGGAAAATTGGAATGGTTGTACACCGCTGGTCAGAATGTAAAATGGTATAGCTGTTATGAAAAGCAGTATGAGTTTCTTCAAAAACTTAAAACAGAATTACCAACTGATCCAGCAATTTCACTTGGGTAAATACCCAAGCAGGATCTTGAGGACTTATTTGTACTTCCATGTACACATCAGATTATTCACAATAGCCAAAAGGTGGAAGTAAACAAAGTGTCCACACTGGATGAATGCACAAACAAATAGGTAGTTTATATATACATATAAAATTTCAAGAGACCTCACACAACCAATCTTGATACACACACACACACACACACACACACACACACACAACATATTCAGACTTAAGAAGGAAAGAAATGATTACACATACGACAACATGGATGAACCTTGAGGACATCATGCTAAATAGAAGAAGGTAGTCACAAAGAACAAATAACTTTATAATTCCAATTACATGAGATACCTAGAATTATCAAAATCAGAGACTCTTATCTAAATGTTTATAAACTGTAATGTGAAGAAAATAAAACTGAATGAAGCAATAGCTCAGTTTCTTCCATTGTATGTTAATTAATTTCTCCAGTTTTTAATTTGTAAACTAAGGATAATAATATCTATTTTCCAGTGTTTATATTGATAGCAACATTATAAATATGTAGCCAGGTTAAATCACATAACACATTTAGTGCCTCATGTAAAGTAGGTATTCACTGAATTTTTATTTTAAATGTTCTAACATCCTACAGCAGCCCTATTGTTTCTGATCAATTACATATAGAAGATAAATAATTTTTTATGTATTCCATTTATTTTAACTACCAAAGTTTATTTACCTTAAATGTTTTCATATTCTTCAAAAGAACTTAGGTAGGGAATAATACATAAAAGAAACATTTTGAACATAACATACATAAAATAAATATGCAAACATGCATATGCATATATCTGTACATTGGCTCCCAAAAGTAAAATGGAGATACTATTATTCTATTGTTTTAGTAAAAGAGAGACATCTTAGAACAATACACTTGCCCTGAGAGTGCTGAATCCCTAGCAGTGTGCCTGGCACTAAGGCCACACTCTTAATACTGTGCTAGCTGAAGGTCTTTTTCCTTAAAAGATCTGCATCATTCCATCCTGTGAACAAGTTGACAAGGATGATATTCAACTTGAGAGCATTTTGGGGGTGGTTAGGGAAAGTCAAAAGGAACACTATCCTTAAAGATCAAATCTGCAGCCAGGCACAGCCCTGTAATCCCAGTGGTTGGGGTCACTGAGGCAGGAGGATCATTAGTTCAAAGCTAGCTTGAAAAACAGTGAGGGACTAAGCAACTCAGTGAGACCCTGTCTGTAAATAAAATATAAAATAGAGCTGGGGATTTGTGGTTGAGTATCCCTGAGTCCAATCTGGGATACACCGCCACCACCCACCCACACCATAAAAGATATCCAATCTGCAATCTTATCTACTAAAGCATTTTTTTTCCAAGATGTAAAGTCTTAATACTCAGTGAGTCAGCCACCTTTGGCTTATGATAATCAAAAATATTTTCACAATATGACAGCTGCCCACAGAAGTCAAAATGGGAACTCCTTCAAGCAGCAATTTCTATGTTTTTGTTTTGTTATTTTGTTAAATGCAGATGAATTACTTTCTTTTTGAAATGCCTATTCACCTTGCTTCTTTGTGAGAGCCACTTTAGCCATATTTTTATTTCAAGATTAAATTCATCTATAATTATAATTTGCTTTGCTTCAGACAAGACAGAGTCATTTGTTTTGAAGTTGAACACATTTAAGGTACTTTGAATTGTACCATGAAATCAACTACTTAAAATAAAATACTTTCTTTTGCCATTATGCAGATCAAATGCAGATCAACAGATCATGCGCACATACACACACACACACACACACACATGCACACACACACACACACACTCACTTGCTTCAATACAATGACAATAGTTTATCCTACCAATACACACCTTTTAAAAAAAGGCTAATTAACAATACAACTTAAAATAAAATATCTCCCCTATACTTACATGGCTATAACATATAATATCAGATAATATGTGATACATGTAAATATTAATTTGAACAAATAGGGGATGGGTAGCTACCTAGCTAGATATAGTTACTCTCCTTCAAATAATTGACATCAACTCCTGGATTCAAAAACCCTAGTCCCAATTTTTTAAATTGGACTTTGGAAAGTGATCACAATTGTTAAGTTCAGATGACCAATTACGATGGTATACAAGGTGAACTAAAAGTCAGGCTGATAAGAGTTTTGAATTCTAGAAATAAAGTATATTTACTACTTATTTATATTTCTGGAGGATAAATAATTGGCTACTTTATTTATTGTCATCTAAACCATACATAGGATTTGTGAAAACAGGACTGAGCTCATCTACCTGAAAACTAAGTAACATTTTTGTTGATGTATTAAAATAAAACTGTAAGTTAGTGAATCAAGCTTTATCTCTGCAGCCGTCTTAATTTGGACGGTGGATAGAATAGAAAATCCGGCATATGATAGTGCTATGGTAGCCACCGCTGCTCTGCTAGTAAAGCAACTGAAAACAGTGCTTTGTTCTGTCATTTGTAAGCTTGAAAGGAGCAATAGTAATAGATGTTTTAAAATATACAAATCAAGTATGTGGTAATACTTCCATACCTTTGCCCGGTTTGAAAAGGACTAGGGTGTACAGAGGCAGCACAAATTTGAACTGAGATTCATAGTCCAGCCAACTGGCAGAAGCTTAGTCTAAGGGTGTCTGAATGAAGGGAAATTTGCACCAAACATCATATTTTTCTCTGCTTTTATGCTTGGAGGATTTTGTTTTGTTTTGTTTTAATAAAAAAGAACACATTGTCTTCTACCTGCTGAATTCCTCAGTTCAGATGTTACTTCCTCCCTTCTTTCTTTCTGAATAACATGAGATTCCAATTTTTATTGAAACATTTACTGTATGATACCAAAATTTGCTTTTCAAAGGTCTCTCTCTGTTTCTGAAATACTAGTGAACTGTCAGAGAGCAAGGTATTAAATTTCCATTGTATTTGTTTATTTATTCAATAACTATTTACTGACCACTTACAATAAATCAGGTACAATACTCAAAACTGGTGACAAAAACAAAACAAAACAAAAAGCATCAAGAGCCATTTCATCTACTTGGCAACAGTGGCTAGTATGCACATGATTGCCCTAATACCTCCTATACTGCTGTGAAGATCAAAGTGCTATGAAGTCACATAAGGAGGACACTTACTGTGGAATTGGAGGCTCCAGAAAGGGTTCTTGGAAGAAAGGACATTTAACATGAATCTTGGAGGATCAATGAAAGCAGGGGAAATATGTAGTCTTGGTGGGGGAGGTAAAGCATAGTTAGGTAAGAGGAAAGAAATTCAGTAAGGCCAAAGTATGGAATAAATGCCTGTTTTAACACAGAGTATGCCATATGGTAAGACTCAGTGGATGCTGAATAAGGACCATGTAAGTCTCTAAGAACAATAATGAATGTTTGTTTGACAGATTCACAAAAAAGAGCATCAGTTTAAGCACTATTAGGATTTGGGGACAAAAGACATCAGCCAGCAAGGTTAAGCTCCACCCCTTGCTATCTTTCAGTCCAACAATAATGTGGATGCCAAGAAGAACTTTCAGTGATTTCCAAAGTCTGCTATGTCTTCTGTATAGTGGGTCGGGGCAGGGCATGGTCAGGAATGGTCCTGGTCTGTGAACATTATTGTTTGCCTATGACATATCATAAAAGAAGACTGGCGCCTAGCACATAAAAGACACCTTAAAACCTATTATCTGGTTTAATATTGCTCAGCTGATTGGGATATCAAAGATGTTCTTTTCTCTCATTTATTTCTTGTTCATTAACAAATCAAACATGAGTATCTTATAGACACCAGGCATTATGCTGGATACTCAAAGGGATATCAAGATATGAAAACAAGAAGACATAGTCCAGAAGAGATTAAAGTTCATTACAAGCTCCCTTCTTCCCTGAGCTCCGCTATAGAGGTGAATGGCAGGGTACTTGGGGGCTTGTTGCAAGTACCCAGTCCGTGCTATCACACAGGTTCCTGCTTAGGAGATATGTTGGTCAGTGGGTATGAATAGGCTGCCTTCAGGGCTGGGGATGTGGCTCAAGCACCACATACAGACAAAGATGTTGTGTCCGCCAATAACTAAAAAATAAATATTAAAATTCTCTCTCTCCCTCTCTCTCTCTCCCTCTCTTACTCTCTCTTAAAAAAAAAAAAAAAAAAAAAGAATAGGCTGCCTTCACCATTCAAGCAAATAAGCTGAGTACTTTATTTCACTTAGAGCTCAGTGTAGATGCTCTCCCCACATCCTCACTGCAATCCTTTGAGATGATGATCTTCATTTTATATATAAGGTAATAAGTTGCTTATACAAAGCCATTTACTGAAATTTTATAACTAAAAAGTGATAGTGATGGGTTTCATGCAGATTTGCCTCATTCTAAAACACAGCTTTTTAATTTCTATCCTAAAATTGCTGCTTTACCAATCCCATTCCAGAGAGCTCCAAGTGAATGTCAAATCATTCCAAGATAAGTATGATAATATTATATTTTGGTTTTTATTTTGTATTTCCTCAAATAATATCACATCTGTGTTTCCTTTCAGCATCTCTGTGTGATACCGTCAGATACATTCAAGACAGGAGCAGCATAAAACATCTCCAATCACTTCCTCAGAATTTTTTAACATGGAAAAATATTCCCTAATCATAAAAAGGTAACGGGTTGAAGTCAGCTACGGCTGTGCATCACTTCCTAATTTAAAATGATGCCTCTCCTAATAATGTAATTTCACAGAACAATAAACAAAATAGCTATCTATTTGGTTTTTATATTTCATCTCAGGATTAGGAACAGAGATTTCTGATATTTGGAAGGTTCTTTGGGCAATCTTTGAGAAAAGTGTTTAAGGAGATCATCATATGAATAATAAGCCAGGAAGGGATACTGATCTCGCCTTTCACCCACTGGCTGACAGCAGAATTGTGGCTTCTCCTCAGTGGAAGGAAACTGAGAGGTTGTTTTAGACTGTTTCCATTTTCTGAATGTAGGGTTATTTTCATATCTAATCAATTCTCTGGTTCATCAGAATGGTTAATTGCTGAGAAAGTCATCTGATCAAAACAACTGAACCTCATCAGCTACTTGGCAATGCAATGGGGATTTTAGCCATCAACCTCAGTTGACTCAAAAATGGGTGATTTATTCAGCTTTAATCAGAGCAGCGAGGCTGGCCTTGACTCTAGTTTCACTGAGGTCATGGAATCTGGGTTTGAAACCACCTCTCTCATTTTTCAATAAATTCTGACAGCACATTTTAATTTTTTAAGGATGTGTTTCTTTAGCTGCCAAAGGAAATTATATCTACCGCTTATAGCAAGAATGTAAAAAAGTATTAAACAGAAAACTATTAGTATGTCCTAGTACTCTTCAGTTATCTAAATAATCAAAAGGCAGTCCTATCAGTATATATAGGTAGCAATAGAAAGCATGACTTTTTATTTTGTCCTGTCAAACGTGTTAAATAAGTTTGGTTGACATATTGTTTACTAACATACTTTTTGACAACCATATCATAGCAGTGCAAAATGAAAATGGAATTATTTTAATAAATCATCTTAACAGCTCAGTAAGTTTTAATGTTGGCTTAGCACTTTTATCTGTTTAAAGAAAAATTAGATAGAGAGTACTTTGCTATTAATCACTGCAAACATACCAATTACATTGAAAAGGCACTGTGTATTAATAGTAGTAGACCTTATGTCTTGGATTTAGATTTTAAAAAAATACCAATAGAGTAATAACAATGTCCTTTTTTCCCCTCTTTGACATAAAGTAAATGTGTTTATTTCAATTATATTTCTTTGTGTTATAAGATTGAAGAGTTACCTCAATAACCAGTCTCTTAATCACTGTTATATAGGGAGAAATTACTAGCATGGAGTTCTGCAAAACTGATAACATCATATGGGGACATATGTCAACCTCCCCCATCTTCTTTTTAAATTAATACCTTTATTTTATTTATTTAATTTTATGTGGTGCTGAGGATCAAATCCAGTGCTTCACATTTGCTAGGCAAGTGCTTTACCACTGAGTTACAACCCTAGCCCTCCCTCACCCTTTTCAATTGAGAGCCCTAGAGTGCTAAAAGTCCCAATAATTCAAGAAACTCTCTAGCTCTGGAGTAGAAAGTAGTAGTAAAAATAGTCTTCAAGCTCTTAAACACTACTAGCTAATTACTATTCTCATTACCACTGAAGTTCTTTTCATTTTATTCATTTCTCAGTCAGCTCTTTTTGTGATTGCTCAACCTCACCAAAGATCCTATCTATGGTGTTCAAATAGAACCTGAATTCATGCATATAAAAGTTGACAAATGGGGAAAAGAAGGATGGAAGCAAAAAGTTGAGGGTAACCTAGAAGGGTGTTATAAGACTTTCAGTTTGATTCAACAAATATATGTTGGACACTGCTTTTGTAAATCGCTATGATACCTACAGAGTTGCATTAGATAACGTCTTTGAGCTAATTGCATTAAATTACATTTATGTGTCCAATTCCTGGAAGCCATTAGGAAGGGCCCTGAGAAAGTAATCCTCAAGGTGAGGTAAGGTGGATTTCCCACAACAAATCAGTGTGTATGTGTGTGTTTTTGTTTACAAATTGGGGTATTTTGATGAGATTCTCTAAAGCTCATATGTGTAAATTTCCTTTCAATGCTCACTGATTGAAAACAGCTGCATGAAAGACAATATAGAAAAAAAAAATGAGGCTTCTCATAGATTTGGCAGAGGACTCTGGTTAGAATCTCAGTCATGTCAATGACTTGGGTGAAAGGTGTCAAGTTTGTTTTCAGTTTACCATTCCAGGAACCATAGGAAAAAAATCATATCCTAAGTATGGCATAAAAGATGTGTATACTATGTACTTACTATCTACTGCTCCATCACACCACAAAGATGTGACAGGAACTTATGGTGCATTTGATGTGCTGTATTGTTTTCCAGCTCTGAGCCTCTATTTACATGTCATTCTTTGAGAGAAAAATCTCCTTATATTTCAAGATCTAACTCAAAGAGATATGATTCCTTTTGTTTCCCCATATTCTCCTATAGAGGCCTTGACACATGGTCTTTAATGCATGGTTTTGCTTACACTATTGTATCAGTCACCTATTGTTGAGCAACACATTGCTCTAAAACTTAGTAACTGAAAGCATCAAAAGTTTATTTTCTTATAATCTCAAGAGTCTAGAGCTGGCTCATCTGGTCCACCTGGCTCACCTGTGCTAACCAAGGCTGCAGTCATTTTAGCATAGGATGAGGGTTGACAAATTTCCTCCAAAACTCATTTAGGTGGTTGTCATCTTGTTGTCAGTTCCTTGAAGATCTTTGCTACTCCCAGGAGGCATGTCATTGAACATGGCAACTTGCTTACTCTAGCATAAGCCATAGGAGAAAGACAGAAAGAGAGAGACAGAGGAAGAGAAAGAGGGAAACAGAGGGAGAGGGAGAGAGAGAGAGAGGGAGAGGGAGAAGGAGAGGGAGAGGGAGAGGGAGAGGAAGAGGCAGAGGGAGAAGGAGGGGGAGAGACCCCAAGATAGAAGCCATCTGCTTAAAATGCCCTAATTTCACTAGTGACATCCCATCCCACTTGTTGCATTCTATCCATTAGAAGCAATTCAGTAAACCCACCTCACACTTAGGGCAAAGGGATTATACAGGGTGTAAATGCCAGGAGTCAGGAATTATTGGGGTTCATCTAAGAGGCCTGCCACATACAGTATCTTGCAAACTATCCTCGGATCTGTAAGGACTGAAAGAAACTCAATTTCTCTGTTTTCCTATCATCTGCTTAGTGTCTGGCACAGTAAATATTGTAGGAAGAAAAAAAGGAAGAGAGGGAGGGAGAAAGAGGAGCAGTAGGCATCTCAGCCAAATTACAAATTAAATCCCTTAACTGGAAATGACCAATCTATACAACCATCATTTAGAAGCTATAAACAGAATGCTAATATTTTAGTCAAGATGGAAATTATATGGAATTTCTAGTGTTGTGGCCCTTGATTATGGCATTTAACAGAAACAGAATTCATAGCTTAACAATTCTTATATAGGTCTGAAAAAGAATCACTGAAGTCAAAAATAAAAGACCAATTATGTTCTTTCTCAGTTCACGGCAGCTCCTTGCAGTATATTTTGTAACTCTTCCAAAAGGCCCTGTGGCTAAAACAGTGACATTTATGGATGCAGTTCTATGTAATAAACAGACGTTCAATTATCTTAAATGGGCTATCTTAAATGTTTTTTTTTTTTAACAAAGCAAATTCTAATTTAGGCTGATTTCTCCTCAAAAGCAAAATAAGAAAGTATCCAGTCTCTTGCTTTAGTAATACTGGATGTGACCCTCCCCCTTAGAAATCTCTCCCATAGTTATTTCCTCTCTTTATTTAAACACGAAGATTATGGGAACATACAAATGATTAAAATCTTGTCCTTGAGACTCTACTGTTTCCACATTCAGATTGTCGTGTGCTATGGTTTGAACATGTTGCTAAAAAAACATGTGCTACTGGGTGTAGTGATGCACACCTGTAATCACAGCAGTTTGGGAGACTGAGGCAAGAGGGTCACAAATTCAAAGCTAGCTTCAGCAATTCAGCAAGGCCCTGAACAACTTAGGAGATCCTGTCTCAAATTAAAATAAATAAATAGAAGCAAGATAAGAAGATAGATAGATAGACAGATAAGAAGGGCTAGGAATGTGGCTCAGTGGTTAAGTGTCTCTGGATTTAATCCCTAGTATCAAAAAATAAATAAAAAAAATTAAAAAGCATGTGATGAAAACTTGATCTCTAGTCAATTAGTGTTAGAGGAGATGGAGCCTAATGAGATGAGAATATGTCATAAAGCTTCACCCTCATGAATGGATTAATACTGATTATAAAAGGTATGGGACTACAAATTTAATCTCTGTCTCTGTCTCTCTCTCCCTCTTTCCTTCTTCTTCTATAGGCTCTTTCTCTCTTCTCTTGCCCTCTTTTTGACCTTCAGCCATAAGATGATATGTCCCTGGATCTTGGACTTACTAGTCTTCAGAATTGTAAACCAATACATTTTTATTCATTATAAAACACTGCTCTAGCAGCACAACATGAACTAAAACAGCATGTACTCAAGTCACCATAACATCTTGTGAATGTGCTCTACCACATTATGTACAGAGCATGGTAGTCAGAGGACAAGGGTTAGTGGCTCAGCCTAGGGAGTTTGGCAGGTCACAGAGATAAGATATGATTTAGAACTTTATTTTGAAAACAAAGCTAGTCATCTTCTTAAAATAAACAAGGAATGAGAGAGAGGTAATTTAGTTATAGCTCAAATACCTTGAAATATATTGAATCTTATTAAAAATCCACCTTGACCTCAAAAGACATTATTTGCATCAAACACTTTAATTTCAGATATATATATATATATAATTTCAGTTATGCATAAGGCTAAGGCAGAAGGATGGTAAGTTTAAGGCAAGACTGAGCAACTTTGGGAGAGCTTGTGTCAAAATAAAATTTTATATAAGGGACTGGGAATATAGCTCAGTGCTAAAATGACCCTGGGCTCAATCCCAAGTACCAGAAAAAGAAAAAAAAAAAAAAGACATCATTTGAACTGAAGTTGTATTGGGTTTCAATAAATTATACTGTCCTAATCAATATCAATTTAATTCATAAAATGAAAAAATATTTATTATTCCACATAAAATAGAAGCATTCCATCTGAAGCTTTAAAAAAAAAAAAACTTAAAATGGAAGAGACCATGTAACAAAACTTTCTCTATAGCTACTGAGTGAAGAAACTACAATGGTTTGCAGTTCAGATAAACTGTGGTTGATTTTGGTGACAATTTAAACATATGAACAACAAATTTATTTATGTGTGTTCATTTGAGTTTACTGTCAGAATTAATAAAGGATAGTCTGAGTATCTTCAGACTGAAAACAGAATTCAGGTTTAATTTTGTCTGTATTTTCTCTCATTTATGGTCACATTAATCACAAATTAAGAATATAAAAATGTTACAATATACATTATGATGATGTTTGCTGTAACTTAAAAACATAGGATTCTAATGTTTGTACTTAATTTTGATTAATTTCCAAAATAGAATATTACAGATAAAAGTGATGTTAATTTCAGCTTGACTCCATTTTAAATTTATTATCAACTAAATATACAGAAGAGTAAGCACAGTTCCCCTAGCAGAAAATGAATTTTGTTGAAAAATATTGTTTTATTTTTTAGAGATCAGATATGATTTAGAACTTCTATAGAGAGTTGATACAGGTAGGAAAAGACTGTATTAAAAAAAAAAAAAACAACAATAATAGGGCTGGGGATATAGCTCAGTTGGTAGAGTGCGTGCCTCGCATGCTCAAGGCCCTGGGTTCAATCCCCAACACCACATTTAAAAAAAAAAATATGTATTTTTTATTCAAATATTGAAAACAATTATGATTTCAGAAATACTAGACATAACGATTTAATTACCACTTTTTGATGCTCAAAATGTCTATCATCTATTTTTTTTTTAAAGAGAGAGTGAGAGAGGGGGAGGGAGAGAGAGAATTTTTTTAATATTTATTTTTTAGTTATCGGCGGACACAACATCTTTGTTTTGAATGTGGTGCTGAATATGGAACCCGGGCCGCACGCATGCCAGGCGAACGGGCTACCGCTTGAGCCACATCCCCAGCCCCTATCATCTATTTTTTAAAAAAGCAGTGAATCATATAGAAGATGTGGAAGAAGCAATAGGAGATGGTCTGATGGGAAGACATCACTACATACAATTAAGGGTTGGGAAGTATATTAAGATGTGGTCTTGTAAACAAATTTCCCAAATTAAAACTCCAACTTGGTCGTTTTTCACTTTCCTCTGCAGCTGTAACCTTCCACAGCCATATAAAGAGATAATCATGCCCATATAAAGAGATAATCATGCCCATATAAAGAGATAATCTCAGCCACTAGGTATAGAGACTAGTCTATAAAGCTGTTTTATTTTGTATTTACTCAGTGAATACAATTTATAAATACTCTACATGTCAGACATCATGCTGAGTCAGAAAAGCAGATGAATAAGAAATGTCTCCTCTACTTAAAGTCTACATCCCAGCAAAGAGACAAACCTTATGAAGCCTAGAATAGGGCTAGTGGAAAGGAAGAGAAAAATATGAGATATACTTCTAAACAAGAATAGAGAAATCCTGATCAGAGATTGGATATGGGACTAGAGAGGTGACATTTTATTTTCCTTCTCTTATTTAGCTTTAATCAAGCCTCAGGTCTTCTGTTCCTACATTCTTCATAAGTGCCTATCTGCTGCTCACAGGGCCAATGTTGTCAACACATTTTATTCAAAGAAGAAGGCTAAGACAATCTTATATGAACATTTATCTTTTCTTCTCTGCTCACAATTTGGATTGGCTTTTATTGTCTAGTCTCATTCACAGCTTGAATAGACATTCTTTTTTTAAAGTTTATTGGTTCTTTTTTTCCTCTCCATGTTCATAGAATATCTGTGCAAAAGAAAAAGAAGGTGGAGGGGGAAGTGTAATGATCCAACCTATGAATAATATATTTTACCAATGCCTAGTTGGCTTAGATACTCTATGCTTTCTCTTTTTTAAAATTTATTTTATTCTGAAACAGTGTCTTACTAAGTAGCCCAGGCTGGCCCCCAAACTGGATTCTCTTACTTTAGCTTCCTGAGCACCTGGGATTAAAGGTCTGGCTCTACATTCTCTGTTGATCTAATATAAATCCTACATTCTTCCTTTATTATTTTTTGATTCACTGTAAACTTTTATTCTCTTCTATAAAAACCCTCTATCTTTTTTTGTTTTGGAAGAGTTACTTTCAAGGGGGAAAATAGTGTATCATGGGTAGATTTTTTTAATATTAAAAAAACAGAATAAATATTCACTATGTCAATATTAAAACAAAATCATTAAAAGAATTAAGCACTAAAAAGCAAATTCTGAAAGCTCTGTATACTAAATTCTATGAATTAAATAAAAAAGCCTTTTTCAACTTTACTATAAAATAACTCAACTCATATATCATAAGTCACTTTAACTACATTTCATAATTTAATGACATAGTACTTTTAAAACCCTTGTGGTCTAAGAATCACATCAAATTTTGTTTAGGGGTATTGCTATATATAACAAGAAGGGTTATTGTGCTTTGCTGCCAAGAAAACTTCTAAATTATCAAAAGCTATGATGTCTCAACTTCCCAGGCTAAATAAATGCTAACAGACATAATGAAAAAAAAAAAAAACAAAAAAAACAGGAATTGACCACAGAAGTTCTAATGAGCTCTGGACACTAAAGTTTGATGCTCAACTGTATTCCATCTGATTTTAATATTTCTGCAAAGAGCTACTAAAGTAGAATAAAAATATAATGGAAAAAATGTAGACTAGTTACTAGAATATGTGTGTATATACACTTGTCTCTTGATTTTTATTCCTGATATACAGGATTATAATGAGAATATCCTTTCTTATTTTTGTGCATGAAATAGCTCTCTCCTTGGAGAATGAAGCATCAGACTTAGGAGGAAAGTGATACAACAAAAGACCAAGTAAGATTGCAGTTATTATGTGCAATGGGGTCAATAGAGAGTAATAAAAATCAATATAAAAGAAAATAGAATGAACAAAACTTGGAAAAGCCTTGGATAAATCAATAGAAAGAGTGGACCGGGAGTATGTGAGGTTTTAGAACAGTAAATACTTACTGATTGACTGACAGGTTGGTTTAACATTCTTGCCACTTATTTCATTCTTAGAGTTTCTATTTGTGTCAGCCAGCAGTGATCCACAGTAGAAAGCTGTTACCAATATTCTTATTTTGGAGTTTTATTAATATATAGTCCCCCTTTCTGTTCTTAACATAATAAATAGCCCATTATACAGAAGGTTTGAACACAATTATCCATAGCAAAAACAAATAAATTACCAGGACTTCAAATATTCATTTTGTTTTGTTTTTCTCTTGGTAAAGTCAGGAATTAAATTATTTCTTTACATAATAATAAAGAACTTTGAGATCCTAAGAACACAAACATCTTAATAGAAGATTAGTTGCTTCTAAGATGTTTGTGACCTAATAGTTTTATTAGCACTCAGAACAATCAAGTCATAATACCCGGAGAGAGTGGGAATTCCACCAGGAAACAGGATAGTCTGTTTGACAGAGATGAACAAAGAAGAATATTTATCAAGTCGTGATGGGGTATAGGGAAACAAAAAACAATGCAGTCGTACTTGACAGATAGCAAGAGCAGGAAGGCAGGAAGTCCTTACTCCAAGGCCTCAAGAGCAAGACCCTTGCAAACACCTCTTTGGAAAGCACCGTTTGCCAGGAGCTGCAGCCTTTAGTTTACTTCGGCTACTCCCACCCTGTGGGGATGTGACAGAGAGTAGAGTAGGGATCACATACCCCAATGCGATGGTTACTTTAGGTGTCAACTTGACTGGATAAAGGCGCACCTAGGGAACAGGTGAAGTATTATCCCCAGGCATGTCTGTGAGAGTGCCTTCACAGGAGATGGGTGTGATAAGTCAGTGGAAGGGTGGGGAAGATCCACCCTCAGTATAGGCGGGTGCAGTGACTGGCAGGGGCCTTAATGTAACAAAAAGGCAGAGAAAATCAAATTTTCTCTCTCTCTCTTCCCTGGAACTAGGCAATCTTCTCCTCCTCTTGGACATCAGAACTCAGAATCCTTTGGACTTTGGGCCTTACACCAGTGTCCCACCTGATAGTCACATTTTCAGCATCAGACAGAATGACACCACCAGCTATCCCAGTTTTCAGCTCACAGATGCCATGCCACAGGGCTCTCTGGTTTCCATGATCATGAGTTAATTCCTTTAATGATTCTCTCTTTCTTTCATTGTTTCTTTCTCTGGAGAACACTAATACACAAGTATTGGTGAGCACTGGTGATGATCTGAACTTACAAATGTTCACCACTGCTCTTGAAAAACCAACATGGCCTAATATCTTTTTTCTTAAATTTCATAAAGTCAGGTATGCAAGATAGTTTGGGAAAGAAAAAAGGGGGAAAAATCATGAAAATGTCCTACGAGCCAGACTTCTTGTGGTAGTCATTAGTTTATTTTATTGAATGTTTAAAGTCCATGGGGCATATGGCATAGCTGCATGCCTCTGCCCAGTGTGGTTAGGTATGACCATGTGACTTCCTTTTTCTAGTCAAATGAGTCACTTCTGGGGTAAACTATAAGTTCTAGCATAGGATTCATATTACATCCTTCTGCTTGTAATGGTACCCAGTGATGTTCCAGATAGACACTTCTCTGAAATCCCAAATCCTGAACTGTGTATAACTTGATGTGCACATGCCTCCAGCAAATGTAAGCTATTTCCAGACTCTGAGCTTTGGCATTATTCATTGTCATAGCTTAATACAGCCCATACTGTATGATACCATCATTAAGGGGAATAATAATACCACAAATGCCTTGTTTCTATATAATGACACTCTGTTTTCCTTAAACTTTGATTTTTTTTTTTTTTTTTAGTTTGTTTTTAAAGAGTTAAAACTTTCTCAGGAGTATGTGCATTTTCTAAGTTGAAATGCTGGAGAAATGCTGGAGAAATTTCTGGAATATTTAGTATGTATACATAGTGATTATTTTATGTTTTATATGTTAAAAACATATATAAAAGAAGGTATGAAGAGTGTGTGCATAAAATAACAAGTGCATTTTCAATGTACAGAAGGATATTTCTAAAAATTACACTTCTGGAAAAATGTATCCTAGCTTTTCAGAGGAATCCGAAAATGTCTCCACTTGAAAAGCAAAGCCATCAACTCTAAGACCAGAATGTTACCTCTAATATTCTCATACCATTGATCTCACAGATTCTTTGTGTACTTGTTTTCCCCCTTAAAACTTTCAGAGATTTTTAAATTCAGTTACGCCTTTTAGAAATCCATGTTAAATAAAAATTACAAGAGGCTATATTGCTTTAAACTAGGATCCTATACATGGCCACAATAGACCAGATAAACACAAAATGAAGTCACCCATGTTAAAAGTCCCTGGTACCAAACCGAAAGTAAATTGTTATCTGTCATTCCCAGAAATCAGGAAAATGATTGATGATAGCCAAATTTCCAAACAGACCAACTGACATGACAATGGATTTCCCTCTGCTTTAATCCCTATGTCCTTCAATCCTTATACAAGTAGCCTGATGTAACCCGATGTTAGCCAGTCATCCTCCTGTTTTGCCTCCCTGTCCCCAACACATAAGAAATGTGACTTTGAAATGAATGAAGCACGTGAAATGCCTTCATTCTGTCTTTCTTCTGTCTTTCACTGTCTCTAATCCAGTCTTCTCTGTTTAGCCCAGGGGAACACACATTCTATCTTTTGGAGAAAAGTGTTGTCTGACTCCAGAATTGTAAAGTAAAGCCAGTCAAGATCCTTAAACTAAACTTGCTGTAAATTTGGCCTCTGACATGGCACAGGGGGAAAGAAAACAAAAAGTCTGAAAATAAAAACAATTTAACCTTGAATAAAACAACCAAAGGGATATAAATATCTGAGAATACTTTTCTAGCTCACCCATGATTGTTCAATGAAGTAGGAGAAAAAAACAGGGATCACATTAAAAGGAAATTAATCACCTGAAAGGTTCTACATATGCCTCAGTGATTAACAAGAATATTTTATTTCTATCAGTTATGCAAATGAGAACAAGGCATTTTAAGGTTTTCCCAGTTCACATATTAATTCAGGATGTATAAGACAATTTGAATGAAAATGACCTCCCAGCCTCTTTAAAGTGCTGTGTATATAAGCACAGAATTGCAAATTTATTGGCCTTTTTGTGGTGCCTTAGCTCATCCTCCCCAGCAGAAAGGTGATGTATTCACCTAATTTTCAGTCAAATAAAAAAGCTCTTTCTTTAAAGAAAAGTGTGATATCTACCACTTTGTTCACCTTTGATGGATTTTAGATCCATAGTTCACATTAGTTGTTGTTAAACTTTAGTCAATGTCAGGATTACCTTCGGCACTTACTGAAGAAGTAGATTGCTAGGGAATGTGACTCCAGAGAGTTTGATTGGGTCATCAGTTTTGGGTTCGCAGGTGGTTTCAAGGTAGTGAAGTAGGCACTGACCACTGAGGACACAGCCCAGGAGAGAGATTTGACATCTAGAAAGAGGACTGGACATTGATTTTTTTTTTTTCTTTTTCACCATGCATCTGCAGTTACCCTGATTTTTTATCAGCATCTACTTCTCTTAATAACAAAGGAGCAAAGAATGTACTATGTTATTGATTTGTTTTCCTTGGCGAAGAGTAAATTATGCTTCCATTTATTATCCAAGTTACTTATTTGAGATTTACTGAAAACAAATAACTCTTTTGAACTCTCTCTGGTTGCCAAATTTAGAGTGTTAAATTTTGCTGTGTTTAAGATTATATTAGTTGTTTCTGACTCCCTTGAACTCAGATACCCTCAGCTTCCCCCACTGTTTTCTTTTGTGAATGCTCTTCAAGATTTACATTGATCAGATCTTTTTATTATTAGTTTGTGGTAAAACTTTTCTGCCACTGGCAGTGTAAGTGTAACCCTTTCTATTTGATTTGTTTAAACTCTACAGGCTTTCTCTTTTTCTCTGTGATCTCTAAGGGATTTCTTAAACTTTCTGAACATAATAAAAACGTTCTTAACATTTAAAGATTATAAAAATAGCCAGTTGTGGTGCCACACAACTGTAATTTTAGCTACTCAGGAATCTGAGGCAAGAGGATGGCCAGTTCAAGGGCAACCTGGGCAACTTAGCAAGCCCCTGTTTAAAAATAATTTTATATATATATATATATATATATATATATATATATATATATATATATATATATATATGGCTGGGGCTGGGGAAACAGGTTAAAGGTAGACCTTCCTGGGTTCCTTCTCCAGTACCACTAACCAGGCTAATTGTCACTTGGTCATCTTACATTACATTTCTGTTTATTTATTCTTTAAGGACATAAGAAAGACATTATAGAACAATTATCAAACTGTTAGCAAACAAGGAATAAATGAATGACCACCCTAGATCCCACTACTAAGACATAATGGCTTTAAATTCTTGGTTTATATACTCTTAAAATTATTTATTTCAAGTGTGTATGCTATGTTTAAAATTTTTTAAAAATTGATTAATAATTCCATGTTATACACATTATATGAAATATCACATTGTATCCTGTAAGTGTATACAACTATGATTTGTCAATTAAAGTTACTATTAATTAGAAAACTCAGAAAATGAGCTAATATGTATGTTTTGTAACTTTTTAAAAATTTTTTCTTGTTTAGTCCTTTTCTTTTTCAAGACTTACCATCTATTTTCCTTTGTTATGATCTCTATTTTTAGGGAACTAGCAGCAAAATTTCTTGTAGTTACATTTTTAATCTTTACATACAGATTCTCCTTGCAAAAGCAACCAAGAGAATGTATTCAGGAGAGGCAGGGATCTCTGATGGAGAAATAGGACTACTTCTATTTCTTTGTAGCTTTAATTAAGCACTAGTGGGGCTTATGTGCATTCTTATGTCAGTAATATATTTTATTGCCATAAATTCATGGTGTCATTAGCTGAGATCATAATCCTAAGGTTATGAAGGCATATGAAACTTGTGGTGGTAAATTTGCTCCAATTTTAAAGGATTATATACTTCCTTTGGTAAAACTTCATTATATACTGCATCCTATGTTTTGGTTATGGTCCGAGGGTTCCCAATGTGTTCATGTGTTATGAGCTTGATCCTCAGTTTGGTGAGTTTAGCAGGTGATGGGATCTTGCAGAGATGCAATAAAAGGAAGTTGCAAGACTGGCTCCTCCTTACTTTCTGGTTTTCTGTCTCATATGTGATCTCTGACTTTTCACAAGTGCTCCTACTACCATGATCCCATCTGTCATGATGTCTTCACCTTTGGCTACCATGGTCCTGAGCCTCTAAACCTGTGACTTAAATAAAACTCTTTTCTTTATAAGTAACTAGCCTCAGGTGTTTCATTATGGCAATGGGAAGTGGGCTACAATAGTATGTATTTTCAATATGGTTAATATTAGATGTATTAGCCTGAACAATGTGGTTGTTATTACTGTTGTTTTCACAAACTGGGCATTTCCAAAAACAAGACCCCAACATTCATGGACTGATAAGTTTTAAAATAAGGATTACCTTATTTCAATTTTATGCATGTGCATGTGCACTGGTGGGAATGGAAATAATGACATGTTGATAAGTCAAACAGACAATGAATATGAGAAAAAACAAAGGAGGAGAAAAATGCTGAAACATGAAAAAGAAGATATATTTCCATGTCCATTTCCCTGTTTCTTCTATGGGGTGCCTATTGTAGTTATTCAAGTGTCTGGTTTGGTGAATGTACTGGAGTAGCAATAACTATAGTAAAAGCTAACATCCCTCCTGTGTTTGCCGTGTGCCAGGCACTGCACTGAGAGTTTTATGGATCATGTCATTTACACCTCCCCAAAACCTGTGCTTACCTCATTTGAATAACTTAGCCAGGGTCATGCTGGCAATCAATCCCAATGCCTCACACATGGGGCATCTTACTTCTACATTAACCTTTATGTTCAGTACCTATCATTAGTTCCTGATTTACTAAACTCTGTCATTGTCAGTAGGATGGTAAAGTTTCTGTTCTGTAAAACAACTTATTTCTTCTCACTTGAGAGTTACCATACTCCTCTAATTGCCTCTTAGGGCTGGGATATGAAGTCCCCATGCCACAACCTGCCCACAGTGAGGATTGCATTCATAGCTATAGAATCAGCTCATCTTCCACCGATCCAGCATAAGCTGGCATAGCCTTGATTTTTTTCTGTTGGAAATATATAAACTGGAGAAATAACTATGTCACAATGCAGGCTGAGTCCAAATTATGTTGCATCTGTGATGGCATATAAACATTTAAAATGATTACACAACTTTTATTACTCCTTTTGTTCCATCCCAATAAAGTATGCAATGTCCACGTACAGTTACATCTAAAAAACACAATACATAGGGAATAGTATTTGAAGCTGTGGAAGAAACTTGAAATCATACTTTATGGAAGCAGTTTTTTTTTTTAATTGAGGATATACTGGGAAAAGGTTGCATCTGATTCTGCTCAGTGACAATGTTAGCACTTGGTGGCCACATCTCCTGTGTGTGCAGCATTTTCAAAAATGAAATACTGTGGCTATAATTCCTTTATAGTGATTATCTTCTAACACAGAAGGGAAAAGACCATGATTATGGGTTATGATTTACTACCTCACATTACTAAGGATATTTGCATTCAAAAAAGAGAAATTCTACCTGACATCAGACATAATTAATTCTCCTGATCTATGCAAATAGTTACATGGTTATTTGAAAAGATACATCACAATTTTATTACTATTAAATAAGACAGGGAGATAGAACATTATTCGGAAAATAGATGATTTTATGATTTAGGGTTAGTTTTTCTTTCATTGAGGGATCCTAAGGAATGTTTATTTTTCATTTTATCTTGAATACCTCATTATGATTATTGTTGTTACCATCAAGATAGAGAGTGAGACACAAATGAAAGAACCCTCTATTTTGCAGCTTGTCTGACAACCACTGCAGCACACTCTGAATGACAGAACTTGGATTTGTTCCATGATCCATCCTGCACTGCATTTGCAAATGTCTCTCCAGTATGTTGTCACACATGTCCAGTCACATCCAAATTACACTTAAGAATTTCAAATCCTGGAAGACTTGACCAGTCCAAACTAGATTTTAGAGGAGCACAGCATTAAGAGCACAAATTTTGAACAGAGTCCAAGTCCCTAACACCTATTAGTTATTTCTCCTTGAGCAACTATTTAATTAACATCCACCCTATTTGACAAGGCTTGGCTTTCTCCTTTTTCCCAACACTTCATTCAGTCAATTACAAAGTCTTGCCAATTATGTTTCCAGAACCTATCTTGACTCCGTTTACTTGTCTGGACCTTTTTTGTCATTACCTGCTCTAAGGCACTGTCATTTTTGTCCTTTGCTGAGACCTTTGCTCCTGCAAAAGCCTTCGATTGGCATTTTTTGCCTACTTGTGCTATTGTCTAATTTATTCCCTACAGAATAGCCACGATGATTATTTACAGTGAACGTCTGATTATATACTTCACTACTAATTAAACAAACAAAATACAAATAAGCAAATAGGCTTCTGTCCTCTCAGGTCCTTTAGGATAAAATTTTCAATTAACAGGTGGCTTGTAGAAAGCTCTCTGCACTATACTCACACTGGCCGCCTTTTATTTTCCTAAAAACTACCAGACTCCATTTCGTCTCAGGTCAGGAATTGTATGTATGTTCCTCTCTGCCTCAAATAATCTTCCACTATCTTCACAAGCTCACTGTCCACTTCCTCTTGACTCCCTACAACTCTTATGAGGACTCAGATTAAAAGTTTTTTTTTTTTTTTCTCATAGAAACTTCTCAATCCCTAGACTAGGTCAATTTTGCTGTATCCTCATATGACTCCAAATTTCTCTGAAGTATCTTTCATAACTACAACTGTGGTCTGAATGTTTGCGTCCTGCCCCATAGTCATAGGTTAAAGCCTAATTCCCAATTCAAGAAATGGAACCTTTAGGAGGTGATGAATCATGAGGGCAGAGCATCACAAATGGGATTTGTGCTCTTCTAAAAGATGTCCAGGAGACTAGTTTGCCCTTCTCTCATGTGAGGACATAATGAGAAGGTGCCATCTATGAACCAGAGCAGAAACTCCTCACCAGATGCGGAATCCACTGATGACTTCATCTTGGACTTCCCATGCTCCAGAGTTGTAAGTAAATCTCTGCTATTTACAAATCACTCACTTTATTGTATTTTGTTAGGGCAAGTCTAATGGACCAAGACAGCAATGAATAACTGATTTGTTCTTTAATGAGTTGCTTACAAGTTCTCTAATGGGTTGTGGGAATTCTGCCTCCCATCAAAGCAAAAATTCAGTGGTATTAGGGACTGTATAATCAGACCCAACTGCATGAACATAAGTAGCTGGTAAATAGCTGTGGAATAAATGAGTGAAATTTTGAACCTGAAATTCTCTATCAGTTGAAATGATATATGTGTTTAATTATATTGTGATAATTTTTGATGTGATATATCATGTTTATGACACTGAACACAGTGCCTTTCACATAGTGGGCACTCAAAATTGGCTGTTATGAAATCATTTGATATAATTTTAAACCTCTGTTAATTCCTGTGGTGGTAAATTTACATTAATCCAAAAATTCATTTACTTGTTTAGGTAACATGACTTAAATGTATGGATGAAAGAAATAAAATAATCACAAAGAAGCTACTAGTTACAATTCATCTACTTATGATATAAAAATGCTTTTGGGACTTGGGATGAAGCTTAATGGGAGAGCAGTTGCTTAGCCTGAGCAAGGCCCTTGGTTTAATCCCCATTGTTACAAGCAAATAAACACACACACACACATACACACATACACACAAACACACACACACACACAGAACTTCAGAACTTATTTGGCAAAGTTTGCCTAGCAAATGAGTATATAAGCTCAAAATTGCTAGTTTCCATTGTTTTGAAAGAATTAATATCACCTTCTCTATCAGTATTGATTAAAATTTAAATGCACAGCTAAAGCTAGAGAACCAAATAAATTTCCAAAAATGTAAACTGGTTTATAACTTGTAGCTTTAAATTATTTGATTGATACAGGAACTCACCTGTTTATTGTGATACATTAAGTATATTGGGAAAAAATATACTTAGGAGTATGCTTTTAGAAGGATGCATGTTGATGACAGAAAGGCAGTGCATGTACTCTCATGACATCTTTCTGGAGAAGATGGAGGTTTATGACTATATTGGAGGACTTATAATGTGCTGATTTCAACTGGTGCCGATCAGAAGAGAGTTCTTCAACATGTCTGTGTCTCACTCAATTCTATAAATGAATTGCTTAACAACAGAGAAGCTAAGCTTTTCTAGTGAGCATATTACTTAGAGCTTGGAATGGAAAGAGTCTGGGCAGGGAGGCAGACAGCTAGTCTATGTACTAGCAAAACTGATCAATATCCAAAAATACCTTGAAAGGATAAAATAAAAGACAACATTAAAAAAAACAGCATTAAAATGCTGCCTGTGTTTTAAAGTTATTAGAGTACAAAATAGGGAAGACCTACCTCAGTTAGAAGAAGGTAATATAAAAAACCTTCAGTTTTTAATACTCTTGTCATGACTGGTACTAAAAGTTAAACAATAGTAGCTACAAAAAATCATTTAAAAGCTACTATAACATAATTTGAGAATTTATTAATAGACATGTAGTGTCAGAAAGTGGTTTGCTTATTAAATTTCAAGCCTCACATTTTAAAATCTTATTGATGAGTTAAAATGCATGCAGAACAGGACATCATTAAAAATGCATTATGCATACTCTATGTGTACACTTAGTTGCTGAAGGGAGTTCAGGAAGGGAAAAACGATTCTTGATGCCAAAGAACTTAAAGGTTCAAACAAAACATGATGTAAATGCAGAAAACTATAATGGAAATGAGAAAATGGAAAGGACCAGAAAAGGTAAAGCTAACAGTTTGTGGAAACTAAAGTGTGTTTACTTCCTACTGATCATAATGGCACAGCATCTTCTTGGTGGAGCCAGCATTGAAGCTAGACCCCATGTGACTGGTCCAGTTATACAGCTGGAGAAACAGGGTGCAATATAGAAGGAAGAGTGTGAGAAAGTTGCAAGCACAATTCCGGGGGTGAATTTGGAAATGGAGAGCTATCTGGTTTGACTAAAACACAGGGCAATTCAAGGGAGCAAAGACAAGCATAACACCAGGCTGAGAAGTAGTGAAGGGCTGCTAATGGCTTGGCAGACAGCAGGAGCTTATTCAATGGGCGGCATCAATCCAGGGTGTGTGTGAGAGACACAGAGGGAGAGAGGAAGGGAGGTTGATTTGGGGGTTGGATTTTATGTGGTTGTTTAATGTTAGTCTTTTCCACATCTTATGCCTTTCTTAGGCATCTTTAGCCACAAAAGAGGCACAGAGGTGCAGCCTGTCTGTGTGATATCACCGTTGGATTTGTACTAGTCATTATCCAATTTATCTAAAAGTTCACCAAAAGAGATGCTTGGTAAAAATTTGCTCCCATTCTGCAGGCTTTTTCCTTTACCTCACTGATTGTTTCTTTCACTGATAAGAAGATTTTCAGTTTGAATCCACCCCAATTTTTGATTCTCGATTTTATTTCTTGCATTTTAGTAGTTTTGTTAAGGAAGTTGGGTTATGATGGGCTTACCTTTTCCTCTATTAGGCACAGGGTCTCAGGTCTAATCCCTAGGTCCTTGATCTACTTTAAGCTGAGTTTTGTGCATGGTGAGAGATAGGGGTTTAATTTCATTTTGCTGCATATGAATTTCCAGTTTTTCCAACACCATTTATTAAAGAGGCTGTCTTTTCTCCAATATATGTTTTTGGCACTTTTGTCTAGTATGAGGTAATGTATTTATGTGGGTCTGTCTTTATGTCCTCTGTTCTGTACCATTGTTCTACAAGCCTATTTTGATGCCAATACTATGGCATTTTTGTTACTATTGCTCCATAGTATGTTTTAAGGTTTGGTATTGTGATGCCACCTGCTTCACAGTTCTTGCTAAGGATTTCTTTGGCTATTCTCAGTCTCTCATTTTTTTCCAGATGAATTTCATGATTGCTTTTTTCTATTTCTATCAGGAATGTCTTTGGGATTTTGATTGGAATTTCATTAAATCTGTATAGTGCTTTTGGATAGAGCACTAATCTCCAGGATATATAAAGAACTCAACAAAATGTAACACCAACAAAACAAATAATCCAATCAGAACTGAACAGACACTTCTCAGAAAATGATATACAATTGATCAACAAACATATAAAAAAATGTTCAACATCTCTAGCAATTAGAGAAATGCAATTCAAAATTACTCTAAGATTTCATCTCACTCTAGTCAGAATGGCAGTTATTAAAAATAGAAGCAACAATAAGTGTTGGTGAGGATGTTGGGGGAAAGGCACACTTATACATTGCTGGTGGGACTGAAAATTGGTGCAACCAATCTGGAAAGATGTATGGAGATTCCTTGGAAAACTTGTAAACAGAACCACTATTTGACCCAGCTATTCCACTCCTTGTTTTATACCCAAAGGACTTAAAAACATCACACTACAGTGACACAGCCACATTAATGTTTATAGTAGCACAATTCACAATAGCTTAATTGTGGAGCCTACCTAGATAACCTTTAATGGATGGATGAAGAAACTGTATACACACACAGACAGTGAAATATTACTCAGCATTAAAAGAGAATAAAATCATGGCATTTGCAGGTAAATGGATGGAGTTGGAGAATATCATGCTAAGTGAAGTAAGCCAATCCCCCCCCCCCCACAAAAAAAAGGCCAAATGTTTTCTCTGAAAAGTGAATGCTGATCTATAATTGGGGTATGTGGGTAGAACATGGGAGGAATGGAGGAATTTTGGATAGAGCACAGGGGAGGAAGGGAAAGGGAGGGAACTTGGGGGTAGAAAAGTTAGTGAAATGAGATGGACGTCATTACTCTAAGTACATGTATGAAGACATAAATGGTGTAACTCTACTTTGTGTACAACCAGAGAAATAAAAAATTGTGCTTCATATATGTATGATAAATTGAAATGCATTCTGCTGTCATGTATAACTAATTAGAATAAATAATTTTTTAAAAAAGAGGTACTTGGCTCTTTTTAATAAAGTATCTTCAATCTGATGGCAGCCATTCTCAGCTAATTTCTAACTTCTTATATGTCATGCTATCATATCCATAGGTTGTCATTTCCAAAAAAAGAAAAGAAAGAAAGAGAAGCACACATGTTCATTTCTTTTAAAAAAAAAGTCATGAGTAAATTTAAAACAAACATACCTAAAGCCAGGATGGGGACTTAATGTATTTAAAAGTTAACCTGTTGCCAGTCCTGTACAATCATAAATTACTGGGATCCTTAAAAAGAAGAGTTGATATTTTGATTTTTTTCTTCCTTCCTTCTTTTAAAGAGTCAAAGCCTTTCTACGATCTACTTACATCCATAGAAAAATCACAGAACAATAAAATCAGTTAGATATGTATAAAAGGCAGACTTAAAAATGGGACTGCCATTTCTTACCTTATTTCCTTTGCTTCAGTTAGTGATCCTAACCTACAGGGTCAGCATAATCTAGTTTATGATTCCATTCTAAGACAGGTATAAGATGTAACCTCGGTTACACCATCTAGTAGAACTCAAAATTAAGTCAAAACATCAGGCTAAATTATCTAGGAGTTTTTGGCTGTTTTAGAAAACTGATTGAGGCTTAATCACATTTCCTTATCCCTGGTCCTTGGGTTGCAGGAAGGAGGGAGGACTAGCATGCTCTGACATCCCTAGTGGCACAGTGACCACAATTCCACATCAACCATTGCATTGCACTGTCACCTGTGTGCCCCTCTGATACATCTCCTTGATATGTGCAAGTTTTTGGACTGAATCTCCCTATTTGCAAGACTGTCTGAAATTGTACCCCCTTTGGACATTGTTCCTTGGAAAATTAACTCTTCTCTCCTGCAGAGGTTCTGAAATATGAGGTGAGGACTACAGCCAACAGATTCCCTAAGACATTCCTTAAAATAAGATCCATTGGTCAAATTCTAAGACAAGTTGCTCAAAATGTTTGCCATTGAGTCCTATGAATCCATATCCTAACAAGCTTTCTAGGTGCATCTTTTGCTCATTGAGTTTGAGTTTTACTCTGTGTAAAATGTCACTTTGTGAATGAATCATAATGACTTTAAAGAAAGTCAAACAAAGTAGGGTTTTTAAGTTGAAGAGACTATTTAGTTTGTAGGAAGAACATTATCCTCATTCCTAAACATCTAGAATGGTGACATTAATTTGGAAGTTAAAATAGATTAGAGTTCTCTGTTATTTTTCAATTCTGGGATTCAGAAAATGACCACTAACAATGGCATTTAAAAGCTAAAGTCTGAATAGCCACATGCTGGTTAAATGTTTTCCTGCCTAATTGGTACAGTAATAAAATTAATCTAACCCAAGAATATTATTTTTCTGCTGCCATCAGTTCATGTGGTATATAGATGGAGCACAGTGTTCATGCCTATGGGTCGTAGTGCTACTGTGAAAACTTACATATTTTCACAATTACCTAACTCTGCTGGAAGATAATCCATGTTTTTATTTTATGCTTTTTTCATTATAAAAAGTTAAGTACATAAAAATGAATCATTAATAGTACTAATATTTGTATTTAAATAGCTCATTTTCCTCATGATGTTATCACTTAATTGAGGTGAATAGTATGAATGAGCCTAAGTCTCCTCCTTTGTTTAGAATAGAAACAGTCTTATGAAATTTTCATTTTTGGATTTGGGCAATATTTTAGGAATCACATCTGTAACTGCTGTTTGAAAACACATGATTTTTTTTAAATGTAAGTGTGAAATTGTGTCAAATTAATTTAAAAATATAGCTTCACATATGGAGCCAATAAGGATAGATATTTATTAGTTCCAGGTCTTCGGTGTCCCTTTGCCCCACAGGAATTCTACTTGGAATGGTGTTTCAGACCCCTTGCAATGTTCATTATGAATATTGCTCTTGATATCTCTTCATGTTTTAAAATAACAAACCTAAAACCGTAATACTGATACAGTGGGAAAATAGGACAAGAAAAATGGCATATGTAATGCTTATCTGATCTCTTAGGCTCTTTCCTAATACCAGTAAAATAGTATTTAAAAGGTGGAATAGAATGTATATTCAAATGAGCTTGCCAAAGTTTCATTTATTTGAATTAACTGGTGCATTTATCAAAAGCAAATTCAGTCCAATCACTTAATATGCACCAAGTAGACAAATTCAGTCTGTTTTTATTAAAATACTTACTTGTCACCAATTGAGTAGATGTGATCATAATGTACTTTTCCAGCAGGAAGGAGCCCATTCAGATATATGATAAGAACAAACCATCAGCAGCATCAACTCTGCTTAGAATAGGGAAGAACTAAATGCAAAGCTAGGTTTGAATGTTGGCAGCATTTTGCCCTTCATCTGTATGAATATTTTGTTGTTATAGCTCATAAAAATAAAGACATTTGTATTAGGGTTCCAATTGAAAAATGTCAAAAATAATGTCAATGTAATCACCAACATCAAATATTTAAAAATACATAAAATTTCAGTGTATATAACCCTGAAACCTATTTAATTAAATTATAATTATGATTAAAAAAATACCATAATGGTGAAATTTAACTGATGGAAAAAAACTCCAATACTCTAAAACATAGAATACACTAAGAATGAATTTTCATCTCATGCTCATGTTCTGCTGACTTGTCCAATGTTTATGTGTACTGGTTCAAACACAAATCACAAAAGATGGGTAAAAATAGTTATACTGTTCTAGCTTCATATTATAACCTGATTTAGAATATTTTCATTTGAAAACTAAGTCAATATTCAAACACATTTCACTAAGCAAAGTGTAACAAATGAAACAGAATATGGATGTTGACTTCAATTAGCTCACAGGTCATAAGGAAATAATAAGTAAAATATCAGAACAGGGTGTTCATACACTACACTTAGTGAAATACTTGTGCCCCATCAGGTGATGTAAAATGTTATGTGAACAATGGGTTCCAGAGAGAAATACTCCTGGGGATCTCTGGTATATTATGTAGTATACTCTAGAAGATTCACAATGAACATGAGAACTGAAAAGTTTCTTTGCATTAAAATAAAAAACTCAACTAATTTTATTTAGTACACAATTTCCCCCCAATTTTTGACCCTAGGATATTATCTACTCTCCTTCCCACTGTGGTTCACTTGCTAGCATCTTACGGAAACAGTGTCCCCAGAACAAGATTGAAGGAGTATCTCAGCCGAAGTATAAATTGGGAAAAGCAATTTCATACAAGGTGATGTGATTATATCTGGAAGCCAAGGAAGCTTTTATAAACAGAAGTGCCTGAGGTGGCTCTTGAAAAATATAAAGTAATTTTTCTAGATTCACGAAAGAAGAAAATTCTAAGCAAATATAAGAGCTTGTGGAAGAGCTCAGAGTTGCAGGGAGGTGGGAATTTAATGGGGAGCAGGGGAAGAAGAGTTTAGATTGAAAGAGTAAGGGAAAGACAATAATCACAGGTCTTGGATGTCTTACTTAAGGAGCTGTTTTGACATTTTTTAAAATTATTTTTTACTTCAGAATTTACTTTTTTTTTTTTTTTTTGTACTAGGGATTGAACCCAGGTGTCTTAACTACTGAGCCACATCCCCAACTGCTTTATTCATTTTATTTAGAGACAGGGTCTTGCTGAGTTGCTTATTGCCTAAATTGCTGATGCCATCTTTGAACTCACAATCCTCCTGCCTCAGCTTTCTGAGTCGCTGAGATCACAGGCATGTGCCCCTGCACCCAGACTGTTTGAACATTTTAACTTTATTGTGCAAACTTAGAAAACTCTGTGTGAGTGTATGTGTGTGTAAAGTTGGGGAGAATTTTGAATAAGGTAGGTGAATGAGTCTGACTAAACTAAAAATAATAGATTTGAGGAGAATGATACTGGAACAAAACTTTAAATGGCAATATATAATGTACTAAAAACTTTTGAAAATGATTGTTAATAGATATTTATATTTTTTCAACATTTTATCAGTATCTTCTATGTTCTAAGTACTATGCTAGTCAGTGGAAAGATGAGAGTGGATAATAAAGAGTCCTTGCTGTCAAGAAATTCAACTTATTGGGAAAAATACTCATAAAGAGAGAAAATGTAGTTTTGTACATATAATTTCATCATATAATATTCTGTGTTATATAGCAAGTGCTCAATATACTTTGCATATGTGAAATAGATAAATGTTGGAACTAGTATCAGTGTTCCATCAAAATTTAGAGTACATTAGGCAACATTGTGGCCTAAATGATCACCTAGATAGTAAGATTTTTAATGCATTCTTAAATTATGAAGTGAATGAAATATTCAGATACAGTTTTAACATAGAACTCAATGGAAAATTTCATGACTGTATCTTCTTTGTTCTTAGAGATATTTAAGCGTATAAGTTTTAAAATCATGACATAGATTACAAGGAATCTCTAAAAATATTTCAACAGAAGAGTAAAATGGTCCAATTCATATAGAAAAGTATACCAGATTTCCTGTTAACACTGTAATATATCCATCCACGTGTGAGACAAGCCCTTTATTTCATTGATACTACTATTGGTCCAGATATTTCAGGAGCTCCTCTTTGGCAATCACCTTCAGAGCTGATGGAACATGATTTAAATAGTTTCCTAATGCTGTGCTGAATGCCAGTGTCACTAGAATTATTGTCTCTATAGTACAATTCTTAAAAATTCTTCAGATGGCTCTTCTCTTCTGAACAATGTAGAAATCTAATGTTGACTTATGTGTTTAATTTCTACAATAGGTTTTCTGTAGTCTATCTACAATCATGATTGGAGTTGTGAAGTCAGGGAACTGAAAAGATTAAAGTATACCATGTCTCAGACCTTAATGAGACATGTCAAGTTATTCCTGAGTAATGGAGTGTACTGGGTATTGAACCCAAGGGGTCTTAACCACTGAGCCACATCCCCAACTGTTTTATAAATTTTATTTAGAGAGGGTCTTGCTGAGTTGCTTATGGCCTTGCTAAATTGCTCATGCTGGCTTTGAACTCTCAATCCTCTTGCCTCAGACTTTTGAGTGGCTGGGATTACAGGCATGTGCCCCTGCATATAGCCCATTTGGACATTTTAATTTTATTGTGCAAAACTTGAAAAACTCTGTGAGAGAATTTCTAGAACCAGAGAACAACTCTCATAAAGGTTATTTAGAAGGGATATATGGAAGGTGGGCACAGTGGCACACATCTGTACTCCCAATGACTCAGGAGGCTGAAGTAAGAGGATCACAAGTTCAAGGGCAGCTCCAGCAACTTAGGAAGACTCTAAAATAGTAAAAAAATAAATATGTAGCTCAGTGGTAAAGCACTTTTGGATTCAATCCCTAGTACCTCTTCCCCCCGCCCACACCCCCCACAAAAAACAAGTAAGAAAGAAAGGCACACATGGTGGGATGGTGGGATGCACAAGTTCATGTTGACAGTCTATCTTCCATTTATTAACTCTCAGATTAATAAATCTCAGTACCTAAATACAGAAAAATTTCCTGTTCTTATATTTGTCAATATGTTGTTCACACTTTTCCACTGTACTTCTTATTGCTTTACTTTCATCTGTTCTCATAGATTACCAGATAGACAGACAGACAGACAGAATAGGCTGTTTATACAAACATCTTATATAAGTATATTCTACTATATATATATATATATATATATATATATATATATATATATATAGTGTGTAAATGTGTATATATATACATATATATATAGTGTGTGTGTGTGTGTGCACAAAGATATACAAACTATACATATTAATAGATTTTTGATCATGGAAAAGAAAAGATAAATACATTTGAATTAAATGAATAAGATGAAGATGTTTAAATGATACTGCAAAAGGAATCAATTCAAAGAAGTGAATTATTACAGTTAATACCTTTAAATAAGTTTCTGCACTTGACAGAAATCATAGAAAATGAATTTTCCCCTAAAACTAAAAGATCTCAAACATTACTGAAACTTCTTTTTTCCTTTGGGACAATTTTAATACAGATAAAAGTGCTTCAGATGAACGAGTTAATGAAAAAAATACTACTTAACTATCTGCTAGAACAGAATGAGAAGCATTTTCAACACCTCTCTGCCTCTGCAACTGAATTTCAGGATGCAACCTTCAGTATTAAGAACAAGCACTAAGGATTTCTAAAAGTAATTTTGTTCTTCTCTTTTGACATTTCTAGTATTCTTATAGGCCCCATCCACTAAATTCATCCATTGTTTTACATCTCCTGAAGTTTTAAATTAAATGTACCTTCTTTCTGGCTTATAGGAACATCATCATGCTTGCCACATAGAACATGATTACAGGTAAGAAATGGTGAGAAACATCGGTTTACGAACAAAAGTCATTAACATCTGAAGTGGTTCTGTCGTCACAATATATCCAGCTTACAAGTGCTGTAAGTCTATTGTTGTATATTAGACTATTCAAATAGTTTGATTTCCTTGGCTAATAAATGTTATGGGTACAAGTGAATATCTTTTTAATATGAATCCAATATATTTCATAGGAACAATCTGATTTACTAAGTAATCTGGACATTATCATGATTTCCTAGACACAACTCTGTGTGATGATGATGAAGACAAATCCAACCTTGCTCTAATGTGCTTACAGAAAAGTTACACTCATCTAATAAACAACCAAACCAGATTTTCTGTTAAATGACAACCAAGACACACAATCAAAATCAATGCACCAGCACAGGATGTGATTAACGTCAAGAGCCAAGGAGACGGAAAGATGGGTGTAAACAGCAGAGAAAGAGTGGCAGGCAGAAGGGTGTAAGAAGAGATTGCACCAAGAGCAATGAACTTGTACAACATGGATGGCCAGGCCAAGCTACTTTCTTGCTTACAGCACTCTAATGGAATTCTACTATCCATAGGGACAGGTACAAACCCCTTATGTAGAAGATCAGAACCTTCATGAGATGGGCCTTATTCAGCACTCATACCTCCCGTATCCCTGGCCCGGTAGCATTCTCTGCTGTGGCTGTTGGTTCTCTCTGGCACGTTTATACCTCCCAGGACTAAACAGTGTGACACCTTTTCAGAACTCAGTGACTACCCACTGATTAAATTTTCAATGTTTTCATTTTGGCCTCATTTGTCCCATGACAATTTTCATCTGTGTTCACAGAGATATACTCTTATCTTACTCATGACAAATGTCCCGTATTTTAGTTACATTAACTGAATCGCTGTTAATATATTTGGGTCTTTTCATGCCTACAGGTATTGCCAAGAATTCAAGAAGCTTTGAAACTAAAAGTAGGTTTTCCAGTCATTAATTCTATTAGACTCTAAAGTTTCCTCTCTAAAACTCATTCACTGTTCAGTAAGGTTCTGTTTGTTGTTCCTCACCCCTTCCAGGTTCCTGTCTGAAGGCCACACCACACCAAGCTTACCTAACTCTTTATGGGTGAACTGTCACATTCTCTTCCATTCTGTTTCCACCTCTGAAGCTTCCTGGATCACTGGCCCACTCTTGAATTTATGCTTCTATCTGGCAGGGACTATCTTTATCTGCCAGGGGTTCACACTGCTTCTTAAATTCTTACCTCAGCATACTGGTACCTCCACCTTCCCTACTCCCCATGTGTTTTCTTCCCTCCCAGTTTTTATCCTCAGTCTTTTATTCTCTCAAAGAATAACTAGCATTTGTTAACCTATTCAATTCATGTGATAATATCAGCTATATTTGTGAGTGCTCATTTTTTACTTCAAATTGTGCTAAATGTTTCACAAGCATCATGCTATTGAGTCACCATATCAAATTTATTAATACTATTATTATTGCCATTTTTCAGATGAGCAAATTGAAAAGACAAAAATAAAAAAGAAGAATAGAACAACTATTGAAGTCACACACTCATTAGCACTAAAACTTAGATCACATCATGTGATGACAGAGGCTGGCCTGGCCCCAGCCCACTCACATTCAGTGTGCCTCTGCCCCTCAGCAGTGCCCCACTTGCAGCTTTACCAGACTTTTCTCAAGAGTCTCATACTCTCTATGTCTCTTACCTCAGAGGCATAGCTGTACCTTCCTTCTCAGCACATAAAGAATTTCAAGAGGAAGAAGAAGAAACAAAACAAAACAAAACAAAAAAGATGTGGACAGAGTATTAAAAGAGAAACTTTGGCTTGCAGAGTCTCCCTTGGTCTCAGAAGTTTGCTCCATTTGACTGTTCGCTTTCTAGTGCTCAGATAAGTGATTGCTTCAGATGCTCTGTGAGACCCACTCCATGATGAAACCATTAGGACTGATGCCATGATCTTGGAAGTTCCATGAAGGTTGTTATCTGACTATGCATGACATAAACTGAACATGCACACATATAAACTTGTTGTTAATCTGAATGCTCTACTTCAAGGAGTACATGGAATATAAGAGATGGTTTGGAACAAGGATTCTTTTTAGTGAAAACATTTCTTTCATTATGATGGATTGCTGTTCTTGCCACACACACATTATGGATCATCTTGTGTTCATTTCTCATTGGCAACTGTTCAAGATAACATATGACTGTTTCCACTCTCTCTGTTGTCTTTTTCTTAAACTCTTCCTCAGATGAGAAGTTCCCAGAACCCTGGAAGCAAGAAGCATTTTCTATACTCTATGAGGACAGAGGCATTCCCTGAAATCTCTCAAGTGTTAAGGAGACACTTAAATCATAAATGAGCATAATCTTTCACAGAGGTGATTCCAGAAGCAACACAGACAAGTAGTTTATTGTGGAAGTGCAGAAAACTAGGGAGATAAGGGAGAAACCTTGACATGTCACAATGGTTTAAAGAATGCTCCTGGTATCTGTGTATGACAGTTCTATATAAACACAGCACCTTTTATCTTGCACAGGGCCAGTTACACATCTCATAGCACAGTACAGTAAAAGAAAGGCTTTCAAAAAGAACTAAAATGCTGCCAAAGCATTCAGTGAAATCCTGAGATATATTAACAAAAGTAAAATATACACCACAATCTTAAATCCTCAATATCATCATCAAGTCACAAAACAGGTTTTAATGTACATACCAGCTCCAGATACAACTACCTCCCACCAGGGGATAGGAACAACACTGCATATGCACTTCACATTAATGGTTTCCTTTTCTCTTGTGTCATCACTACTTTCTTTTCCCCTCATAGAAAAAGTTATGGGGAGGCATAAATTTTGATTAATGATACTGAGTTGTATGCCAAAGCATTCTCACTGAAAAGAATTAGCAATCCAGGCAGTGTACCACAAAGTGAATCTCAATGAGAATACTTTACAAGGCAAATTACAAAGGAGACTATAATTATCAATTTCCTTCAATGCTATTCAGGTTTATAGTTTGGAAGAAGAAAACTGTTGGGAAAATTGACTTGATGTGAATTGATGAATTGGTAGGACTACTTTTAAGAGATGAAAAACAAGCCATTTTAGCCTGAGATCACATGTACCACATGTCACATGACAGAGCACCCAATTCATCACAGATTATTCTCTGAATATTTTTCAGAATATTTGTCATTTCTTTATAATGACAAATGATATTTCTATGACTGAAAAACACATTTTTTTAAAGTGGAAAGGTTCTACATTTTTATACCTCCTAGGATTAACAGTGTGACACCTTTTCAGAACTCAAAAACTACCCATTAGTAAATTTTCAATGTTTTCATTTCAGCCTTGTTTGTCCCATGACAATTTTCATCTGTGTTCGCATAAATAAACTCTTATCTTACTCAGGACAAATGTTCCATATTTTAGTTACATTAACTAAATCACTGTTAACATATTTGGGTCTTTTCCATGTCTACACATATTGCCAAGAATATAAGAAGCTTTGAAACTAAAAATTAGTCTACCAATTAGTCTACCAACTAATTCTATTAGAATCTAAAGTTCCTTCCCTGAAAGTCATTCACTGTTAAATAAGGGAGTGTTTGTTGTTCCCCAATCTTCCAGGTTCCTGTCTGAAGGCCATACCACACCAGGCTCACCTAACTCTTTTTGGGTGAACTGTCACAGATATAAAATTCATGGCTCACTTAGAACTCTGCCCCTGAACTAGATAAAATTAAAACTGGAGAAGAGCAGAAGTCAAAAGAAACCATGAGACATAAGTTTGTACATAATGATTCTTAGGGGAGTTCAGGGAGAAGAATAAGCCATTAAAATGTTATGGAGCCTAGATGCAAATTATAATTCTGCATTACTAAATTCTAACACACCAACATGATTTATTTAATGACCATGCATAAAATAAAATCCTGGCACCACTGAATAACTATTTAGTTCCACCAAACCAAATAATGCCCTATGAAACTATTTTACACTCATTTGGAAAAAAAAATATGATGCTTGAATTAGGAGAATAATTACATATGTAAACTCCAAAAGCAAACAAAACCTACTCCACTATGATATTCAGATCTTTTATCCGATATTCTGTAAATAAACATTTATAAAATGGGAAGGAGAATACTGGTGAAACTGTGTAATGGGTATTTCACATGTAACATTTTTCTTAAATCTTCATAATAAACCCCAAAGTGCAGTATTTATATAACCACTTTACAGTTAATGATTTTGAGATAAAGAGATTTAGTGACATGTTGAAGGTCAATAATCATCATCTCACTGGGTAGTTGGTAAATAATAAATAAAAGGGCAAGTTGAGTCAATTATCAGCAAATATTGGTTAGACATCAACTATGTGCCAGAAAATTCCATTTCTATTATCTTATTTAATGTTTTTAAGTGGATGAAGGGATATTAATTATGAATATGTGTATGGGTCTAGAGTTGTATAAACACAATATTTTTGTTCCTTAAATTTAGGAATTATGTCTTAGTAATAGTTGTTTTCTTAGCACCAATGTTCCAGGTAAACAGATAGTACTAAATAAAAATTATACTTCCCAAATGAATCAGGAATTAGGCAGCATTCTTATAAATGGTCACCTAGAAAACATTTGGAGACCTTGAAGCTTCTATATGGTTTGAAATTTGTATACTACATTATGTGCTTTGAAATTTGAAGTTAAGACACACATTTATATACTCTAACAACCAAAACCCAATCTACTGAAATTATACAATATAACATAAAGATGAAGCACCATGTTCCATAGAACATGTTCTATGGATCTGGAGAAACTCATTCTAAAAGATATATTACACATTCATATATTACATAAACATAATACACAGGACATACATTTATTCTACTGTTTGAGAAATTTACTCCCACATCACAATAAATTTTGTTTCATAATTTTCTGCATTTGTGCATTTGTGTCTTCATTTTACCCATTACTATTTTGTCAGCAGTCCCTTTTTTACATTACCTGTACATATGATTTTAATAAATGCTCTGCCTTGAACTAATTTCTGTAGTCTGGAAAATAAGATAATATAAAAGTTGGAATAGGGGAAAGAAACAAAAGAAAGAGTTTCATGCTAGTAGAGAAATGAGGAAACAATATTTTTCAGAGCAGATAATTATAAAAAAGTTCTTTCAATGGAAAGATATTATGTAAACACCATTAGAGAATTATTGGAAATGGAATTTCAGAAAGTGACACTGATTACAATAGCTGGAAAAGAACTGAAAGGAATAAATTTATCCAAAGAGGTGAAAGATCTCTACAATGAAAACCATAAAACATTGACAAAAATAACTGACAAGGACACACACAAAAAATGGGAAGATAACTGCTTCCATGGATTAGAAAAAAATAATATTGTTAAAATGCCCAACTTACCAAAGTAATGCAAAGATTCAATGCAATCTCTATGAAAATACCAATGACCAAATTAGAAAAAAGAATCTTAAAATCTGTGTTTTTACACACACACACACACACACACACACACACACAAACAAACCTTGAGTATCCAAAGCAATGTTGAGTAAAAGAACGAGACAGGAAGTGTTACATTACCTGACTTCAAAATATAGTATAAAGCTTTAGTAATTGGACAGAATGGAATTGGCACAAAAACCAAAATACAGGCTAATGAAACAGAAAAAAGAACACATAAATAAATCTATATATCTATACACAGCTGATTTTTGACAAAGGTGCTAAGAAAACACATTGGAGAAAGGACAGTCTTTTCAAAACTCAGTGCTTGAAAAAATGAGGTATCTATGTGCAGAAGGATGGAACTAGATCCTTCTCTCTCACTATATCTAGCAATCAATTCAAAATGGACTAAAGACATACATGTAAGAACTGAAACAATGAAAATTTTAGGAAAAAAATAGGGAAAATGCCCTAGGACAGTGCTACTGGCAAAGATTTACTCAACAAGGACCCCAAAGCACAGGAAACAAAAGCAAATATAGACAAATGGAATTACACAGCACAGGAAGCAACCATCAGAGTGAAGAGACAGCCTACAAAATAGGAGAAAATATTTGTAAACTATATATCTGACAAGAAGTTGCTATCTAGAAAATAGAAGGAGCTCTAAAACTCAAAAACAATAATAATAATAATAATAATAATAATAATAATAACTTGATTAAATAAAAAGTAAAAGACCTAAGTAGATATTTCTTAGAAAATAAAAACATGACAAGAAAGATTATGACAAAAATGTTCAGTTTGACTATTCATCAGAGAAATGCAAATCAAAACGACAAGAAAGCTGTGATCAGCACTTGGTATCTTTAATCTTTTGGATGGGGAAAAAAGAAACCACTTGTACCTTGTTGGTGGGAATGTAAATTAGAACAGCCATTATGGAAAACAGTATGGAAATTCTTCAAAAGATTAAAGGTAGAGTTACCATGTTCCCCAGCAATCCCACAACTCTGTAGCTAAAGGAAATGAAACCAGTGTCTTGAAGAGACATCTGCACTCCACTATTCACTGCAACAGTATTCATAATCACCAAGAAAGGGAAGCAACCATAGTCCCCAACAACTGATGAATAAATAAAGAAAACTGGTACTCTGATAAAATGGAATAATACACCACCATAAACAAAGAATGAAACCTATCATTTGCAACAACATAGATAGAAATTGAGGTCCTGTTTTAAAGGAAATAATCCTGATACAGAAAGAAAAGTACCAATCCCACTCATAGGTGGAATCTAAAAAAGCTGATCTCATATAAATTGAGAGTCAAACAGTGGTTACCACTGGCCAGGGAGGTAAAGGGGCAAGGAGGTTTGAGGAAAGTCATTAACATGTACTAAGTTGTATTGAGACAGGCAAAAGAAATTCTAGGGTTTCATTACACAGTAGAATGACTACTGCTAATTATAATGTGCTGTGTTTTTTTCTTTTAAAATAAATAGAAGAAAGGATTATGAATGTTTTCCTCATGAAGGAATGGTAAATGTTTGATGAGATAGTATACTTAGCTTAATTACACATGTATTGGAAAATCACATGGTACTTATTAGCATTATGATCTTTATGCTTTTTTGTATCATTTAAAATTAATTTAATTTAAATAGGTGCTATGCAAAACAATGCATATGTAATAGGGAGTTTTGCTCCTTCCTTTGGAAATTAATTCCTGTAGTGTGTGTGTGTGTGTGTGTGTGTGTGTTTTGTTTTTGGTAGGGGAGGGGTTGCAGGATAGATGATCTTCCACAGTAATGGATTTCTCTAAGCCTAGGAGACATATGGTGGTAGTGTTTGGAGGTGAGTCTAACAATGAGAGATTAAATAGATTAAATACAAATAGATTAAAAATATCAAGAGCCCCATGTCCCTTTTACCTCTTTATTTAAAATTATTAAAACATAATTAATTTCCAAGGAATAAACATACTAGAGACTCTTGCAAATGCAACATGATCCTAACACTTGGGAACAGGCCCATTTATGCTTCTCTTTCTTCTTTATTGTTTTTTTTTTCCCCTAATATCAAAAGAAACGTAGTCTGCCAGAAATATTTGATTCACTTTTATAACGATATAAAATGATAGAAGATCATACTGGAAATTGAAGTTGATTCTAAAGGCACACAAATCAAAATAATGTTCTGGATGGGCACTTTAGAACATATTACACAATATTGAGATAATAAGACAATTCTCGATCTGCCTCACTAGGAGCCTAAAGTGCCACACAAAACAGTCTCTTCACAGCCTCAATGCTGTCTCTCCACCATTCACCCTCCAAACTGTCAGCTATTTGGAGTCTTTCTGGGAAATGCTGTATTCCAGCCTTACAGGGTGTCTTAAATTTTTATTTATTTCATCAAAGATAACAACATATTTTGTGTCAAAAATTCCTTACCACCATCTGGGCATATATCCTTTTCTCTTGATTTGAAATAATTTAAGAACTAGAGAAAAAATAAAATAAATTATTGGGTTCTTAAAGGATGCAAAACAATTGAAATGAAAATCAATTGTTTAGCATCGATATCTTGAAACATAGGGGTCTGTTCCCCCAGAGGAAAAACCAACTCATCTGACTTCAGTACAGTCTGTGAATGAGTATCATCAGTGGTTTTTCCATGTGTAGAAGGTGAGAGGAAGAATAAGGGAATAGTTCATAAGAGTATAACACAGACAAAAGTTTACCAAAAAAAGAAGTTCAGAGACAAGTGGATGAAGTAACAGTACTTGTTTGTATATGTTAAAGATTCTTAGGCAAGAAAAAGTATGAGTGTGAATTCTATGTCATGCCAGCAATAGTAACTGTTCCACTTAATTACCATATTTAATTTTTTCAACTGCACTGTCGGTTACATGTCAGCATTCCATTTTACAGATGAGAAAAAAGGCTTAAAGAAAATCACTAACTTAGTCTCATTTTACAAAGTCAATAACAATGGAGCCAGGATTTGAGGCACAAAGTATTTCTAAATCCCTCATTCATTCTCAAGTTATTCCAGATCTTCATGTAACCTTTATCTTTGTCTTTGCTTAATATTAGTCTTATTCTATTCTATCTTCTCATTCCATATAATTAGAAAACAGAATGAACTTTGTAGAGAAGCTAACCCTAACCAATACTGCATAAACAAACAGAAAAATCCCACAGCTTCCCTTAATAGTCAGCATCCATTGCAGAATCCCCAAGATTATATTCTTCTTTCAATACAAATAATGCAGAATTATGACAAATAACTTGGTTTAAATAATGTTTTATAAGAAAAAATAAAATAAAACCCAGCATCCTTTGTTTTGCTTTATGTTAACAGAAGGGATCCCATGCAGGACTAACATTCACCAGATTCTAAATAAAAAATCTTATACCTAAATTTTCAATGGATTCTCACTATTCCTTGTCCACATATGCAGGGTTCCTTATTAAAGAACAATTCCATCATGTAGGAGAATTTAACAAATGCTTTCAATTTGGTGTGAGGCAATTTATTAAATAATTTTATCTGATACATAAAATATTATTGATTATTCATGGAGTGGAATGACAGAGAACAAGGTCACTAGATCATTGAGTGTCTCTTCCCCCCAAAATACATAGAAAAAAAATGGATGAAAGAGTGAAAATGAGTTAACACCCGTCTTTCAATTTTGCCAGTGGATAGTCTGGATTGGAGACTATCTAGTACCTTCCATTTCTACTGAGGAAAGTATGAGATTATGCCAACTGGACAGAAAGGATTCATGGATGTTGGAGACAATGGCTTGTAGAAAGAGCACCCAAACTATCATAGGGAAATTATAGAGTTTTACTCAAAATTACACAAATATGTATTTATATGTGTGTAGTTGTATGACAAAACACTCATGTGAGAGAGTTTCAAGGAAGGAAGCCAAAATGAGCTATCAGAGAGCTTTATAATCCAATGACAAAAATTAAATGTAAATAATACATGACAGTTTAATGAAAATAAATTAAACCTATGGTAGCTGTTTTAATTGACAGCATTTTAAGGAAAAGATATCTTCAACAGGATTAATGAATTCAAAGCAGTTTGTATTCACTTTTTCCTGTCATAATTATATATTTTTTTATTTGGAAGTAGAGGAAATGAACCTGTTTTCATCTTCAAATTATGCCTTTACAACAGGAGAATGTGTGATAAGTTATCAAGGTGTTGCTACATTTTCTGCATACTCATCAAGACAAACCATTTTGCTTAAGATTGAAAGAAGATGTCATTGTGTTCAGAAAAACTCATTTATACCTCACAATTCTAATAGTCTATAAATCTTGATCTTGTAGCCCAGTTTTTCAACATTTGTTCCTTATAATTAATCAGTCAAAGGATTCTATACACCACAGAAGTTAGAGAGTGATTTACATAAATTCCATTCCAATGCTTTAGTAAAACAACTTTGTTGACTTTCCTTTCTTCTACCAATAAATTAGTAATAATATAATCAGAATGGCTCTTCCATATTCAGTTTTCTTGAAGAATAAACGTGAATTAATATAAAACGAATTTAAGCTTTATGTTATAGTTCTTTGGATAAATGGACATTCAGATCTTCTCATTTTAATAAATTCCTCTAACAGATGCTTTCATTTGCTTTACACGTCTGTCATCCTCAGTGATTTTTGTTTAGAAGAATATGTTAAACATACAGTTCTCTTTATGTAGAACTAATTACAAGTGTTCCTACTTTGAAAGCTATATTTTGGGAGAAATTATAAATGACACCTGCGGTATAATCTTGGGTAAAATAAACTTGCCTAAATGGATGGGTCATGATATCCATATTTCATCTCAATTTGTTTTACTCTGTTGTTAAACGCCTGCCAATTTTTTTCTGAAGGTCATTATGAGCTTTTTATTTTATATTGGAGACTTGGCTACAGATTATTATTATTATAATTATTAATTAATAACTTGAGATCTTTTTTCTTTTCTTTTCTTTTTTTTTTTTTTTTGGTATTGGGGATTGAACTCAGGGGCACCCAACCACTGACCCACATCCTCAGTCCTATTTTGTAGTTTATTTAGAGATGGGGGTTTCACTGAATTGCTTAGCACCTCACTTTCACTGAGGCTGGCTTTGAACACATGCTCCTCCTGCCTCAGCCTCCCGAGCCACTGGGACTATATAGGTGTGCAACCAATAAACCAAGCTATAACTTGCTATGTTAAGTTTTTCAAGACAGCATTCATTTTCTAAAATATCATTTGAATTATAGTTAGTTTTTAAATTAAACCTAAATAAATAAATAAAATGACCAAACTGCCTCTATCTTGCATGCACATTGTTTACCTAAGAAAATTGTGTTACAAGTTGGTTAAAATGGCTTAAATTTGCTTACACAGAATTAAGGACAAACAACTCTGCTGATAAGACAGAGGTAAAAGAGGTGAGTGTGCTCTATCAAGAAACAAAACTTTAATGTAGTTGACTTTAAACCTCAGCTCTTTGCCCCTCAAATCATATATGAGAGTAACAAACAGTGAGGTAGAAACAATGTTGACACCGTGAATTTATTGCTTCTTCCTTCCCTAGTATGGCCTTATAACATTTTTTAGGTCATTGTATTTCTATCAATACTAAAATCATGTGTTGAATAATATATAAAACATGTGATATCATGGTATATTAAAGTGAATTTGAATCAAAATTTTTAAAAATCCTTGGGAATGTGGAAGACTAGGAAACTCAAAGCTCCTTCTCCTACCCCCCCCCCCCGCCCCAGAAAAACAAACAAAATCCCCACAGCCTGATTAAAATAATAATATTTGTGATAGTCAAAGATTTATCGTAACCAAGATAATGCCCAATCAAGAAAAAGTCACATTCAAAATGTGGTGTTCTGTTGTCCTTTGCCATGTACCTCACCCTGTGCAATTCTTCACAGTAGGGAATAAGGGGCCCAATTCTCTGTTCCTTCCTTTCACCAGAAAAAAATAGAGTAGAACGTGTCTGTTCTAATCTGTTTGTGCATATACGAGGGACTACTTCTGTTTTACCTGACTTGGAGTTTGGAGAGGAATAGCGGCATAATTTGTCTCTTAATAGAGAAATCATAACCAGTGGCTGCCCCATGAAAACTGTGTGGAAAGGGAGCTACAGATATGCAGTAAGAGACTATTAGCAGATGAATGCACAGAACATCAAAAGCAAAGAGAATTCAAAATGTCATTTTTGAAAAATTAAGACATTTGAAGCCGGGCATATACCTGAAATCCCAGCAACTCGAGAGGCTGAGGCAGGAGGATCTCGAGTTCAAAGACAGTCTCAGCAACTTAGCCAGGCCTAGGCAATTCAGCGAGTCTCTGTCTCTAAATAAAATATTTAAAAAGGGTTGGGGATGTGGCTCAGTGGGTATGTGCCCCTGGGTTAAATCTTTGGCACCAAAAAATTAAAAAATAAAGAGTCCTATGAAAGTAACCATGAGTTGGTATAATAGGAAGAATCTCCAGGCTCTTGTTCTCCCACAGAGGCAATAAATAAACATCTATAAATTGATTAATATATGTGTGAGTCTGGAGATTAGTCAAAATCTACAGTGTATATGGGGAATGGGAAACACACATACATTCTCAGAAAACACATATATTCAGAAAGAAAAGGAGATTCCGTGCCAGGTGGATTAGTGACAGATTCCCCTACACATGGCCAGGCTGCAAACACTGGTGAAAATAGCTTTTTTTTTTTTTTTTTTTTAAAAAAAAAAAAGGTTTAGCAAAAAATTCACAAGGCATTCAAAGAGATAGGGAAATGTCATCCTTCAAAAAAAATGAACTAAAATTCTAGAAATTTCCCCCAAGAAACCACATCAGCCACAGAAAACTGAAAAACAACCATTTTAAGTATGCTTAATATGCTCTAGAAGAATATGGAGAAGATTCCAAATCAGGAAAATGATATATGAACAGAAAATATTTTATAAGAAATCACTTTTAAAAGTACTTAAATTTGGGGACTAAAAAATACAATATCTGAATTGAAGATGCACTAGGGGTGTTGAACTGCAGCTGATCACAGGCAGAAAAAAGAATCAAGGAACCTGAGGATGAGTCATTTGATATTATCTAATCTAGTCTGAGGAGAAAGAAAGAAAGGTAGAAAGGAAGGAAGGAAGGAAAGAAGGAAGGAAGGAAGGAAGGAAAGAAGGAAGGAAGGAAGGAGGGAGGGAAGGAAGGAAGGAGGGAAGGAGAAGGAAAGAAAGAAAAAAAGAAAGGGGAAAGAAAAGGTGAAAAGGGAGCAAAGCAGAACCTAAGGGACACTAATAGGCAGACTAATATATGTATTTTAGGGTCTAAGAGAGAAAGAAAGAAAAATGGGCAGAGACATTATCTGATAAAACAATGGATGGAATTCAGGGATCTACAAACCCAAAAAGCTCCACAAAGTTCACATAGAATAAACAAAGATACCCACACTGAGACACACTATTATCCAACAACTTAAAGATAAAGTAGGGAATCTTGAAAGTAGAGATAAACTGTCCATCATGTATAAGGGAACACTAAGGAGACTGTTAGCAGATTTCTTAGCAGAAATATTTTAGGCCAAAAGGAATTAGGATGATATATTGAACACACTAGAAGAGAAAAAAATTAAAAAAAAAAAAACCTGTTCACCTAAAGTTCTGTATTTGGCATAATTCTCCAAAAATTAGGGAGAAATGAAAACATTTCCACACAAAACTGAGACAGCTTATTACCACAAGATTTACTTGGCAACAAATACTAAAGTCTTTCAACTTTCAGTAAATATGCTACACAATAACTCAAAGTCATATGAAAATATAATGTTCTCCAGTAAAAGTAAATGCATGGAAAATAAAAATAACTGTATTATTGTAGTTTTGGTTTACATTTCACTTTTTATTTCTATAGTACTTAAAATACATACATTACGTATATTTACATATAATATACACATATAAATATGTTTAATATCAGTATCATAAAAGAGGCAGAGCTGTAAAAGAGTAGATTTTTTTTTTTATAATTGAAGTTAAAATAGTATATGGAAAATTTCTGGAAATGGATGATGGTGATTATTGCCCCACAATAAGAGTGTATTTAATCCTATAAAACTGCCCACTTAAAAACAGTTAAAGTCACAAAGGTAATGTTATATGTAGGTTCCTACAATAAAAGAAAGAAAATTTTGTGGTAATATTTAGCTGATATTATAGCTTATTTAAAAAAAACTGCCACATGACAATATAGAATCTAAACTATGGTCACCCAAACTATCTTAACAACATATTAGCTAAGCTCTCACACTCTTTGGAAATGAATAGTAGTGGAAGCCAATGAACCATCACATAGCCTACCAGGGGATATGCCTAGGAGAGTGATGGAGTTGTCACACTTGTTGCAGGGGTAAGAGTACTAGTCCCTCTGTCAAAATCATGCTGCCTTCCTGGATCGTTTTCATGCCTGTTGCCCATATATCATTCTAGTTTCAATTGGCTGAACAAATAATTAGTTTTCTCAGCACAGAAATGGAATGTACAATCACTGTCCTGCAACAAACTCCAATCATCACTGCTGAGCTGTGATTGTACTGTCATAAGATTGGTTGGTGACCAGTAAAACAAGACAAGTATTGACAGATTGCAAGGCATTAATTAGTTAATAGAAAAGTAAAAGTGAAACAAAATAGATAAAATGAATTTTAAGTTGAATGGGATTGCCAGACTTTCATATACTTACTGACATGATGTTTTTCTATAATTTTCATTTTCTTATTTAAAGGGAAATTTTAAGTCCTGTTAGAATGAGTGTTCACTCAGCAGAGATGAACAAAACTACTACCTTTCTTAATGTCTTCTCTAATTTTCCATACACTTTTAAATTCAGAGATGGCTAGGGAATTGGTGCTCTGTGGTAGTAAACATAATCTTCTTTCATCATAAAAATTTTAATTGCAATCACAATGGTAAACTATAGCACATCCATCAGAACAACTAAAACAAAACAAAAAATGTTTGAAATTTCCAAGTGTTGGTAAAGAAACAAAACTACCAGAACACTTACACTGTGTCAGCAGGAATGTAAATAGGTATCCATTGGGAAAGCAGCATTAGTACTAAAAATAAGCTTCTAAAGTCACATGAAAGAAATTACACAATCAAAATCTTTACATACACATCTCAAAATGCATGTATAAAATTGTAAAACCCTCAAACTAGTCGCAATGAATCTCACATGTATGGATTTCATGTACATAAAATTGAGAACAGGAGCCCACACACAATACAATTACAAACTTTATTATTAAATTTATATAAAAAGCTCAAAAACAGGCTAAATAATCCATAGCATTAGAACTCATAGTATTAGAAAGGGTTACCTTATAAGGATTGGGATTTGTGACTTGAAAAGAGTAAAGAATATCTTCAATGATGTTGGTTATGATCTGTTTTCAATCTGAATGGGATTTCACAGTTCATTGAGACTAAGAATTACTAGGGTATTCAGTCAGAATTTGAATACTCTTGGTATGTATATTTCAATAAAAAGTATTTACTTAAACTAATGTTGCATGATTTCTTTACATGTCAGAAAACGGAAGAGGCCAAAAGAGAAAAACATTAAAATCACTTATTATTCCATGGGGTGCACAGATCTTGACACATCCAGGTTCATACGTGAACAATTAATTAGCTCTGATAGTGTTTTTAGGTTAAAAAAAATTATCAAAACCAACTAACATATACAAGAAAGCCTGAAAATACAAATAACTATGCAAGCATGAGTAATTCCAGTAATTAAAAAAAAAAGCCTACTATATCCAAAATAATCTTTGTCTAGGTTTAATATCAGGTTGTGCTAAATTTTAAAGAAAGGTATTTCCTATGCCATACCAAGAAAAAAAAAATCTCAGACCACAGCAAACAATTTTCAAAAAAGTTAAAAATATTTTCCATTTATTTCTTGAGTGAGATTCCCCCCATGTGGTATTTGAATTATTGCTCTTTCTAATATTAATTTTGTTCTATTTCTAAGTCACAGTTACCCATGCACTTCCTTTTTGTCTTCCATGCTGGTCATTTCCTCTCTCATTGTTTTCATCACCAGTCTTTGCCCTCCGTGTGAAGAAGTGAATGCTTCCTCAGTTTTCTTTCTACAAGTCTGATTCTGTTATTTTTTGTCCCCAAAGGTAGATTTAATTCTTTCCTTGCACTTTTCATTTCCTTTCACTTTTTTGTATTTCAACTTACTCTAGGTCTAGGCTTTAATTTCAGAGTCATTCACAATATATGTAAAAATGGCAAAATTTTTTCTGATATTTTTTCTGACTTTTGTATTAACTCATGGTTCTTCATGTGTTCATGTTAGTCAGCTTTTTTGTTGCTATTACTGAAATGCATGAGAAAAAAAAGTAAATTAAAATAATAAAGATTCATTTTAGCTCACAGTTGTAGAGGTTTCAGTCTATGGTTGGCTAGCTGACTCCATTGCTTTGGGCCTGAGATGAGACAGAATATCATGGCAGAAGTGCAGAGTAGAAGAAAGGTACTTGGTTTATAACATCCAGGACACAGAGACAAAAGCTCTGGGGGAGAAGATATACTCCTCTAGGGCATGCCTCCAGTAACTCACTTGCTCTTAGTAGGCCTTGCCACCTACAGTTTCATCACATTAGGAATCTATCAATGGATTCATCCACACTAAATCACTACAATCACTTCCAAAGACCTCAAAATCCACCTCCGAACACTGCAACATTAGGACCAATCCTCCAGAAGATGAGCCTTTGGGGGACATTCAAGATACAAACCATATAAATTCTTTTCCTTTGCTTTCATTTCTCATGTCAAGTAATCATTATCCAGATCTAGATCAGCATTGCTGATCTTGTTACTATTGTTCTTTACTGATATGAGACTGAGATAAAATCTATTGAGGTGTGGAGTTTTCCAATAGACAATTGATAAGATTGACCCTCAGTCTTTCATTTTACTGCTAATTTTATTTTTAGCAGAAAGTTTTTAAGTTTTATAGTTGAAGAATAGATAGTTACAAAGAACATCAGACCCAAATTCCAATGAGTTACAGGGATTCAAATAAAGCAACTCTGCTAAAATGTTGGTGGACCATCTTTCCCTGCTGTGTAATCATCTCACCTTGATCTGAACCAATATTTTACACATACACACACACACACACACACAGTGTACACATGCTACTAGTGTCTCTACTCTCAGGATTATGCACACAATACATATTTGGACTATATTTCCTTGGATGCAACACATCAATATACATTCTTTCTTCCTTTCTTCCCGTTTCATAGGCAACAGGAGAAATAGTCATGAATAGATATAATGTAAAGTCATTGATTGAAGAGAGGTGCCCAGGTATTATTAGTTAACTTTCTGACCAATGTCAAATATTGGATGTCTGAGTTGGGGCAGAAAGTAACATGCACATAATCTATGTTATTGATGGCTGTGGGTTTGCTCTACTTTATATTGTGAATTTCAATTTAGCAATGTAAAGACTTCTCAAAACCTAACATGTTGACTGAAAGTCTCATTTGTGAATGTTGTCATAAATATCATTCTTCTCGATAGGCTTGTAGTCTTTGTGTGTGTGTACATATGTGCACGTATTTGTGTGTGAGCATGGTGCTGGGCCTTGCACATGCTAAAACACATGGTATACACACACACTTTATCACTGAACTACTGAGCTGCATTTCTGGTACACATACAGCCATACTAAGTTGTATCCACACTGTTATGTTGGTGGGACTTAAAAAAAATAAAGTCTTATTTCTGACATATTAAGCTATTATAAAACCATTCTATCTGCGTCATTTAGAGAAAACTTCAATCTTCCTCTAATATTTACCCACAACCAAAAGCTATTCCTGAACATCTGTGCAATAACACTTTGACACAGATGGTAAAATTGTTATTAATAAAAGAGCACATGTAAATATTTGGATCCATTTTAGTAGAACTGAGAAAGCCACAAAATCCTCTTACTAAGTAAATTCTTGCTGCTGACTCAATGTGCATTTAACTTTGTACCAAAAGTGCTGTGATTTTTCTGGATGTTTTTGAAATGAACGAGTAACATTTATTTTTAATTCCCTTCCTTCAATGTAGTATGGATATGTTGCTCATTTTCCTTCTTTCTTTTTAAATTTTCTTTTTCATAGCCGGCCAAATTCCCAATATTTTTTTC